>NC_137872.1:32619431-33346931 GCF_963924005.1 Protomyctophum bolini | reverse complement strand
ACTTCATTCTTGCTACATATTGTGTTACCCACTCCCCTCTCCTCGTGCCATGGTCCCACCCCCACCCCCACCCCCCATCTCTCACTCCATCCCTCTGTTTCCTGCGTTCACTGCATTCGCACCTCTGAGAGGAGGGTGTCTGGTCTGCTCCCACCCCCCCCCCCCCCCCCATCTCATACATCCTCAGTGCTATACTTGAGCTCCAACAGCATAACATTGACCTGTAAAGGCCTATTCATTATATATACCGTACTCCAGTTTTAGGAGATGAGGTGACCACCTTTTCTGTGCAGGCCACCTCAAACTGGAGTATACATGAATAGGACTTATATAAGGGTCCACTTTTACGCTGTTGCAAGAGATGAAGAAAGACTGAGAATTTGTACTCGTACGAACTCCCCTTCCACCCTATATGCCACAGTCTCCCCATCTTCCTCCTTTCCTCCCCGCCTCGCCTCGCCTCCCTCTCTTCCTCTCTTCCTTCCCTCCTTCCTTTCCCCCCCTTCCTCCACCCCCCCCCCCCCGCCCGCCCGCCCGCCCACCACTTCGATGGGTGGGGTCCGCTCTGCGGCGGTGCCAGGCACTGTGTGGTATAGAGTGAATCCAGGAGAACATGAATATTCATAAGTGAACCAACCACCCTGCACCCTCTCCACTACACCCTCCTCCTCCTCCTCCTCCCCCCCACACCCCACCCCACTCGGCCCTGCAGTCGGTGGCAACACTTGGTAGTGGCACATGGCGAGACAGCTGTTGCAAACCAAGCCAGGCATCTGTGCAGTGGGAGAGAGCACCATGGAACAGGAACACACACACACACACACACACACGGAAAGAGAGAGAAATAGAAAACAGACAAAAAAAAGAGAGAGAACAGACACAGAAATGCATGCAGAGAAAGTCACAGAGAGAGAGAGAGAGAGAGAGAGAGGGAGAGAGGAGTGAAAGAGAGAAAGAGAGAGGGAGAGAAAGAGAAATGGAGGGTGCAGAGAGAGAGAGAGAGAGAGAGAGAAAGGGAGGGTGGGAGAAAGAGAGATGGGGCAATATACGCTTGATGCGAGAGTGTGGGGCACTAGCCAGGGCATCTGGGTAAAGGCGAGCCAGACAGACAGAAGGACAGGGGCGGTGGCAGGGTCATCTGGGTGAAAAGAAAGGGGGCGAGCCAGACGGAGGGAGAAGAAGGGTGCTGGTGGGGAGGGTCTGTCTGGAGAGAGAGAGAGGGAGAGAGAGAGAGAGAGAGAGAGAGAGGGAGAGAGAGAGAGAGAGAGAGAGAGGAGAGAGAGAGAGAGAGAGAGAGAGAGAGAGAGACGGATCAGAGCGGGACACGATGGGCATGGAAGTGTGAGACGACCAGAGAGACAGGACGACGTGGGCATCTGTACATGGAGACGACACACACACGGGCACACACACACACACACACACACACACACACACGCGCGCGCACACGCACGTGCACAAGACAGTAAATAGATATAGACAGGCAGACAGGAAGTGGGAGGAGACAGCGAGCGCATGCAGTAGAGACAGCATGGATCTGTCCATGCAGGCAAGGAGGCTAATTTATAAACACAGGCTCGTCTCCTATACTCAGATAGTTATGGTCTACACCTGTTCTGGTCTTGCTGCTAAATAAGTATATAGATGAGAAATGTGTGAGGACATCTTTCGTGCGTAGAAAAGACAGACATTTCTAAGGTACATAGAAGGTGGTGGGGGGGGGGGGGGGGACTGTAGTTGTGAATCGAGAATAAGCGAGAATTGTACTATTATGTCACAACGAGCAAGACGTATATGACAAATTATATAAAATCACACCTGTGTGAACTGAGTGGTGCAACTCCCCTCTCCCCCGTCCTCTCCTCTCTCTCTCATTAGCAGGCAACAGTGCAGCACTATAATACTATCTCTCTCTCTCTCTCTCTCTCTCTCTCTCTGTGTTTCTGGCACAACAGCGCCCCTACTGGTACGCATGCTGGTGCTCATTAACGTCACAAACACGGACATTGCACGTTGCACCATGCACTCAAAAATAAAAGTCGCCTCCCAAAGCAAGCACGATATAATTTAAACGACACCTCCAAGTCTTTGAGAATAAAGACTCAGTAAAAAAAGCATATATACATTCTGTAACTCCAAGAGTGCATGTGAATGTATAATAATTGCACACTCTCAGTTAAGTTATAACACTGAAGATTGCACTGAGTGCGTGCTCACACACATATATACAGTATAGTATAAATCTGAGGGAATGCTCCTCTTTGATGACCATCTCCCAGCCATGCCCAGTTTGTGCCCTATCCTGTGCCCTATAGCAGTGGCCTGCCATGTCTAAGCCCCTCCACCAATCACCAACCATGTATGCACCCCTCCCGCCCCGGCCCTGCCATGGGGGCCCCAATCCTGGCTAGCATCCCTCTTCTCCACCAACCCCACTCCTCCCCTATAGCTCCCCCTGGACCCCCATGCAACCCCCCCCCCCCCCCTCCCTCTCCATTATACCCACCAAGGCGGCAGAGAGAGAGCCTAGCGCTGCCCTACATAGCAGCGTGCGCAGCAGGCTGGCACCGCGAGGCACCCATGGGCCTGTAGAACTGTGTCAGGCCTCGGGACTCCTTCTCTCTGTGATCGACACCAACTAGCCCTATACCGCGCGGAGGAGGAGGAGGAGGAGGAGGAGGGGCAGATATAACATGAGAGCTGCTCTATACCGAGAGATTAGTGCCGATTGAAGTCGTCAATGTGGGAAATAAATCAAATAATTGTAAGAGAGGAAAGGAAATAAAGCGCTCTCTGATCTGAGGTAAACCGGCGTAGAGTGAATGAGCGACAGCTGAACGCTTGCAGAGCGTTCAGCGTATAGCACAGGAAGACCTGAGGACCTGATTCTATACAAATGTTTTCTTCCAGATCACGACAGTTTTTCTGATAAACCTATACGTTTCTGTATCAGTGGTTCTCAAGCTATTTCATGTCAAGGACCCCACATTTCTTTTGTAATTGGCCGCCGACTCTCGTCTGAAAACATGTTGTTCCAGGAATCCCCATAAGCAATGATATGAGATAGAAAATGTTCGCTGTGAAAGAATATATATATTCAAAGATTTTGCACACATTTTCAAGAATTTCCCAAAGATAGCAGATCTATAGAAGCTCGTAGCGCGGCACTCGGTGCCACGCTATGAGCTAGTAGATCTGCTATTTCTCGACCGCCGAAGTTTAAAATAATGGTTGAAGTGGTTAAAAGCCATGGTGACACAGATGCATTCCCGGTCTTAATGGCTTAACACAGGAAGTTCTGCTCAACGAAGCAAAGTTTGCGGAAACCTCGTGAGAGCATTCTCTTTTTCAAGAAGCTATAAAATATATTTGAAATATAGATTTAAAGCAAAAGTAATATTTATTTTCAAAGGTCTCAAGGCCATGACTAATAAGGCATGAAGCAATGAAGACCACTTGGGCCCTTTAGCAGGCAGCGTTTAGGTCCAGGACACTGAAAAAACTGAAAGGAATAAATAGTATTAGTCATAGCTTTTTGAAAGGTTTTTGGCTACAAGCAATTCAGTTCAAATGTGGCCTCTGCATCACGGCCATAAATAAAAAAAATCTTAATCATTTCCCCCTCTGGTAAAAATAGCATGTAATTAAAAACCGTTATCCACAGGGACAAGCCCTAGATACACTTGACATACTCAATCTTTAATTAATACACTCCAATATCCAAATCCATCTTGCGGTCTGACATTCAAGAAAATAAAAAACGAAGAGCAGTTTAGGAGCAAAAGAAACCTTGGTGCGTTTGTCTAAAACATAGATAAATAAATACATTGATCGTAGTTTCACTTCATTCACATTTGGTGCAACCGCTTAAAACAGGAGAGCGTAGATATTTCCTTTCATATAATTTAAGCGAAAACATTCCATCATAATTCCAACAATAACTATATAATAAAAGATAAAATCTTGCACGATCCCCACAGATAATTCAATTTGCAGTCATCCCTTTTTCAGATGTGCTGTGAGGAGAAGATCTGAACATCACCACAACCCGGCCCTCTCTCTGTTCTACAACAGACAGCACCAAAACAGACCTGGGATCTGAACATCACCACAACCAGGCCCCTCTCTCTCTGTTCTACACAGACATGCACCAAAACAGACCTGGGATCTGAACATCACCACAACCAGGCCCTATCTCTGTTCTACACAGACAGACAGCACCAAAACAGACCTGGGATCTGAACATGCACCACAACCAGGCCCTCTCTCTGTTCTACACAGACAGCACCAAAACAGACCTGGGATCTCAACATCACCACCACAACCAGGCCCCTCTCTCTGTTCTACACAGACAGACAGCACCAAAACAGACCTGGGATCTGAACATCACCACAACCAGGCCCTCTCTCTGTTCTACACAGACAGACAGCACCAAAACAGACCTGGGATCTGAACATCACCACAACCTGCAGGCCCTCTCTCTGTTCTACAACAGACAGCACCAAAACAGACCTGGGATCTGAACATCACCACAACCAGGCCCCTCTCTCTCTGTTCTACACAGACAGCACCAAAACAGACCGAGAACATGTCGACGTCAAGAAAGTCAACAAACAGCTGAGCAATGACAAAGAGGACGGACGGACAGACAGACAGACAGACACACACACAGACACACAGACACACACATCCTACCATCCACCAGGACCTGGCAGAAAGGTCACAACACAGCTGCCACCTGAGCCCCGGGTCACACTGCCTCTCCCACGGCATTCCTGTGTCGCCGCCCAGCAGCAGCACGCCACCTCCCACTTCAGGGGGAAGAAAAAAAGGGAAAAGTCCTCTTCCTGGGACTGCAGCAGACGAAGTAAAAAAATAAATAAATGAAACACCAGACTGTCAATGAGTGGGAATTAGAACACCCGATTGGGAGAAAACACCAATCAGGGAACCGCCTGCTATAACCGGAGTGTGTGCTCCTCCTGCGCCACCATGAGTGTTAGAAGAGAGAGTGTGTGGGGTTTATGCTGAATGTATGCATGTATGTGCCGTGTGTATGTGTACCGTGTGCGTGCGTGCGTGTGTGTGTGTGTGTGTGTGTGTGTGTGTGTGGCGCGTGTGTGTGTAGTATGCGTGTGTGCGCATGGGAGCGAGCGGAGGAGAGGGGACATGGGCATGAGAAATGCCACTGAGCCCTCGTTCCAAGCAGCTGTGCCTCCGCCGTGCCCGTCCAAGTGCTCCTGGTGCCATGTGCACCCTGAGCCACCAACTCTGTACCAAATACGGAGCTTAGTGTGTGTGTGTGTGTGTGTGTGTGTGTGTGCACGCGCGTGCACATAATTTTTAGCATCAAAAAACGTGTGCAGTACATCTAGTAGATATATCCATGGCTCTCCTATAGAAATATGCATTAGAGCATCTTGATAAGCAAAGAATGACTGAAAGCAATCCCACTTCTGTGTTCTGTGGTGAAGTATACCAGGTCCGCATGAGGCCAGACTCTTGATGTCTGAGCCAGGATACTGTAGTGTAAACTGCACCCACTGCAAATACAAAAAGGAAAATAAAATGTTTGCTTTTATTTTGTTTTTACTGAGGTGGTTGTTACGAATTTATACTTAGCCGTATGACCGTGTTGAAAATAGCCAATTGGGTATTTTTGACACATGTTGGCGATAGATAAGTCCAGCACTAGACTTCTGCAAACCTTCCAGTTATTTACTTCAGTAAAGCAGAATCCAGCGGTTTGGTTTGAAGTTTCTCTGCAGTGCGGTGTGGTCGTATCGTGGCATTCTGGTGGGTCAACCGTGTAACCCCAAGTTATAACGTCCTGGGTTTGAGTCCCTTTCTGTCACTCACTGTCCTGTACAAAGGAGAGGCACAATGCCATGAACAAAACCATCGACATATGACAATGTTCTCCGATGTTACAGTCAGTGTGTTCTCTACCACACATACCATACCACACGATTCTGGTGGTCTGTGGGAGATCAGCATGAAAAGCATACGGACAAGGGTTGTGTTCGTCCCCAGGCCCACCCATACGGATAGTGTTCGTTCCCAGGCCCACCCATCTGTCCCCAGGCCCACCCATATGAAGTGTTCGTCCCCAGGCCCACCCATACGAATAGTGTTCGTCCCCATGCCCACCCATACGAAGTGTTCGTCCTCAGGCCCACCCATATGAATATTGTTCGTCCCCAGGCCCACCCATACGAATAGTGTTCGTCCCCAGGCCCACCCATACGAAGTGTTAAGGCTCATATACATAGTCTGGATTTTCGGTGGTGGGGTGACCACCGAACTACAACATGACATCACGAGCCGCGGTGAAGAGCAAACCACCGCCACCGCTCCAGCCCTTCTCTCTGTTTTTACTCACCACCGCTCAACGTTATTTCAGCTCCGGTGGTCAGCTCACCACCGGAGCGGTGGTCACCTCACCACCGAAAATCCAGACTATATGAATAGGCCTTTAGTCCCCAGGCCCACCCATATACGAATGGATGCAGTGTTTGCACTCAACGGCTCTGTTAAGGCACTGTTGCTGAAGAAGAAATTAAAACCCTTTTCCACATCTACCCCTCACCTCAACAACCCCACCGTCACCCCCATACACACCACCATACTGTACACACACACACACACACACACACACACACACACACACACACACACACACACACACACACCAACGCATATACGGACCGAGAGGAAATCTGTTGTTGATGAACATAATAAAAACATGAGAAAGTCATTTTCGTCTGCGGTATAAACATTTAGTCATTTCACATGAGGACAGCATTATTGTGGATTTTATTTAGTCATGCCCATTATAGAAAATAAAAAGGAAAACGTCTGAGAGTAAAATTGGGTTTGCCCGTTGTTTTACTTGTGAGCTCATTCCAGTGGAACAGTGGAATTATCTGATGCATTGTATCTGCCCCATCAATCTGACTGTCTTTGTCTGTCTGCGCGCCATGCAGCCTGCAGATGATTCCGTCTATTTCGCCTGTCTCTCTCTGCTTGGAAACCTGTCTGTCTCTGTATCCACACTGTCTGTGTCATATATCTGTCTGTCTGTCTGTCTCTGTATCCACACTGTCTGTGTCATATATCTGTCTGTCTGTCTGTCTGTCTCTGTATCCACACTGTCTGTGTCAATGCCTGTGTTATATATCTGTCTGTCTGTCTGTCTGTCTGTCTGTCTGTCTCTGTATCCACACTGTCTGTGTCAATGCCTGTGTTATATATCTGTCTGTCTGTCTGTCTGTCTGTCTGTCTCTGTATCCACACTGTCTGTGTCAATGCCTGTGTCATATATCCGTCTGTCTGTCTGTCTCTGTATCCACACTGTCTGTGTCAATGCCTGTGTTACATATCCGTCTGTCTGTCTCTGTATCCACACTGCACATCAAGGAAGCAAGCACAACTCCCAACTCTCTCTGAGCATTCTTACTGCACGGTTCGGGAAAGTAACTTTACAAAAGAGAAAAAAGCAGCACTCACGGAGCAGTCCTTTAAGGTAGGGGTCTGCATCCTTATTTGTTTTTAAATTGAGTGCCATGTCTTTATTTTCTAGATAGTCAGTGTGCCATATCAACATTCGTTTTAATGACACCACATCAAAAATGTCAACATATTTTGATTGTCCACGAATATAACGTTTTTCCTTCTTTTTAAATATTTTCTTTCACATTGTTATAATGATCATTATATAACCCACGCACCTCCCAGACTCCCTCCCCAGTCAGAGTTCAGAGTTTTAATGAATGTAGAATTATGTGCAGGATGTAATTTACATACAAATGTGAGAGACTTCATTTATTTGACTATACATTTTCTAAAATAGTTTATTTTAAACCAAAAATGCTCTCTCACATACTTATGCCACGTGTGCCAGTGATCACCCTCCTTTGTGCCAATGTTGGCACGGGTGTCTAAGGTTGCCTATACCCCTGCTTTGAGGCACTTTCAATACAATAAATACATTAGTGTATGGTACGCTGCAGAGCAGGCGGCACAACGGACACGTTTTCCGCAGTCTGTATCACATCATATATCTGTCTGTCTCTCTCGGTATCCTCACTGCCTGTATCCATGCCTGCGTGGCAGCTAGCCTCTCTCTTGTGTGTCTCACACTTTTTTCTTTTCTCTTTTTTATTCAATTATTCAGGGAAGCCCATTGAGTGTGAGCTCTCTTTTCCAAAGGACAAACAATAACAAACATTTGAACCGATAAAGCTCAACGTCACAGATGAAAATAAATACATGAAACAGGTGCAGTCACTATATGTAGTGTGTCCTCAACAAGAACCTCAAATGTCTCTATGGAGAGACCAATCAAACTAGTTTCAGAGAGTCCTGAAGCTTGTTCCATTTGTGTGGAGCATGATAAATGAAAACAGTCTTTGCTTGTTCACTGTTCATATACGTGGACTGGACTTGGTATATCTAATGTGTGTCTGTGAACGTATTGAATGTGCAGCAACCTTTGGTGTTCGAAGCGAGGCTATACAAAGGAAGGTTACTTAGTTAAAAATGAATAAAATACAATGTCTGTCCAACCTATTGTATGTACGGTACGCACATGCACATGCACACGCGCGCGCACACACACACACACACACACACACACACACACACACACACACACACACACACACTTACTTATTAGGAACGCCTGTCCATGTACATTATCACAATTTCTAATCGGCCAATTGCATGGCGGCAACTCCATCTGCTGAAGTTCAAAGTAAACCGAGCATCAGAATGGGGAATACACGTGATTGAAGCGTGGCCTGAAGCGTTGACACAAGGCAGGACAGGACGTGTAGTCATGTTGTCAGATGCCAAATTCTGACCCGTACACCATATCAATCCAATCGAGACTCATCAGAAACCAAAGCAAGGAGTTTCCAATCATCCATCATGTCATACAGTATTTCCATGAGCCTGTGCTGTTCCTGCATAGCCTCAGTTACCGGTTCTCGACAGGAAGCTGACAGGAAGTGGAACCCGGCGTGGCGTTCTGCTGCTGTAGCCCAGCTGCTTCTAGACGTTTGACTATAGTCTACGGACCCCCCCCCTTTAATGACATTTCTGGAACCCCCACATTTATATAACTATAAATTGCTATACAATGCTAATTTAACTCTGTGTACAAATGGAACCTTAGCAAAGATAGGGTCCATAAGGTTCCATTTGTACACTCTCTGAGTTACAGACCCATAAAGGTCCATATGGTTCCTAACTATCATTTAGGTGGGGACCCTCTGGAACTCCCTCAAGGACCCCTGGGGGTTCCCGTTGACCCCACTTTGGGAACCACTGATTTAAGGTACCTTAAACCTTTATCTGCTCGACCCAGTCGGGCCCTTCTCCTCCCACCGCTGGCATCAACCAGGCATTTGTGTTGCCCTCAGAACTGAAAGATCTGTTATTTCCCAGTGAGCAGCAACATGATGTTATACGGTAAAGTATATGACTCATGCATTTAGAGCATGTATGTTACATGTATGGTGTATTATCTGTGAAGGAGAGCGACTATACATTAACATCACCGGTTTGTAGTTATCACTGAGGTTTATACATGCTTGCAAATGAGCGGATAATCGTATGCACGGAGGAGAGGGGCTGTGTACCACACACACACACGCGCGCGCGCGCACGCACGCACGCACACGCACACACACACACACACACACAAAAACAGTGCAGTATTCGAGACGGCTGTGGAGATGAGTGGCAATTATAGGGTTCCCGTTCTTGTGGGATAGCCTGTTCCGTGCAGGGCCTATAGCTTGGCATGGATCCTCATTTTAAGGGAATTTAAAAACACTAGACGGGACCCTATTGTGTGACCCCCCCCCCCCCACCCCCCTCACATTCGCTTCTCCCCCCACACGCTCACTTCCATCCCTCCCTATAGCTCCCGGTCATGATTCAACGCTGTTTTTAATCTTGCCAGGGCCCCAGTGGGGCCTACAAGCGCAGGGACTGGGCGCCATGCCTAGATGACCCCCGGTAATATGGAAATGGATGGAGTGAACCCCTCGCTGCATCTCTCACTCACACACAGTCCCTCGTGGACCCACTCACTCACTCACTCACGCATTCAGTCGCCTACATTTCACAGGAAGAAAAAAAATACACCCTCGCCTCTTGATTTTCCATCAGAACCGTTTCACCTTCGACAATATTCTTGCCAACAGAAATGGTGCTCGCTCTCCTGGAGCTGTGCAGTCCTCATTGGAAGCGCTTTTCTCTCTCTCTCTCTCTCTCTCTCTCTCTCTCTCTCTCTGGTGTTATATAACTGCACTAGATTCCCCTCTCTCTCTCTCTGTACACCCACACCACGGGTCAAGGGCTCACACTGGACAGCCACTGATAATGTCTAGTGAAGTGGACCTGCTCGGAACACAAAGTTCCAGAGCTCATGGAGCCGCCTGGCTAAACTGTTCCACAGCCACCTAGAATGCGTCACGCACGCACGCACTACACACACACACACACACACACACACACACAGCCCACAGAGAGCCGCAGAGTTTGGGATGTTGTTATACAGTTATTACGATGGTGCAAAGGGTCTATAGTTCTCCTGTAATGAGCTTTTCTAGCCCTCCGCACTGCACTGTAGTTCCTGATACTAATCACACAACATCAATTTTCCACTCTGGGCTAAATTTATGCCTGAGGGACAGGATACACTAAAATTCCAAAGTTTACCCTCTCTCTCTCACTCTCTCTCTCTCTCTCTCTCTTCCTCACACACTCCCGTCGTAATTTGTCCGCCCACTGGCTTCACTTATTAAGTTTCAAAAGGTTTCTGGGCAACGTGGTTTGAGAGAGGGGGGAAAAAGGAACCATGGCATTTTTTTGGCACACCACTCTGCCCGTCTTGCCCAGAACGAGGGGGTTACCATGGCATCAGTGGGCACCTCATAAAGCAGACCATTGTTGGGGCTTGTGTGTGACTGTGTGTGTGTGACTGTGTGTGTGTGTGTGTGTGTGTGTGTGTGTGTGTGTGTGTGTGTGTGTGTGTGTGTGTGTGTGTGTGTGTGTCTGTGTGTGTGTGTGTGTGTGTGTGTGTGTGTGTCTGTGTGTCTGTGTGTGTGTGCAAGCATGCATGCATGCATGTGTATGTGTGTGCTATACTGGGGTTGCATGGCAACATCCTGTGCTGTGTATATATGGGCACTGCTGGTAAAAAAAAAAAAAAACCCTAAAATATTCAAAAGATAAAAAATAATAATGCCAGCCAATCAAATCATAACCGCGCGCACTTTCCTCTCCTTGTCAAGCTGTTCCATTTTGTGCTTCCGTCTCCTCCTGTATATATACCTGTACTGTGGGTCTGTCTGTCTGTCAGTCAGTCTCTCACACGTAGCACGAGGCACTATACCCACATCCACAGTTCCACACACCATTTCCACACTATAGGGCCATAACTCTGTCTGCACATTATACCCCAGGAATTAAAAGATTACACAATCGTTACTTAAGATCATGATTTATCATTCCCAAACACAACTGCAACAGGTCTGTCTGGGGGTTAGCAAATTAGAAATGATAACGGACTCCTCCCCCCCCCCCACCCCCCCTCCACCCCCCCTTCTGCGTCTGTGCAGCGTTTCTCACAGATTTCCATTAAAAGCTCGAAAGTGACTGCAGAAACATGCACTGCATGCTTAAAAGCATGGCCGCCGTAATTAGAAAATGAGCCCCGGCAATCTAAAATAACCTGAGGGAGGAAAACAGAAAACATTTTATTTTCCTGTCCTTCCTACTCAGATCCATTAGCCGAGAAGGGGTATATAATGCAGGTTTGTTTGTAATTGTTTCGGTTCCAAATAGCCCCAAACACTAAGTTACTATGTGTGAAAACCTGGAAACAATTTGTGGCTTTGACTTCAAAAATAAATAAATAAATAGAAAAAGATGTGTGTCAGTGTGTGTGTTTGTGTGTGTGTGTGTGTGTGTGTGTGTGTGTGTGTGTGTGTGTGTGTGTGGGGGGGGGGGTATTTCAGTTAATAAGGGTTTGGTTAAGGCTGAAACAAGCGAGTTGACAATAGCCTTTGACAGGTGTCTGCTCATCGACTTTCTGCATGACCAGAGTTGGTGCTAAAGTTGCATCTAGAAGTGAGGTACATACTAACCGTATGTACTGTGTGTATGTTCTTGTGTTAGTTAGATAAACCTAGAATGCAAATCTATACAGTCTAAAAATCAGGGTACTCTGCCGCACTCTGCTGGTCGGTCTGGAGAACTACGAAATGAGATGACGAGGAATCCCTCAGTCAACTCGGGTGAGGTGCAACGGGTGCACATTTATATTTCATACATTTTATTGGGCGATGGACTGACAAAATGTTGTTATGTAATCGAGTGTCTGTTACGTTGTCAATAACAGGGGAAATAATTAAAATATGGGAAATAACAAAATATGTTGTTCATAACAACTTGCTTGGACACACTTTCAATTTGATGTAATTCCCTGACAAGTCCAACATACTACGTGTATGCCAAGAACAGTAACCCGGGGCCCACATTGATCAGAACTATAATAATGCAACCACCTGGAACAGACTATACCCAACTTGGCAATTACTTACATGCCATGATTAGGCCGGGTATAAGCCTGGCTGCTGCATGCATGTGTGTGTGTCTGTGTTTGTGTGCGCTTTCTGCCGTTATCGTGTTTCTTGCACTGGTCTTGCTGCTCGCTGCCCTAGCGTTGTGCAGCAGCATGTGGCCCACAGATTAACGCTTCAGATGAGACTCACTCCCGTTCCTCATAACATGAATGCCCTCTCTGTTTGCGTACAAGGCCCGGGTGAACAAGAGCGACGCGATATATATGACAGGGGTCTTTGTATATCTTCTCCTGTGCAGAAGCGGGGCATCCTATTATGACTAAGAAGCTAGGGGACCGTTTTGGTCACAAAGGGTTAAAACCTGAGGGGCCGTTTTTTGGCATTATATGCCGAATTGGCTTTTTTCCCCCCTTTATAATACATGTGGAAAACGGCTCCAAACAGATTTTAGTGCAAGACAGGTGCCAGCACTGCCATCTGCTTTCAGTTTTACCTCCCTCTTTCTCTTCTCCTCCTATCCACCCCCACTCTCTCTCTCTCTCTCTCTCTCTCTCTCTCAGAGCCCCCCTCCCTAAATTAGCCCCAATCCCAATCCATCCAGCACCCTCTCCTGTTCTGCTTCCACCAATGAGGGCAGCTCGTCATTTCTCTCGCTGGAGCGCACACACACGGTTTAAGTACCTGAATGACAATGAAATGTTATCAGGTATGACACGTCTTGCAAGAGATATAGCGGATAGCAAAAAAAACATGTTCAGAGGAGTATATAGTCCACCCTGAAAATGACTTATTTTCTATCAATTCTACGCCGCACGGAGCCTTGAATACAGGACGTTTTTGAGCATTCCTGAGCCAATCATTTGATGACCGGGTCGTCGGTCAATAAGGTCTCAAAGACTCCGCCCGTCACCAAATGATTGGCTCAATCCCGTGCGAATATGGCTTTAGAAAGAAACTAAAAAAATAATCTCTGTGAATTCAAGGCTTCATACATGGGGTGTGTGTAGTGTACTGTGTCATTTATGGAAAATACATTTATTTTTGGGGGGTGAACTACTCCTTTGACGTACACATGCACACTCAAGAGTGAAAAGACACACATACGCATATACTTTTCTATTCCGCAGGTGAGAAATATCTACAGTGTTTCTCGTCCCCTGACTGCACTTCAATCCGGACTAACTAATTATTTTGCCACGTCTATCCAAGCCAACTTAATAAGAACGCCATAAGCCACATAAGTCAAAAGCATTCTCTCCCAGGAGCTATCACTTTCATGTCTAAATCCTTCACATGGTCTTTCACAGGCTGGTATTGTCTTAAAAGGAGGTGGAGGAAGAGATGTCAATAAACGCCTTTAAAAAAGACCTAAGGCTGCAGCTGTCAGATACAGGAAGCCAAAGCCCTGCATGCTACAGTTGATAGGCTATTCCCAAACCCCTTTTCCTGTGCGCAGATACATTCCTTTACTGTCTGCAACTTTCAAATAGGCAAATTCTCGTTAAAATATAAATTTTAGTAATGTACTGTTATGAAAATGTATCGCCATAAAAGTGAAAACATATTGTTGGCTACTCTTTTTGGGCTCACCCAACGTGCAGAAGGCCAAGCCTCATTTAAAACGTGGCGCCATGTGCCGTGTCGCTCAGTTCATAAACGCCATGCGTCTCATTACTTTAACTTGCGTTTTGTGCTTTCCTGGCACTTGGCCGCCACTAATGAGCCCATTAGGACAAAGGTGAGTCCTGAATGAGCGGAAGACGAGTCGACGACGGTAAACAAGCCAGGTGACGAATCGCAAATGAGGGAACATCAGTCGTCTAGATGAGAGCAGCGCTGTCTGTCTGGGAACACAAACGGCTTACCTCGACCACAGCGAGAGGACCAACTGCTTGTTGATGTTGTCAAGAGTTTTTGAGACTTGTTTTTGTTGGCATGTTTTGAGAGGGTCTTTTAACACACAGGTGCTCTTTTTCAAAGGCAGTCCTGAGCGCCAGAGCACTTCTTGGCCGATCATGATCGTTGTGGTTCCAAGACGTTTGTTTGGGTGCACTGCTTTTTTTTGTCTAGCTTGATGCTTGGTAGGCTGCATATGGCACTTTTCTGCACTGTGCAAATTCACATTGTCCACAAAACACCTTTCAGGATTTCCCAAATAATGAACCTCCTCTGGTTGAATATTTATTTGAGCACAGTCAATGGTTGAAAGTAACAAAGAAAGTGCACAAGTACTGTACTTATTTAGAGGTATACAAACACAAACCGCAGATCTCACATTACTCCCGTGTTTGCTGCACTCCATTGGTTACCAGTCAAATCTAGGATGCATTTCTAAATTCTCTTAACATATACAGTAAGGCATTACACAGGCTGGCTCCACTTTACATCTCCGAACTACTGCATGCAAAGCCAAACATACAGTAAGATCTCTCAGGTCCTCTGATAAAGGCCCTCTGTCTATTCCCTTCCGACAATATAGACAACTAGACCGTGCATTTGCAGTGGTTGCTCCCACTTTGTGGAACGCCCTGCCCTTGCAGTCTGTCGAAAGAACTTGTTAAAAACGTATTTATTTCGTAAGCACTGTTTTTTGTTTGTTTCTTGCCCTTGTTTTACCTTGTTGACCACTGTGCAGCACTTTGTAACATTGTTTCGAAAGGTGTTCTATGAATAAAATGTACTGACTTGTGTTTTACTTGCACATTTTTTGTGTTTTATTTTTTGTAGTTTAACTGATAATTTATGTAAATTATCATATATTAAGCTCAATCTTAAGTAATTAATGTTGCAACTGGTAAAAGTGGAGCTGTTATTAAAGTAACACATTTGCATTATTAATCAAAAAATGTGACAGTGAAATAGGCCATTACAATTTCTGAATGTACTTTTACAGTAACTTAGGTATGCTGTAAGCACTGTATATTTTGAAGCCAATATGATACTTTTGTACTTTTAAACATTTTAATTGGGGACTTTTACTTGTAACAGAGTACTTCTACAGTGTGGTATTGATATTGGTACTGATACTGGTTTTACTTCCCCCACTTCTCCCACCACAAAGCACAGTAAAGAAAAGGCCTTTTAACCCCATTTTGGTGTTAGCATTATGTTATGCTTTAGCTATTGAAAAATAGCAGATCTACAAGCTCATAGCGCGCGCTACGATCTTGTAGGTCTGCTATTTTTGAAAAATCGAAGAACGACTGACATAGAAACATAGCTTTTTCAGAAAACTGTCGTTTTCAAACAGACATTTTTAGAATCTGATCTCAGGTCAAAATGGCTTAAAGTTAAAGGGGAAATAAATGACCCACATCAGGAAAAATGTATTCCACTCCATAAGCTTTCTATCCATAACGTTGATATTGTTTCTACCCATCATCTTTATAGAGGCAGTCCGGTAAATATGACAATCGCTTATTTGATCTATCTCTGACTATGTCTATGTATATGTACACAGTAAAATCCTCAGTGTTATACTCTTAAACCTGTAAACACTGAAATGTAATATTTGTGTGTGTCAGATCGATGAGGATAATATGTGTTTGTGCCAGGCAGCTATTCAGCTATCCTGTGTGGTCACTGGGTCAGGGGCCAGAGGGCACGGTGGGGGTTCAAACAGTTGTTGTCTCTAATTCACATCTAACTGGAAGGAAACATCCTCCCACCCTCACACACTGGAAGCGATGCTACTGCTAGGCACTAGGGAGGGAGGTTGCCTTGTGTGTGTGTTGTGTGCGTGTGTGTGTGTGTGTGTGTGTGTGCGTGCGTGCGTGCGTGCGTGCGTGCGTGCGTGCGTGCGTGCGTGTGTGTGTGTGTGTGTGCGTGCGTGCGTGAAGCTGTGGGAGACATGCTGTGAGAGGTAAAACGTGGTTCACCGCCGCTGTGCTTCCATGCAGACTTTTGTGCAAAAAAATACAGATAGGAACAAAGAGAAGGGAAAATGTGTCTCAAAGATATGGCAATTCTCAAAAAAAACACACGCTTTCCTGCCAAGCCCTGTGTAAAAGTAAAAAATCCCCATCCATATCACTCCATTTCATCCAGAGAGCCATCGTCGGGACGGTTTCACTCGAGAGTAATCCTTGAGATTATATCCCCGCGTGACGGACAATGAGCATATTGTTTTAATCTCGTTGCTGTAATCCAGCTCAGCTCCTCCGTATGCAATCGATGGCATTAAGGCTCTCCTGAGAGCTGGAGCCGTGAGAGAGATACATGCGGTCCAGTATTAACTACTTAAGAAGGCCTGATCTATTCGTTTGCGTGGCGAAAGCAGACGATCTACGAGGTGAACAATGCACTGTGATCTTTTAGATCAGATACTTCCACAGCATGTGAAAGCATGTATAAAGGCTCTTGCCCATATGCCCATGCCCAAAACAGGAACACCAGGGAGGCAATCCGTCTGCCGTTGCCCCTCAGTGTCTGGAAAAGGATCTCGGCTCATATCTAATGGGATGATAGAGGAATAAATGGGGGCGGTTTACAGCACGTTACCCATTTATTTTAACCTTGCAATACAGCAGGCTACTATTTAGGCAGGCACATGTCATCGTTATGATGCATGTGCCCTGAATGCATTCTTCATTCTGAACACACAAGCACACGTCACATGGCGAATACAGACATTTCCATATGCACTGCACCACGGGGCAGTCCGTCACGAACTCCCCCAGAAAAATCCCTTGCAAATGTGAACATGACTTCAGCTTCGGCCGTGTAACCCCGAGTGCTCTTATGGAGGGGAGATTAAAAAACAAGGATGGGGTGAAGCCATCTGTTTCACGGTAGAACCGGAGAGACAGGGAAAAGACATGTGGAGGAGCCAAGGCTCATAAAGAAAACGGCAGACTCAGGCCAAATTGTCAGTCAGTCGGTGAGATGAGATGTCATGCTAGCCAGATATGCTAGACAGGCAGGCGGCTGCGCCTCAGGATGAATCCTCCCTATTTAATGTGCCCCTACAAACCCAGCTGATTCACTGCTATACACTAACGCACACACACACACACACACACACACACACTTCAGTCTAATAGGTTTTGTTCTGGTGAATCACTCCAGGTTTCCTTAATGGAAACACCAAACATGCTGCTGTAACATTGGGTGACAAGGGCACCTTGGGCTTGCAGATGTTCACGCCGATGACAGATGGCGCCCGGTGCAGCTAAGGGAGCGACGGGAGTGATGTCTGCGCCAGCCTGGTGCCACTTGCACTCCCCCCTCCCAACCCACCCTAAATTCCCCCTCTGCACCCCATCCCCAAATCTCCCTAATTCTCTCTCCACCTCTTCATGTGTGTGTGTGTGTGTGTGTGTGTGTGTGTGTGTGTGTGTGTGTGTGTGTGTGTGTGTGTGTGTGTGTGTGTGTGTGTGTGTGTGTGTGTGTAGGTGTGTTGTATGCCATGACTCAGCGCCCTAGGATCACAGAGCACTGGCGATTGGCGATGCATGCTACAAAACACATACAATGCGCTTGGATCCGAACGCTCCAGCTTGGATCAGGTTGGATCAGGTGACACTGTCTGCTGCATTTAAGTCTTTGGGTAAAGTCTTTCAGCAAGTCCACTTCCTCACAGAAGGAGACCATGCAGTGAAAGGCAAGCCCATGAGGTCAAATCTGTTTTCCATACTGCCCTCCGATCTCGGGTTTTGAGCAGGATTTAAAGATTGTAAAAGATATATATATATACTGGCCAAAACCTCTATTTCTCACAGATTAGTGTGGAAATGCCAATGGTGTTTCAGTGTTTTAACATGCCACTAGAAATGGAAACGCAGGTGATGTGAGGAAGGGAAAAGAAATAAGGCATTCCGTCATTGTTGCGCCCAATCTGCAACATCAGTGGCGACTATTCAATTCATTTGGTGACAATTAACCATATTTAGTGCCTTTTGGCAAGCGGGTTCATGTGGATTAATGGCATGGTGACAACGGGCCAAGCAATGTCAGAGATGACAGTCACGTTGACTGAGTGATTTACAATTAGAACGTATGCATTTATCCAGAGTGACTAGACAGTGTGAGATCAGAATAAACAAACCCTAGTCAAAATAGGGTAAATCTGTCACGTAAGTAGAGTGGAAAAGGAATAGCCTACTATTTAGCGCTTCAAAGAAACAAGAATATACCAGGTAATTCAAACCTAGCATGAACAAAGAGGGGAAGCCACTTAAAAATAGCATAAGTTTATCAGATCATTCAACTTCCGACTGAAAGCAAATCAAAACTGTATGTTAAATAATTTGTTTTTTTAGATTTGCTATGATGACAACACTACTGTTGCATTAGCACCCAGTAGCATACCCTTTCATTATGTGTTACGTTGTTACGGACATCCATGAGCAGAGTGATACAGTGATATAGAGCAATGGTTCTCAACCTTTTCGGGCAGTGACCCCAAAAAAGAATCATATTTGAACTGTGAAATTTACCAACAAGCAGTTGGAATTGTAGGAGTTGAGGCATTCAATTGCATGACTCGGTTCCACAGATAGATATTGTGAAAATAACAGATCTACAAGCTCACAGCGCCTCGTATCGCGAGGTGTTATGAGATTGTTGACAATTGTTGCCTCTTTCTAATAATTTCACAATTTGACCAGTTCTTTTATAGTATAGTTTGTTGATTTCATTGGATTTAACTTTTTAGGTAATAAGAAAAAGTCTTAAAAGTCATTAAATTGTCATTTCACTGTCATCTTGGGACCCCCCCCCCCCGCCCCTGGCGGTCCTGACCCACAGGTTGAGAACCATTGATACGGAGAGCCTTCATTCATGTGCTACAGCCGTGCGGCAGTACAGACTAATGACTCGCACGCGAGCCCCGGGAACTTAAGCCCCTCCGAGAAGAGGAGCAGAGGACTGCGAAGAGAGGGTAGAGCTGATAATTACCTCCATTCGTCTTCATGGGAGCACCGGCACTCGATGATGAAGGTACGTATGCCCGAGAACCGGAGCAGGCTCACGTTTGATGAATCTCCCCTTAAATCAGCAGTCACCGGTGGATGGAGGAGGGCCTCCGTCAGTCCGTATGCTCCCCATTCATCATCTCGTTAGGACCACAGGGCCGGTGGGGGGGGGGGGGGTACGGGCCTGAGGACCGCCCCGGCGATGGGGCGCTGCAGGGACTTCAGAGCTGCAGCAAAATCCAAACATTTTGGGGGTGTTATGAAGGTTGTTTACAAATCTGTCAAATCAGGCACATTAAATGCCTTTTCCCCACCACCACAATCTGTTCAGTCCCTGCACTGCTCCATCATTTGTAGAAACATTTTAATGTATCAGAGACAGAGTGGCACGGGAACGCACGTGGGATTATAGGCATTTACAGACCACAAGCCAATGCCAAATCCTGCTGTAAAGCCAGTGTGTGTACAGATGTATTAGTAGTAAGTTTGCGACAGGCGTGTGTCCTTCTCGCGCAGGTGTTGTTTACAAGAGCGTGAGAAGATGTGAGTGGAGATTCCCGTTGATGCGAGTTAATTCGGTTAAAACGTCACTGCAACAATGTGGTGACATGCAGGAAATATACAGCAGGGGGCCCCGGGAATTCCCAACGAGATTAGTTTTTTTCTTTCACTGCACTCTCTTTGCCACTAAGTGAGCAGAAATGAAGGCAGGAAGCCTGTTGGTTTTACCCCCCCCCCCCCCCCCCCACACGCACGCACACAGCTCACAGCTTCATCCCTTATAGGTGGATGAAAAAGAAAGAAATGCCACAACCATTGCTGCTTTCTCCCCCCCCCCCCCCCACACGCACGCACACAGCTCACAGCTTCATCCCTTATAGGTGGATGAAAAAGAAAGAAATGCCACAACCATTGCTGCTTTCTCCCCCCCCCCCCCCCCCCCCCATTATAGACCCAGAGGAGAAAGGCAGCAGGGCACGGATCGCCCCCAAACCTCCCGTTGCGCTCCAAACACATCACTAACTGCATCTCCATGTGGTACATCCATTACTGTAAAATACTCTGCTGCTCCCCACTGAACCCCCCCCCCCCCCCCCTTTCCTTCCCCTTCTGTGCCCCCACAACACCCCACCACAAACCCCCCCCCCCCCCCCCCTCATCATAAGACCGCTTACGCTGGCAGTTCTGAATTGGGCTACGTCCAACTTTAACATTAGCAGGGGGCGGGGGGGGGGGCCTGCAGAGAGGCTGTAAGAGTGATCACAGCCACAACTTGGGCTTTGCTGATAGGATCTGCACATGGATTACTTTCAACGATTACTTTCACACTCTTGAAGTGAGATTCCCCCCCCCCCCCCCTTTGTGAGGATCATGGCTTCTTTTGTGCCCTTCTATATATTATATACCACGACATTAAACAAAACTAAAATCAGTCACGTCGTTGAAAACCTTTTCAGATCAAGTGTTTGCTGAGTCGGCCTGTCTATGTGATTAATCCATATCGGGATGCCAAGGATGCCGTCAGTATAATAAAATGTTACCATTATGGGCCCTATTTAAGCATGCTATTCCCGTAGAAAATATATCATTCAGCAACAGTGCAGAAGAACATTCTTCAAATGGCAGCTTTTCTTCTCGTCCGTCTCCCGGTTACTAGTGTGTACAGTACGGCCACATGTGGTGTCATTACTGGGAAATGGGATATTTTTGGACTAAGCTCTCTTTTTTGCTTGGAATTTGAGGAGATGCTGACAAAGCTGATCGTTTGTGCCAAATCTGGAATAAAAGTTCTTTCATTGTTTAAAAAGATCATGTTCAAGTTCATTTTGAGCCCTGATGTTTCATTATGATTTTTTTTTTCTTTGGGTCAACAAATAGTATCACAGACTTAGGCTAATAGCATTGTATCAAAGACAAACTTAAGATAGTCTGTGACGTGCTGTGCGCGTGTGACAAAGTTTTTTGTTTTGAGAAATATGACTGAAAATCATTTGTGTTCATTAAGTTATACGACAGTCAATTCGTGATTTTACAACTTAGACAATTATCTCAGTCACAGTCACAGTCACAGTCACAGCCAAGTAGGTGAAAGACAAAGTTTTGCATGCAGGCATCCTGCTGGAGTGGCTAAACCTCTGCTGCAAAGGGGCTGCGCACCACTTGTGAAATCATGAACCCATGATAACAGGATTAAATGCGGGCGCAACAACGTGGCAGGGGTCACCGGAATTAGAATAGGACAGAGTTATCTCCTGCCATTTAAACATGAATTTTACATGTGTTTATAAAAGTGTGGTGCAGAGCCGGACCGTGTTAATAATTCATCTGAGGCCCATATGGATGGCCTATACTGTTGGCACTCACATACTGAGGTCTGCCCTGGCCAACAGTGGAATTCAGGCCTAATGTAAATGTGCCCTTGCATCTCTGGTCTGCATATGGGGAAGCCGCCATGGTTTGATGCCAGGCTCAAGCCCCTGGGTTCGGCCCCTGCCTGGGTTTATATACCCTTCAGCTCACTTGCCAATGCTTCTCAGAGGACACCATGTACATCTCTTCATGCATGCCACCTCTTTGACCTCTGCCATGTCCTGGGCATTGCATGTAGACTGTAGAGTATAAAAGAAATACTCTATAGTGTACAAATTAACCCTGCGTCGCGAGCCCTATATAGCGTCCCTATTCCGGGCACGGCATAATACGACGACCATTTGGCAAAATAGGGCGAACATTTGAAAATATCTGATCTACAAACTCCATGTGCGACACGACGCCTTGTGATCTTGTAGCTTTGGCAGTGATTTCGTACAGAGTCTACAGACGGGGGGAAAAGGAGGGGGCCTGGCCTGCCCTGCCCGGCCTATAGTATCTAGCAGACGGCAAGCATTCGTTTTTAAAATGAGGCCAATAAGGAAGAGCCATTTCCCCTGATGCACTTAGTTCTCATTAATGGCCCAGCAGAAGAACCAGGCGTTCAAAGTGAATGAAGTTTTGGCTGAACTTTACACTGGATTTTTATTACCGGAGTATACATTTTCATAAATACTTTGTTTTCAAGCGGTCGTTTTTAAAGTTTTTCGTTCCATTATCATGATACGCGTTTAATAAATGATGGTCCCATTAATTAAAACATTTATGATAAAGTAGAGTATGTTCTAGCTAGGGCTTCTATGCAACATTCGAAATCCCACCCGGGTTGTGCTTTATAACCACGCCCCGCTTCTGTGGCCAACGCGGGGGTGCCTCTCGTCTCTCGCCTCCAGCTGCAGACTAGACCTAAATATATGACTATGGACTAGACCGCGACGGAGGCCCGTCGTCTCAAGCGAACCCGAGCGAGCTAAAGCGAGCGACTTGCCGTCCCAAATATTCTAGCTCAAGACCCAAAAGAGAAATTTGACGTTTGCCCGGGTACCAAACTAGTGGGGAAAAAAAGTCATAGCAGAATTTATGGAATTTCTTAAATGTTGGGGGAGGGGCAAATCTTTTTAAATACTTTTTTTTTAAATGTAAAATGTATACGTGGGATTTTTACTCAAGCTGCGAGTCTCACGACGCATAAAAATTGGTCAGTGATCCACTGTTTGGGAAACAGCTATAGCTAAAGACCCCTGGCACTGGGGGACAAAACATACAGGGTTTATTTTGGTTAAAAAAAAGACATTTAGCAGACACAACAATCCAAAGTGATTTACAAGTGCAATAAACAAGAAGATCTGATCATCACCAAGTGAGTAGTATAGCGAGGAGAACCAGGGTCAAAGCAACAGAGCTCAGACCACACTCCTGTGGTTCTGGGATACCAAAATAGGAGGTTATAGACTTATAGTGGCACATGAATCTTATTCTGAGAAGTTGAAGGAGCCTGAATGAATTCAACGTTGTATAATGAATACTGAAAATAGACAATCTACAAGCTCACAGCCTCACACGCGTCATACAGCAAAGTGTTGTAAGATTTTAGATCGCTATTGTCAGTACTTGGTAGTGGTGCATTCAATTAATCGATATGGCAATATATCGACACAAAATCTGGACGATAGGTGAATCGATCGAGAGGCTGCTGTATCGATACGGCAATAAATGGCATGAATTATCTGGGTGACGCAGTGTTGACCAACGTACCTCTGTTTAACGTTTATCAAAGCCCCCCTTGCACGTTGCACTCCCTTCCCAGACCCCTTGTTAGGATGTTTAGACATTTTATTTTAATTCAAAGATCTCTGTGGGCCTGAAAGTGTTTTTATTGACAATCGATATATATCGTACTTATAGTACTTGGTTGTATTTTATTTTTTGTGTGACAACATATTAGGGACACTAGGTTTCATGCAGGGCTTAAGTAACTGAGTGAAGGTGTCCTACTTAGCTCCATTCAGCATTTATCACCATGCCCGTCTCTGTCTCTCTCACACATACGCAGGAATAGACCTGTCATCTTGCCACCATTCCCTTATCTTCGAACTGCTAACAAGCCTATTTGCCAATGACTGACGTTGATGTGATCCTCAAAGCCCTGGACTTGGCACCAGATCGCTCCTAAGCCAAATTAAGCCTCTGTCATGCCCCCACCACCACCACCACCATAACCCCAACCAACCCCCATCACCAAACACCCCCCCCCACTCCTCCTGCCACCCCTGCCATGGGAACCCTACATGTTTAATGACGATGGAGGGCTTTGCGCTCCCGCAACACAAAAGCAGTGACATCTGTCTCTGTAAGTGGTGCACTCCAGCACAACCCCATTCGTTCTATCTCCTGTTCTTGAAAAGAAATCAAATATAAAAGTTAGCGGGAGAGAGAGAGAGAGAGAGAGAGAGAGAGAGAGGTTGGGGGGGGGGGGGGTTAAAGAGGAAAGAGGAGGTGGAGTTAAAACAAAGACCCTTTCTTTGGAAGTGTGTTTTCTGGTTAATTCTCCTGCCCAGTGGTCCCTGAACGTTCAAAGAACGTGTTAAAAGAGCCTCAGTCCCCCCTTGCTCTGTTGCTCTCTAGCCATTGCCCACCTGCTCACAAATAATGGCAAGTCAAGTAGGAGCTTGAAAGACCTAACAGCCCCCCCCCCCCCCCCCCCCCCCCCCTCAACTCCCACCACACACACACACACACACACACACACACACACACACACACCTCTACGCCCTGTGAAAGTCAATTAAAGTTAATGGCCTGCCTTTGAAACACATTTAAGATAGATACCAGTATACAGGCCTTAAAATGGTGGACAGTAGGTTTTGGCCAAGAGAGAACCACACAACCCCACGTTTTAGAATATATAGCTGCACTGTGTCATTTCAAGTTTCCACATTTTTACCACAGAACTAATAGAGTTCTGCTTGCTCGCTCAGGGGATGTTAGGAGGATTTCACATCTTGGGAGATCGCCATGGTTACTCAAGAGAGTGAGTGACCTCATGGACTCCAAATTTGGACATAGTGGTCGACCCAGGATTACGACCAACACCATATTTGGGCACAGGTGCAGCGGGAACTCTATATATGGTTATGGCCCAGGCATAGTGACATCAGGGGGATGACATGGCATCCTGCTGGGGACAGTAGAAAATGGGAAAGCGCCTCACAGACACCACTTGAGGATGGATGAGCGAGCTCTTATTGGCACAGTGAAAGACTCTATCGATATTGAACTTGAACATCATTGTGTCTTCTTGACTGAACATCATTGCAGTGTCTTCTTGACTTAACCAGAAAACCAAAATCAACACAGTTTGAACCTTGGGTCAAACTTTTTGTCAAACCAGAAACAAGATTGTGTCAAAGGTCGTGTCGTGAAACCAGACAGGACAGGATCTAAATGTCTGAATTGAAGAACAGCTGGGAGACCAAATATAACCACCCCAATTGTAGGCCTATAAATCAAACCTCCTCTACCAAATAATTTGATCAACAAATAATTTGATCAACTAAAGAAGTTGCACAATATACAGCAGCTTAACCTTTCAACAAAATAACGTTTTGTTTTCAGCAAATATTACTACATTTACATTATAAATGCTATGGTTGTGTTTCGTAGCTCGTCTTGCTAATATTTGTGTTTTTAAATGAAAATATCCAGAATAAGTGACTCCAGATTAATAGTACTTTATATTCATGCATTCAATAATGAATTAGTCCATTGTTTACTTACTTCGTTTGGTTGGGCAAGAGCAAGCCGAAGTCAAACCGTACATACTGAATATATATAGGCTTTACTCATTGTGTAAGTATTGCTACAGGCAAAGTTCCAAGATGTGTATAATTGTTTGTTTCTCAACAATATTGAACAGGCAGTGTAGTAGTCGCCTGTGAATGGGAAGGGTCCTTCCTTCTTGCCAACAAAGATGGCGGCTTCCATACTGAGCAGGAGGACAGCACTATTTTGTTGGAGATTTACAGCGAATTGTTCGTTAAAAACACATATCCCCGTTACCTCACAATGCGGAGCCTTACAACAAGTCGCAAATTATAACCCTAAACCATTGAGACTGAACCTTAAAGACCCATATATCCCAGACAAGGAGGACGAGAAGACACCGGAGTGGCGGAAGACGGCGAAGAGTGACCGCAAGCTTTACGGTCGCTATGGTTCGGCATCGGGGATCAATCCTGCCACGCTGTGGCCCAGCGAAGCTCAGCTGGCTGCGATCATCGAGGACGAGAGGCAGTGGCACCCTCCTTTAGAAGTGCTGGTGGAGAATGTAGCGTCGAAGGAGAAGGAGGCGACAGCCAAACTTGTTGCTAGGTAAGTGTCTAGTTCATCAAACATGCTGGCAGCAAAAAATATCTCTCCTACAGTCTCTCTCTCACCCTAAGATTTTGAATCGCGTAGATGTATTTGATCGATTCTGACATTGATTGAAAATGTCAGAATCGATAAAATACATCTACGAGAGTCTAAATCTTAGGCTCTCTATCAAAGGAGCTTTATTGGCACGAGAAAACATACGTTTGCATTGCCATATCTCTCTCACACTCACACACACGAATTGTACTGAATGGAAATAAGATCTCTACGTGACATATTGTCTAATTCAACAGTGAACGCTTTTGTGTAATGTAAGTTAACTTACCCGTTTGGTCATCTGCAGGTCGGCGATGAAATGTCTTCCCAGATCTTTCTAGTTTTGCATTGTACTGCAACCCTTTAGTCCCAATTCCCTCCATAGACTGCCCCATTCGTGACTGACAAAGGTGTAGAGATGCTACCATATTGATACATTATTGCCATTATACAATTTATTTCTCACAAAGAGGGCATTCTATGGAGAAAACTTAGCCCCATATGTGCCCTCTCCCTACGCTCATTCTGTAGCTCCGAGCTTGTTTTTCATAAAAATCCACCGTAGACATGTTATGAGCTACTTTCTGTCAAGACATCCTCTGCAGGAGTGCAGGTGAAGTGCTGGAGTTTGGAAGCACTCGTCGTATGTCACTGAACGGCCCTGGCTGGTACCACCTGTTTCGAATTTGCACATAATGCTGATTAACAAAAACGAGTGCTTCCAAACTGCAACACTTCACCTGCACTCCTGCAGAGGATGTCTTGACAGAAAGTAGCTCATAACATGTCTACAGTGGATTTTTATGAAAAACAAGCTCGGCAGATTGAAAGAGGATAATTCAAGCTTGGACTACAGCTGCAATGTTGGTGAGTTTAACGTTGTTTAAGACAAGCAGATCGCAAACCAAATTGGATGAGTGGGGAGTCAATGGAGGGTATTGCAACTCTAGATTCATCCCATTATAAAAAAGAGAGTTGCAAATTGCGGCTACAACTACCCTAGTCTGTGTGCATTTCAGTGATGAATGTCCCATATCCTAAACCTGTCCATTTTCCAACACAGAGACAAAATCACTGCAGAACATATGGCTAAGATGCCCAAGATGGTCGCTGACTGGCGTAAGGGAAAGAGGGAGGCTAAAGAGAAGACAAGCGAAGACAAGGCCCGCCGTTCCAAGCTCCTGGCAGAGGCTCGGGAGCGCTTTGGCTATGCAGTAGACCCCCGCAGCCCCAGGTTTTTGGAAATGGTCACTGAAATCGAAAAGGAAGACAGGAAGAAAAAGAAACTGTTGAAGCGCAGACAGAAAGACGAGCAGGCAGGCATCATCCAGCCTTCTGCTTCAAGTTCTTCATAGTCTTGGACTGATATGCTCTGAATTACTGTACATAATAATTATCAGTGAAAAAGGAGTCCGTAATATTTGCAAGCAACATTAAAGGGATGTTTCACTTTGAAGCATGTTTGGGGTGATCTACTCTGACTTTTGTGAGCACCCGAGACTAGTGCTGCACGATTCTTGCTCAAATGTGAATCTCGATTTTATTCCACAATTCTCATTTTTTTCCATGAAAATATTTACATGTTGCAAGGTGAATCATTGTCTAGCATTTTATGTAGACATAGCACTCTAAGCGTATACTCTGTTTCATTGTACAGATATTCTACTCTTAGTGCTCTGGATAAAGAGTGTCTGCTAAATGCCTAAATTGTAAATTGGGCTTTAAACCTCTTAAAGTCTCTCTTGTAGCAAAAACAAAAGATTAAAATTAATTGGACAGCCCTGAGCCAACTAGTGCTGCACGGTTCTTGCTCAAATTCTGAAATGAGATCACGTGTCTGTCATGTGTCTGAATCTAGATTGCTTTTTTTTATCATGCAGCAGCACTAACTTAAGACAGTTATGGGGATATTTCACTTAAAAGAAACTGCCATTTCATCATTTGAATACCCCAGATATTTGATTTATCACGACATGCCCCCATTGTAACTTCAAACTCAATTTTAGCCTTGATGGATTAGAGAATGGGTATCCTCATACGTGTCTGGGCTGCACACAAGCCAGAGTAGACCATTAAAATTATGCACCAATGGATATAAAACGTACAGTCACAATAGACAACTTACTTTGTTTCAGTGGCGGTGACATTTAGGAGACAACAACATTGGTTTAACATAAAATTTATTGGAGTCTTAATTTGTTAGAAAAAAAAGGAAGTGTGGGCAGGGGCAAAAGAACTTAGAACAGAACAGTTGCTGTAGCACCTTCTACACTTAAATCATGCCGACTCCATGATAATACCTGAACATTAACATAGTAGTCATTCTGCAAGACCTTTTTCTACCACAAGAGGACGTCCATTATATAATTCTCCAATTAAGCTGTAATAAAATAAAGATGTTTTAGTGTAAACGTAAAAGCAGTGTAAAAAAAATGTATGTTTTTATTTAATAAATCTGTAAACCTATGAATGGCAGTGACATTAATACTATCTTCTGTACTACAGTAGTATAGGTGGCACCATTGTCAAGATGCATCGGCAACATTGACTGTAAAGTGCAAATAAGAGTGACAAGAAACATGTATGGGGGAATTTGAGTATTGCCTAAAAAACAGGGCCTATAATGGAGCTTCAAGTGGTATGGATGGATGGAGGATTCCAGTGTGTCCAGCCTCATCTATCATGAGGAAATGGAGTCTCCTTAAAGCCGGGTGACCTCATTCCCGTCACCTGGATCTGCCTTGAGTTTAGTGAGGGCAGCATGTATTCTGAACTGAGTCCGGGATTCCATAGAGTAGTCTTTGTAGCTGTGTCTGAGAAGAGACAATGGGAAGCATTGGTAAGACTGAGGCACGGCATGAGCTAGATACACGTACAGTATGCAAACCTAGTTATTTAAATGACCATCTACTGTATGTGGGGGTGCTACGCATTTCATCCTTGCCGTTCTATACATATTATTATGAATATTACATTCAATTACACTTATTTTAACCAGATAATTGCATTAATTAAATTGATCACCCCCCCCACACACACACACACACACACCTTATTATCCTAAACACACCACATAACTGCATGGCTCTTAACTTTGCATGTGATGATGTAAAGGTTGTAAAATAACAGACTTAGCCTTGTGCAGCAGTTTGATAGCCTCTTCCTTCCTGCCATGGTTTAGATACAGCAGACCGAGTTCCAGCAGGGCATTGGGAACCAGGTAGTGGTCATACTTAATCTTCTTCTGACTTCAGGACACAGGGGGATGGGAAATGATGCATTATTAACAATGTTTCACATCTAAGCTGTAGTTGTGAGCAATATAGCCATGTCAGGTTTTTGTTTGTCCAGTAAAAAAATATTTTCCCCTGGGATTGATTAATAAGTAATTACATAGAAATTGGTCTTTTATGAATTGAGGCTCTTCTCATATCACACTTGGTAACAGGTCATGTCGCCCCAATTCCATCTCGCCTTGTATTCTTTATTTTGTTTTACTGAGAATAAGGTTAGAAATCAGTTTAGGGTTAGGCATAGTTTTACTGGGGTTAAGTTTAGGCATCGTTTTACTGAGGTTGTGGTTAGGAATAAGGTTAGGTTTAACCGTTTAAGCATAATTTACTTAGATTACTTTAGAAATACCAGGCCGCGCTGTTCCTGTTGTATGCCTGGGGCGAGCAGTCTCGTATTCTCACAAATGACATGGTATTTGACTTAACCTATTCAGGACGGGAACCACTTTTGTTTTCAGCATTATGTTATACTTTAGCTATTGAAAAATAGCAGATCGAGCTTGTAGACCTGCTTTGTTTTTATCTTGAAAATGTGGCACAAATCTTTGAATATATATTCTTTCAGAGCGAACGTTTTTAACTCAAATATTTGCTTCTGGGTGTGGTCCCTGGAACAACATATTTTCAGATGGGAGTCTGTGGCCAAATACAGATAATTCTGTGGGGTCCTCGACATTGAAAAGGTTGAGTACCACTATATAGAAACATAGTTTTTTTTTCTGTGAAAACGTTTAGGATTTAGAACCTTGACCTCATTCCTAAATGGGTTCAACATGGTTTGTCATTTCAAGACTTCTATCACTGCATGCATATTTCCACATCCATGTACTACAGTATGTGTGTGTATGATATTGTATGCATTTGTGTTGAACTACGGTCTGCAAAGGCCCTCCGGGACAGTAAAGCTTTACCTTACCTTCAACTATGACTTGATGGGTGAGTTTTTATTTTTGTAAACATTGTTTGTTGATGCTATCTCACAGAGAACTGGGCATGCTTAAAAGCACAAATGTTAATATTTTTGAAGCCAATTATGTTTAAACCCAAGATAAAGAATGTTTGAAGCTTAAAGATATTTTTTGAGTAGTTGCTTAAAGTAATGTGTGAATAAAGGTTGAATTTGAAGATCTCTCACAGTACAGTCTACTATCTTCAACCAAAGTTTGCAAAAATTGTATTTGAGCTACATGTAAAATAATGGTGCTGCTGGCAGCCAGCTTGTTCATTCCGGCTTTTGCTAAAATGCAACAATCCTAGTCAACATTGGTCAACATTTTCAAAAGGAAACTGCTTGAGCTACTTGTCTTTTGAAGGCACTGTAATGAAACATTCATTTTACATTTTAAATGGTTCCTCACCAGCCATAAACCTTGTTAAAACATTCCTCAGCTGCCTGGACTTGATGCTGATTCTTCAGACACAAACCCTTCAGTAGGTAGATCAGACAACGGTCATCCACCGAAAATTCATTTTCTGCAGAGTAAAAGGACTATAAGCATTATGGACAATTTATGCATTGCTGCACGACCATGAAACTAAAAAAGAAAAGACATTTTCAACATGAATTATGTATGTATTATCATAAAGAAGATCAATATTACTTCCATGTATTTACAACATACGTATTAACCTTAAACTCACCAAACCATACCTAAATTGAACCATTATACCCTGCCTTATGTGAATTATCTGCAGGCTACAACCACATGGCATACATTGCAGAGCATCTGACTAGCCATTTGTTATTTAGTTCACTCCATTATAACAGCAGACTTTACCGGGAGTCTCCAGCAGGGTGCGCTCTGCCTCCAGTAACGTCTGCATCAACCCATCAGTCAACTCTGGCCGCTTGCTGATCACGGTGAAGCCATTCCACATGTACATCATCTCCTACAAGAGTACAGTATAAGTGGAAATACTGTTCACATACTATTGCACAGAGAGAGAGAGACTGTCTATCTATCTATCTGTCTGTCTGTCTGTCTGCTTACCAACACCGGCACTGGTAGCCTGACTGGATGGGAGGCCTTGTAACGCCTGGCTTTGCGGATAGCAAATTTCTCAGTTGGTGGAGACTTTCCTGCTATCTTTTGCTTGAAGGTGGGCACCTGTCTGAAGGCCCAAGCCATTAATAAAGACAAAATCAACAAGCAAAGGATGGTTAAATATAAATAATTGTTAAAAAATAGACTTTCAACTATCGTAGATCGGTTGACTTACCGGAAGAGTTCCACTTCATCTTCCCCGAAAGGCCTGGCCTCTTCCTTCGGCAGCATGCTGAGGCAAGCAGCCTTCATGTATATATACATGGCCTGACGGACAAACATTTTGTTTTACTTCATTACTTCATCACACTATATAAATACACGGTGCCAGGATTTGGTCCTTTTTCCATTTATCTAAAGGACTCAACATTACTGCTCTCGTCATATTGTCTCTTTATTGTTAATGGTGTTTAATGTTTGTGTTTGCACCGTTTGTTTTACATCACCATTACATCACCTAATCAACATGTATTAGCGCCCCTCAATTCACACGGGTGTGATTTTTAACACTTAAATTTAACTTTTGGGGGAGAAAAGCGGCATTGATAGTTATACAACAGATTGGTTAAAATAATGTTTCATTCATTAAAACTGATAATTGTAGCTTTTAATAATAGGGTGTCCTCTGTACCTTGGACCAGCGGCTTTCCTGGCTCAGAAGGTCTGCGTAGAAGTAGGCCATCTTCCACACTCGTTTGTAGGTGAAGCACCACATCAGCTCCCAGTAGCACATGTGGTGGAACTGCTTCCATGTCTGCTGAGCCTTGCAGCCGTCCTCAAACAGTGCCACTGCCTGGTGGTGCAGCAACATTACACCCAGTACATCCTTTTAGGTCAAAGCACTGCAGACTTGGCAGTTTATTGATTTGAGACAGGACAGCAATGTGTTTGTTTGTGGCTGAACCACATCTAGCCGAGCATCGTAACAGACTTTCTTGTGGACACGACAAGAATAAAACTCCCGACATTGAATTCTGGGTTTTTATGCCTCTCTTATATATAAGAGACAAAACTGTGGATATGAGCTGTGAATCTTACTTCATCTATATTGCCTTTGATCTCTTCAGTTCTGCCTGCAAAGAAGAGGAATATTGCTCCCTGGACAGAAGAGGAAAGATAAGATGTAATACAATATTTAGGCATACATTTGCAGTGACGATTAATTCAAATTGAAACAAAAGCAGTCAAAGAAGAAAGGATCATTGTAGGACATGTCAGCCATCACATGCCAACCGAGTGTATTTTGTATATCAATAAATTAAACACCCATACTGTACACCTATCAGATGTGGCGGTATTTAGTCAAGACACATTGTTTCCTTGTACAAGTGCACACAATGTCCTACATGGCTACGTTTGCTCTGTGGGCTGGGCTAGCAGGTATGTAGGTCCAAGGTGGAGTGGGGAATAGAAAGGGATGATGACAGAAGGAGTCATAGACTAAAAGGTATGCAAGTGGAAGAGCAGTAAAGTATTAGTTTGATAGCATGACAATATAATGCTTTAAAGTTTAGTCAGTGTTCCTAAATACATTTTTTTTTTTTTTTTTTTTAAATGTCATATTGATTCTTTGTGCTACAGATTGAAAGCTTGTTTTGCTTGTTCCGCTCGCCAAAAACTGGTCACCGGTCTCTTTCTGTCTGGACTATGGTGATACCATTTATAGGACTGCTTGCTCCTCCACCTTGGCCAAACTGGATCCCTTGTACCATGCTGCACCATAACCTACTCACCTTTCAAAACACATCACTGTACACGGCTATGCTGCAGTTGGTCGATTCTCACGGATATCTCGCAGGCTACATCAATGATTTTATTGGGTAGGCCCATAGAGTATATAGGTAGGCCCTAAAATCATGATCGCAGGAATTATTTTTGGGTACTTCTGATTCCGGCTTGTGGTTTCCTGCCTGATGACAACAAATCATTGACTACAATGTTACCATGCGTTCCCGACCGGATCATACACCCGAAAAGGAATGCTGCCCAGGCTAGTATAGGCCTACAAATGTATTATTTCTGTACATATTGTACATTGTGTATTTTTTCTATATGCACAACTTTGCGCCCTGTCACACTGTATCACTTTGGAGATTTCTTGTATTATCATGGATGTATTATTGGCTGTTCTGTAACTTGACATGTACGATGTAGCATTGAAGTGTAATTTTATTTCCTGCCTCTTGGCCAGTTAATTCCCACTTGAAAAAGAGACTCTGTTTCAATGTGTTTTTAGTGGTTAAATAAAATGGAGAGAGTGAGAATTGTGTGAATGAAATCTTTCTGAGCGAAGAACATGTAAGAAAATGTTTGTTTTCTCCGTCTATGGACGGTGGCTATAGGGTCGGTGGGCTGCTAGCTGGGATTGGTAGGAAGAGTTTATTTTGTGCGATAAATTCTCAATAATTTAAATGGCTGGTTGTGTCATGAGTACATCCACACAGAGTGTGAATAGAGTGTCGCAGTCCCGCCCCCTCGAGAGACCCGGAAAATAAATCCCTGTTCATTTTCCTCATAGACTTTTCAAAAAGTATTTATTATTATTATTTAAGACGTTTACACGCGTACAAAGCCAACTCTTGTCGTGACAAATCATGACAATAAACACAATGTTTTGGGCCAAACAAAGAATTAGAAAGTAGAAAAAAACGGCAGGTTACAACTTTTTTTGTTGTTTTTCTTCTTAGTAATTATTTGGTCCAAAATATTGTGTTTGTTGTCATGATTTGTCACGACTCGAGTTGACTTCGTAAGACGCTTAAAAGGTCTTTAAATAAATACCTTTTGAAATGTCTATGGGAAAAATGCTTTGGGATTCATTTCCTGGGCCTGGCGTCGTCATGAAAGGGGCGGCACTGCGACGCTCTATATAACTAAAGGTATAAACTAGGTCGATTTCAGCAAGAATAAAATCATCAACCTGTATGAATAAGGTATCACCATATTAATAGTTTGATTTGAAATATTCATACCCTGAAGAAGGCATTTTGTGACGCAACGTTGGTCATCTTAAAATATGTTTTGCATCGTGACTACAAGATTCTTTTTCAAATGTGAAATATTTGCGACACATTTTCAGATCGTATATTAGTCATCATAAGTTCGTCCCGAGTTGGTGTTGGCTAGACCACACTCAAGTCTTATTTTTACAGCATGGAACCTGAGTTGGGCATCTAGAAAAGCATTTCTCTGTCCGTCTGTCTGTCTGTCTGATCTTGTAAACCACTTGTCCGTCAGTGCCAAATTCTTGTGCACGAAGCCAGTAGGGCATGGAAGACAGTACATACTTTTTTATGTAAACGTTTAAGGATCTAAAGTATGCAGACAGTAGAAATACAGTCAAATGGTGAGTGACTGCGAGTATTAAAGAGCCAAAGTGTGATAATCTGGGTGGATGGAGGGATTCATGGAAACGACTGCGGATGTAAGCTACAAATAAGGTTGGTGTTGGGGTGAGGTAGTGAGACGGAAAGTTGAGTAAGAGTGTGAGAGCACGAGGGAGAGGGAGTGAAAGAGTGCCACTCACCCGTGGGTAGCGGAGCCTGAAAGGTTTCAGCAACTCCTCAGCATCAGAAACCTCCGCCTCCCCCGTTCCTAAGAGACGGAAAAAGATAAATTGCATACTGTAATTGCATAGGCAGCATCAAAGTAAAGTATGTTTTTTCTTCTACCAATGGGTGCCCTCAAAATGTAAATAAAATAAATAAATTTTATTTACAGTATACATTGTTGGTTTCCAATGAAGTTCCTTTGTAAACAATCACATGGGGTTATACATGTGGGTTGATATCAATAAGCTTTTAAAAAGCTTCTGTATTTTGAATATCCTGTTGAATCTACTGAAATTAATGAAGCATCGTTAGTTCATGCAGGAGTAATTGGTCCCAGCTGTAATCAGCCGCCAGCCTGTTGTTTGAATAAAGTGAAATGAAAAAGCATTTCTATGCCCATTTACGGCCCCGTCGCACAACAAAGGCGGTCCATTTAAACATGGCTGACTCCTACACACGCTCATGCACTGACGCTGCAGTGCTACACATGCTGTTGCTGGCAAAGCGTGCCTTCCCCTTTCAAGGAGCATGGTTTGCATGGTCTTGCATGGGTTAAAGGTTAAAGTGAAATGAAACATCTTCCTTTGGGCACACTCTTGCATAGGCTACCCAAGCGGGGTTTCTGAATTGTACAAAGTATAACTGTATTCCATTTCTTGCAATAAATGCTTAAATCTATTCCTGACTGAATTGTCATGTCAGTTTAATGAAAAGACAATAGGACGATAGAGGGAACATGTCTTTACTGGAAGTAGATTTGCTTAGCCCAAGAAGACCAGGTATACTAAAGAAAATATCAAGATAAAGTTCAAACAATAAGCCACTTAAGTCTTGCATTTACACTTTTAATTGCTCATGGACAAATGTGGTTGGATGTCATCGTCCATGTTAAGGTTTCACTTTGAACTGACGGTTTTGTTCTTGCACCACACACACACACCAGACTGTATATCTACCACAAGGTATAATAATGTTTTTGTTTGAGATCTATAACATTTTCTTTTCATTTTTGTTGACACAATCCAGGTTTCTAAACGCGATTGTATGTGATTTGTAGAGAATGATAGAATAAGTGTCATAATAAGATGAAATAAGTGACCATGGTTGCGATTCATGGGTCTACCCTGTCTAATGATCCATAGCATCTGGTGGGTGGTTGAGGATTGAAGTGTGTATGTAAACACTGACAGCGTACAGTAGTTAGTACCTAGTATGAAACTAAGAAAGGTGTAGTAGCAGAGCAATAGCAGGACACACAGCATGGAGCGCAGGTTCGTCCCTATCGCACCATCATGCAGTTGAGACAGGCCATATTCCTAAAACGGGACACAAACGTGCAACGCGCATTTTAGTGCAATGGGCTTTAAGCCTGAGGGAGAATGATATACTGTAGTGATGTGGGAAGTACAGTATTTATATTCACATACCTTGTCTCCAGAAAAGCCCGCAAATTCTAAGATTTTGAGTAACCGTGGAGGAAATAGGGAGAGAGCCTGAAAAAAAGTACAACTGAAAGTCAAACTCTTTGTGGTGTGAATTGGTCATTGCCGAAAAAAAACGTCAAGCCAATTAGGAACACTGGGATGCTTGTGGGATGTACCAAATTAAATGCTCCTATTCCAAATGAGATTCCTCCCTCCAACTGAATGTGGCTGGGTCCTTTGAGAGAGTTGAGAGACTGGACGTAGGAATGCAGTTCTCTGGGCGATAACAGGCAATTATGTCACATATTTACAAACACAATTATGCATAATAGCATAATAGAGGATAATTATGTCTCATTATGCAATAAAAACTAATCTAAATGTACTGATAATGGCATGCACTTAAGCCGTACAAAAGGCCATTATTGTTTTACGACTGTGGGAGGTCTCTTGAGCCATTTGCAAGTTACCGTATATCGTGTACAGGATTCAATATAACCGTACAGTGCTTTCTTTTAAGATGCCACATAACATTTCACACACACACCTGAAGAAGCTCTGAACAGTGACGACTTACTTGTAAATCAGGAAACTGTTGCGTACTTTCATTCCTCCTTTGATAAAACTCACCATGTTCTCATCCTAGATTAGATTTGAGTGAAAGTAAGTAAATCAAGCCAATTAAGTTGAGTTAATTACAAAAGGAATATTGAATACAGTTTTAACCACTTAATTAAACCCCGCTATATATATACTTCATTGACCGGAATCGCCCTCATATAATCTCTACACCACATCTCTTTGCCCAAAATAGCCGTTAGGAGCAATGAGTGATGACCATGACTATTTCTGCCAAATGTTCGCATATTTTTGGCAAATGTTCACCTATTATGAGTGACAAGACCCAGAATACGGACGCTAAGGTTCATGGGGTTAAATTGCGCAAAATGTAGAAAGCAGTTTAACCCATTCTGACCGGGCACCCATTTTGGTGTTGGCATCATGTTATGCTTTAGCTATTGAAAAATAGCAGATCTACAAGCTCATAGCGCGCCACCGAGTGGCGCGCTACGAGCTTGTAGGTCTGCTATTTTTGAAAAATCTAAGAACGACTGACATTTTTTAGAATCTGATCTCAGGTCAGAATTGGTTAATCAGACCAGTGTGTGTCCAGTGGAAACCTCGTTATGAATCTGATCTCAGGTCAGAATGGGTTAACTGAAACACATTGAAATGGTAATATTGCCCGTTGCATGATGCAACGCACATCATAACACATGGATAATAGAAGGAACACACAGTAAGAGCTCTGTATTTGGTATCATGAGAAGTAAGTCACTGAACCTGTAGGAAGGTGAGAGCAGCTCTCTGGAGTTGGCACTCTGCATAACACACTTCAGCATGGAGCTGCTCTGCACACACACACACACACACACACACACACACACACACACACACACACACGCGCACACGCACGCACGCATCATTTTTAACAGTCAATATTTTTTACTGAACCATTTGTTACATCTATACAGGTGTGTGGGTGCACAGTAGTAGTAGTTATGTGTACAATTATATTAGAATATAAAGCGTGAGGTGCCCGTGTCCTGTGTGGGATGTTTAAATACAGCAAGGTGCTGCATGTACCGCCTTAATAAATGTGCATATTATGTATGTGTGCAGGGATGCTGGACCCTTACCTTCTGTGAGTGTCTGTCCAGACTTCTGACCCAAACCTGGAGGCTTCCGTCTAAACCTGAAACAGAGAGCCACAATATAATTAATATAACCATCACATTAGATAATTTCAATTATCAACAAGTGTAACCAAAAAGGTTTGATGAAATCAACAACCTGAGAATTTCAGTAGGTTCTGTTTTTAGCCTTGCTAGCAAGTGGTGCTTAAAACCCATTTTGGGCAGGAACCTCTTTTGGTGTTTTAAACATTATGTTATAATTTAGCTATTGAAAAATAGCAGATCGGTGGTGCGCTATGAGCTTGTAGGTCTGCTATTTTAGAAAAATCGTTAAAATGTGCCACAAACCTTTCCGAAATTTGTCATGATTTAGAAAACTTTTTTTTTTAAAGGATGTAAATGTCGGTTCAGTCTGGTTCGTGTCCCCGTTTTTACTCCCCGCTTTCGCACCAGTGAGGGGTGGGAGGGGCGAGCCCACACCGGGCCCACAGCAGTCAGCACACAGAAGGCAAGGCAGAGGCTGTGTGGAATGTGAAGCACAAAGGAGCTGTGCTTATGACAAACACAAATAAAAATGTCGGCGAAAACAGAAGCCCAACACGAGGATAAAGGAAACATTCAGTCCAAATGTCCAGTTTGCTAATTCACAACTACTACTAGACTACTTTGGTGTTGAAACTTTGAATTTCTTCGTACATTTACGCTATGTGGGGATTATCTGACGAGGTTAACCTTACATAGGCTATACTAAAATGGTCTATGGTCTAATCTAATGGAATAAATGGATGATCAGATGCAGGTTTTCACTACTCATCTAACTGTAACTATAGGGCCGTCACCTTGCCCTCCCCCCCGCCCCTTCCTCACTGGTGCATCTCGAGGACGACTGGCTGCAGTGGCTGGATTACCAATGTGCAAAAGGCTGCAGGACGAAATCAACAGATATTGGTAAACCTCTTTGCAGTTTGCACTTGAACTTTGGTTCCAGAACTGGTTCCGTTCTAGATTCTCGGAGCCTTGATGCTTTCTTGGAACCGGCGGCCATTTTGTGGTTCCAGTTCCGAACCAACCTTTAGAGTTCTGAACCATTGGAAACATTCTCACTGGGGGAAAAAAGAACTGAACCAGTTCAACTGAGGTGGAAAAGAACTGAACCAGTTCAACTGAGGTGGAAAAGAACTGAACCAGTTCAACTGAGGTGGAACAGAACTGAACCAGTTCAACTGAGGTGGAAAAGGGGCCGTTGTGAGTGCAGTGCATTCATCCTTCGCAGAGAATGAAACCACACTTTGGTCAACATTGTCCACTTGTTTGGTCCAGTTGTATTTGGTCTTTTGTTCTCTGAATATTACACCTAAAAAGGAGCGTTTTCTGACCATATTAAAAGCAAAAGACTGTGTGAGATTAGCTATTTGCCACTCTCTATTTACAGTCAATATATATCAACACACTGTCAATATAAGACGGGTACAATTATTCCAGTCAAAACATTAACAAGGCCCTTGTGTGAGAAAGCAAATTCCAACCAATCCGTTTTCCCCGTCTGTCGAAAGTCAAACGCATGCAAATTCTGGCGTGGCAGGTCTCACCAGGCCACGCTATAATATAAAAGGCTTTCATTTGCATGTTACTGCTCTAGATGAGAGAAATATAGGGCAGGAGCACTTTAGAGACTTTCATGCAGGTAAATAAAGGATTTGAACCCTGATGTTTTACATAATATATAAGAGAAAGAGCATTGGTAGGAAAACATTTACGGTAGCAAATATAATAGACCTGTATATAAAGCAGTCAACATCCACAAAATTTGGCTAAGCTTATTAAACAATAAAATAAATAAAGAAATAGACATCAAGGATAGTCAAATCACTCCACCAGGCCGACGTCATGGGGGAACGATCACGATTAGCATCAAATATCTTGTAGCTTCTGCCATATTTCACATTTGAGTTGTTTTTTTGTAAGAATATCTTTCACTTAATCTCAGATCCACCGCTCCGAATCACCGATCAGCCAAATATGGAGCTGTGGAACTCCATATATGGATGTCAATATGACGTCATATTGATGCAGCGAGAGGTTATCTTGTGGATATTTGTGCTCCAATTAATGTGCACCCCTTTCTAGTTCATGTGGTTGCCTATCACAGTATTGCGCTTGCTTCTATTATAAATTAGATGTGCCACACTACTCCTCCCATAGTTTTGTGGCACATACATGATGAGTCATAATACAAAACTGCATCAAGGCTACCACTCTTTGCAATTTCTTAAAATAGTGCCTTTCTACAGTAGTTTGACATTTATTGGCATGATGAGACCCACTTGTCTCAGAACCAATGCTTTGTTCAAGTAAGCTGATGCTTCATTATTCAACACAAATGCCCGCTTTCCAGGGCTTAATTAATGCGGGAGCTTGCCGAAGCTCAGCTCCAGAAACCTCCCTCCTACGCTCCGGTACCTACAGATGTGATCCGCTACCTGTAGAAGGCGTACAGGCACCATCCCAAACATCTGTATTTAATCTATTTATTATTTTGGTTTCATTTTTCAAGTCAACTAGGCTTCTTCATGAGGTCCATTCATAGCAGTACAATGTTGGTAAATTAAGATATTTGTTGAGAAATATATATTTTATATACATAGATTATTTAACAACTAAAAATCACAACTGTGTGAAGTGAGGGGCGCTCTTATCATCGTACATGATCCATTCATTGTCAATAGGAATTACATTTTGTGTCGGACAAAAATACTGATTTGCTCAGAAACATATGACGTAAATTCTCCATTCATTGTCAATGGCATTTAATGTTTGTGTACACTATAGCTGAATATAGGAGGGGGCTAGCGCCTGTAAACCACAGAGGTAAAGGTCTACTTCCTGGTTTTGGTTCAGTGGGGATGGCAGACAGGGAGAGAATACTTTTTCTATGGTGGGGAGAGAGAATTGATGTTTCCACATAATGGAAACATCGGACAAAAAAACAAAACAAGCATAAAATGGCATTTCATTGGAGCCCGAATTAAGTGTACGCGCCCTTGTGCAAGATGCGTATCAAATCCCCAGCTACAATGAGACAATTAAATTAAATGTGATGTTTTCACCTAGATAGAATTAAGGCAAGGATGCCTTTTCCCAAGTCACTAACTCAGGCAGCTGGCACGCATATGCAGCTCAACCTTTCCCCTTTATCTTGCGCTGCAGTAATCCGATCTTACATCAGCCTAAATCATCACGCAAGTTACACAGCACTTCATGCCTTTCTCTCCAGATCAGTGCCGAGTACTGGTCTTCTGGAATCCACTGGTATTTAACAATGATAAATAGACCAGCAGGGACCTGGGACAATAGAATCTGAACTGACCCAGACCAAAGTGACCATGGTAAAACATGGACCTGAACCTGTACATGTCTTTGGTACCGTCAGGTACTTTTTTATAGTTTATCACCAAAGATTAGGAGCAAGTGAATGAAAAGACTATGTGTCTCTACAGAGTCTACACTGCATTCTTCATAGGCTTGCAGGTAGGAAGGGATCAAACGTCTTTGTGTTGCTCAGCCTCAGACCCACAGAAAAGGGCAACTCAATGTTGAACTGCATGCCGTTTTTGTTGGTCTGTATAAGTAAATAAAATCACAGTAAGGGATGCCCAGTCGCCCACTGTGGCTGCCACATGACGTGACTGCTTAAAGCAAACCTTAAAGTCCATAGACATAGCCTTGGCTGCAATGTCTGAAAGCCAGACGTTATATACATTTTGTCCAGATGCACCGGATGGCAGCCAGTTTGATGGCCGTTGCTTTAAGTTAAGGCGATAAGCTCTTGGGGTGGGTACTATGAGGGGGGTCCAGTGCAGTGGAAAGTCAAAGTAAACAGAGTAAAGAGGCGAGCTGAGCTGATACTATATGTATGGAAAGCCGGCATAAAAGCAACCAACATTCAGGGCCATTTTTACGTATGGGCTGTTTCAAGACAACCCAGTTGAAAAACAATTATGTTTGATTGTGATCGTCTTAGTCCGTGTGGCCCAACTGAGACCTGGCCGTGTGGGCATTGTACCGTCTGCCTACGCTGTGCACAGTGAGCAGCATACCGACCTCTGACAGACGTCTTGGGCAGTCTTCATGGTGTTTCCTGCACTCGCGATGTCCTCATGCTGGAAAGTCATCATGGCCTGCATTTCCAGTATTGTGGCATAGATGAGAGCGTGGTACATACTCTCCTTCACCCTAGACGGGAGATGAAAAGGTCAACATCATACAAATGTAAAATACAGGAGAAAGAGAGGGGGAGCGCAACTGTATGGCTATTATATAATTATTATACATGCTTGCAAAAGGATATGCGTATGTACACCAACTATCTGATTGTCATTATTCTCCCTATCTGTAACTAGTCCTCCACCCTCCCACCCAGCCCTGCATGGTGTTTGTTTTCCAGGACTCCCACTGCTGCCGGCGTTGAGCTTTGTTTGGGCGTCAGCTTCAGCAAACACTTCATATCCTGGAGGAACTGGCCTACTATGGCGACCTTGGCTGACAGGAAACTCTTCGGATCTTCGTCGAGGACTGGTCGATCATGTCTCAGCCGACAGGATATTGTGCTGTACTTCCATCAGGGACTGGCCTATGACGCTTCAGCTAACAGGAAGTGCTGCACCTTGGGGCATCCCGAGTAGTCTCGCGTAGCCAGACAACTATCCCACAATCTCTGATCACAAAAATATATTTTAAAATATCTTTACATAATTTTTTATTTATTTAGGCAATGCGAGATTAGCATCCGAGTGGGTTTTAGTGGGTGGGTAATCTCTCAAGAGAGATTCAGAGCTCCGCAGCTGAATCCGTCTGCAACTCCCATTACAACTTGTAGAGTATGTTGTTATTGGGAATGAAAACAAGGGAGTCAACGGGCCGACGTCCGGTCTCTACACAGGGAATTATGCGGTGCCCCCGGAGGCAAATTCATTATTTCCCCCATTTTTGCCAATGGGTTCCCAGATTGGTGGACGGGAAGCCAGTGGTAGGGAGGGAGGGCGATCTCTAGTGACTCACTACAGGTCGGTCAGGGGCTCGGGGTGCCCGCTCAGCGGGGAGCGGACCTAGGAATTATAGTGCGTTCCCCCAGATGCACTACGCCGGATGCACTAACAAGGAGTGAAACTCCTTAGTGTCAGATGAAAAGAAGTGGATGGTGACATCATGTTTATCACAAGAGACTGGGACTGTACATGTGAAGGGTTAATTGGGAGTTTCCATAACAACTAAAGGGAAAAAGGGAAATACTGCAATTCACGATCTACACTATTATTAAACTCTGTTGCATCACAGAACACATTGGGCGCAAAAGTGCTGACATATTAAACTGCCACCTATGTACATACCGAAAAGGACTAAAGATAAAGCCACAGACAGCTGTGGCTAGCTCGTTCCTGCCTCTGATCTGCTCTGTCGCAGTATAGCCACTGTCGGTGCGGGAGGCGGTACAATGGGATGTCAATAAGGAAGTCAAGGAAGGAAGGAAGAGAGAATTTCAGAGCTGCCAAAACGGTCAAACACAGATTCAAAATACTTGACGGCTTCTGCGCCAAAGGAAAGTTATCAGACGTTTCCGGTGTCTCCTATAGCTCTTATATATGCTTCTTTTGAAACATATCACAATCACTCAAAAGCCGCAGCACTGACGTTTCCGACGGCATGTACAGCTGCGTCCTATTGTGGGCTCACGAACTGAAGAGGGACCCTCCGTAAAGTACATCCAAATGTCAGAAACTTTACCGGAGGGGTTCCGAGAGGGGCTACTCGGCGGCATCAGTCCGACACTCTACCCCAAACCCAAGCCATAACCGCGAGCAACGACGCGTCGCAAGGCATCAGCCGCGGAACACCCGCGGCAGACGGCATCAGTCCGACACCAAACCCTATACCCAACCATAACCGCAAGCACGACGCAACGCATGTCGGACCAAACGCCATGCCCACGGGAGCGAGCGGCAGTCGAGTGTCATAATCTCCCAAGTGTCCACGGTAGCGCCGCGGCTGTTACCGGCAGTTTACCAGCAGTTGCTGCGTTAAAACCACGGCCACGAGATGGAACGGCAGTGGAGTGACATAATCCCCTGGCACATGCCGCCCCTATACCCCCCGGCAGCGCCACCCCCGCGGCTGTTACCGGCAGTTCACCGGCACGACCGACAGAGCAGCGGAACGGAGCTGTCAATAATCCATCCAGCCTATATACCTGCCGGGGCCACGTCTCATGCCGTTTGCCGGATAATGCACTCGCACTGATTCTGGGTTTTAGGGGTAAATCTCCCGTAGATAATCATAACACTGTTACCGTGGCCGAAGTCTCTCCAGGCTCTCATTGAAGTGGTTGTTCAGGAAGAGGTCCAGAGCCTCCATACACTCATCCAAACACTCGCCCAGGGTCATCTGTGAGGAGCTGATCACACACACACACACACACACACACACACACACACACACACACACACTTAATGCCTTGTTAAATGTATGACATTTAACCAGTTTTCATTCTAACGGCTAAACCTGTGCAAACATCTAGACTAGACACTGCAGTGTGCCTGGGGAGGACTCACAGGTGAGGTATTAACCTTGCTTGGCTGCTGCAGAGTAAACACAAATATGAGCCATGTGCTGCATGGTTATGGAAATGAGGAACACACAGAATCTGTTGTCATGTCCAGTGAGGAACAGATAAGTGCACAGTTATAGTTATTAATCTGCAAAGCACCTAGTGTTTGCTTAATGTCACATCTTTCCAAATATGTTACATTTAGCTTATGCAGAGTAACAGACTAAACTTAATACTGATTGTGGGCATCGATCTTATGTTATCAACAAGTCCCTGCTGTTGCCTGTAACACGAATGAAAACGAACCTGTTTTTGTCAGTTATTTTGGTAACACTCGCAGATAAGGTTATTTTTGTCACAAGGAAGAGAAGAGTGCAACTTGCGCAAGACAGTGCCGAAAAAGTAAATGTATAGGCGCATGTTATTTGTTATTTTCTAAAACCTTTCCAACGCTCTCATAACACTTAACTTAAGGCCATATGTCTATGAAATGTATTTATTTAGGCAAATTAAATAAATAATAGTTATTGTATTTATTTAATATCAGCTAAATGAGGCATATCGACTTTTCTCGGCATCTCCGACAGGAACCAAAGATGAGACATAGCCTACAGGTGTTGTGTGGGGATGAAATGTTAGTGTGACAACAAAACAAAGTGTTAACTAGGTCTACCTACTTACCTTTCTGTCGCACTTGTTTGTTTCCCATTGGACATATTCTAACTTCTAGCCCCGGGCAGCGTGCCCAAACACCTGTAAAAAAAGGTGTGCGAGCCACTAGCTGACTAGCAGGAAGGGGGAAAAAACCTACGTCTGCTCTGGATTAATGCTAATCGTTTGCACAAAATCGCCTAAATGGAATCTTGATTACCGCTTCAGTTCTTATTCAATTCGATCTTGAGGTAGTCTACTCCAAAGGTAAAGCGCTTGAAATGGAGTGTTGTTCACACACTCTCACAGTGGAAGTGCAACTCTGGTCTGACTCCTCCTTAGCAACACTGCAGTGCCACGCACACAACTTCAAGTGTCGTCTGACTCTGTCTCTGTGTCTGCCGCACTTCAGAGAGGTGCGCAACTGCGCATCAAAGTGCCAGTACTCCACTCCACAGACGCAGTGATACTCATACTGTAGTGTAGAGTTCAGCTGTAGACTTATGAGAGTGTGAAGCCGTCTGTTATAGCTCCACTAGACTATACACATCTTAATCAAGTGTCCGCGTTATTGTATTAATCTCTATTCTATTAACGTGCAATCGATTTTCTAAGTACTCCTATGTTGCTATTTAAAGTAGCCCTCGAGGCAGTCAATAGCTGTATTCTATAATTACAAATGTGTCCACCAGAGGGTGTTGAAGCGGCTCAACAATGCCCACCTGTTGCCTTGTTTTGTTTCCTATGCCTACCAAGACATCAAGTCATTCCTCCTGTGGAGGGTTAAAACAAAAAAGTGTATTGTTAAAAGGTTAAAGTATTGCTATAGTAACCATTGCTGTTAGTTCAGTCACCGTGTCTCTATCCATGCAGGTCTCTCCAAGTCCAAGCTCTTTAGTGAACAGAAAATACATTTTCAGGTGGATTCCATTTCCAATTCGAATGGCCTATATTGTCTGTACATCAATTTCTGCTCGTCATAATCTTGCATGTCTCGTGAAATTGGTATCTCAAACTGAAATTGTATATTTTGTTTAGGCCTACTTAATATTAGAGTAACTTTAAATGATGGGCCACAATCTTCTCCATCTCTGTCACAGTACACACCTTCTGACCAGCAGTATGAGAACAAATAAGGAGAACCCTAAAAGTAAATACTTATTAAATCAGTTTCACAAAGAGACCTACACTACAAAGCTTTTTATGGACCTGAACTGAGCACTCCCATTATTTCATGATGCCAGTGAAGAGTATAGCTATCCATAGAATATTTAATTATTTACTCAAAGCAGTGAATCAGTGACCATTTACAGATAAGAGCATGGGTTTTCAAAAATAACAGCTATGGTTTCGGTCAAGATTCAGGACCTCCCCCCCCCCCCCCCCCCTGGCTTTTTTGCTATTATCGTGATTCTTTTGATCTTGTCATACTAAAAAGGAGGCTGTACAGTCATTTCACTCTGTTCCCAAAGATAAAGTATTGTATTTAATGTTTTTAAATGTCAGTTACTTGAAAGCTATACAAGAAATAACAGGACTGTTGTATACTTTTCAAGTAACTGACATTTAATTCAAAACAATTAGGCCTATTAGGTTATCATTGTAGACCACAATGACTGATGGGCACAGGGAACTTAAATAACAACCAGAAAATTCAGAACTAACAAGGAATCATCAGAGTTGCACCAAGACCACAGAAACAAGGGATCATCTGACACCATGTGGATAAATGCTGTAATTACAGTCTGTGACCACAGTCAGTACGAAAACGCTATCTGGCATTGATTTAAGTAGCCTAAACAAAAAAGTTTTGCAATACAACCATTTAAGAAATAGCTGGTTTCTCACACATAATTATATGCCAGTGTTGTGAAACATTTTTGAATATAATATATACTAATAAAATAAAAACGTTGTTTCAATTTGGATTTAATAATACAAATTAAAGTTGTCTTCAAAGAGGGAGAGACCTGGACCATAAAAACAAAAGTTTGGCGTTTCCATGTTTCATTTAGTTTTACACATTTGTAAATATTAAACAAACTGTAGGCTATGTCACTATTATGGTATTTGTACATCACTCACTGAAACACATTTTGAAATGTATTTACAACAAACAAACATAGGCTAAAGAAAACAAACAATCAAAAAATATCTTCATAGAACAACTTCATTTGTATAATTTATTACATCACAAATTAAACGTTTCATACACTTTTGACAAAGACATCATTTGAAAATTACTCATAATGAAAATAAAATTATAAAATAAATTGTTGGATTATGTGAGTAAAGTGTGCGCGCGTGTGTGTAATTCTAGTGTGTGTGCGTGTAATTCTGGTGTGGTGTGGTGTGGTGTGGTGTGGTGTGTGTGTGTGTGTGTGTGTGTGTGTGTGTGTGTGTGTGTGTGTGTGTGTGTGTGTGTGTGTGTGTGTGCGGCGTGTGTGTTCCTGTCATTTCAGCAGAATGCAGCTCTGGGACACAGGATGCTATTGTATATCCTTTATCTATCGACACACTGGGGAACTATCCGTGTCAAGTTAAAAGCCAGAATAGAGGGTTTTCAGTGAAAGTGGACTGGAAGCCGGTGTACGTACTGCACAGTATAGGCTTACAGGAGTGTGTGTGTCAGAGGAGACTGTAGACCGGACTGTCCGCCGTCCGGACATAGTGCTGGCAGGCCAGTCCAGATTCACTCATGAGGACAGAGGGACAGATAAGAGGCCGGTTTACTTTTCACTGTGAGGGATAGTGTAACTGTTACGTACCATTAACACCGTCATCATCACTCCAGACTCCAAGACTTAGCATTAAATTGAAACCAACTGTCATCACCAGTCACCTCCTTTCCTGTTGCTTACGCATGGTGGCTACAACAGGCCATGTTGCGTCTCATGTTGCGTCTCAGTGCACGCAGGCAAATGGTTTGGCATACTTGGACTTGGACAGTGGTTTATATGAGTTGAGTTGCTTAAGTTTTGACTATCAACTTTATCTGACTAGTAGTGACTTTGTCTGTCTAGTATTGTTTCACTGGGAAAACAGACCCAGCAGCATGCAGTGTTTGTTACAATGGCGAAAGAGCTTGTGGGCTGTTCTCTCTCCTTTTATACTAGTGGTTGGTGATTTTATACTGGCCCAGGCAGGTGTCACAATCTCACGACACGCCTCCAATCTCTATACTGCCACTCCCACCATCCATCATCAGCACTGGAAAACATAACAACACGGTCGTAATCATGCCCTCCATGCTTATACATGGGGGCCATTATTAGACTTGTTCACATTATTATACTTAATTACAAATTTACCATGGAAATCAATGGAGGTTGAACTGTTCCTGAAACTTTGTCCAAATATGGAGATGACTGACATCATAGTACTGATGTCAGTCACATTACCTCTGATATTTATCCTTTCTGTTGTTCTACAATATATACAGTTTACAATATAGCCTTCTGCTGAGATCATCACCCTTCTCATCCTGAAGCATCGTTTCGGGAGTAAGTTACCACTTAAGCCCCACAAAATAGCAAAACTAGTGTAGTGGATCTATAGAGTTTGTAGGTTCACAATTGTCACTATTATGGGGATAAAAATAGAAAATGTTTGCCTAAAATGCCCTGCCCAAAATAGGGACACCATGCAGGTTAAGTGTTTATGTACAGTACTGTACGTGCAATATGTACAACGTGTGTCATGGACTGAGATGCATTCAGTGTTGATCTGAAGTCTGATTAATCAGCCCACCCAAACGTATGGGTGGGCCACAAACACAGGACCTGATCCAGAAAAGGTTGAGAACCACTGGTCTTTAAGCAGTTGGAATTTCTACTCCAATTTGTTCCCTCCTCATTTCCTCATGAAGCCAGATCGGTTTCATTTCCTCCAAAGCCAACATCAGTTTACAACACATTGTTGTAATTAAGTTCAGCTCTCACTAGTACGGTGGAAATGCAGTGAAGGTCTGTCTTCTCTCTCCTCTCTCTCTCTCTCTCACTCTGTGTCTCTTTCAATTTAATTCAGTTCAATTCCATAGACTTTACTGCCATTAGATTTGAGAGTTACGTGTTGCCAAAGCACAATTATGATTTTGAATGTATCACACAACAACAATGATGAGTATCATACAGTAATATTGTATTACTACTGGCTAGAATAACTGTCTCCTTATTTGGAATCCCTGAACATAACATCATTATCTGGATTCTCTGTAGAAGACGTGGATGATGAAGAGGGTAAAAATGCCGAGCAGTGAGGCTCCCCCGAAGCACAGCTGCACGCCGTAGACCAAAGGCCACAGAATGTCCAGCAGTCTCCTCTGAGGGGCCGGAACCCGTTCTGTGATCAGGTCCGACTCAGACCGTGTCAGATCCTCTGATCGCTTTCTCAGGGGCTGCGGCGCGCCTGCAATACTTGGTTCTTGGTTCTCGACCTCTAATTTGACCCCCGGGAAACTAAAAGGGCTGGAACCTTTATGGTAGTCTTCGACATGATGCTTCAGACTCAAGTATTTGTCCTGGTTGAGGTTTTTCCCCACCTCCACGGCAATGTCTGTCCTGCCCACTTTTTGCAAGGCGCGGGAAAGCCGGTCGACGTAGGTCTTTGCGCCGTTCTTCAGAATCCACTGCGTCAGATCATTCCGGCACTGGCTTTCCCTCTCTGCTGGATCAGTAGCAATCCTCATGATGCGGGGCTCGAGTTCTAGGTGGTCTAGATGCTGGACTATGTCCTCCCTCTCTGCAGCATCAGTGGCATCTCTCCTGACTTGAGTTGACCGTGGTGAGGTTGTGCTTGAGGTATTGAGTATGTTTTCCTCTGGTGACAGTCGCTTCAAACGGTCATATATGCTCTCCTCTTTGTGGGAGAGGGCCCACAGGAGGTCTTTGCACTCCTTAGACGTCAGCATCTCCACCAGACGCTCCAGCTGGTGTATGCTGATGCCATCTGCCACAGTGTCCTCGCCAAAGCTTTGGAGTAACGTGATGGAGAAAATGATGAGAAGACTCCAAACCCTCATGTTTTACGCGATATATTGCTTCGATCTTGTTGTGTCCCCTCCCCTATCGTCTAATGCTCCGTAGGTCCTACTTGGATGAAGTGGACGTGAAGATTGATCTTCACAGCTTAAATAGGCTGACCAGAGGGCAACGTCACAAACAACACATCCACAGGTGATCTCTATCTCTATAAAAAAGTTGCTGCGTTCACACGGGCAGAGGCAAAAAGATGCAAAGATCACAGCATAATTTTCCGCGTTGACGCTTTGTTGCACGTTGAGGTCACCAAGCGTGCGTCCGTAGTGACGTGTGTGACCGCAACTACAGTTGTAGCTTTGCCTCTGCCGATGTGTCAACGCAGCATATGGCCTCGGTCATCTATGACGTCACTCAGTAGTCAGTACTATAATGATGTATATGTCATCTCCATATTTGGGCAAAGTTTTAGCCCAATCCGACCTCCATTGAGTCCCAAGGTTTTACCACGTTAATGTTTCATAAACATTGTGTGACAAATCATTTGGGGATTTACTTCCTCGCACGAGAATGTTTTGGAACAGAAGCATTTCTGCACAGACTGAGGGTTATCACAGTGCACAAAATATATTAAGTATTAAGTACAACAATCCATGCCAATTTGAGGTACTTATCTTTAATATTTCAACATGAAATTTCACCAAACAACGGGCAAAATCGGTGACAAGTGTGTGATAACTGCCCAGTGTGGGAGTATAGGGATTTCTTTTTTTACCATTACTTCACTGAACACCTGCCCGTAGAAAAAAACATGGAAACACACCCACCTTCTATGATGTCACTGAGCATCCTGAAGGTACCCAAGGACCCACACACCTCAGACATCGGCAACATTAAAGAAAATCACATGAAAATAATTGTCCGGGTGAAAATCACCCGCGGTTAGTGTTCTGGGGTTACCTCGAGTTTTCATTAAAATATTGCTAAGTAGGAACTTAAAGTATACATCCAAACTGGAACACAATCTCCATTGATCATTAATATAAACATGCTCTGAAAATGCTCTCAACACGGCAGCCTATTACAGTATGTTAAGTGGTCAGATGGGCGGACCGCAAACTCTTTTCTAGTGGGCCCTGATCCAGAAACCACTGCACACTAGGCAGCACAAAAATACACTTGGTCTAGAGAAATACACCTGACTTTATTTTAAAAGAAATGTAGTCATCATACAGCATACTGTACATACAATGTGTAAATCTCAACGGCTATTTGCAGACCGCTCCAACAGGAGTCCCTCTCTCCAGCATTGATCCGCGCTTCAGTGTTTCCGTGTATCACAATGAAAGCAACTGTATCTCATCATGTAATCAATGAATCACTTGTTATCCCCTGCATGTGTTATAGTGTAGCTTATAGAATTGTAAGACCATTGAAATGAGCTTTTGGGAAATGAAGATGGAACCCTGGCTATGCTGTGTAGGGTACAGTACGTCGCCTTCCTATCTCAAGAAATAAATATGTACATTCAAAGGCATCTCTTGGCAATACTTCGATAAAAAATATAATTATAGTGTTAATAATTGTTGATTGCACATGTTTTGATATATAAGTGTCCCGGTCCAATACCCTAAGAATAATTTTCCTTCATAATAAAAGTCCTCTACCGGGGCCTCCAGTGTCCAGGTAGACACAGTTCCTCTTCAGTGGTGATCCCTTCCCTTTGATCCTATTTTGCAGTAGAGAGTCAAGGAGACAATCATGGCACACACCTGGGATAGGATATAAACATCAAGCATTAAATAGAATAAAGAGTAAGAATGTGTGTGTGTGTGTGTGTGTGTGTGTGTGTGTGTGTGTGTGTGTGTGTGTGTGTGTGTGTGTGTGTGTGTGTGTGTGTGTGTGTGTGTGTGTGTGTGTGTGTGTGTGTGAAAAAAGAAATAAAGAACATGACCTGATAATGATAGATAAGACTATATCAGTGGTTCTCAAGTTCCTTGATGGGGTTCCAAATGGACCCTCACGTGTCTGTAACTCTGAAACTGTACGAATGGAATGGAACCAAATGGAACCAAATTGGCCTGTAAGGGTCCATTTGATTTGAACACTCTCAGAGTTATGGGGGTCCTTGAAATTAAACAGCTTGAGAACCACTGGGCTATTATGAAACATTGTATACATTGTTTCAAACGATGTACTAGAGGCTGCTTCAGAGAGACATGGCCATGTGAACATAAGTAGTCCAAAGTAGTCAGTAGCAGGTGTCCTACCTCCAGAGCTGCAATCCCCAGGGCCACTGCAGCAACAACCACTGAGTTCTCATCGATCAGTTGTATTAACCTCGGGAAGCAGCCAAGTTTCACTGTCTGAGGAAATAATAAACACCAGTTACTATCTATGATCGAATGGCCATCAATTAATCCCAAATGGTTCCGTATCAAACTCTGGGTTCAGTATATGGCTACAGCAAATACAGTGACCAGGGATAAAAGTGACGAGGAGCTCCGTCCAAACTCACTTCACGCAGTTTTTGATTCCATGTTTTTGTAACCCATTTTTCACCCCTGTGTCAATTATCTAATGTGATCCTGGGCTCTACACACCCTCCGCCAACCTGGGGAGAGCAACGGACTTGAACTCGTGCTTCCTTCATGCATGAGTGTCCAAGTAGCTCCTTTACACCTGACAGGGGGGGAGTTTCCCTGGTTGGACATAGTGCGTGGAAGGAACACGTTATTCCAACCAGTTCCTTTCCCCTCCATCAGGCGCCCCGGCTGGCCAGGGGGAGGCTGTTTAGAGACCAGGATTACTGCATGTTGTTTTGTGAGGGTACCTACTACCTACCCTAGGGGACACGGGGAGAACATGCAAACTCCACACAGAAAGGCCCTTTGGCCAACCCCGCCTCGGGTATGGGAGGAGGAGAGAACACGCCACCAGCACCCACAGCGTCCCCAGCGGGAATCGAACCCAGGACCTAGCTGTGAGGCGACAGCACTACCGACTGTGCCCCCGATTCACTCTTTTTAAGCTGGTTAAAATATGTAATACTGAAGTTAACCGCTTCAACCATAGCGTAGTGGACATTTAGGCAAACGTTCAGTAAAAATAGCAGATCTACAAGATCACAAAATATAGACACATAGTGAGCTTGTAGATTTTTGGCAAAGTGATTTGGTGTAAAGGGACAAAAGGAGGGGAATGAATGAAATGATCATTCATTGATTGACAATTCTGAAACATAAAAAATATCACAGAACCAAAGGAAAGACTGTATGGCCCTTCTTTCATATCAGGACTAGTTGTAGAAGCATCAGGTGTAGGGTTCGTCAGTACTGGTATTCTCCATAGTTCAAGCCCATACATTGAATTCAGATTTTCCCAGCCATTATCAGCAGATTTCTCTGATAGTCTGGCTACGCGACACTAGTGTCAGAGGTCATACCGTGTTTAATGCACTCTCAGCCAGTTCTGTGTTACAAACGCCACCCGTGTCTGGGCTGCAACACTGCGTTGGGAAGTTATTTCCATTGCCGGTGTAATATGGAGAATCAATGAAGTCTGTGTAGTTGAAGAATCCACAGCACCGTAGCTACAAGGGACAGAAAGATAATTTATTTTCGTCAAAGCACTGAAGTGTTGAGTGCAAAGGAAATGTCAGGTTAAGTTATATCACAGTAATTTAATAATTTGTATAGCATAACAATGTACCGTCTCCATAGTTGAATTCCAGAGCTGTGTGACGTCTGGATTCTCCCCGTAATCTTTTCGAATGTTTTCCACTACTTTCAATCCCAGCGAGTTAAGCATATCATCTGCCTGAAATGTAAAGTGCAGAATTTTGTTTTTGAATTCAGTTCTGACTAATTATGCTCTGTTATAATGCCATCTTTTCAAAGGAACAAGTACATAAAATCTCTTTTCAAGATTATTGTCTTCGTCGTGTCTGGCCATCCTCTATATCACGTCTCTTTCCAGTGGTTGGCGCAGGCGAGTGCAGCGGCATTTTCAAAATTCTTAGAAATATTTGTAAAAGTTTCTAAACAAAAATAGCAGATATACATGTTTTGTATGTCATCTACATGCATTGCAAACATGTAGATGGTCAATCTTTTTCTTTTGTTTGATTTATTTTGCCATTTCACAATAGTGCGGCCGCAGCCAGAGGCTATTAGCAATGTAGGGCTCCTTGGCATGGAAAAGTTGTAGGGATTTCTGTCTAATGACTTACCAATGGTTTGAACACCAGGACTATCACTGCTCCAGCCACCTCCGCTATGAACACCACCAACACTATCACAAAGAACTATAGGGAAGATAAGGAAGAAGAGTGAATAAGCATGACTTTCATAATACTACACACTCCCCTCAACAACCTGACCCTCTGTCTACAGCAGGGGTGCCCAAAAGGTAGATCGATCTACCAGTAGATCACAAAGGCTGCAGTGCAGGTAGACCACATGACATGCCCCTGGCCTAAAATATAAATAATGAAAATTTAAAAAAAAATAGTTCAAGTGGCATATGCCACTTGAATTAAGGTGACTTGATTGATTTACATCAAAAGGGGCCTGCCTCAAACCCACAATGCAATACTTTGTTTTCGACAGATTACGAACGCCACGTGCTGAAAGTGTATACCACCATAACATCTGGATTGTTAAGGCCTATTCATAGTCTGGATTTTCGGTGGTAAGGTGACCACCGCTCCGGTGGTGAGCTGACCACCGGAGCTGAAATAACGTTGAGCGGTGGTGAGTAAAAACAGAGAGAAGGGCTGGAGCGGTGGCGGTGGTTTGCTCACCGCGGCTCGTGACGTCATGTTGTAGTTCGGTGGTCACCCCACCACCGTAAATCCAGACTATGTATGAGCCTTTAGTTTAACCGCAGCAGCCTTGCATCTTTATTGTTGGCATGTCTTAAAAATAGGGGAACATTCGGCAAAAACCAACATTCATCAGTCATCCAAAATGGAAGAACAAGAAAGCGGCATTGAAGGAAATGAAGGACACGTGAAGTGCAACTATGCAAATATTAATATTCTATTACATGGGTGTTGTGTTGTCATCATTCAGAATAACACAGCATTCCAGTCTTGCAAACATGCGTTATTAAAATCTTTATTCAAAGTGAGTGGCATATTCAAAGAGGGTGCATAATGCAATTCAGGCATGCATGCACACACACACTCACACACACTACAACTGATCTAACCTAATGGATAGATGTCTAATGTTAAACCTAACCCTAAGCATAAAAACTTGGGGACACCAATTTTTGTGTTCATATTGACATGCACTCGGGCCTGTCTAAGGTGCACTCACGCACGCACGCACGCACACACACACACACACACACAGACACACTCCAAAGCCCCCACAGGTAGATTTTTAAACTATTTTCAGCAATGGGATAATATAATTTTTGGTGGGTAGATCTTGTTCTGCTGGTCATTTAGCAAGTAGCTCTCAAGTTAAAAAAGTGTGGGCACCCCTGGTCTACAGATATTATATGTTCACCACGCCTACTTTGTGTATAGCACCCTTGGTTCATGATGCCGGGCATACAAAGTAGAGATGGAATCTGGTCTGTATAAGTGCAAGGCAAGTGATCTGGCTGTACAATCCCCAAAATTCCGTCTAGGGAATACAATTTTGCACAGGAACAGGTGTCAATTATTCTTTTAAAACGCAGCAATCCATGGGATCCATGATGCAAAAGATAAAAATTTATATTCCCGCGAGCTGCTGAGCTTTTTCTTAAACCTTTGGCCAGTACATTTTGACTAGGCCCCTATCTTTTAAGGAACAAGTTGTCATATCCTCTTTTCATCAACTGTGTAAGATCTAACCTTTTCTCATACTTCTTTGAGAATGTTATGCTTTTAGTTCCTCTTTGACCTTCTTACCAGCAGCCCTGCTACAGTGAGATGAATGGTAAGTTGACTAACAATTCGTTTTCTTAGTGACAAATAAAACCTTCTTGATTCATGATGTGGCCTCTGTTGCTCCTCAACTTTGGAACAGCAAACAAAATGGAAAAAGAAAAACTAATTCTCACATACTACTTCATGTCATTCTAAATGTGTGTTTTTATTTATTTTCTAATGCCTTATTATAAACATTTATTGACTCACTACTTATTGAGGTTTTTTTAAATCATATTTGTACCTTATTGTATTTTTGAGTGGTGCAACCACTCCTACAACCAGCAATGTCCGTGTACCTGTTTGTGTACCTGTTTGTGTACCTGAATGAGCACGAGTATGTGACTTATTAATAGCAGTAGGGGGCGCCAGAAACAGAGAGAGGGGTAGTGCTTTGTCTCTAGAGAGAGAGAGAGAGAGAGAGGAATTGCACCACTCAGTTCACACGTGTGTGATTTTTTGTATATATCTTGCTCTTACATGATTGCGTCTTGTTCAGAGTCACTTTGCAATTCGTGACCATTTAACCCATTTTGGGGGCGGGAACCCCCTTTGGTGTTAGCACTATGTTATGCTTTAGCTATTGAAAAATAGCAGATCTACAAGCTCATAGCGTGCCACCGAGTGGCGCGCTACGAGCTTGTAGGTCTGCTATTTTTGAAAAATGCAGGCAACCTACCATGAGCAGCATGCACCTGCTTTCCTTAATGGCTCCACAACAGCCCAGGAAGCCGATGATGAGCAGGACGGCCCCGACGGCGATCAGCAGGTAGCCCACGTTCAGGATCTGATTGATCTCCGACGGCGCGTCCTCAATTTGATCCACGATGCCGAGGATGGAGCTACTGTCCACCTTCACCCAGATGCCCACGCCCAGGATGGCAACGCCTGCCACCTGGGGGTACAACGTGGGTGGGGGGGGGGGGGGGAGAGGGAGACAGGCGAGGTGAAGAAAGGTGGAGAAATGTATTCCTCAAAGAGGAATTGCTCATTGCTCCCTAAAGCTGCAAAGTCAGTGTTCAGCGGTAATGTCAAAGATATATACAGAGCAGGTCTTCTGGACTTTGTGTATCCACGTGCAGTTCATAATTCTTATCTCGCAAACAGTTATAACCTGACTTACATTTTAAACGGTATAGGCAATGTAAAATGTTCCCACTCATTTCTGTGTCATAAACTAATAAAAGTGTCTGTCTGTTCACAGTAAAGTATATATTTGCAGTGCGTTTGCATATTACCGCAATCGTTCCACAGCTCAACTTACGCTATACATATACGTACATCATTATAAGAAGCCTATATGACACGTTTTTATGGCAACCACGACTGCACCTCCATCATTATTATGAATTAGTTTGATTCCCAAATGTTACACACTTACAAAGATAATGCCATTGAAGGCAAACATCATGGCTTTGAGGAATCCAAAGCACCCCATCTTGCTGAAGCTTGCTCTGCCTGTAAAACAATGAGTAAATAATATTCTTTTAAAGTATGAATTCACATTGTCAGAGTATCTACAGGGTGTGTTGATTTAACTACAAGAACAAATGTATCTAAATGGAAATGAACACTTTTACTGTGAATTTTATCCCAAGGCAGAACATTGGATTTTCACGTCTTCTACAAACCCCGTGACCTGTCCTTAATGAACATTTTTCTGATTTTCTCATATAATCAACAGCAATTTTAACCAACATTTGACATTAAGTGACATGTGTAAAGAGCATGCCATCAGTAACCTTATATAAGACGTTGTATAAGAGCGTGAACTTGCTGTCAATTTAGCTGTTTCTTCGCAGGTTTTGTTCTTAGTTTCAGTGCGTCACGCTGTGCTTCAGATGGAGTCACAAATTAACAGAGTGAGGCCCCCGTAATAAAGATGCTGTGTATGGTGACTTTGTAAAACCTGCACTTTGTCAAGACAGTGGAGAGGTGGGGGAACAAAGCACCTGCCACTTTCCCAAGCTCTCGGTATAGCCTTTGTCACCTCACACACTTATCGTGCTCAAACAGTCACGAGAGAGCCCTTGCTTTTTCGGTTCCCTGGCCTCTGGTGACATTTGAAAGAGGTCCGGCACCTCTTTCTGTGACCTGGGTGAGTGGTTTGTTTGTTTTAGAATTAAGTCACACACACAGGCAAATAAACTGGACCACAGCACGCACACACACACACACACACACACACACACACACACACACACACACACACACACACACACACACACACACACACACACACACACACACACACACACACACACACACACACACACACACACACACACAGGCAAATAAGCTGGACCACAGCATTTTCATGAAAATGGATAACTAAACAAATAAAAAGGAGGGGTAGGGAATGAAAGGACCTCGCAGGTTACAGACCAACCCTGGCAAAATATGCCTTTTGCAACAGCTTGACTTTCATCAGACTTGAAAACATTACTGATATATTAAGGGGGTAAAGTAGGTCCATAAACTCTAGTCACAGATACATCAAGAAGACCAAAACAAAGGCTTGGGAGTCTGCATTCCCATAGAGAACTCCATGGCTGGCTAGCCAACATATCGCACCCAGCATTTTTGGAACAGTGTCAGGACAGTAGTTTTAGTAGAGGCAATCAGGAGCAGATTAGAGATTACAATGCCATTAACTACCTCTGCTGACGCACAGACAAACACACACACACACACACACACACACACACACGTTCTGGTTGTGTAAATGCCTCATTTCACATACTTTTTTTTATAAACTTTGTTACCCCTTGTTTCTCACTATGTTGGAGTCTCTCTCTCTCTGTGTGTGTGTGTGTGTGTGTGTGTGTGTGTGTGTGTGTGTGCGTGTGTGTGTGTGCGTGCGTGCACGTGCGTGTGTGTGTGTGCACGCACGTATAGTCCTCCAAAATGGGAAACAGTGCCCTTTGTTTACAGTGACAACACAAGCAAATTGTTATTCCAAACAACAATGACCAAGCAAATAACCCTATTGTAACGGGTCGCGTTAAGAGGTTTGATTGGGATGGCTCTGTCTTCACATTCATACTGCACACATTGTGCTTGCCTTAAAAGGTATATGATAGTAAAACGTTATTTCAACATTCCCCAAATATTCACTCATACAAGTATGTTCAGTTCTGAAATACAGGGAGTGGCTATTGAGTGCAATTAACAAGAGGTTATCGTAATGTGACGGAGTAAAGCTGGCTAACATCAAGTTAATCATACATGTGGAGCCAGAGGACAGGGTGTCCTTCCATAGAAACATAATGAGACTTGAGGGAAATCACTCTTCTCTTCTTCATCCTCCCACAGCATTTCCCACTTCCTTATGGTCACTTTTCAGAGGCTATTTCACTCTAACATTCAGTAGTCAGCCCTGTGATTTATTAACAGGCTAGACAGACTAGAGTCACATGCAAATGACAAACATCATTTCCTAGCAACCTGCAAGCAGACCCATGAGCCACTTGCATAGATGGCTTTTACATTTAGCCTGGCTGAAACATACTGTATACCTAAATTACAAACTGATACTAATGATGGCACTTACTGTCACTTCCTCTTCCTATATTACATATTTTAAAAGGAATATGAAAGAGTGTGTGGTTCTGGAGCTTTAAGGCAAATTAGCACACCTTATCAAATTCAAATGATGTTATAATACACCGCTGCACCACCTGTGAACATTTGAACAATTGTTTTGTGTTTATGAAGGCTGCAATTAGATCATTATTATCTTTGTGATATGATTGCATGGCATGACATTCCAGTTTAGAATACTTGATCTCATACTGCTATGTCAGAATGACCATAATTAATTCATAGTCGTTTGAAGATGCTATTATTAGATGAAGTAACTTAATTACATACGTAATGTTTGATCATCTCTAAGACAGCAAATGTTTCTCTGAGACATTCGATATTTGCAAGTTCGAAAAACAAGGTAAATACCATTGAATTAATAACACACACACAGAGCGACAAAGCCGTTAAATGTCCTTTCGGACTGAGCCAACTCCCATCAAAACATGAGACAAATCTCAAAGGATGCCATTGAGGGAAATAATTGCCGGCTGGAGCCAAGATCTCAGGAGGGACACAAAGGATCATTGTGGGATCCCTCCCTGTGTTGCCACGGCACCTGATTTCACTGGGAAATAAGCATCCGCCTACAACAACACCGTCCACCACCACCACCACCACCACAACACACACGCACATGAACAACATGCTACTTCTCGGTGATGACTTTGAATTCGTGAGCCTCAAGACAGTTCAAGTTCAAGTGAGCCCTCTAAAGAAATCTTGTCAGTATACTGTACCTTTTTCAGATGAGAAGTTCCAAAAAGGGTAAGGCGGTCAGAGGGTGAGGAGCAGTGATGTCCGAGTTCAGCTGGTCTTCACTCAGATGATGGAGGCGGTTGCTTGTGCACGGCGAGTGTCAACAGGAGCAGAAGAGACCGCTGAGGCTCCCTGTAGCTGTTTTTTCTTCCTGTGTCCTCTTGGTGTCTCTCTCTCTCTCTCCCTCCCCGCTGCTCGCTCTGGGAGATGAGTGTGAATGCGTTATTTTCTCTTGTCAGCTGTCTGGTCTTATTCTAAGGCTGCCAGTTTGTTATACTCCAAGTGAGGGGAGGGGGCGGGATGAGAGGAACAGGTGGGCGTGACCCATGAAGCCAAGTTGTTCAGCTCACCATGGCTCCAGAACAGAGCCATACCCACCTGAGCCTCAGGTTTCCCCTCAGGTCCTGAGGGGAAACCAAACACACACACTCACGCAAATGCACGCACGCACGCACACACACACGCGCGCGCACACACACACACACACACACACACACACACACACACACACAGAGCAGAGTGTCTTTGTATCAAGGTGTGAATTGATACAACGTTTTTCAACCGTTCTATAGGCGAGCCAAATGCTGCTATTTGTTTTGTTTTGTGTCTTTTGTTTCTTCTCGTTTTCATATTGCTTTCGATTGTGACTATGCTATACTGTAGGTTGTTTTTTAAACCTTGCTCTGCGTACAGCACTTTGGAGCCTTGTTTTGAAAGGTGCTATATACAGTAAATAAACTTCAATATCATTATCATACTAAAATCATAACAGCTGTTAAACTGAACAGATCGGAAACTGGGTTGTCAGCAGCAATACAATACGTCATTGTTGGTTTGGACTTTGACCTCATCATTTCTACTGTAACAGCGTGACAGAGAGAACATATTAAACTTTCACAATGTCTTTTTCGTGTGTGACACAGAACACTGTGTAACAACTGAACTGGAACGGGAATCACCGGCTGCAATACAAGGAAGCCCCGCTTAGAATGATTACTCGTGAAATGGTATAACCACCAGTAACACACTAATAAAATCCCTCCTCTCTGCCAGGCAGGATGCATGCCCCAGTAATAATAGTGATTGTACATGGTCTCTGTCCTCCTCTCTCTCTCTCTCTCTCTCTCTTAACCCATTCTGACCTGAGATCAGATTCATACGAGGTTTCCACTGGACACACACTGGTCTGATGAACCCATTCTCATTCTGACCTGAGATCAGATTCTAAAAAATGTCAGTCGTTCTTCGATTTTTCAAAAATAGCAGACCTACAAGCTCGTAGCGCGCCACTCGGTGGCGTGCTATGAGCTTGTAGATCTGCTATTTTTCAATAGCTAAAGCATAACATGATGCTATCACCAAAATGGGTTCCCGTTCAGAATGGGTTAAACACCATAATATGCCATATGGGTAAATGGAGTTCCTCAGGGCTCAATACTAAAATGTTCAGTTTTCTGTTATTGTGGGGGAAAGCTTCAGCTGAAAATAGCCAATCGAAAAGCTTACAACACAACGCATTGTGAACATGTCGATCTACTATTTTAGGCTGAAGCTTTTCCCCACAATATTGATGCTGGGGTTTAAGTGGTTAAATTAATACACATTATTTGCCTCTCTCCGTCTGGGCCACAGTCGATGATACTGTTCTGGGGTTGACCATATGAAACAGCCCGCACACCATTCAATGAAAGATTGCGATTTCACGTGTCAGATTTTTAACTATGCTGAGTTTTTGCTATGGCCCACACTCTCAGTGCGAGTAAGGGCTGGGCACCATGCCCTAAATTGACAAACCCAATTTGTCATGAAAGTGCTTTGTGCCGAGTCTGGCCTCTCATCTGGGATTAGCTCAATAATGCTCGACCCTGTTGAAAACAAGTTTAGTGCTTTGTCATGGTTCGTCCACAAAGTAACAGTTTTTGTATTGACTTATGTGCTTTCATTTGAAATGTACCCATTCTGCATACTGTGAAATAAAATGTTCAAACAATCAATCAATCAATCATCAATGTATTCATCATCATCATGGCCCTCTGAACACCCTCAACAACACAATGTCACTGAGTGACAACACAATGAGACATGATAAATAATAGATTTTGTATCTTCTAGAAAACTACTAAATAAGAAGAAATTAGCCAGCCGGGGCGCCTGATGGAGGGGAAAGTTACTGGTTCCTTCCACGCACTACGTCCAACCGGTGAAACTCCCCCGGTCAGGTGTAAAGGAGCAACTTGGACACTCAGGCATGAAGGAAGCATGAGTTCAAGTCCGTTGCTCTCCCCATGTCCCCCATATATAGGGACTAGGTTGGTGGAGGGTGTGTAGAGCCCAGGATCACATTAAATAATTGACACACGGGTGAAAAATGGGTTAAAAAATCACGGGATAAAAAATAAATAAAATAAAATAAATACTGTACTGTTGGGCGGGGCCGTTCATAATACAATTGAGGTATGAAGCTGCGGGCCGCATTACATTTATCCCAGGGCCGCATTTGGCCTGCGGGCCACACTTTGGACACCCCTGGCTCTACATGTTTGAATGTCAAATTTGTATGAAGTTATTAGCCGCATACTAGTTCTGCACCGTTTGTCCCTCAATTTCAAATATTTTAGACGAAAATAGCAATCTACAAACTGACTCGTCGCATTAATTTGTGACACACTGTGAACTTGTAGAAATGAGCATTTGCGCCTGTCGTAGACATGCACAGAGCAAGTTCAGTCAGGGAACCTCAGTCAGCGCGCCGGCCGTTAATTGGGCCACCGCAGCATCAGGCTCTCATCCACATGATTCACTCAGCCAATCACACGCTCACCCCATCTCATACCGGCTACTTGAACCAGAGGTTTGCATTCCTCTGCCTTCTTGTATGCCCACTGCTGCTGTATCAGCGATTCAGCGTGCCGCTGTCATACAACCTGCGCTCAATTCTGCTGCTGACCCACCTCCACCCCAGCTACCACCTGTCGTTTTGGATCTACTGTTTTAGGTACGGGGGGATTCGGAGTCCCTATGGTCTGGACTGATGCGCTTGACCTGAGTACCTAAAAAGCAGATCCAATACATCGCCAAACCATAATAAATATATTGCATTGATTATCCTATATTCAATAAATATATATATTACATCCTCCTTGAGTTGTCTGACTGAACTGATATTTTCACAGAATATTCACCCCAGAATGGAGATTATAGGGTTCAAGTGGTTAAGAGTGAAAGACAGAAACACAGAGACTATTTCTAGCCCTGCCTTCTGCCTGGTGGAGATAAAAAAGGATAATTTAGGGGAGCTTAGTGATATGACTTTTTTCCGTCAGTTGTAAAAACATCTAAAATGAGCCCCACAGGACTGTTATCTAGTACATCTTAGCTCCCTTTAGTTTACAAGCATACTACTTCAAGTCAAGACCTGCTTTGATTTAGATAACAGTGGCATTTCCCCATCATGCCACTTGGATTACATGTGTGCAATGGATTACATGTGTGCAATGCCGCGGTTCAATAAACGAGGGGTTTATTGACCATTTGACTGACACACACACACACACACACACACACACACACACACATAGACGAGGACAGTTTAATGATCATTTGTTTGAAACAAATGACTCAGAAATAAAATATGTGCCATATTCAGGTTTTACAGTGATGTATCAGCTGATAAGACTGACAGGAGATAAAAAGTGCATCTGCTTCAAAACTACATAAAACATACTGGATCTCTCACACACACGCATGCATGCATGCAAGCATGCATGCGCACACACACACACACACACACACACACACACAATAAGCACCCACACCAAAGACGCTACATGAGAAAGGGAAGTGGACCACACAATCTTCCTGAGAAATTAAGTACCATATGAAATCACACTGGAACAGTATACTTCTCATCAAAATAGAAATACTGTTGCTCAAGACACCCCCGCCCCCCCACCTGCTTGCTCTGTGTTGGCATTGCCTTGGGTGGCTAATAATGTACTATTCTGTCCATATCGGGTTGCAACTCGAGCAGGGCTGAGTCGGCTCTATAGCGACCTTCGCAACGCCCCGACACGGCAACTCACGCGTCTCTCGTGGCTCAAGTTCCCTAGAGACGGCGCCCCCTCCGTCGTGGTCTAGAACTATACTCTATCGGCGCAAAGAAATTGAAAAAAAACGTTTGCAGTTGTAGTGGCGGCAGCAGCGGGATTCGAACCCCGGATGTGTGGGTTCAGAGTCCAACTAGTAGGAGGGGGGGGGGGGCAATCAGAGGCAGGCGGGGGCGGGTCTTTGCGCAACAGTATTGCCGCTGTGAATGACGCTTCTTATCACAGCCCGTGTCAGAACACTTGAGTGATGGACAAAAGAGGACAAATCTATCAATCAAATAGGACTCTGCTTGTGTAGAGTTACACAATGGTCAACGTAGACAAAGGGAATTAGCAGAACAAAGACCAACACTGATCTTCAAAATCACCTTCAATAATCCCATTATAACAATGTAATCATTTTCAATAATCCCAATTAATACAACCATGTCATAAAAAAACATTCACACTGCTAAGCGCTTGCCTTTTTTTCTTTTTCACCATAAATTAATGCCCCTATTTTGTACTTTTGTGTTTCAAAAGTAGCAGAAATAGCCATAGCATAGAAGCTCACAGCGCATGTTGTTGACACACTGCATAGTGAGCTTGTATATCAGCAGTCATCCCCATTTTAAATGTTTAAAATAATCTGTGGGCTTCATCAATATTTGTGACTTTACTTGGAACACCGGTAAGTCTTTTGAACATTTCCTGAAAAGTAACGGTGTTGGACATAACAAGGTTTCTGCCCGACAGCGATGACATGATCCTTGACTCGGCAGATAGCATTCGCCGCACATTTGTTCTGCATCAGTTTTCCATACTCATCTCACATTGATTCAAAGCTCATTATTCAGTGAACTCCTTTAGTGAGAAAGAAATCAAATTAATCGTTGCATTGTATTGGGGAAACACCACCAACAAAGTGCTAAGTATCAGGGATAGTACAAATCCGACGCTCTAATCGATGTGTAAACAGTCATGCTGAATCGTGACATCAACAGTGGATTGAGGTTTTGCTTTTTCTTTGTACCGTTTTACTGTTTATCTGCTGCGTACAGCCTGTGTCCAGCACAGCTGGAAGACGCCTCGGAGCTGAACCGTGTCGTTATCAACAGACTCTCTGTGAAGACACATTTAGGACCATCTTGAACAACACACTGTGAAATCCTCAGTGTTCATGTCATTTCACTCCAAAGAGTGTACAAATGGAAGCAAATGGACCCGTCCATTTGTACCCTGATGTATATTACTGTACAGGAGACGCGCCGCTTCAGAGGCAGAGGCTTTGTCTCTCTGGGTCATCCCCATGTCCTATTAGTAACATATTGTCTTTGTTTTATTTGCCCCCGACCCTTTCAGGTTGACTGCTTGTCGGGGTGGCTCTTCAGCTTGTGGAATTTGACACTGTCCAACTTTTCAAACCTCTTTCCACAGTGCTCGCAGGTGAAGTTGTAGTGGGCTTCCGGCTTGTGCTTCTTCATGTGCCAGTTGAGAGACGCCCGCTGGCGACACTGGTACCCACAGATCTCACATCTGTGGGTTGAGAGGGAGAGACGGAAGGTTCAGCAGATCATGGAACAGAGAGAAGCCAGATGGAGGTAGGGTGGAAGGGTCAGATGGAGGTAGGGTGGAAGGGTCAGATGGAGGTAGGGTGGAAGGGTCAGATGGAGGGGTGGGGTGTTATGTACTTATGTTCATGTTCAGAGAAGTTCACTTATTTTCACCCTGCAATAATGGGCTGCAGTGATCTTAAATGTTACCCTCATTTAAAAATAACAACTGTGTGAACCGCTCATAGCTCATAGCGCGGCACTCGGTGCCGCGCTATGAGCTTGTAGATCTTCTATTTTCCAATAGCTAAAGTATAACGTAATGCTTAAAACATCAAAAGGGGTTCCCGCTCAAAATGGGTTAAACAGGGCACAGGGATAACCTCCGTGCCCACCACCACCGCCGCGGAGAACAGGGCTGAGAATCTGCCGCAGTGCCGTCTGGCTCAAACAAACAATAATGGCCTTGTTCAACGGTGGGGAAGTGGGGCGGGGGAGGGTGATGTGATGTCCCTTCCACATGCTATGTGGGGGCGGGGGAGGGTGATGTGATGTCCCTTCCACATGCTATGGCCCTTCCACTGAGACTCGGGCTGGCCACTTTGTGTGTACTGGAGGGGACACGTTGCGTACGAGCGTGTCCACTACTACACCCTCCCTAAATTAACCAAGCAGTAGGGGGCAGCAGTGACAAGGGCCTACGGACAGTACAGGGGGGCAGTTACTCGGGGGTAGAGTGGGCCGGTAGAGCAGCCGGAGGGTTCCCAGTTCGATCCCGGCTCCCTCAGAGTTAGTGTCCTTGAGCAAGACTCTGAACCCCTATTTCTCCTGATGTGCAGGTTGGTGCCTTGCATGGTGTGTGTGAATGAAATGCACAATCTATGTAAAGTACTTTGGATACACTGGGCGAACACTGGGCAGACACTGGGCGGACACTGGGGAGACACTGGGGAGACACTGGGCAGACACTGGGGAGATACTGGGCAGACACTGGGCAGACACTGGGCAGACACTGGGCGAACACTGGGCAGACACTGGGCGGACACTGGGCGGACACTGGGCGAACACTGGGGAGACACTGGGGAGACACTGGGTGGACACTGGGCGAACACTGGGCAGACACTGGGCAGACACTGGGCGAACACTGGGCAGACACTGGGCGAACACTGGGCAGACACTGGGCGGACACTGGGGAGACACTGGGCAGACACTGGGCGAACACTGGGGAGACACTGGGCAGACACTGGGGAGACACTGGGCAGACACTGGGCGGACACTGGGGAGACACTGGGCAGACACTGGGCGAACACTGGGCAGACACTGGGCAGACACTGGGCGAACACTGGGCAGACACTGGGCGAACACTGGGCGGACACTGGGGAGACACTGGGGAGACACTGGGCGGACACTGGGGAGACACTGGGCAGACACTGGGCGGACACTGGGCGGACACTGGGGAGACACTGGGCAGACACTGGGCGGACACTGGGCAGACACTGGGCGAACACTGGGCGGACACTGGGCAGACACTGGGCGGACACTGGGGAGACACTGGGCAGACACTGGGCGAACACTGGGGAGACACTGGGCAGACACTGGGCGGACACTGGGGAGACACTGGGCAGACACTGGGGAGACACTGGGGAGACACTGGGCAGACACTGGGGAGACACTGGGGAGACACTGGGCGGACACTGGGCGAACACTGGGCAGACACTGGGCGGACACTGGGGAGACACTGGGGAGACACTGGGCGGACACTGGGCGAACACTGGGCAGACACTGGGCGGACACTGGGGAGACACTGGGGAGACACTGGGCAGACACTGGGGAGCCACTGGGCAGACACTGGGGAGACACTGGGCGGACACTGGGGAGACACTGGGGAGACACTGGGCAGACACTGGGGAGACACTGGGCGGACACTGGGGAGACACTGGGGAGACACTGGGCGGACACTGGGGAGACACTGGGCGGACACTGGGGAGACACTGGGGAGACACTGGGCAGACACTGGGGAGACACTGGGCGGACACTGGGGAGACACTGGGGAGACACTGGGCGGACACTGGGCGGACACTGGGCGGACACTGGGCAGACACTGGGCGGACACTGGGCGGACACTGGGCGGACACTGGGCAGACACTGGGCAGACACTGGGCGAACACTGGGGAGACACTGGGCAGACACTGTGCGGACACTGGGGAGACACTGGGCAGACACTGGGGAGACACTGGGGAGACACTGGGCAGACACTGGGGAGACACTGGGCAGACACTGGGCGGACACTGGGGAGACACTGGGCGAACACTGGGGGGACACTAGGCAGACACTGGGGAGACACTGGGGAGACACTGGGCAGACACTGGGGAGACACTGGGCAGACACTGGGCAGACACTGGGCAGACACTGGGCGGACACTGGGGAGACACTGGGCAGACACTGGGCGGACACTGGGGAGACACTGGCCGAACACTGGGGAGACCCTGGGGAGATACTGGGCAGACACTGGGGAGACACTGGGCAGACACTGGGCAGACACTGGGCAGACACTGGGGAGACACTGGGCAGACACTGGGGAGACACTGGGCAGACACTGGGCGGACACTGGGGAGACACTGGGCGAACACTGGGGAGACCCTGGGGAGATACTGGGCAGACACTGGGGAGACACTGGGCAGACACTGGGCAGACACTGGGGAGATACTGGGCAGACACTGGGGAGACACTGGGCAGACACTGGGCAGACACTGGGCGGACACTGGGGAGACACTGGGCGAACACTGGGGAGACCCTGGGGAGACACTGGGGAGACACTGGGCAGACACTGGGCAGACACTGGGCAGACACTGGGCAGACACTGGGCAGACACTGGGCAGACACTGGGCAGACACTGGGGAGATACTGGGCAGACACTGGGGAGACACTGGGCGGACACTGGGGAGACACTGGGCGAACACTGGGGAGACACTGGGGAGACACTGGGGAGACACTGGGCAGACACTGGGGAGATACTGGGCAGACACTGGGCAGACACTGGGCAGACACTGGGCGAACACTGGGCAGACACTGGGCGGACACTGGGCGGACACTGGGCGAACACTGGGGAGACACTGGGGAGACACTGGGTGGACACTGGGCGAACACTGGGCAGACACTGGGCAGACACTGGGCGAACACTGGGCAGACACTGGGCGAACACTGGGCAGACACTGGGCGGACACTGGGGAGACACTGGGCAGACACTGGGCGAACACTGGGCAGACACTGGGCAGACACTGGGGAGACACTGGGCAGACACTGGGCGGACACTGGGGAGACACTGGGCAGACACTGGGCGAACACTGGGCAGACACTGGGCAGACACTGGGCGAACACTGGGCAGACACTGGGCGAACACTGGGCGGACACTGGGGAGACACTGGGCAGACACTGGGCGGACACTGGGGAGACACTGGGCAGACACTGGGCGGACACTGGGCGGACACTGGGGAGACACTGGGCAGACACTGGGCGGACACTGGGCAGACACTGGGCGAACACTGGGCGAACACTGGGCAGACACTGGGCGGACACTGGGGAGACACTGGGCAGACACTGGGCGAACACTGGGGAGACACTGGGCAGACACTGGGCGGACACTGGGGAGACACTGGGCAGACACTGGGGAGACACTGGGGAGACACTGGGCAGACACTGGGGAGACACTGGGGAGACACTGGGCGGACACTGGGCGAACACTGGGCAGACACTGGGCGGACACTGGGGAGACACTGGGGAGACACTGGGCGGACACTGGGCGAACACTGGGCAGACACTGGGCGGACACTGGGGAGACACTGGGGAGACACTGGGCAGACACTGGGGAGCCACTGGGCAGACACTGGGGAGACACTGGGCGGACACTGGGGAGACACTGGGGAGACACTGGGCAGACACTGGGGAGACACTGGGCGGACACTGGGGAGACACTGGGGAGACACTGGGCGGACACTGGGGAGACACTGGGCGGACACTGGGGAGACACTGGGGAGACACTGGGCAGACACTGGGGAGACACTGGGCGGACACTGGGGAGACACTGGGGAGACACTGGGCGGACACTGGGCGGACACTGGGCGGACACTGGGCAGACACTGGGCGGACACTGGGCGGACACTGGGCAGACACTGGGCAGACACTGGGCGAACACTGGGGAGACACTGGGCAGACACTGGGCGGACACTGGGGAGACACTGGGCAGACACTGGGGAGACACTGGGGAGACACTGGGCAGACACTGGGGAGACACTGGGCAGACACTGGGCGGACACTGGGGAGACACTGGGCGAACACTGGGGGGACACTAGGCAGACACTGGGGAGACACTGGGGAGACACTGGGCAGACACTGGGGAGACACTGGGCAGACACTGGGCAGACACTGGGCAGACACTGGGCGGACACTGGGGAGACACTGGGCAGACACTGGGCGGACACTGGGGAGACACTGGCCGAACACTGGGGAGACCCTGGGGAGATACTGGGCAGACACTGGGGAGACACTGGGCAGACACTGGGCAGACACTGGGCAGACACTGGGGAGACACTGGGCAGACACTGGGCGGACACTGGGGAGACACTGGGCGAACACTGGGGAGACCCTGGGGAGATACTGGGCAGACACTGGGGAGACACTGGGCAGACACTGGGCAGACACTGGGGAGATACTGGGCAGACACTGGGGAGACACTGGGCAGACACTGGGCAGACACTGGGCGGACACTGGGGAGACACTGGGCGAACACTGGGGAGACCCTGGGGAGACACTGGGCAGACACTGGGCAGACACTGGGCAGACACTGGGCAGACACTGGGCAGACACTGGGGAGATACTGGGCAGACACTGGGGAGACACTGGGCAGACACTGGACGGACACTGGGGAGACACTGGGCAGACACTGGACGGACACTGGGGAGACACATTTCCCCATTAAGAGCGTCTGAAAAAGGTCTAAACTGAAAACCAGGGACCACCACCCTGACTAAGAATCAACCTGGGGACCACCACCCTGACTAAGAATCAACCTGGGGACCCCCACCCTGACTATAGAATCAACCTGGGGACCACCACCCTGACTGAGAATCAACCTGGGGACCACCACCCTGACTATAGAATCAACCTGGGGACCACCACCCTGACTATAGAATCAACCTGGGGACCACCACCCTGACTATAGAATCAACCTGGGGACCACCACCCTGACTAAGAATCAACCTGGGGACCACCACCCTGACTATAGAATCAACCTGGGGACCACCACCCTGACTTAGAATCAACCTGGGGACCACCACCCTGACTTAGAATCAACCTGGGGACCACCACCCTGACTAAGAATCAACCTGGGGACCCCCACCCTGACCATAGAATCAACCTGGGGACCCCCACCCTGACTATAGAATCAACCTGGGGGCCACCACCCTGACTATAGAATCAACCTGGGGACCACCACCCTGACTATAGAATCAACCTGGGGACCACCACCCTGACTAAGAATCAACCTGGGGACCACCACCCTGACTATAGAATCAACCTGGGGACCACCACCCTGACTTAGAATCAACCTGGGGACCACCACCCTGACTAAGAATCAACCTGGGGACCACCACCCTGACTTAGAATCAACCTGGGGACCACCACCCTGACTAAGAATCAACCTGGGGACCCCCACCCTGACTAAGAATCAACCTGGGGACCCCCACCCTGACTAAGAATCAACCTGGGGACCACCACCCTGACTATAGAATCAACCTGGGGACCACCACCCTGACTATAGAATCAACCTGGGGACCACCACCCTGACTATAGAATCAACCTGGGGACCCCCACCCTGACTATAGAATCAACCTGGGGACCACCACCCTGACTATAGAATCAACATGGGGACCACCACCCTGACTATAGAATCAACCTGGGGACCACCACCCTGACTATAGAATCAACCTGGGGACCACCACCCTGACTATAGAATCAACATGGGGACCACCACCCCGACTATAGAATCAACCTGGGGACCACCACCCTGACTAAGAATCAACCTGGGGACCACCACCCTGACTATAGAATCAACCTGGGGACCACCACCCTGACTAAGAATCAACCTGGGGACCCCCACCCTGACTATAGAATCAACCTGGGGACCACCACCCTGACTTAGAATCAACCTGGGGACCACCACCCTGACTATAGAATCAACCTGGGGACCACCACCCTGACTATAGAATCAACATGGGGACCACCACCCTGACTAAGAATCAACCTGGGGACCACCACCCTGACTATAGAATCAACATGGGGACCACCACCCTGACTATAGAATCAACCTGGGGACCACCACCCTGACTATAGAATCAACCTGGGGACCACCACCCTGACTTAAAATCAATCAGGGACCACCACCCTGACATAGAGACGGCCTGGTACCAAGGGGAAGTGGGAATGACATGAGGAAATGGGTCTGCTGCCTGTAATTCGCAAACAACTAGTTAAGTCCCACAGAAAACAGGCTAAACCCACATCACTGTATCCCCATCCTCTCCTTTAAAAGGGTGGGAAGCAGGGACATTACCTACCTACCAAATAATGTTGCATATCTATTAAAGACCCCCTAAGGATGTCCAGTTAAAAACAATTTAGAAAAATTTAAATATTTTAGGCACAGTTGCAGTCCAAAGTAAGTCCAAAGTATGTATAGTAGCCAGTAGATGGTGCAATTTCACCATTTCGATGACGTCAAACTTGAGTACAGCTCAGCTTGCCTTTGCTATGGACAATGTTCAGGTCAAGATTGATCGATTGACTTTTATTCACAGAATGGGTACAGTTAGAAGGTACAGGTCAATACAAAAACTGCTCTGAGGATAAAACCAGAAAAAACACTAAGACTACATCGGGGTTCGGTTCTCCATTTGAATCATGAAACGATGACAGCTCAGTCATAATATATTCTGGTTGAGAGGGTGTTATTAGGCTGTAGTGTCAATCAATTCATATTCAGATCGACAGGAAAATCAACATAACACTTATAATGAATTATCATGTGGTTGCTTTTGTTGCCATGGTTGGTCTCTGGCTGGAAAATCTACAGGAAAAAACAGGCAGAATAACTTTGTGCATGCTTTGAGTTTGAGTTTGTATAGGCTACATGTATAATAATAATAATAATAATAATAATAATAATAATAATAGTTTGTATAGGCTACATGTATGAAATATTCTGCTCGGAATTATCTTAATCCATTTAGGCCGGACGTCGAAATTAAAAAAATGTTCTTCTAAATCATGACAGTTTTCTGAAATACCTATGTTTATATCTCAGTGGTGGTCAATATTTCATGTCAAGGACCTAGAAAATTATTATTATTATTACAAATTATATGTAATTGGCTGCCGACCCTCATCTGAAAATATGTTGTTCCAGGGACCTCCCCAGAAGCAAAGATTTGCGTTAAAAACGTTCGCTTTGAAAGAATATATTCAAAGATTTGCGCCACATTTTCACGATTAAAAAATAAATAGCATATCTACAAGCTCATAGCGTGGAAGTCGGCAACGTTTTTCAATAATAATAATAATAAACTTTATTTATATAGCACTTTTCATACATAAATGCAGCTCAAAGTGCTTCACGGGGCAGGACACAAAAATAGAATACAACAAAACACAATAGCTAAAGCATAACATAATTCTTAAAACACCAAAAGGGGTTCCCGCCCAGAATGGGTTAAAAAATAAAGAAAAAAAGAGCTTAACTTAATGCTGAGGCTTTTTATTAGTAACTTACTGAAGTGGTGTCTCTCCTGTGTGCGTCCTCCTGTGAACCTCCAGGTGATTCTTGCGTTTGAATGACTTCCCACATGTTTCACAGATGAAGTCTCTGACTCCTAGAGAACAATATAAAAAAATATGGGATGAAATAAAATGCCTGGCCGACGTGTGTGTGTGTGTGTGTGTGTGTGTGTGTGTGTGTGTGCATCACGGTGTGTGCATGTACTATACCCGAGTGGATGATCATATGACGATGCAGGTGGTTTGACAGATAGAACTTTTTCCCACAACCTGGATGTGGGCAAACCTTGGTTCTCCCCTTCCGGTGAACCAAGTTCACGTGGTTCTTTTTATAAAAGAAAGGTGGGGAACAAAAAAGGATATCATTTTCATTGTTAAGAACAATCAGTTTAACAGCCTTCTATTCCAAATCAGTACTACATGGCAGAAACGAAACCCTTCAACGAAGCATCCAGAAATAGATTTTTACCTGAAAGCTGCTGATGGCTACATACACTTGGCTACAGCCCTCGTATGGACAATGGAACATCTTGAGCATGCCATCTGCTTCGATGACAGGGCCTCGCCTGTTTCTCCTTGATCTGACACAGCAAAATTATTGGTTATAATTGGAAGTGTATGGCTGCAGTGGCTCTTACTGGATTTGAAAATACATCAATCAACTCCTCTGTACTCCAAGTCACCGTTCGTATGCAAAAATCTGTTTGGTTTTCAACCTGATCCATATTTTCCTTTGCCGGTGCCATGCACGCTGGTTATTCTTAGAGCAGAGGTTCACATACTAACATAATGCTCCAATGCAGCAATACAAACTGACCAGGCAAATCGGAGTGTTTAACCCATTTTGGTGTAATTTAGCTATTGAAAAATAGCAGATCTACAAGCTCATAGCGCAAAAATAGTGAAAATGTGGCGTAAATCTTTGAATATATATTCTTTCAAAGTGAATGTTTTTAACTCGGGTCTAAATGTGTTAAAAGTCCTTCAGACTAGAGCTCTTCACAGGTCCTCTAGAACCCGAAACCTTACCTGAGACCTGAGTGGTTGGGTAATCAAATCTTTTCTTCATTACATTTAAAAAAGAATCAACTTTTAAACTCAACATGCGACATGTGTGTGAATTCGTTTTAATTTTTAATTAAAACCACATAGTACTGTTCTCACATATTTGATAATTATGTGAGTGAGTGCAGTAATCCTGGTCTCTAAACTGCCTCCCCTGGCCATCCTGATGGAGGGGAAAGGAATTGGTCGGAATAATGTGTTCCTTCCACACGCTACGTCCGGCCGGGGAAACTCCCCCCATGTCAGGTGAAAAGAAGCAGCTTGGACTCCTCATGCATAGAAGGAAGCATAAGGTCAGTCCGCTGCCCCCCCCCAGAGGAAGTGTAGCGCCCAGGATTACATTAGATAATTGACACTGGGTGAAAATATGGGTTGCAAAATTGTGGGATAAAAAAAAAAAGAAGCTAATCACCTGCTCAAGCTCCTGTGAAGCTCTCTCTCGCAGCTAGGTTCAACAGTGGGTTGTAGAAGTTGCTTCTCATTCATGGCTGGGGAGGAAACAGCACGATCGATTGATCGGTGCAAATAATCTATAATGCAGAATACTGTATGTGATGTAGAAACTACATCCAGTGTTTATCAACCAGTGGGTCATGAACCAAAAGTGAGCCGCCAAGGGTACTACTAAGTAGTACTAAGTGATATTTTTTTAATCACTTCTTATTTACTCTATCTTTAAATCCTTTCTGGAAGAAAAAAACTGAGAAAGCTTACATAGCAAATGGTAAATTCTAAAATAAAGAGTCAACCTGTGATGGATTCATCTTCCTCTGTTGTCCCGAGGTCTGGGTCTGATTGGCAGACCTGGTTGTAGGTCACGCCCTCAATGACAGTGCAGGTGACTTCCTCTACGTCTCCGCCTCCCATATTGAGTTGGATTCCCTCCGACGCCAGAGCTTCATAACTGGGGCCAGTGATGATAATCAGCTGTAAATGACACACATGGGTAGTATAGTACTAGTTTTACAATTTACAATCAGCTTTGCTTTAACAATAAAAGAAAGCTAGAACGGCGCAAATCGTGGCAAATTGCACGTCACACTGATGAAGGCTGGATAGCCGAAGCGTCTGTCCATTTGTGATAAAATAATAATAATAATAAAATAATAAAATAATGCATTCTTGGGTGACCTATTTTCCAATTAACTCAATGTCTGCCAACGACCTAATTGACCTCTTTTTTAGCAACTCCCACAGCGCCAACGACGTCTTTGTCGTCTTTTTCAGACGGGTATAACATTGGACCAAAAAAAAAAAAAAAAAAAATCTTTTTTTTTTTTTTTTTTTTAAACAAAAAAATGAAAATTTAAATTAAATAAAAAAATGTATAGAGACTGGCGCTTAGGGACTTTTTGGCACTTCTTAAAAGCGATGAATGAGTTAAGACATGTTTTCAAATTCAAACAGTCTCATCCTACGATGAATAGTTCTGAAGTTATGTCAATATGTACAATAGGTTAATCAACAATTGATCTTCTTGACCTCAACGACCAAATACTTCCGATATTGAGAGATATGACTTTGTCTTGGTATTTAACGATGACGTGTCAGTGCACTTACTGAGCCAGATTGCCATACACAGTACACTACACGCACGCACGCTAGATTGTTGATAGTTTACATGTTAAAAAGACTCAATTAATCAGAATTTGAAATTTAAATAACTTTTTTAGAGAAAAAGAAAGGAAGGGAAAGAGGATACTGTTTTTCGTTCTTACGTTTTTGAGGGGCGCTAGCCCCTCCTATATACAGGTATGTGTTTGTTTTAAAAATGCCATTGACAATGAAGAGAATTTATTTAATGTTTGTTTTACATCATCATCACCTAATCATAGCAACATGAGTTAGACTATAATATATTAGAGTTAGTTAGTTAGAGTTAGTTACACTTTAAAACATACCTGTATGTATTACGTTTGAATGGTTGTATTGTCAGGTAAAAAGAATGGGCATAATGTGGGTGAGTAAAAGGTACTGTGATCGGTGCGATACGATCGAGTCGGTTGGGTATGTATGTCAGGGTAAAAACAAAAAGATGATAAGAGCGCCCCTCACTTCACACGGGTGTGATTTTTTCTTTATTATGTGCTGTCTAGCATAATGTACTATGAGGTGTGCTAGACTAGAGTTTGTATGGTTTGCATTTATGTACATGCTGGAATTGGGGACAACACAGTGTGATGGTTGTCATCCAATACTTATATAAACTGATAAAAAGTTATATAAACAAGAATGACTCGGTCATAACTTCCAGCTGCAGCAAGCTCTCGTTTATGAACATCTATAATCAGTTTGTGTGCCGCAGCCTCTGCCTCAGCTCACGGCTTCACGTTGTGGCGTTCAGAGTATGTAGCCAATACGGCTTCACGTTGTGGCGTTCAGAGTATGTAGCCAATACGGCTTATGGCGTTCAGAGTATGTAGCCAATACGGCTTCATGTTGTGGCGTTCAGAGTATGTAGCCAATACGGCTTCACGTTGCTGTGGGTTTTATGCTGTTCAGAGTGACTATGGGTTTTATGGGCAAGTCTCCCATTGGCTTAGACTAGAGGCAGCCAATGAGGATAAAGTGTCGACTACGGTCGCTATTAGAGGATGGTGAACACAAAAAGAAGAGAAAAATGGGTACAGTGAGTGAATAGCTCTCAAGGATCTACCTGTGAGCCTTCTAGAGTTGCTCTCTGGTCTGGTATCTCACAACTGGTCACCACCGTTTGCAGAGTCTGAGGGTCAAAAAACTCTCCTTGCTCTGGCACCTGCATGGGCGGTGGAACCAACAGGTCAGGTTGAGAGCCAAATCCAACATGGTCACTCGGGCTCCGGTAGAGTGAAGGGTCCTCATCCGTCTTCTCCAGTCTGTCCGTTAGAGATGCAGTCACTACCACGCACTCATAGCCATCCGGTGAAGCCCCCATTCCTTCATCTCCGAGTCTTTCCCTCCCACCGACACACCCTTCTTCTTCTCCTCTGCCATCCCCAATTCTTCTGTCTCCACATCTCTCTCTTCTCATATCCTGCACCTCTTCTTCCTCCTCTGAGTCAATGGGCTCTCCTTCCGTGTGAAATGCATCGTCTGTCTCATTAGAGCCCTGTTGTCTCCCCATGACCATGTCCATCTCCCAGACAGTCTGCTCCGACAGTGGGATGTCTCTGGAGGGAGCCACCATGCTGGGCAGGTGGTTGAGATCCGTGGCCTGTTCCACACAGGCCATGGGCGTATCTTGCACCCGAGAACCATCCAGATTTTCTTCAGCATCTAGAGAATGGTAAACAGATCATTTGTAGTCACTTTACTGCAGCCAGCCAGCCAAATCCAAAAGCAAATAAATATTTGCATGTTTATACGATCAACTTAGCCTACAGGGAAAATGTGCTCAACTGTGAGTCAAAGAAAGCCAAAATGAGTGAGGTACTATAACTTGACTAGATGAAAGGGGATAACCTTTCATGGCCAAAACGTGTCCATTTGTAGACTGCTTTACATTATAACATTATTATATACAACGGAGTGTGTAGATTTTACTTTCATCTCGTTTACACTTAAAGTACTTAAAGTACCACTACAAGGAAACCAGTCCAGACATGTTCTTTTGAGGAAATGGAGAGTCGAGCTGGAAAAGGGCCTGGTTAAATTAGTTATTACGAAGTCAAACATAGATAAGAATCGTATTTCCTTCTCCGACGTCCATATTTAAACCTTCTGCTATCAGCTATAGTTTTACGACTCCAACAACCTTTGAGCTGTCTGTCAGCAATCGTTTCCCTTCTCCTCTTCCTAGTCATGATGCCTTTTGCCACTGGGATGTTTATTCTGCTAACCATCTCTCCATCATCATCCTCTCCATTCAACTCCCCCTCGGGCTCTGAATCACTAGCCTCCCTCGGTGGCGAGTAAAGGAACTGCACAAAAGAGTGTTGAGCGTCACACTGCCAGATGGCTGTAGTGGAGAAGCCCAGCTGGGGCTCCAGGACTCTGAGCTGGGGCTCGTGAAGGCACATGTCGCAGTGTTCCTGGTACCACGTCACCAGGCTATGCAGGCTCGAAACTCGCGGCTCCTTCCTTCCTGTGAAAGAATAGGAGTGTAAAACGGATCATTAATAGCAACTGTTACTGAGTGATTTAACTGTTATTGTTTTCATGCACCGATACAACCTGATTTCTTACCCCTTTTGAGCTTTACTGATAACTCTGGGGAAATCTTCTTCCTATTAGACAGATATACGAAAAGGATATTTGGATATTGCCTGGATATTAAAGCAATGCACAATGGAACACAGTGACTCACACCAAAAAATGTGGTGAAGATACCAAGTTGCCAACACTTTGGTGGCTGCATCTGCATCATGTGAGAAATTATAAATTTGTATTAGTATGCTATGCACCGGTCTTCTACCCTTTTCACATCAAGGTCCATTATATATTAGCATCTGAGCCACGGACCACCATTTGATGATTTAGCCTCTCAGACCCAAAAATAAAGAATATGTTTTGTTATCGTTGCCTCGTTGGATAAGATTTTGTCCACAATTCCATGCTGTATTGATGTGGTATCATAGGAGAGTACAGGCAAATGTTGATCAAAATAACAATTCTTCTACATTCTCTGATTGTGTAGACTTCTTGTAAATTAAGTAATGCAGATGTCTAGCAGATATATTTAACAATAATTTAACTTTTGAGTGTAAAATGAAACCAAATTGGTTTCATTTGACACTCTCAAGGGTTAAAGGTCAATAAGGGTCCATTTGGTTACCAACTCTCCATAATTTAGCTGGGGAACGCCTGGATTGATTGATTGAAATATTTATTAACAGTTTGCACTTTGCAGAATTACAGTACATTTCAAGCACAAACTCAATACAAAGACTGTTAACTGTGAGTGGACGACCCAATTAAGCATTACACTTGTTTACAACAGGGTCCACCATGTTCAATTCATCAAAACATTTAGAAACGTACAAATAGACACTTCTATATAGTTAAAGAACAGAACAGGAATTCATCATAAAGGAAGCAAAAAGGGAAAATAAACATATACAGTGAGGGGGAAAGGGGAGGGGGGTGGTGGGGGGGATTCAGATTTTACGGGGGCCAGTTTCGAATTGCAGCCGTCCGTAGGTGACCTTTGAGGGCGGTTTTGAAGGAGTCAAGGGATTCACATGTCTTAATGACTGTTGCAGGGTTAGGGTTAGTCTGTTGGTAGGGTAGGGCGTTCCACATTTTGGTGGCATAGGAGCTAAAATAATTTAGTCCCTTGTTTGTGCCGAATCTGGGAAGAACCCCATCAAGAAGGACCATTGGTTGAAAATCACTGTACTACTACTACTAGACATTTTTGATTGAATACTATATTAACAGTTTGCAGACATAACATCAGGAATACAGTGAACATAGCTCGCCTTACCCGGTACAGTGTTTCCGCTGGTACTTCTCTCCATAGGTTGAGTTAAGCAGGATTAGATACTCTGCCAGTCCGGCGTCGCTCAGACTCGTCCGCCTGCGGAGTTCACTCCACAGCCTGTGGGACTCTCCCAGGTATACCCGCCGCACGTCGTATTTCTTCCTGGACTCCAGACGCCGCTGTGCTCGGTCGGAGTCGGTGAGCCTGGGCCGCCCTCTGCAGCGCCTCAGAGCGGCAGCACGGTCCAGCGACGGAGCCTCCACTTCTTCTGCATAGCGATCCGCCATCTTGGCAACAACAACAGCTGTGTTGTGATTATTGCCAAAAGATTACGGAAGCTGTAGTCTGGCCTAACAGGAAGTCGGAATGTGTATGCATGCACATGTATTGTATATTATATAATATAATATATAAAAAACACATGCGTGTATCCTTGGTGCAAAATACAAAAATACAATCACACGCGTGTGGTGTGGGTGCCAGCCAGGGGAACAACAACGAGTGTACGGTAATATTCAGTGTGCACTTAAAAAAAACTGTGACGGAACACAAATGTAATAACGTTTGTTCCACACGGACCCGTCGGCAGCACGGACACACACGTGAACCATGTAAACAAAAGCTCCGAAATCAACACTAGTGTGTAGAGTAGACTGTAAATCACTTTAAGGTTATTAAGGTGAGGTACAGGGATTGATTGTACAACTGTCACCATGGCAGATATACTGACTGTTGTGTTCAAGACTTTTATTGCACAAACGGGTCTTAATACCACGAAGGATTTCCAAGTAATTTGCCCATCTGCGGCTACCTCCAGTTGTCTGATGGTCGGGGATCGCAGCATCACTCGGTCTCTGCTGCTCCTGGCGGCCGTGACAGCTGCCTCGGAACTGGGGATCAAAGTATTATTCTTCACACAGACTCAGATTCAAAGCCTACCAACCCCTCTTCAGAACTGCACGTCCAAACTGAGCCCAGACAGTTTGAAGGTAACCGGGTATGAGTTTAACTATTTATTTAAATTAAAATAATAATATATATTTTTTTATAAATGTAAGTCTTTTTCTCACATTTTCTTTTTTCTACACTTGTTACAAAATCATTTTGGGCAGAAGCAACTACATTTGTATACTTTACGTTATTTAACAAAGCATACATTGTTTTTTGGGTTTTTTTACATTTTGGGGGGGAAATTGCCAATTATTAGCTGCACAGTGCACACTCAACATGTATCTGTATGACTATCTGATGACCAACAAAGTGAAGCTAGTAAAGGATTGTGTTTTGGGCAGGGTCGGGTCTTATCTATGGTGCTCCCTCTCCTCTCTTCTCTGGAGATAAGAAGAGAGATCTTCTCCCCCCCAGTTTACGTATCTGTCTCTTGTGCACAATACAGATAATTTGGGACCATGTTTTGCAGAAAGGTCGAAGAAATGAGCTGTAGGTGAAAATATTGTACAGACAGTGTACAGTGTGTGTATTACAAACTCAAGACTGAATAGAAGAGTTACCCTGATAAACTAAGTTATGGTCACACAGGTCTGAAAAGTTAATTAATCTGAACTGTAACCTGACTTGGTGTGCATTTGAACCAAGCAATCTTCTAATGCAACTTGTTTTTGACTGACTTAGAAACCTCTCTCTACTCTTTATCTTTCAGAAAATCAGGTTTTGCTATCCCAGGACTGTGACAGAGCTCCTCCAGCAGGTGGCCTGCCTTCACGAATCGGCTCCTCCATCTCTGATAATAGTTGACCGGCTGGAGGGCTACCTCCGCGGCGCAGGAGGCTGTAGCCACAGTGAACCGCAGCAGGCGGAGCAGTCCCGTGCTGCACACGTCTCTGCGTTGCTGCATGACACGGCTGCATTTCTCACACGAGTCCTGGAGCAGCGGGACGCGAGCTTGGCTCCCTGCCGAGTCATCGCCTCGTTCGAGCCACAGCTGGAGGCCGGACAAAGAAGCGGGGATCTGTCGGCACCAGATCCCGTCCTCTCTGTGCTTGATCGCTACTTCCAGGTTCGGTGTACTTTGGACAGAGATGAGAGCTATGGAGCCACGGCAGCTGGTCTACAGGAGGTGTGGCATGTGTACCTCTCTGGGACAGGTATCACAGAGGCCCCCTGTGCTGAGGGAAGCAAGAGCAAGGAACCAGGCATAGCACTGGAGTGGCGGTTGGCCGTTTGTCATGATGGCTTAATGGAGTTTACCTCGGTTTGAAAGTGTGCAAATCACAGACTTTAAGGAGAAGAAAAAATATCAGCATACTTGTTTTTAAGGCAAAAACAAAGCTAAACTTTTTGCCTGATGAAGAACCGAGAGGTTAAAAATAATACAAATAAGCATACATATACTTATTTGTATAACAGTGCTGCTAGCTGAAAGTGAAAATAGCTGTTCTACAAGCTCTTTATTTGGGTATTTTCAGTGAGCGCCACAGTTGTGCAACAACATATAAATCAGGGCTTTGTTTATGTTTGAACCTACATGACTACCCTGGCACTATGATGTGTGAGATAATGTAATCTTTTGCGAAGCCATGCTTCCTTATCTTACATTCAGTAGAAGGTGACCTGTGATTCACCCATTCAACTCATATGACTGTTTAACTGCCAGTGTCAACTCTTGTGTCCTTATTAACCTTGGTTTCCACTAAAGAGGACGCACATGCTGAAGATTGTACATCATTTAATGAGTTTAAAGTTGCATTTTCATTAAAAAATATATATATGTGAAAAATAATATTGGTGAGTAAACATCACAGGTCTTTGTTGCCTGAAGTCACAAGTGATATGCCGGTACTCAGTTTTACTATTCCACGTAATCACAGTAAAAGAATAAAGTTAAGCAAGTTAAAACAATAACAAGAAAATAGCATATTCAAATGTGATTCTCTCAACGGGGAAAAAAATTTGAGAAATATCCTATTTCAAACTAAGCGTTGAAAAATAACTCAATAACTTTAAGAATTTGAAATGGATACCTTCATAGTTGAGTGCATGTCCATGGAAATAGTTACCTCATCAGAATTTACTTACCGTATTCGGCAAATAATTGGAATCAGCCATTTAAAGCATTTTAGAAAAACTAGTTTTAAACTAGCTACGTTAAATAGCTTGTGCTGATTTGTACAGCAATTTATTATAGTGTAATTAGGTAGGGTTCCCTCCCACAAACTGGCACAATTAAGGTTATATGAATGAGACTTACCTAATTGCTGAATGTTGACGTAGTATTGTATTCTTGCATAATGCATTCTTTGAAACAATAGTAACAGGATAGACAGACAAAACAAAACAATCACACATATTTACAAATACAATGCGTTTCATCAGCATTTGGACCATAGAATACAAATGACAGTGAATATTAAATTAAAAGACAAGTAGTCTCCATTAAAAACAAGGAGAAACTGTCTCCTGAGAGATGGCTCTCACTATTGTGTTAACTTGTATTTCAGTGAAGATATAAAAAAACGTATGTACTAAACCTATGAGATCAAATACAAAATGACCGATTTATATAAACATGTGAATTGTTGTCACATCTTTGTTGTATGTGTCAACTACAGCTGCCATTTACATTTAACGATAGTCCTGTACAGATGAGAGCTTATTTATACTCTATTCTATTGTATCCACATTTGACTCTTCTTGCTGCATTTTCCTGGGTTGTCTCTGCTTACAGTGAGGTGTCAGACTGCATCTGACTACAGAGTCTACTGTAAATCCTTGATGTCTCCCTCTTGCTTGGAGGGTAAATTGCAGAGTGGCCAGTTTGGTCAAATATGTAAATACCCTTTATCTGTCTATTTCGTCAGATATCCAAGCCTCAGTCAGTTTGTAGGCTGTTATTGGGCTTAGCTCTTAATCAACAGCCATAGCGGAGTGGTTGCTGACTTGTCAGTAAGGGTTTTCTGGGAACAGGAATCTCATTCTTATACTCATGAGCATAAACTGACAGTTTCCCAATGTCATCTATCCGGCTGGAACTCATGGGGCTGTAGTCCATGGACACCCCAGAGTCGGCCACTGCCATATAGGTGTATCCAGGGCCTTTGGGTGACCAGTTGTGGTTTGGATACTCAAAACTAGACTGGGATGAGAGACGCCCAGAGCCAGAGCTCTGCTGTAAGGAACCCAGGTCAGATTGGGACTCCGATGACTTTGTCCCGGAAGCAAAGAGAACTTCCAGGGGCAGCGTCTCCTCTAAGATGTCATCCAGAGGTTGGTCCCTCAGGTTGTGGCCGTTAAGGGTGACATAGGCGTCTTGGGACTCCATTAGCGAGGACTGGGAGCATGGGGCAGGTTGATGGTGGAGGACCCTCAACTGGTCCATCAGCCAATGGTCATGGGAAGTTTCTTTCCATCTCTCCATCGATGCTGAATCCACTCTTATGAGCGTCTTCTCCTCGTCCTTCTGCTCCACCTCTTCTCTTTCATTGGCCATGGGCCGAGTGGCCTTGGGTGGCAGAGGTGGGGAGACCAGTGGAGGGCCCAGACTGAGCTCTGAGAGGACCTCCAGTGTAGATGCACGCTCCTCGGAATAGAATAAAGCTGGGCTCAGCCAAATGCCTCCGTTGGTTTGGCCCAACCACTCCTATGGGAAAACAATATGTGAGTGAATGTTAGTGCATTAATGTTCGTACAGCCTTATACAACATTAACACTATGTTCCTTTTAGATATTATTACAAGCTTGGATCATTCACCCACACCACATGTTAAAGATGAGAACAGTCTGACAAGATGGTGAGAGGTGAGCTAGACTACTATAGGGGGTATGCGCATGCATAGTGTCGTGAGTGGCAAATCGAATGGAAAAGTGAGTTGAGCGTTGTTTAACGTCCTTTAATGCAATCAGACAGGACTTTTCTGTATGGATGTATGGGCTGTCAAGGCCAGAAAGTAGCCTATAGTTTCTTGCCACTTGGCGTTCCTGCATAACTTCCGGGTATAATAATGATGTCACGCACATACCCTTTATACTATATAGATTATAAATAGGGCTCCATCTTGCGCCACCCTTATCCCTTTTTATTATTATTTGCCATTTTTTACTATTTTGAAAATCATTTTAAAATAGTTCAACTAGCATCTACACGTTGTGAGCTTGTAGATCAGCTATTTGAGCTATTTTAAAAGGTTTTTTTAAATAGTAAAAATTGCCAAATAAGTTTAGGGATAAGGGTTAAGGCCCTATAGCTGAACTATATAACAAACATACGACTCTCTTGCTAAAATGGCTGACCATGTCTGGACATTGTCAAAGTTGTTATTCACTCTCTTGACAACTTGTTTTGGTCACTTGGAGATTGATTGTTTCTTCAGAGACGTCTCCTCTGTATCCACAGGGTCAAAGTTCAGCCCTCTAGATCTAGTCTCAAACAACCTAGCTCAAGTATTCTATAAACTTGCATACTAGATATAAGATGCATACAAAATGTATATAAAGTATTACGAAACCATATTATCAGAAAAAAGATAACTGGCTAGGTTGCGTATCAACCACAACAATTATGGAATTTTAATAGTAGCTATTTGTACCTGAAAGTCACCACCATAAACTGAAAATAGGCCTTGGAACTTGCTCTCGGGATTTGGAATGACAGGCCAAATCTTCTTTATGAGAAACCTGGATATGCAATAACATAAAAGCAGTTACATGTTTGTTATTATACAGTACGAATGCTGTAATGGATGGAATGGAGATTTGTCACCACCAGTAAATATAGTGGAAGGCGGTACTCATTTTGTGTGCATGAATGGCTGACTGACCTGCGTTGGGACAGGAGTGTCATGGCTGACAGCATTATGAAGAAAAGAGAGATGATACAAATCAGAGATATGATGAGTGGGTCCAGATCTGGAGGAGACAAAATGGCCAAGAATGAGATGAAAAGAAGATCTCCCCTAAGGATTAATGTGGTGGTATGTTGTGTTTCTCTCTATTTTATTGTTACTATTTACCTTTATTCAATGCTAAAATGTTTGTTGAAGATTTGTTTTTAATTATTATTGTATGTATTCTTTCACCAGTAGTTGTAGGTAGAAATGCTCTTTTGCATCATGTGACAATGACTGCCAAAAAACGGCATAATATCATGAACACAATAGCCAATACTAGTAGTATTAGTATTTTATTAAATTTCCACAAATGACACGGCATCACAGTACATGTCAAGGCTTGGAATAGCCAATCACCCCTCCCCCCATTCTAGTTGCATAGTGATCTGATGCTTGGTGCGTGGTGATGCATCCTCGTATTACTTTGTGTAGGCTATACACACCTGCTGGCAGAGTGTCCATAAAGATGGGGTCGGTCCAAGCACTCCAGTAGCCGTCATAGCTAATCCCGTCCCCCGGCTTGACACGGACCCGCACCTTGTATTGGGTCCCTGGCTCCAGATCTCTCAGGACCAGCTCTGGTCCGTCCACCTCCTCCACCTGAAGGGATTAGGATGAGATGTAGAATGATCTTCATATATACAACTCTGATGAGTGGCAGTCATTCAACGGAATACATTAAAAATAAATGGGAAGCAGAACTAAACATAGAAATTACAGAAAAGGATTGGACACATATGTGGAGAATGCATCAGTCAACTACCAATTCACGGATATGGAGGGAATTCTCTTGGAAAAACCTATGCAGATTTTTTATAACACCAAAAATCAAGAGTAAACAGTTGAAGCAACAGATACAATGTTGGAGAGGTTGTGGGGATGCAAATGTAGATCACTCACATGTTTTTTGGAAATGTCCCAAAATGGATATGTTTTGGAAAATGATACATGAGCAGATACAAAAGATATTGGGATACGAGGTGCCTATGAAGTGTGATGTTTTGTATTTAGGAAACCTGATGGGGGGTCAGATACGAGGAGAGGATAGATATTTGATAAACATTTTATTGGCGGCAGCAAAGAAAGCTATCACAAGAAAATGGGGACAGATGGAACCTCCAACACAGGAACAATGGGAGGACTTGATTCAGGAGATTCATTTTATGGAGAAACTAACACACAGTCTGAGGCTACAAGAAGAAAAAATGGAGGACAAATGGTATAAATGGACAATATTTAAGGGTATAGGGGAATGAGACAACTGTGGATGCCTAGAAAGATGTATGTAACTTTTTAAAACGCAATGTCGATGCCTGTATTTTTTTTTATTTTTCTGTTTTTTATTTTTTGTACGTCTGTGATGTTATATGTATTGTAAGTTGGTTTTTTCTGTCTTGTCTTGTAAAACAATAAAAATTTAAGTTAAAAAAAAAAAAGAATGATCTTCAACTCCCTGATCATTAAACATTACAAGTAAAGTAACCAACATTAAACAGTACATGGATCAGAGCCATAGTGCCCAGGAAGTATAGGCCTACTGTGTAAAGCCCAACACACACCGTCTGTGAAGCTGATCCTGGGCTCTACACATCCTCCACCAACCTAGTCCCCATATATGGGGGACAAGGGGAGAGCAACGGACTTGAACTCATGCTTCCTTCATGCCTGAGTGTCCAAGTTGCTCCTTTACACCTGACAGGGGGGAGTTTCCCTGGTTGGACGTAGCGCGTGGAAGGAACACGTTATTCCAACCAGTTCCTTTCCCCTCCATCAGGCGCCCCGGCTGGCCAGGGGGAGGCATTTTAGTGACCAGGATTACTGCATGTTTTTTGTGAGGGTACCTACCCTAGGGGACACGGGGAGAACATGCAAACTCCACACAGAAAGGCCCTTTCGCCAACCCCGCCTTCGGGTATGGGCACTGATGACGCGGAGGAGGAAACACGCCGCCAGCATCCACAGCGTCCCGAGCGGGAATCGAACAATTATGGAATTGTTTTTGAGATTTTTCTATATAATTTGTGAATATAGGAAACGCAATAAAATATAGATATTTACTTACGACCACGACCCAAAAATGGGCGCCGACCCTGCGTGTTTGGGGTTAACACTGCATTATAATAGTGTTAGTAATGTCACATACCTGTCCCACGTGGCTCTCCACTGTGGCGTAGCTGACCTCAAACACCATGAGGTTTTCCATGAATTTGACAGTAGGAGGCACCCAGCGCACCCTCAACTGGCCCTGCTGGTCTGTGGTGCTCACCGTCACATCAGCAGGAGGGTCTGGCAGAACTGGCATGCAGACAGATTGGGGGGAGGGTTAGATTGGATTTGGAGGGAAAGTATGCTGACAATCCTGACAATGTATACTGCTCCAATAGATTTAATCTGGACAAATGTAAGCAATGTATAGGTCTATACTGACTTTTAGGAGAAGCATGTGCTGCATGCTACATTGTTTAACCCATTCTGACCGGGCACCCATTTTGGTGTTAGCATCATGTTATGCTTTAGCTATTGAAAAATAGCAGATCTACAAGCTCATAGCGCGCCACCGAGTGGCGCGCTACGAGCTTGTAGGTCTGCTATTTTAGAAAAATCGAAGAGCGACTGACATTTTTAGAATCTGATCTCAGGTCAGAATGGGTTCATCAGACCAGTGTGTGTCCAGTGGAAACCTCGTATGAATCTGATCTCAGGTCAGAATGGGTTAAAGTAAACATGTATGCATTTGTCTGTCCCTGTTTTTGTATGTGTAGGCTACTGTGTTTTTAAAGCTTTTTTTACCATGCTGTAACACAAATAGCCCAATTTGGGACGAACTTGACCTTGAAGTTGACTTTAACAGTGAGAGTGTAAAGATTGGACCCAAGAATTAATTTGAGAAATAACATTGTTGTTAAGTATGTGTGTGTCTTTACTGAAACAAGCGTACACAGAAAATATGGAAGACTTACTGACGAGCTCGATCAAGATACTGCGGTTGTGGATCTGGACTCCGTCCTTATGCACTTGAACATCCATAGGGACAAAGATATTTGTCTTGTTCAGTTGACACATAAAGAGCCTCTTGGCACCGACAGCAGGGAAGGTCTTCACGGGACACCTGATGCTGTTCTCTCGCCTGCAGGACATTTGAAATCGTGTGAAATGGGACCTTTTGCATAATGAGTACTTTTACTTTTGGTATAAGCACATTTTGATGCCAATACTTTTTTCTCAAGTCAATTTTGAATACCAAACATGTAGGCTACTTGTAACAGACTATTTCGGCAATAGGGCATTGATACTTTTAGTTAAATAAAAAAAATGTGAGTGCTTCTTCCATCACTGCACCAAATGGACTGTGCTGTTACACTGACTCTCACCGCAGATTTCGCTGTGCCTACTACATCCTTTCAATGATGTCCCTGGGGAATTGTCACCACGATCAAATTATGTTGATGTATCACGTTTAATCCATGGGGTTCACGGTTCACCAGGTTTTGATGATCATTAAACCCCATGTGTGATATTCAACCAGTTTTCCAGCATGTGACTCACTTGTAGGTGTATGTGAAGGTGTACTGGTCAGCAGATCCAGCCCTCTCCTCGTCCTCCTCCCAGAAGCAGGTGAGGTCCCCTAAAGTCTCAGAAAAGCACCTAAGGCTCGCTGGCTCCTCAGTCAGTAGTAGGGACACTGGGTGGGGGTAGAGTCGTAGACCATACAGGCTAAAGTTAGATTTGACTTCTAATTTGATTATCAGAAGAAAATAAGGAGAAAGAACATGAGGGCCCTTACCCCTTATCCCTAAAGTATTAGCCATGTTTTACTATTTTGAAATACATTTTAAAATAGCTCAATAGCCGATCTACATCAACACATTGTGAGCTTATCAGCTATTTTAACTTTTTTTTAAATGGAAAAAAAATTGCATATTGGTTTTAGCGGTAATGGGTATTGGGTAAGGTCAGGTGGCGAGCAAGACGGGCCCTCAGTATCCAAAATGATTAATTGTTGCAGGACAGGTCAAGGTTATATTATGATATTAACACTGTTAACCAAACACTGTGGGTTTATGACCGTGTTTATTTATTATTAATATTTAAATAGCCTATTTGTTGAATTCTCCTACCTTTCTTTTCAAAATGTGCTGTCTGGTCCGTGGAAGCCGTTTCTGCATATAATACCACGCAGAAAACCAACAATCGACTCAGATGTTCATAACACATTTTTACTTCCTAGGCTCTCCGTGGTGATTTATGGCTTTTTTTCCCTCTGTGATTGTGAATAAAGTCCTTCCTCAGTCTGTCCACCTCTGCATCACTAGCGTAGTAGCAACCTGCCCGAGCGTCTGTTTTCTCGTTTACCGTCTTGTTTTGCAGATACCATGGATGGGTACTTTTCTTCGCGCGTGTACCAAAGGAGATAAGGTGGGGAAGCCAAACTGTTTACTTTGACACAAACCAGCATGGAAGCAGAGCAGAGGTGGAGCAAGTTTAGTGTTACATTTACTACAGCTCTTGTTTGTGGGAGGGAATTTACGCACGCACTCATTGATGTTGATTGAAGCGTGCGTAATGCGCATGTCATGGACATGTAGGCTCACTACTACTAGGCTGTAGCCCAAAGACTCAAACATGCTTTCATGCGCGAAAATCAAAACAAATCAACAAATAATTGAGCAAACACTATCTATTATATATATTACTTCAGTGTTATTGTTAACTGTTACATTAACCCAAAAGTCAAGCATGATGTATCATGTAGGCCTAACCGAGCCCGCATAGACAGCACAGCTAAGGTACAGGCGCACTCGTACACCTCAACTAAATACTCAAACGGTTTCTTATCTACAAACAGCAGCCATAATGTTGTAGCTGGAGCCGTTTTATCTGTGCTGCAAGCCTGCAGGCACAGCTGTCACTTATAGCCTGTCCGTGATAAGCAAGGGGGCGTTGAGACCCATCCCCAAATACGCATTAGAGCCATAGACTTAATTCACTGTTTGAATTAAAGTTCAATGCTTCATCATCATATCTCTTGAAGGACACGTCTGAATTCTCATTAAAGCCACATCATGCTGATGATTGATGAAACACTGGTGAGATTGAAAAAGATGAGCTGCTTGGTGAAAGTTTCGTTTTAGATTGCATGGGGGCCGGGGCCATCATTTTGAAATTCAGGCCAACTGACTTGTAGTTGTAGGTGCTGTTGCTGTAGGTAGGCGTAGGCCTAACAGCAGGAAAAGAGGGGCTGCAGGAAATAGTCGCGGTGGACAATGGCAGTGTGGTTTCTCCGATAATATCATAACAAAAGCTCTGGCATAATGGTAAAGTTGTGAGGAAGGAAGGATGTAAGCTAGGCCATACATCATATATCAGCATGTCAAATAACCAGGCAGTGTGTGTGAGTGGCAAGTTTTGCAATATCTCCAATGGCATGGGATTGCAATAAATAGGTAGTGTCTTTAATTTCCCTTTTATAATGATTGTATTTTATTTTCATAAACATATTTCAACATATTCAATTAAATATAATTATATTATATTCACTTTCTAACAATGTCAATGCCTAAAACAGAAAATAAACACCTGTATGACATAAAAAGCAGATTACACCCTCTTTTGGTAGCAACGCCACTAATCTTGAATGCAACCACAACCAGACAGATCAAAATCACAAATGATAACATGCGTCTCTTGATTAACATTCCCAGTTGTGATATGCTGAGTTGTTTTGGTATAGTGAGTGAGTCAGTAGATCTTCATCTCTTCCCAATTGGGTACAGTATATCCACATCAGCAATGTTGTTGCATCTACAACTACAGTAATACAGAGACTGTGTGTTACTAGCCCACCGCATTGCTCACATCCTTCATAATGGTAAAATAAAACCCCCTGTGTGGCTCATTGTGGAGTGATGGCCAGTGCAGATAACATGATCATATCTCTATCTTCTACTTGAAACAAAATATCAGTGGTCAGCAGAACACTCAGGCAGGAGAGATAAGTGGCCTTGGCCACTGGAGGGTGACCGGTATTTGGCAGGTTTGACCCAGCCCCAAGGTTCTGCAGAAGGGACGTTGGGGATGGCAACGTTCGGCTGCTATTATGGCTCTCAAAGGCCACATGACAACCCAAACTGACAGTCGGGACTTGGTAGCCTACTGACAGTCAGTACAGTAGTAGAAACGTGAAATGGCACTGTATACGAGAAGAGAGAAGTGGGGATATTATTCACACATCTTCATAACAGCATCTCTGACAACTTTTATACACGGTCAAATCGACAAATCCTCAGTGTTTCATTTAGCTCTGAGATTTTGTACACTCCGAGTACATACATTCTTACTGAGGATGTTAGTTTGTAGTTACCAACAGAACTTCTTAACTGAAATCAGGATTAAGAGGATTTTACTGTACAGTGTCGTCTACAATTAACATTGATTAATTAGCCAAATTACAGACAGTGAAAAGCATAAAATCTCAGATTTTCTTAATCCCAGCAGTATAACAAAACATTTTTACAGTATTATGATAAAAAAGTAACACAGGCATTTAAACATATCCAGTGACATTTTTACATCAGAGCAATTTGTTGCTCAAATTAATGGCACTGCAGTTCTGTACAGTTGAGACTTTAAATTGATATTTCTCAGACACAAGCATTCTTCCCTTTCTGCCTTTCCGAGTATATCAAGATATTGGCAGACTACAATGGGCACTTTATAACATTTATAAATGACCCAGTTGTAAATGCTCAATTATACCATTTAGCCAGGCTGTAGTAGGTACAGCATTGTTTGTTGTGTGCATTGTGAAGGAAGCAGCATTGTGGAGAGTTTGGTACAAGGACAAACAATGAACATGGCTCTGGCCAGGTCAACTGACCTGAATCAGTGTCACAAAAGTTAATTAACTGAAAACAATCCAGTTGGGATGGATAAATGCAGAGGACAAATTTCATGAAGTCTCTACTCTAGTCTGAACTTGAAGCCAGACAACTTGTGAAATTTGCTGCAGGAAGCCATCACGTTTGTCATGTCTGTTCACGAACATAGATTCTAAAATAACTTTAAAATCATATTGAATCTCCATTTCTGCTACGCAGCAAGCCGGAGGGGCTTCGACTACTTTGATTTACGCTACCACTTATTTACGGGACTGCAAAGGTGAAATGGAAGTGTCGGGGAAGCAGGACATCCCATTTCATCTCTTTGTATTTGTCAGCATTTCCAAAGTAGACCGTTAGGTGGAAGGTTTTCAAAAATGTGTGAGCCAACAGTCTGGGGACTAAATTATTATTCACAAAACAAATGAAGTCTAGTACAATATTGTCCTCGCATCGTTATGCCTGATTATACAGCGATGTCCTGTGACCAAAAAAAAACCCTGATCCACAAGCTCTCCACGGGTAGCGAGCTTGCCATTTTCGGCATCCTATGGCAAAGTATACAGTAATTTAGGCATTAGGGACACCAGCCCAATGTCTTCTTTTGTTCCCCATGTACTACTTTCATCTGACTTTGAGAAACAGAGGGCCGTAAGAGCTACTACTACAATGACATTTGAGGGAGTGGGTGAGTATGGTTTGTACACAGTACGGATTATCCTATAAATTATTTAGAACCTACAGTATACAATTATAGATATTGAACACACTACAATCTTATAATGGGAAGATAATACAGTGGGCAAAGGCAGCACTACATTCTAAAAATATTTGGAACCAAGAAAGATACATTCAGTGAAATGCTGATTGCTGAATTTAGCTCTTGTTGTGCCGATTATGTTTAAGGAACTTTCAGTTGGAAATAAGGTGAATTCTGACAGGAACTCTAATTCCATTCACCATTTATAAAAGCTTATTATACTACAAAAATGGAAGGCAGAAAGTCCATTCAGGAATCCACGGCCCAAACCAAGAAGACCAGGCAGTTACACTATGAATTCTAAAGTTTTCCAGTGTACAGACAAAGCATACAGTATATGTATAATTATAATCATTGCAACTACAGTACAACATTTGGCATCTCTAGCTGCTAACTAAACAAAAACACATTTTTCTTCAAAAGTAAAGCCTGGAAAGGTTTCTAACAATAAATAGTTTAAAATGCAACAGATAGGGCTGAACAGGCGTCATGTGGTCAAGGCAACTGACTTAGGAGGTAAGGGAGTGAAATTGTGGGTAGGGGGTTGTGTCAAGGCTACAGTGTGCAACATCTGACAGAGGTGTTGTTGTGAACTTGTGAGTGCATGTTTGTGCGTTCACATGAGAGAAGGAAGGAGCGAGAGAGACTGTGGCTCAGGAGGTAGAACAGGTCGTCCAATGATCCATGGGTCAGTGGTTCGAATCCCGGCTCCTCCTGTCTACATGTCGAAGTGTCCTTGAGCAAGACACTGAGCCCCAAATTGCTCCCGATGTGCTGGTTGGTACCTTGCATGGCTTCCGCCGCAATCGGTGTATGAATGGGTAATGCACAATCTATGTAAAGCGCCTTGGATAAAGGCGCTATATAAATGCACCATTTACCATTTAAAGAGACAAGAGAGAGATGGAGACAGATCCTACGGTGCCTCCAGCATGGCCCTGCACTCCAACGAACACCATTGTTGGTGTTCAGTCCTTGGCGCTGCACAAGCAACTCCTACCGGTGCCACGTGGCCGTTTGGGGGATCTGGGAGAGATGGCGTGAACCTCTGCACGTTACTCTCTCCTGGTGAAACTCCTCACTGTCAGGTGAAAATAAAACTGCTGGGGTTCATCAGAGGAGACGTGGTCGTCTACACACTCTCCAGAACAGTGGTGGTTGACAGTTGACTAAAGTACACAGTACCCACTACATTGGGGATAAAATAGAAACATTTAACAGCTGATGACTTTCCAGGATCAATGTCCAGAGAGAGGTCTGCTGACTCATTCATGTTTGAGGCACAATAAAAGGGCTGGCCTGTGTGTGTGTGTGTGTGTGTGTGTGTGTGTGTGTGTGTGTGTATGTGTGTGTTGGGGGGGGGGGGCAATTGGAAAGACAGGGTAGGGTACTAGGGTTTAACATGCACAGCCACCCTGGTTTTCTGGAGGTAACTCGTGTAGGCCTTGGCCCCTGTGGTTTGACACGAGGTCGTTTCCATCTCCGTCCACGGTGTCGTTCATCCTCTCACAGATGTTGTCTACTAAGCTTTCAAACACCTGCTTCACGTTGATGTTGTCCTTGGCACTGGCCTCGAAGAATTGAAAACCTGAGGGCGATTGTAGAAAGAAGGATGAAATTAAATGTACTGTATGTACCGTGTACGTGGTCATGGTACAATGACCTTGTACGAAATTATTTTATAATAATATAATATGAGGGTATGCGCATGCATAAAGTGAATGGCAAATCGAGTGGCAAATCAAAAGGCAAAGTGAGGGGCAAAGTGAGTTTAATGTTGTTTAACGTCATTTAATGCAATCATATTGGACTTTTCTGTTTGGATGTATGAGCTGTCAAGGCTAGAAAGTACTTCTTTGGCACTAGTAGGCGTTCCCGCATAACTTCCTGGTTTGATGATGATGTCACACGCTATAATAAGCCCCTTCATATCACTGAACTGGGACACTTGATATGCCTTTAATGTTAAGCAATAATGTTAAAAATAAAATAAAAGAAGATATCCAAAAGGGAAACGCATGAACATATTAAAAACATTTCAGTGTTCTGTTCTGTGGCAATATTTATTAAATTACAAATATTTATCCCCAGTATATATATATATATTGGAAACTAACACTGTACATAAAACAATTACTGCATGCAAGAAGACTAAGCAGTGCACCCTGCATGTAGCTTTCAAGTAGATTACAATTGTAGTGCGTTTCACACTCACCTAGCTCTTCTGCCAGCCTCTGGCTGTCCTCTGTAGGCACAAGTCGGTCATCCTCCATGTCACACTTGTTGCCCACCATGATCACCTGAGCATTGTCCCAAGAGTACGTCTTAATCTGTGTCGCCCTGCAGCATGAAGAAAGAAAGAAAGTGAGTCAAGAGAGCACAGTCTGAAGAGTCCAATATGGGGGGGGGGGGGGGACGGACATGGAAATATCTTACACAAATATGTATACAAGCTCACCAACGCGTTGCAAACGTGACACGTTGTGAGCTTGTAATGTAGATCAGCCAGTTCTGCCGAAATGTTCCCGCCAGAATAGTGTCTGCTCATCCCACTGAGCAATAGTCGTTTATTAGACTAAAGCTAAAAAAAAAGTTTTTTTGCGGTCTAGGCTTATCTTAGATTTTGATTAGCAGGTTTTTTTTAAATGTCTATACATAGACGTTGAAACGACGTTTCACTGTCTAATCTAAGTGGCATGGTTGGGGGTTCAAGTGGTTAAAACAACCACTGGTATTTGATTGTTCATGCTCAGTGTTCACCTACCAGTCTTGGACTGCACTGAAGGAGTCCTGGTTGGTGATGTCATACATGAGCAGGAAGCCCATAGCTCCCCTGTAGTAGGCTGTGGTGATGGTACGGTACCGCTCCTGGCCTGCCGTGTCCTGTAAACACACACACACAGAGAGTTGTGTAAGTGAAAGTTGCTGTAAACTCTATATTTCCATAACAACAACATAGTGTTTGTTAATAACAGCGGTCTCCTCATCTCTTTACTAAGGAGAAAAGAAAATCCATTTTCATGTCAGGATACCAATTTCAGGAGACAGAACACAGGATAAACAAAGTGAAATTGGAAGTGGCGAAGCAAATAAATGAGCACAAAGCACTCATTCTGTATGGTGGCTGTTAACATGTCATTTCTATTTTGAGCCACAGGAGGGCGACAGTCACCACACTATGGCCTGAGTTTGAACTTTTACCACAGATTAAAGATATAGTCATAGCTCAACACTGACAGGCGCCCTGGCCAATCTGCTAGTCACTAGTGCAGGGTACGCCTCTGCCTGGCCAAGCCAGTTGCACCGTTAAGAACTTTACCCTGTGCCACCCGAACTCCTCCTGTTCTGAAGGTTTAATAAGGTCCTGGTCCACCTTATCTACTGATAAGGCTTCAATAATATGAACGTGGCCTTTGTGTACACACAAATTAAATTATAATTTATGCATTTGTGGTACAGATGGTTGATTGTGCACCATATTTACCACGGATACAGTAGACAAACACGAGAGATGGGCGATCTGTATTCAGTTGGCCGGATGGTCAAGGCTCCAAAAAATGAGTCGAGACATCCGGCGTTTTTCTCTCCAAAGAGAACACAAACCCAAAGTATATGTACAGTGCCGAGCCAAGACAAAAATTAAGACTTGAGCAAAATGAGAAAAAAAAAAAAGAAAATCACATCCTTGTGACACGATCAATGAGATGAAATCCAATTTGAGTGTCACAAACATTGAAGAAGAAGGTGAGGACGCAAATTCCGATTGGCCGGAATGAGATAATGTATGATGATGTACTACTACTTCGGCCAAACGGTTTGCGGAGCGGTCTTGATAACGGAAGGTCGCTAGTTCGTATCCCCGGACCGGCACGTTAAAATTACCACCGCTGAAGTGCCCTTGAACAAGGCATTGAACCCTTACCATGAAATGTTCTATGAGCAGGGCCTGGCTGTAAACAAGTTCTTGAGCTTAGTCCAGTTACCCTGGGTAAACATAGTAACTTTCTTTCTAACTTTCTTTGTGTGATTTTCTCATTTCCACGTAACCTTTCACAGGCCGGTCAGAGTCAGCCAAAGAGCCGTATTTGGTCCCTGGGCCGTGTAATGCCCAGGTCTGCTCTATAGAGTCTACAAAAAACATGTCCCACCAAAAGTTCAAGCCAATTTCCATATCAAAATGCCACCGACTCCAATACACGCCATTACAGCGTACACCAAGGTAATGTCTAACCAAACAACAAGCTACCTATGACAAATTCACATTTAAATAGACAATCTTGCCTGTCATTTTCTTTTACCGGAACAGAGCTAGTTTCCCAATGGCATGTAGGAAAAGGGTTATTGAAGCAGTCTTTCTTTCTGTGCTGGACTGTGGAGATGTCATCTATTGAAAAGCTGCTCCTTCTGTCCTTTGATACAGTTTATCATTCTGCCCTGTGACCATTATAGGACTCATCACTGTATCCCATGTGATAGAGTGGCTTGGCCTTCCTTGGCCGACAGGCAAAACAAACACTGGGCAATGGATGGGACTTTAGTTTACCATTGTATATTAAATCTGTAACAGTTGGCGATAGGGCCTTTCTGTGTGGAGTTTGCATGTTCTCCCCGTGTCCCCTAGGGTAGATACCCTCACAAAAACATGCTGTAATCCTGGTCTCTAAAACTACCTCCCCCTGGCCAGCCAGGGCGCCTGATGGAGGGGAAAGGAACTGGTCGGAATAACGTGTCCCTTCCACGCGCTACGTCCGGCCGGGGAAATTCCCCTCTGTCAGGTGAAAAGAAGCAGCTTGGACTCCTCATGCATAGAAGGAGGCATGAGGTCAGTCCGCTGCCCCCCCAGGTTGGCAGAGGAAGTGTAGCGCCCAGGATTACATTAGATAATTGGCACTGGGTGAAAAGAAAACTGGGTTACAAAATCGTGGGATAAAATTTAATAAAAAAAAAATCTGTAACATATAGCATAGGACACGCTCAGTGACTGGCTCACACTGAAGGTCCCCGAAGTAAACACCGAACTGGGGAAAACAGCATTTTGTTTTAATGCCCCAACTTAACTACTTGTGTCTGCAACTGCTTTTAAACGTGTGTTTTATCACACGATAGGGAAACGTTTTTGTTCTGTTTTGTTGTAATCATTGATGTGAAAATGGAAATTGTACTGTGATGCATCTTAACGACATTGCAAATGAGGGCAACCTCAATGTCTTTAGAGAATAAATAAATGAAGGTTTGAATGAATGATCTTCTGCTTGCATCAGTACCCAGACGAGGATAAATACACAGGGAATGGGTTTTACAGCGCCAATAAGGGCGGGGCTATATCTGTGCTGCCTCAGAACCACAATGACCCGGTTAGGACATCACAGGAAATCTCAAGTGGATATTGTGTTTGATGTCAGAGAGGACTGTTCAAAAAGGGAATAATGGATGCTAATGTGAACACACACACACACACACACACACACACACACACACACACACACACACACACACACACACACACACACACACACACACACACACACACACACACACACACACACACACACACACACACACACACACACACACACACACACACACACACACACACACACACACACACACAAACACACAAAGCAAACAGGCCTGCAGGTGAAGGGTGAGAGTTGGCAGGGCAACTATCCAGGCCAAGCCCCTCGCTCATGGTTACTTGGTAACCTGGCTCGGCCCCCATTTGCATCAGCGTGTGTGAGTGTGTGTTTCCTTTACTATTCTCGCCCTCGCAGTGAGGAGGGGGAAAGAGGGGAGGGGAGGGGGGTTGTCCAGGTAACCAACCATTGAGGTTTATGAATGTTCCATAATAGCCAGGACTGTTCCGAGTGGTCAGCCCAAAAAATGATCCATCTCTCCTTTCCGAGGGACAAGATTCAGAGCACTTGCACTTTGTAAAAGCCAAGCCACACCGACATCCAAGAGAGTGCACGAAGAGTGCTTCCTCCGGAAGTAAGCCAATTTATTCCCCCCAATCTAATACTCTTCGACGGTCTACCCGCTGGGTTGCCTGTCAGCAGCCATTTCTGTTTCACACAAGTATGACATGTGCTTTCTCCTATACAGAAGACATGATCAAATATTTGGCAGCGTAATGGAACTTCTAACCAAATAGACTGGTCTCCAGGGCAATAAGAGGCAGCTAAAGCAAGTAAACAAAGGTAGGTCCTGAAGGCATATTCATGACAGTGGGAGTTTAAGCGGGGTCATTGACGTCACATGGACCGTAATATTTATTTATGCATCACTTGCTTTCATGTCAGCTGCCTACACAAAGCAGTGACACACACCGTGTCTAAAGACCCTGCCCTAGCGCAAACCATGTGTGTGGGATCAGTGTGCGTCTGTGTCTGTGAGCCATATTGTATTTGCCAACATTACAGAAACATGCTCCCGTGTCAACAACAGCGGTGTGCTTTTGTATGTTTTAAGGGCAAAGCGGTGTGCTATCAGACCAAAGCACTGTTTCCCTGACACACACAAAGGGAGGCTGGCAGTCGGACCATCAACAACATCCCATTTCCTAAAAGGCCAGGAGAAATGTCCAGAAGACAGAAAAAGGTGTTTTAACAGGAGCGAGAGGGCTTTGGGCTGACCTCCCTTGGGCATTCAGTAATCAGTATAGTTGATCATTAACACTATGCAGCTTGACATTTATAAACATACCTGTAAGGTAGGGCACATTAAGACATGTTTGCTGCTCCCACACCCTCTAAATAAACTGTTGCCATCATATCCTCAACACGTCTCCGCCAGACACTGATAGGGAACTTCCTATGGTCGCTGGACTTAGGAAATACCGGGGTCTTGTATCATCAAGCCCTAGAACCAGACTGTGGTGACGTCTATTCCATATACATCCAAGCATGGAGAGTATGCTCAGCATTGTGTCTCCAGATAAAAGCTCATGATAGCCTAATTATCATGGGCACATACAGTTCCGCAACCATCCTGTTTTGTGCTGCCGCATTATTCACACTTCCTCAGCTTATAGCATGAAATGAAAGCTCAAAGTGATGCGTCGCTAGCTTGAAGATAAATTGCCGTTGGCGGGCGACACCATCGTGTGCCAGTGTATAAATGTGTGTGTGTGTGTGTGTGTGTGTGTGTTTTGGTGTGGGTGGCTCCATGGTTGATTCATCCCAAACACAAAATAATATGGCCACTTACAGAATGTTAGATCAATGAATCATACAGTATGTTTATACATAATTAGGATTTGCCACGTCAGTAAAACAAATGTACGTTACACTGAAAGTATTGAGCAAGGATATCCATTGCCACAGGGATGTTTAACAACTTACGCGCTATACTTTGTTGTATACAACAAATAACAAAAATGGCCGGTCTACAAGCTCACAATGCGTCACAGCAGGTGTTGAGCTTGTAAATCTATTATTTTAGCATATTTTAACATTTTGTCAACAATTGAACATGCCCAAAATACAGACCCCAGGTTGAAACTGTAGCTTAAGTCTTGCCACTGGTTTACAGATCAACTGTTGAATTAACATTCATCCCAATCAACAATTCAATATCTAGAAGAAACCATTATACATTGTCTCTGGAGCACAATGATCCCAGGCTGCCAATACACTGTAGTAAAATAAAAAGGCAAACTTTGGCAACACATTTATTACACCAGGCAGCTTATGAGCTAAAGGAGGATTTATATGCGCAAGCTGAAATCCCCAGTGATGAAACTGAAAGAGTGACTCATTGCCGAATGAAATGGTAATTTGAAGTACTGAACATACTGTGCACATGGTGGCCATCTCTCACTGAATTAACATTACAACCTTGAATCAATGCTGGATGAACCCTAAAGAGAGAGAAGAAACAACGGCTTGGACTTGTCTGCATGATTACAAGACCAGAGAGTAGAAACCTCCCTTCATTTGGTATGGCTAATCAATCTCCTTTATGCATGAATGTGGACCCGGAGGAGATGGTAGATGAAGAGAGGGCTCCTTTGAAACCATGAGAAAGTCGGTTAAAGTGTTAACATCTCATCAGCTTTCTCCCAAGTCTGATGCTAGGAGGAGCTTTCTTGGTCTTAGTCTATATCCATATCGATTTGGCAATTGATTGACTGGGACATTCTGACAAATCAATTTGAAAAAGCTGGACTCTTAATCCAGTTTTTCAAAATAGTAAAAAATAAAATAAAATAAAAAAAAAGGCAAAGAAGGGGTGATAAGGCACTGGCTAAAATAGGGTCCATAGGCTCTGCAGCCTGACAATGCGTCGCGGGATTGAGTCCTGACTCCTGAGCCCGATGGCCTTTGCTGCGTGCCGCTCCCCATCTCTCCCTCTCCCCGTTTCTTTACTGTGTGCTATCATTAAACTAAAAAGGCACAAAAGCCCCCCCCCCCCCATGTATTACTGCCAGTAGTCCACGGAACTCAATCAGTGAATATGTTTCAAATCTGCCTTATGGTGGTGTTATAACAGCGCACACTTGCACAGTACATTTTGGTACAAGTCTTGAACAGTAGGTCGTAGCCTCACAATTGTGTTCCCACTCGTCACTGGCGCTGTACATACAGATCTTTATCATAGCCTTTCCCCCGTTGACCTGTGCATTTTCACAGTACACATGCACAATGCCAAAGAATTGTCATTGCACCACACCGACACAATGATGGAGGGGTGGAGGAGCGTGCCTCTCTACTGAGCTTCCCTTTCTAGTTATCAAGTGATTTGATGTCAGTAGTACATATTGACCTATAATATGTACAGTGTGTTGCAATTAATACTGATCAAGAGATTCAAGAGGGTTGAACAGGGTTGATCACCGCTGTGATAGCTGATAGCTAACACCCGTTTTAATGACAAAACTCTCAAATTATCTGCCAATTTCTATAAATGTCAGACTTTTCTATTAGCAACTTTATCCAAAGTGCTTTCGCACGCGCACACGCACACACGTTCAGTGTCTTTCTCAAGGAAACAAAACCAGGAACCTACCTCCACTGCAGTGCCTCGTGGCCCATACTTCCTGTTCGTCTGCCATGTTTTGTGTCATGGTTTGACTCTTCCCCTGTCTGCATTTCCACGTCAGCCACTCCCACTCTCCATTCCTACTCCATTCCTACTTGTCAGTGTGTCACACACCTGTTCCCACTCCCTCTTCAGCCCAACAGTGACACACCTGTGAACACTTCGGCAATTACCCTGCTCCCCATAAGACTGGACTCTTTCCACTTTCCCACTGTCAGAACATACTTCTGCATTTGGGTCCTACTCCTACCCTTTGACTCACCGTGACAGTTTTGTATGTGATGGACGATCTTATCGTGACATGTGATGATCTGATCAAAATTCCATTCTACAAATTGTATCATCTCACTCACCCAAATCTGCAGCTTGATCCTCTTGTCATTGCGGAAGACCGTCTTGACCTTGAAGTCAATGCCCACCGTGCTGACGAAGGCCGAGGTGAAGGAGTCGTCTGCGTAGCGGAAAAGGAAAGACGTCTTGCCCACACTGCTGTTGCCAATTATCAGCAACTTGAACATGAAGTCGAAGTTCTGGTCGGCTGCGTCCTTCTGTGACGGCTGCTGCTGGAGTCGCGAGTCATTTGATGCCATCTATAAAAGGTAAAGAGAGCAATATAGGATTAAAGCCTAAATTGGTTGGCTGCATCGCTTGCCAGAAAAACAGAAATTGCTTTTATGTATGTAATTTAACTATTTTAAAGCAATAAATTGGGAGATTTGTTTTTTTTCCCCACCTACTTAACAGTCGTAACACAGGCTTAATATTTGATGGCTTAATATTTGATCTACAGTAGACCACCTGTTTACACAATACAGTTCCATGTTGAATACATTGAATTTGTTAAATGCTAAATAACTACTACTGTGCATAACAGCGAAACAAGTGTGAAAGGCCATGAGGTCACCAAAATCAGTAGGGTTCATTCCCCGGGGATGAACCCTACTGATCCAGCCAGTAGTTTGAGATATCTTGATCTGGAACAAAATGTCAGCTAGACAGATGGACACACACAAACACTGCCAGCCTTAGATCCCACTCATCCCAGCCACTAGCGAGCCTAAAGGCAAAACTTCTGTATGAAAACTGAAAGGGAAGCTTCACCAATGACCACCTGTCTTGCCACTTAATGAGAGCCATTCTTTTAAGCCTCATCTCTCCCCAGGGCCAGTATACGATGACATGCTATTAGGCCTTTTATCAGTCATCTGAACAGTGGGAGGAGAGAAAACAACCAACAGCTTGGGTGTGGACTGTGGAGCATCTCCTCATCTCCTCCCATTGTCCATCCTCCCTACAGCTGTGCTGGGAGGATGATTGATCAGATACAGTTGATCATTCAGTAGTAGCAAAGCCCTGCCTCTCTCTTTCTCTGACGGAAAGTATCCAAGTACATTTAGGCCCACTGTGCCTCCAATACTATTAAGAGGTATACTTTTACTTTAGTATAAATAATAAATATAAACCATTTTTCAATACATTTCTACTTCTACTCCATTATGTGTATCTGACAGCATATTGAGTCTTCTGCCTGATGAAGGATTGAGAGACCAAAACATTGTACCTGCAATAAACCGTGTTTGTTTAGCTGTAAGTGAAGACAGTGTGGGATTACTTTTTCCTGCTCAAACATTGACTGCAGTGTACAAAACAACTTTTTTTACAACATACACAACGTGTCACATCTTTGCAGACCCTTGTGAATCGGGTCATTCTGCAAATTTGAGTAATTTTACTTGAATGTTTTGAAGCCAGTAGTTTTGTACTTTTATCAACTTCTTCCACCACTACTGTAGCTCTGTGATGCAGCTCGTCTCCGTGGAGACAGGCCTACTCAGCTGCTAACCAGAGCCCATTAGTGGTCAGGCCAGAGTGGGCTCACTCAGCTTCTAACTGGGCAGATGGAGATCTACACCACACCCTCCAGGGCTATGGAGGAAGGAGTGGAGAGGAAAGGAGACACTTTAAACTCTCTGCAGTAATTAATTAGCATGCATGTTTTGGGACAATATAATGTATGATCTATAAGCTTACAATGTGTCGTGTTGCAATGCAGGCTATATCAGCTAATGACACTAGGGACTCCGCTCAACAACCGTGGTTAACACATAGTAGCCTGCACAAGTAATGGCCAGGTGAATAAAAAAAATAACACTATACAGCACAGGCCTGCCTTCGAAAAGAAATAAACAACATAAAAGGGCATGGCACCAATGTTGATCTTTAAAAAAACAATCCTCTCTGTATGATCTCATATCACATGACAACCCAGGGATATTCACATGTTTCAAACAATGGAACCATCTATGAGTGCTGCAGTCAAAGCTCAAAGCCCCTCTCTCTCTGCATAACTTAAACACAACGCAACTCCAGTCACATGTCTTTTGCATTTACAGAGCTGTTCAGGGACTTTATATTTAAAGGCCTAATTAGTCTTATGTACACACACATTTTCCCCAACAATCACTTTAGTTCTACTTGACCTCATGGTCATCTATCTAAATAACTTTCACTCTCTCTCACACACACACACACACACACACACACACACACACATGGCTATGCTGCCATTTAAAAAAATATGTATAATGATATTCTGAAAGTAACAGCAGAATTCAATGAGCAGAGAGGTGATTCATTTGATAGTGATATTGGGGCAAACCCCAAACATCTGCCAGTGCCACCACACCACATCTCTGAGGGAACAGAGAATAGAGTTCACTCCCATTGTCATTCCAAATGATCCTGAGTGAGTCCACGGGGAAGCTACCAATTTCTTTCTACAGTACAGTTACAGTAGACCACCTGGAACCGCAGCAGCAGGGCCTACTATCTTCAGTAAAATAAATAATGGAAATGTAATTTAATGAATAGGGCCTGGAGGTTGGGTACTACTGGTACTGTTTGCTGAGCCCAGCAGCCAGCCTGCCTGGATATTATTACTCTATTGATTAGTTCGCAGCTGTCGCTTCTGTTCATTATCGAGTCGACACACTAAAGATAAGCTGTAATGTAATTGTTGGAGATTTAGTTTTACATGACAAATAACAATGCCAGACCGTCTCCTTGTTGACAAACTAAATTAAATGCTGCGGTAATGTTAGCCACAACAGAATTTACAGACAGACTTTTTATTATTATTTATTTTATCTAAAGTGAACAATAATTGATTGATCTGCAACAAAAGTGAAACGGATGGTGGTGGGTATTTTATAAAGCGTCACTCTAAATGCAGCTCTACATTATCCAACTTGATCGCATTTGATCACTTGTTCAAACTTCACGGAGAGGAAGTCGGAAGCTGTCTGAGGGGAGAAGAAAAAGCAAACAGTGAAACTTCGGTCAAACTTACCTTCCTGCAGGAAATGTCCTAATCTTGATCTGTTATTCTGTTCCCAGTACACTTGCCTCTCTGACAATAATGTGGCAATGTGTTTCTGTTCCCAGATCTGCCGTCCGTGGTTGTAGAAACGACCACCTGAAATGTCCTTCTCTCTTCCTCGTCGCACCCCTACACACACACACAGTCAGCCGAGGTCTGGAGTGGATAAATTAATATGCTCCCGGATCTGAGTTGTGTACAGAGCGTCGCCCACTGTGAGACAGCAGTGCAGTGCAGGTAGCGGCTCTGTGTGTGAGTCTGACTGTGTGTGAGTCAGTCGAGTGGCCTCCCCGGGCTATATGATCCAGTCAACCAACTGGAGTGGAGAGGGAGGGGGATCTACAAAACAAAGCGTACACGTGCATGTACGCGCAGCCTGGCCATAATACACGCTCCACAGCGCACACACACCGCCCCAAATGGATACGCACCGACGCACGCACGCACAGTAATAACATATAGGTAATGGTATCCCGGGCGGCCGTGGGCCTCGACTCAAGACCGAGTCGTTCTCTCTCTCTCTCTCTCTCTCTCTCTCTCTCTCTCTCTCTCTCTCTCTCACACACACACACACACACACACACACACACACACACACACACACAGTCGCACACACACACACACACACACACACACACACTGTATCTATACTGTAAGTACCATAATATGACATAAAGGTGCTATTAAATAACAATTAAATAAATAATTCAGGGTGCCATGGATGAAAACAATATTTCCAGGGCGTTCCCTGCCAAAGATGTTTGAGTGAGAGACACTATATGCTATAGCAACATTTTCATTGAAGTATTTGACAGTTCGTATAGGCCTATCTATTGATCAGACAGTTGGAAATTAGTAGTAGCCTACTCCACAAGGGATGACTGGATCAGAAAACTGCAGTCTCCCAGATCATGTATTAACATAATCTAACTGCAGGGTTATTAGAAAAATCTATGATGTGATCATTGTGCATTCTATTCCCCAGTTGCGTTTATAGCATCATAAATCATTCCTTTGACTTATAGGGTTTCAGGAGTGAACTAGCTGAGGTTTATATTGAGAAAAGTGTATAGTTGCTCTCCCCTAGCCTGGCTAATAAGCCAGACTCAAATCACACTGTCGTGTGGCAATTTTTGTTTGCCAACGGCTGATTCGGTCTGGCTTATTAGTCAGGCTAGCTCTCCCCCACACAAATCGGATTCATTTCCTTGTGTGTGAACTGTGAAGATAGGAATGAAGGAGGGGGGGAACTCATGCAGGAAAACCCATCAGCACTTCCTCGTGTTTTTGAATGCCACAGAACTGGAATGCAAAGAAAGGGACAGTGTATCAACCACATAGAGCAAAGGCACCATTTGGTTTAATTTGCACACTCACCAGAGTTAAATGGAATGGGCTGTGTAGCCTACTCTTCTCTATCCAACCAGCGACAATATTGAAATATGTTTAATTGCTCATTATTTATTCCTGTCAACTTTGTTTTCTTGCCCAGCTAGCGAATTCTCCTCAACACAGCAAAATAGTGTTAATTAAGTCCTTACAGATGCATATTTACACTCATATTTACACAGAATTAAATGAGCACTCAAGTACCGTATGTATGGTGGAACTAGATATTGCTCAGATTGTGTACTGAGTGGCTAAACTTGTTCTAGGTTTTAAAAAAGGGTTTATTTCCTGATGCCAGTGAAGCCTGCTAAACAAAACCATTTAAATTAAGCATTATGTTCTCAGGGAGGCCACTGAATGCTAAAGCATGAGCCTATAAACAAATTATACTAGACAATAATAATACCACTTTGTACATCCAGGTCCAGGTCTTTTAAGTAAGCACAATTTATAGCCTACCAACTCTGTCACATGTAAATGTCCTGTATTAAAAATGTTACCTATAGAAAGTGATGTATCTTGCATAGTAATTGTGGAGTTTAAAAATAAAAGAGTATACTGTATACATTTGCCTTTGAAGTATAGTACTCGTACTTAGTTACTTTTCACAATCGGCCAAACAATCTCTTTTTGAAAGAAACATAATTTTAACATGGCACCTTGTTGATCACAATATGTAGAATTACACTAGTGTGGTTGGTCATCCAGGTTTCCATTAGATGATATTGTAGCTGTAAAGGGGCAGCTGCACCACTCTCCTCAACAAATCACCATTGTCTTCTTTCAGAGGTGGCCTTAACAAAATCAGATATATGCGTCAGTAACAAAGTTAAAACCTGCCTATTCCAAATCCAGGCACTGGCTGCTGGGTCTGGATTCAGTCAACACTAGCAAATCAATAAAGATTTTCAAAACCATTTGTACAAGGCACAACATGTAAAATAAGCTCAGAAGACAATAAACTGGTTATTAAGTGAACTGTGATACTGACCTCACACATCAGCAAGTGTTCACAACTGGTGTGTTTATTAATCGTTTTTTAATCCACAATTGAAAGAAAGAGTATATTAAGCATACAGTAGCAGAAGCTAGTAAGCTTAAGCTACCACAATCTACTGAGCTATAGACTATGGATGACCACCACAAATGCACTTTTGCAGACTATGGCAGATGACTCCAACAAACCAAACATTACCTCATGGTTGGAACTTCAAGTAATGGAAGTATAAGACTAGTCATTTGGCAGGCAGAGTTGGGTGTCCAGCTACGCCTTGAAGATCCAGCAACCCACACCAAGGACCAGCAGTTCTCTTTCAATCTCAATGTCACATAATAGAACTGATTTCACATTTTCAATTAATTTGTTTGTTGACAATATTCAGGATCATAAATTCTACATGCAGATGTTGCTGATTTAATGTAGTCTAAAGTACCATGTTTCATTTAAAAAATAAAGTGATTATAACCGATTCCCACCGCATCTATTATGCAACTTGGACAGTCGGCGGCATGGCCATCGCACCGCTCGCCAGTGCATGTACCTTTGTTTTCAAGTGAAGTAAGGCATTTCAAATACATTGAAATAGAACAGAGAAGCTACACTGTTTCAGTGACATGGTTGTGAACTTGTGATTGGGGCTGGAACATCTAATTCTGCCAATAGGATATATACATTGTCTATATAATTGATAGTATGCTATATAAAAGTGAGAGTTGTTGAAGTGCCATCTGAGTGGTTTTCTTTCCTTAATTAAAATATGTTTTCAGCTCTATATTATGATTGCAATCATTCCTATAGAATGTTTGTTCAGTAACAGGTCTCCCTGTCTATCGTATACAGATAATTAATTTTCAGGTCAAGATGAGGGAGAACGCATACAGGAATAACACGATAAGCTAATTAAATTGGAACACACACACACACACACACACACACACACACACACACACACATTGAAGCTGATAAATGGGTACTCTCTCCTGATTGGATGAAATTGGCAACCCATTTGAAAATGTATGTTCTGTTTATCAAGGAGATGGAGATGGGGAAAGCAATGTTACATGTCAATGATCTGAATATAATAGAGCTTTAACGTTAAAAAAAAGGTTTTACTTTAATTAAATTAATAACTATTACTGTATTCATTAATAGTGCTATAAAGAAGGAGCACCTATAACTGAAACCTTAAGGTCTAAATAGTGGCTAGATTTAGAGCCGTATAGACCAGGTTAGTGGTGGTGCAGATGAACCCTGTCAGGTTGCACAGTGCGGAGAGTCCGTGGTAACGTATGAATGTGCCCTTCAGTGCTCTGTACTTGGGGTCCTGCTGTTTGAGCTTGGCGTAGGCGTCCTTCTGGCTGCCCTGACCGATCTGGTTCCCCAGGCCGTGTTCCTCCTCCACCTCCCTCAGCTGGACCGTCACCTCGGTGGTCGACGGGCCAAACCACTGGGCGTTCAGGCCCGCCGTGATCACTGCCACAAAGTACAGACTCATCTGCAACAACCCGACAAAGATACAAAAAAACAATCATCTTGTGTAACAAATGTAATAAGATGTAATAAACAAATGTGTAAGATTCAATAACCTTTTTTTATTTTTTAATGATTTTTTTTGCGGCTTTCACCTATTTTATAGAAGGACAGACAGTAGGCTGACAGGAAATGGGGGAGAGAGATGGGGGAGTGACATGCAGTAAGGGCCATAGGGATCTGGAGTCGAACCCGCAGCACACTGCCAGACTTGGGCTACCGGCCAAGGTGCCTGGACCACTGAGCCACGGCCCCATTTTTAATCTAATCAATTAACCACTTAAGCATTATTTTAACAGTGTTGTCCAAAAAATGCTTATATATAAAAGGTTAATATTTTGGAAATGTTTTGAAAATATTCGCCTATAGGCTAATGAACATTTCCAAAAATAAGGATAAGGTTTATTTTATGAAATTATTGATGGTTTTTCATTATCAACTTGAACTAAATCGATTACTTTGATTAATTGCTGCACCCCTAGTTGTGAATGATGTCTGACCTGAACACTTTGATGCCAGTCCAGCAGCTCTCTGGGGTGGTACACTGCATAGAGCGCCAGGATGACAAAGTTACTTCCCAGCAGACAGTGGAAATAAACAGGGAAAAGCTTGCTCTGCACTAGACCAAAGGTGTGCAATGTTACCCGCCGTCTCAACACGACACCTGTTAAAGCAATAAAAGAGAGAACATTAGGAAAACAGGAAAACGGTGAAGTGTGTTGCCACAGAAAGTGTTTTTCTTTCTGGAAATAATTAACAGTTTATATTTTGGGCTCTCTCTCTCTCACCTGCTATAAAGGAGACCCAGACCTGCATTCCCCAGGAAAAAGAGAGCACTAATAGGTGCAACACTTTGGCCAAGTCTGTGGGTTCCCCTTCTGTCACCATGGTAACGGGCAACTGTGCATGAAATGTCAGGAAACAAAGTTAGGATTAACCTACCCGGTATTTTAAAACAGACTACAATGTGGCTGTCATTGTGGTTACCGGTACTAGTGTATACTGTATGCAGACAGTATAAGTCTGAAACAATTGCCACCGAGAGAGGCACACCAGAATTCACACAATTTCAGCTGAGGGGCTGAACATATGCTGCAGAACTGATAAGACCATGACATCAGAGATAAGGACTGCAAGTTGCAGACTCACCAGGGAAAAGGAACATACATATACGTTCCTTTTCCCTGGTGAGTCTGCAAACTTGCAGTAATAACACAAGCTCAAAACGAGAAGTCCCATGAGCTGCATGCCTGTCTATGTAGGTTAACATAATTTGCATAACTTTTTTTATGAACTTAGCATTAGCCACTTGGCTAAGAGAGAGTACACACTACACTACAAGGCATAGTTTTTTGGCTCTTACTGAATTTTACGTTTAGTCGAGAAAGCATAGGCTAATACACATTACATGATACACTTACCTATGTTTCCTCCCCTTTACGTTACTTAAATTATATCAAAACTCTTTAAAAATAAGATAATTTATAGGCTATATTATAATCTACGTTTATTTGAACCGTGCACTTCCTATATGACGCACCGAATGCCCATTAACCACGCCCCCATGACAAAAGCTACAAATGAAATTGATATTGTATGACACACACTCACACACAGAGTAATCTAGTAAGAGAGTAATGACACTCCCGTTGACTCTCATTGTAATAATGGAATGCGGAAGTGCTCATTCTATCTCAAGTTCCAAGTTCCAACTATGGTTCCAGCCAGGAGCAATGTTTGGAACTATCGCCCATGGGTACCAGTTTTGCGGCGAGATCAAAGCGTGTCACCACTCTCTTACTAGATTACTCTGGACACACAGACGTTTCCAACCAATCATGGCCAATGTTTACTTGTGTGGTTCGTTCCGTTGAAACCTAAACTGTTCCTGCCCGTTCCGTTCCTCTTTACAAAACATGGATGATTAAAATAAGGTAAATGTCTTTGCAATAGATTATGTGCAAAATGTGCAGTTCTTCATGGCATAGGGTTCATAGCCTATCAGTTTTTCCCCCCTGTTCACAGTATTAACTATTTCTTATTTCAGAATGGCGATCTGATGCCCCCTGCTGTTGAAGGTAAGGTACTTAAGTGTGAGATTAGGTGGATGTTATGTGTGCACTTTTTGCTCACACAGCTAAATAAACGTACCCTTCTAGTTATGAGTATTTAACCACTTCATCTGACAAATTCCTTATCTCGATACATCATATTTTTTATGACACTGTTGCTTTCCAATTAGCCCATCAAATATTAATTTAGTTTATTTATGTATGTATTTTGTTAGTGGTGGAGTCAACGAAGGAATACAAAGCTGAAGGTATCTTCATAGCAGTACACAAAATTTGGTTTGCAGTGTTGTCTGCAAGTAATATGTTATTTTTTTCAATTGTTTTTTCTTTTATATTTTCTTCTGTGTTTTGCTGAATACAAATTAGCCTATCAACTATAGTACCTACATATATTAATTTATTGATTACGATTGATTCATGATTGTTTGTTAAAACATAAATCACTGTGTACAATAAATCAACAAAATAAAACAAACCTTGTGACTGACAGTCCATTTATTATTATGGCAGAATCGTGATAGTGGCAACATTGAGAACAGAGGAGGTGGAGAATCAAGCGAAGGTGCCAATCATATCAATCATACTTAATTCCTATCCATATTATCTTCTCTGGCTTTGTTTTCACAGAGAGATGTTTGTTTTTGTCCTTCTTACAGACAATGGATTGCCTCAGTAAAACTATGGCTATGTATGATAGAGAGGATCCACAATCACAACTCTGTTTCATTTCTTCAAGGTCAGTGATCCTATAGGATTTGAGTGAAAACACAAATACAATGTTTTATGAGAAGTACTGGTTGTAGGCTTGACAGAAGAAAACAATCCAAGCAACAAAACTCTACAACAATGATGCATGTGTACTCCTCCTATAGCTGAGCTGCATCACCTGGCCCGTCATGTAGCAAACCACCACATGGAGGCACACTTTGAAGCCCTGCATCACGGTCTGCTCTGAGCTCAGCTACCTACATATACGTACTGCCATGTCTCATTCCAACCAAGGAGGACAAGGAGTCTCCTGCTCTAACACATACACGTCTTCTTCTGCCATCCAGAGGGATGCTGCCAGACTCACCCAGGAGTTGTATCACAGGTGGATATGATATTATAGGACGAGATATGACAGACAGGGCTGGAAAGCAAAGGTTAACATTATAACCTTGTCCTTCACTAATAAACATTATGTAATTTATAGAAATTACTACATAACAAACCACTATTACTATAAGTACGATATAACAGCTGTACCTCCTTCCATAGCTCTTTATTTGTCTCTGTGTGCTTCATTTGTCTTTCCAGTCGTAATGTACTATGGGAACAGGTCACTGAACTAAGGGGGCGAAAATCCACCACATCCATGGCCAACTCAGTAAGCTGATGTTATATCTTTGTAAATGTACTATCTTTACATGATGATAATGTCTTGGAAGCTGCTAAAACATCTGATGTGATTCTCCTGTCTCTCCTTATAGGGAATCAGAGAACTGAAATGCAACACAAGTTATCGGAAGGACTAAATAAAGATATGGTACTAAACAGTCCACTTTTGCTCTTCAAAGTTTCTGAACATTTAGCAAAACATCACACAAAAAAATGTTTGTCAGTGTCAGATTTAGGGGGAAAGAATGTAAGGCCAACAACTTGCCTGTAATATAAGCAGTGATGACTATGGATAATAAATGCACATTCATTTGTTTTGGTGATAGCGGAGGTAGATATGACCGCATCACCGGACTGAAGTTCAGAAGAAGGCACCTAAGCACATGTAGCAGAAATTATCCCATTGCAAGATAATACAGCAAAAGACTATGCAAAGTCACCAATACATACTGTACTTTTGAGGAGAAATAATTATCACTTAGGTGTCTGTGTATAAAGTGCTAATCTTTGTCTCCTGTTCCAGCATTTGGAGAAGCTTATGGACACATGCCAAGCACAGGAGCAGCTGCTCAGGTAACTCTCTAGAAAGGACTCAGGCTAAGGTGAAACCTTTTGGATAAAAAGTATGTGCTATTAGTATTGACCATATTCACACGGCTGTTATTTTACTCTAGCGTCATATTCAGGGTTGGATGAGACATACATAACAGCAAAACAGCTGTTGTGTGAATATGGCATTGATGTTGCCATGTATAACAACAACAACATACTACTGTTTGTTTGTTGTCTCCACAGTTTGGATATCTCTGAAATACAGACCAAGCTTGAGGCAGTCCGAATATCCAAAAAGAAGGACTGTCAAAAACAGGTAACACAATAATAATCAACTCGTTCCTGCTTGGTCTCTAACCGATATTAGAAATATTTTGTTATCCTGCTTTTAGGTTGCACTGGGACACCACCAGGTGTAAAAGCAACACCATATAATTCTGGTTCAGAAGAACAGACACAGATTGTTGTGATTTTACTGTTTTATCATAAATCTGTGCAAAGTCTGTGCAGTTTGCACTTTCTCTAACAACCTAAAACATGAACCTTGGTTGAAAAAAATCTAAAGTTGTCCTTTAAAGACAGAAGTCTTGACTATTGTCTACGAATAATCATTATTTGCTATCAGCCTTAGATTCAGTTGTCTCAATCTACCAACATATGCCAAACTATCTCCATGCCGTTGATATTTTAGACATGTATATGTACTGATAAAAGGAACTTCTTAATAAACCCTACTACCCAGGAGCTCTATACTTTGTACACTCCTTTTTCCCTCAACATTAAATGTTTGCCGATAATAGCCAATCAATCTACAAGCTCACATCATGTGACATGACATGTTTTGAGCTTGTAGATCTGCTATTTCTGATTAATGTTTGCCCCAGAATCCTTAAATGATTTGTAATCTCTGCATCATTGCAAAATGAGGGTATCCCTCAATGATTTTCTCAGAGAATCTTAAAATGTGCATCTTTGTTCTCAGTTGCGGGTTATTAGGGGTAGCCTCGGAGGCCACAGGCGTTTTGTTTTAGGGGGGGATGAGGCAGACCTTGCAACACAAGAGGAAGCATTATGACATGCAAGTGCTCCTCCTGTTAAAGGTTTCTCTCCTTACAGTATGTAACAACCCTGCATAGCAAACAAAGGCTGTTTTTGAACGCAAGTTAGGAGGCTTTGTGGAGATTCTTGATGGTTAACCTTTAGGGTTAACCATCTGCAAAGGGGAACTGTTTTCAATAACTCTTTTTAACAGCTCTCCTCTGGGATTTCTTTTCTTTACTCTTTTTCTAGTTTTACCTTTAAATTGGATCAAATCTGCCATGAAGATCCCTCTCTGTTACTTATAGCAGAGGGACAGTGGTTCTTTTTAATTAACAGAAGAAATTCTTATAATATTACAAGACAACATTCATACAATGCTCACTCTCTAAATATAGAAATACGAAGGTCTCAAAACTCCAAAATTGCTCTGTGATTAGCAAACCTACTGGAATGGATATGATATTTAGCTAAAATTGAGAGAAGATTGATAATATTTATTTTTAGGACTTACCTTGTCATTTTTGAAAGACCAATACAAAAAATACAATTTATGAAATAATGTAAAGAAATGATACAAACTAAGTGCATTGCCAAAGCGTCAAGTCCCACCCATCATCAACAGCACCTGTGAGAACCCTCCCCCCCCCCCCTGTTAAAAATTAACAAATGACCTACTGGTTCCACCCAGTGCGGCACATACATCAGAATGAGATTGTCTCCCTTATTTTACACATGTATTCATGCCCTGCCTGCCATATGCTGTACCTCTGCAGTAGCTTTACTCTGAAGGCAGGCCTGTCTTTTGACCCATTAATCCTAGGCAGATGCACCCGTCCACAGATCTATTTTCCACAAGGGGCAGGCATCTGCCCCTCCCAGACACCACCAGCTGAGAGGGATTTTCACCTCGCAACCTTTCTTTCTTGTCTGGTGACCTTAAATTCGCTCAAATGGTCTCATAATGTCCTTGACATATAACTTCCACACACACAAGCTTGTTGATATGTCAAGACGTGCTAGAGGGTCACTGCCATAGACTGGTCACTGCACTGGTTTAGCCAATAGGAGCGTGCTTATCCCAACATAACCAACGTTAACCACAGCTGTTGCCAGACCTTCAAGTATAATAAACTAATTAGGGTGTCTGTGATGCAATGCTATAGGTTGTGTCAAAGTTTATGAAAATCAGCCTGCTAGATTATCAATCTTTAGTAAATAAGGATTAATGAATTTAGTAAGTAAGTAATGCTCTCTGGTTGGCTGTTTTGTTATTGACCTATTCAACAGGAAAGGAAAGGTACTATGTTTACCCAGAGTAACTGGACTAAGCTCAAGAAGTTGTTTACAGCCATGCCCTGCTCATAGAACATTTCATGTTAGGGGTTCAATGCCTTGTCCAAGGGCACTTCAGCGGTGGTAATTTTAACGTGCCGGTCCGGGGATACGAACTAGCGACCTTCCGATATCAAGACCGCTCCGCAAACCGTTCGGCCACCGCTGCCCATTCACAGCTGATCAACTCCGTAGTCCGTCCTCTTTGTATAGTCATCCCAGATGCAGGGGTGGAATACCGAACGTTCCTACCAGGTTCAGACACAGGGGCCCAATCAAGAGCTCAGGGGGGCGCTAAACCCGAGCCTCTGCATGAAGTTGCTGTTATTAATTAATTTGTCACAAAAGTAGCAAAATATTGGTGATGTGTTAGACCTTAACTGGGTGAGATTACTTTCATAAATATTTTTTTTAAAAACGACCTTTTGCAAATATCAAGAGATGAGTTGAAGAAAGAAATGTACATTCGTATTAGATTGGTCGAACTGGCCAGTTCGACCAATCTAATATCTGCTTTTATCTGAGTCTCTCCCCCCCGCCCCCCATTAGTTACATCAAAATGGTCAACTGTCCAAGTATGCAAAGCATGTTAAATGGTTTAAAAATAGGCATTTCATTCTAGGAGAGAAGAACAAGTTAATGCATGAGCTCCCGATGAGCCTATAGGCGTCATACTAGAGACATATAGATCACATGAAGCACATACTTGTGACGGCCAATTGAGACGCATTAATAGAAACCTGCTCAAAGGATTTGACAGGGTCTGGAGGGCTTTCTGGATTCATTGTTAACCCTGTGATTTGAAATGGTCTGTTTAGTCTGCATGTTTATGGTGTACTGTATGTAGTCCATCTCTCTAGGAATCGCTTCAGTGAACTTGCATTTAACGCTTCAGTAAACCTGCACTGTATTACAGTGTATTGATTCTCTTAATCAACAAATATAGTATATAATTATATGGTTGATGGTGATTAACAATTAACATATTGAAGACAGTATGACTATAGCACGTCCACATATTCAGCTCTAGACAAATAAGACCTTTCAATTTGTATACATTTTTGACATTTGTCAATTTGTATACATTTTTTACATTACTTTTGTGTAACGAATACAGCGGTGGCGAATATAAACTGAAAAAGTTCAAATATGCCAGGCGGGAGATCATGACAATTTTAGTGGACACAGGTCTTTACTGCATGGTTAACTGTTGCCTGTCAACCCCAGGCTGCTGTCCACACACTCACCCCAACAGTGATCTCTAATCAACTGATCCCCAGACACCCAATGGCAGAATTTCATCAATGCCCCTAACAGACCTAATCTTTCCTGATCCCAGAAAATGAGGCCTGCCATGTCGGGAGACTCGGGACCCAAAGCTGTCTAAGCTGCCGTCCCTACAGCCGTCATTGCTTTTTAATGGACATGGCCTGAGGATCGCAATTGAAACCGTTTAAAAGTGACACAATATAGCTATACATAGCTGGTTCGACGCATAAAATGGACATACTTGTCTTTCCCAAGGTGCTGTATACTATAGGCCAGAATTGATCTCTGTCCAAATATAGGGGAAGCTATCCAGCAACAGTGAATAAAGCGCGCCCAGCCATCCCTTATAAAAGCTGTCCAAGTCTTGTTGGACTGTGATATGTCTTTGGCATAGTCTTGAGTGTGAGACCAAAATTAACATCAGTGATCAAACTTCTTGTTCTGCAGCACTTGTCGTGGAAATTTAGCCTTTACACACTCACGGTAAGCATCACAACATTATTCCAGCTTCTCTTCTATCTTTTCTGTTAAGAGCGATTGTGATGATTATCATCCTTTAGTCCAGTAGACGAAATGTGTACGTCATGAAATTGTGTCATTCCTACAGCTATAGAAAATGAGTGATGCTGAGATGGAACTATTTGGGGTGGCTGCCCCATACCTCCGCAAGTCAGAGAGGGAGAGGATTGCGGCACAAAACAAGCAATTCGATGCAAAAACCGCCGTCTTTGTGGCTGATCCCAAACAGGAGTATGTGAAAGGAAAAATTAGGAGCCTAGATGGCTCCAGCATTACAGTTGAGACTGAGGATGGGAAGGTGAGCGTATACACTAATCGTTTTTCTGCAGACCATCAGTTCCCATTTAGATGCTGTGTGGCAATTCATCAATTCATCAACAACACAGTTGATTGTAGATCAGTGAAGTGATAATGTTCACCCATTTCAATATCAAAATCGTTTTCTTTTGACTAATATGTTCCATATTTTAGCATTTGCTGTCTTTTTTCCCCCACTATCAGCTCATGATATTCTCAGTATCATCTCATGATACAATCACCTTATTGTATACTTTTTCAGGTTGTTATAGTGAACCAGGATGATATCCGCCCAATGAACCCTCCGAAGTTTGACAAGATCGAGGACATGGCCATGCTGACCCATCTCCATGAGCCCGCTGTGCTGTTCAACCTGAAGGAGCGCTATGCTGCTTGGATGATCTATGTGAGCACCAGGCACCAGCGCACGTCATGTTGCGTTGCGTCGCCCCGCCGTCACCTCACGTCATGTCACATCACCACGTCACGTCACGTCACGTCACGTCACGATATCCAACAAATTATTCATTAAAAAAAAAATACTATGCTTACATAGTAATAATACCAAACTTCATATAATGTTATAGAAGAGCCTAATCATTCTGTGCTTACGTGACATACTAACTCACGTAAGCACAGAAGTCTATTTTCATATAGCACTGCAACTGCATACAAGCCTGTTTTATTATGCCGTTGCATTTTTGTCAAACCTTTGCAGACCTACTCTGGGCTGTTCTGTGTGACCGTGAATCCGTACAAGTGGCTCCCCGTCTACAACCCAGAGGTGGTGGCTGGGTATCGGGGCAAGAAGCGTCAGGAGGTCCCACCCCACATCTTCTCCATCTCGGACAATGGTTACCAGTATATGCTCACAGGTAGGCCATACTGAATGACCCAAGTGACCCATACTCGCAGACCCCTCCTCAGTATTCAATGCTATTGCAAAATGACTGCCATGTGAATATTGTTTAATGCCTTTTACCTGCATGAAAGTAAATAAAATATGTACAATTGCACAATTACACAATTTCTTTGTTTCTAACAGATCGTGAGAACCAGTCCATCCTGATCACGTATGTATCCGGTTCCATTTGCTGTTTAACAAAGAGTTTACTGAAACCCTATATAATCAGTTAACCAGAGCCTGCAATGTGTCTACTGTGTATACCAGTGGTTCCCAAACCTTTTAGCTCAAGACCTGAAAGAGAAATTAGACGTTTGTTTGCCCAAGACCCAAACTAGTGAAAATAGCAAATCTACAAGCACGGAAATAATAATTAAAAACAATATCTGAAAACAAAAAATTAAGCAGTATTTACTCACAACCCATAAAAATGGGTCCGCGACCCACATATGGGCCCCGACCCACTGTTTGGGAACCAATGGTCTATATAGGTGACTACTGTATAGTCCCCCTCCTTTTTTCCCTCTACGAGTCTATAAATATTGCTACTCAGCAAAGATTGCAAATGTACAATCAAACAATGATCACCTGTCATATGACGTCTCTATTTAACAGTGGGGAATCCGGTGCAGGGAAGACTGTGAACACAAAGCGTGTCATCCAGTATTTTGCAACAATTGCGACTGGAGACTCCAGCAAGAAGGAGCAACCAAGTGGGAAAATGCAGGTTCAAGACTGATACACTATCTACGACCAGACTATCAGGAATAAACATTAGCGAGATTTTTTTATAATTAGCTCAGAGTAAAAAGAGAAAACATTGTTTCAATCATTTTAGTTAATTTCTCTTCCTAAAGGGCACCCTGGAGGATCAAATCATCCAGGCCAACCCTCTGCTGGAGGCTTTTGGGAATGCCAAGACAGTGAGGAATGACAACTCTTCTCGCTTTGTAAGTTCATACAGTACACGAGATATAATGATTTTAATTTTTATTATTATGGCATTTGATCTACTATCTTAGATCTTACTATCAAATAATTATACTAATACATCCCCAGGGTAAATTCATTCGCATCCACTTTGGAACAAAGGGAAAGCTGGCATCAGCTGATATTGAAACTTGTAAGTTTGCTTAAGTTACATTTTGACCTTCTCTGCTTTTGATTTTTCAAATGTTGCAAATACACCTCTTTTCTTTCCATGTTTAGACCTTCTGGAAAAATCCAGGGTGACCTTTCAACTCCCAGCCGAGAGAAGCTATCACATCTTCTATCAGATCATGTCAAACAAGAAGCCTGATTTAATTGGTAATTATATCTCAACAATGTGGAAATGTAGAGAAGAAACATGTAAGCTGTATGTAGCCTACAAGTAAAAAAATCTTAAAAAAATCTTTTAACAGTAATCTTTTTATTTGAACTTTTTCAGAGATGCTTCTGATAACAACTAATCCGTATGACTACCCATTCATCAGCCAGGGAGAAATAACTGTGCTGAGCATCAATGACGAAGAAGAACTAATGGCCACAGATGTGAGTTCAGTACACTCGATGATGATAGGCTTATGACGAGACATTGAAGGCTTTTGATGCGTCGGTCATTTAGACTATATCAAGGTTCATTTGTATTGAATGTAATTTAATGTGAATCTTTTGGGTTTTGTAATATCACCTAAACACAAATATCACGCAAAATTATTTAGACCGATGCGTTGTGAGCTTGTAGATCTGCTATTTTCACTTGTTTGGGTCCCGGGGAGACATCAAATGTCTCTTTGGGTCCCGGGCTAAAAGGTTTGGGAACCACTGATTTAGATAAATACTAATCCAATGGTTCAACCTCTATCATTTATTCTGTAGAGTGCCATTGATATCCTTGGTTTCAACACGGAGGAGAAGCTTGGCATTTACAAGTTGACCGGTGCAGTGATGCACAACGGAAACATGAAGTTCAAACAGAAACAGAGAGAGGAGCAGGCGGAGCCTGACGGCACTGAGGGTGAGTGGTCCCTGTTAGAGAATTCACTGAAGGTGAGTGGTCCCTGTTAGAGAATTCACTGAAGGTGAGTGGTCCCTGTTAGAGAATTCACTGAAGGTGAGTGGTCCCTGTTAGAGAATTCACTGAAGGTGAGTGGTCCCTGTTAGAGAATTCACTGAAGGTGAGTGGTCCCTGTTAGAGAATTCACTGATGGTGAGTGGTCCGGTCCCTGTTAAGAATTCAAAACCACATCTAATTGAATTGTTTGTATTTATGTACTGCAGATATTTTATGTTAAGTATTTTTGATATTTCTGAGTTAAAACAGACGTAATGGCATTAAAATAGATTAGTATGATATGACGTTTCACTGTGTTGTCCTGTATCCAACAGTGGCAGACAAAGTGGCTTATCTCATGGGTCTGAACTCTTCCGATTTGCTGAAAGCCCTGTGCTACCCCAGAGTGAAGGTGGGCAATGAGTATGTGACCAAGGGCCAGACTGTCCAGCAGGTACGTTTGATCTCCAAGCTCATCACAGTCACCCTGCTGCAACACTACAATAAATCAACATCCAAAACTATCTCTTGGCTCATTTGCAGGTGAACAATTCGATGGGTGCACTGTCAAAGGCTGTGTATGAGAAACTATTCCTGTGGATGGTGACTCGGATCAACAAGCAGCTGGATACCAAACTACCAAGGCAGCACTTCATCGGTGTCCTGGATATTGCAGGGTTTGAGATTTTTGAGGCGAGTATAGCTTGTTTTTCTAACTTTATAATAAAGAAACATTTCCAAATATTTATTGGCGTTATAAACTAATGAATGAAATAATGCTCTCTAATTCAGATGAACAGCCTGGAACAGCTGTGCATCAACTTCACCAATGAGAAACTGCAACAGTTTTTCAACCACCATATGTTTGTGTTGGAACAAGAAGAATACAAGAAAGAGGGGATCGAATGGGAGTTCATTGACTTCGGCATGGACTTGGCTGCCTGCATTGAGCTTATTGAGAAGGTACATCACCTCTTAGCCACTTACGTGTGAGCCCTACATACAATATTGTATGATATATACTGTAGCTCAACAAGCTCACAGTGTGTTGTGATGTTTTTTTACTTTAAAAAAGTCAAAATCACAAGAATAATTTCTACTTGTGTACAGCCAATGGGCATCTTCTCCATCCTCGAGGAGGAGTGCATGTTCCCCAAGGCGACCGAGGACTCCTTCAAGAACAAACTGTACGACCAGCACCTCGGCAAGAACAGCAACTTCCAGAAGCCCAAGCCCTCCAAATGCCGGGCGGAGGCTCACTTCTCCCTGGTGCACTACGCCGGCACCGTGGACTACAACATCAGGCACGTGCACACATATAGACATCAAAGGGGGCCCCTAGCTGCCCTTTTACCCGTCTGTAAAACAACTGCCCTCTCCAGACTCAGAATGCAGCTTTTACTATAAGAAATGCAAATGCCCTCCCCTCTCCTCTCCTTTCCATGCCATACCCGAGACGAGAATTTTCAGAAATGTCTTGATCTTGAACGCAGCATTTTGCATTTAGAAATCCATGTCATCCACACATCTCCAGTAGCCAACGAGTGCAGGGTCGCAGCCGGACAATAGCAGATCTACAAGCTAGAAGTGCCCTCTTACGGAATTTCAGCCCCTACAAGCTCACAACGTGTCGTTGTGCTGCGACCCGTTGAGAGCTTGTAGATCTGTACATTTTAGTCCAAAAGTGCCCTTTTTACGGAATTTCCGCCCCTGCCCGCCTCTGTTAACACTCTGCACGTCCTTGTACTTGTACATCAGCGGCTGGCTGGAGAAGAACAAAGACCCGCTGAACGACACTGTGGTCCAGCTCTACCAGAAAGCTGCCGTGAAGCTGCTGGGTCAGCTGTTTGCCACCTACGCTGCTACCGACGGTCGGTTCACACAACAACAACAACAACTCTCTGTTGGTTCTTATTGCGGATCAGTGGTTCTCAACCTGTGGGTTTAACTGCCAACATGACAGTAAAGTAAAGTGACCATTTAAGGACTTTTAAGACCTTTCTAATACCAAAAATGAATGAATGAATGAGTGAATGAACTGAAAAGGTTGAGAACCACTGAAGATACATTTAAAAAAATCATATTCAGTTAATATTTGGTATAATAAATGCCCCTGCACAATCATATCTGTCCGTTAAAGCTTATTTTCTCTTGCATTATCAGATGCAAGCAAGAAAGGTGCCAAGAAAAAGGGTTCCTCTTTCCAGACGGTCTCTGCACTTTTCAGGGTAATGAACATTTTACAGGCTTCGGATCACAGGTGTAAAATGTAAAATTGGTGTAAAGTTTACAGAACTATAGGAATATAGGAACGGTTATGTCAGGTTTTCACAACCTCGGCCAAAATAGAATGATATAGGATTCAGGTAAGAAATAAGTGAGTTCAGGATTGGATATATAGGTAAGAAAATAATTAGTATTGGTGAATACTGAATATTAATATTATGTTTGAGTGCTCTGTATGCTGTTAACCATGTCCATTCACCTCTTCCAGGAAAACCTCAACAAGCTAATGTCTAACCTCAGGTCCACACATCCACACTTTGTAAGATGTCTCATTCCAAATGAGACCAAAATACCAGGTAAAATAGAAATGTGACATTGATACTTTTGCTAGTACATTGTAAAGTTTAAGTGGTGTATAATATTGTAGTTTTAAAGTACAGATTATAGATTTTCGTTGGATATTCTACTGATAGGTTATTGGTTTACTTATGATCCTATAGATGACTATTTCTATTACCTGTGTTTTCCTTGCTTACTGTAAATCGCTCTGGATTAAGTCCGCTAAATGCCTAAATTGTAAATGGTTTACTTTACTTTACCTGACCAAAACCTTGACCGTTCACATATAGGGTCCATGGATCACCAGCTCGTTTTACACCAGCTACGCTGCAACGGTGTGCTGGAGGGCATCAGGATATGCAGGAAAGGATTTCCCAGCAGGATTCTCTATGGGGATTTTAAGCAGAGGTAAACAAATTGAAAAGAACGGACACAAATTCTTGACAAATGTAGAATGTAACACAAATTCAAACCGCATTACTGTACTTTCTTAACTAGTGGTTTTCAACTCTGTTATTTGCAAACCCCTGGCAGTTCTGGTAGGAGGTTAATTGCGTGTGTCCCGGTATCTTTGTCATAATAATATCCTCCCTGACAGATACAGGATTCTGAATGCCAGTGCAATTCCCGAAGGGCAGTTCATTGATAGCAAAAAGGCGTCAGAGAAACTGCTCTCCTCAATCGACGTGGATCACGCCCAGTATAAATTTGGATACACAAAGGTCATTTTACTAAACTGGAGACATATGTTCGTGTTATGTATCAAGTTGTGAATGAAATGGAAGCATTCAATCTGGGCGGCTTTTTCAATTAACCACTGAGGATCAGCGTCTTTGCAATCTGTAGGTGTTCTTCAAAGCTGGCCTGCTGGGTCTTCTGGAGGAGATGAGAGATGAACGCCTGGCAGTTCTGATGACTCGAATCCAGGCCGTATCCAGGGGTTATGTCGCCAGGCAGAGGTTCAAGGAGATGTCAAAGAAAAGGTCACTGAAAACTCGTCTGCACACCATACCACTGTCAAATAATACATTTCTGAAATATATATTTATATATATATATATATATATATATATATATATATATATATATATATATGACATATTTATTGAAGTTCACATTCCATCGTTATTTCACATAGGGAATCTGTTTTCATCATTCAATACAACATCCGTTCATTCATGAATGTGAAGAACTGGCCTTGGATGCGGCTTTTCTTCAAGATAAAGCCGCTGTTGCGATGTGCAGAGGCTGAAAAAGAGATGCAGAACATGAAAGAGGCCTTCGCACGAATGAAAGAGGACTTCCTAAAGTCTGAAGCCAGGAGGAAGGAATTGGAGGAGAAGATGGTGGCCCTTGTTCAAGAGAAAAATGACCTCTGTCTTCAAATTCAAGCAGTAGGCCTCTAAAACACTCAATAAAGCAGAGTAGTTTGTTATTGTTCTGTTTGCTTATATTGATTGTATATCAGATAATATGTTAAAGGAAAAGAGGGGCATGTAATTACTCCACCACCACTACTACTACTACAATTATTACTAATAATTATAATTAAAATTACAATGAGATAATATTAAATGTACAACATTTTCACAAATATGTGTGTCTATATAAAAAAAATATATATATATATATCCTTGTGTTTCAAAAGGAGCGAGAGAACCTCTGTGATGCTGAGGAGAGGTGTGACGGCTTGATAAAGAGCAAGATACACCTTGAGGCCAAAGCAAAAGAGTTCTCTGAGAGAATCGAGGAGGAGGAAGAGATCAACGCCGAAATCACTGCCAAGAAGAGGAAGTTGGAGGATGAGTGTTCAGAGCTCAAAAAGGATATAGACGACCTGGAGCTTACCATTGCCAAGGTGGAGAAGGAGAAATATGCCACAGAAAATAAGGTAATATGGTGGTAAAGGTACTATTCTATGTACCAAGAGGCAAATCTATATAACCAAGACTGGTGAAATCTAACTGAAACAGCTAAGGTCCCTAAGGTCTGATTAGCACAAAGGGGTCGTATGCAAAATCTTGAATTACGAATTATGGTTCAGTTAAAAATCTAATTTCCACAAAACCACCCCCCATGTATGTTTGGGCACAGAATGGAAAAACAAATCATGATTATCTCGTTTGATATATGTATATATTTTTTGTATAGGTAAAGAACTTGGTAGAGGAGTTACTGACTCTTGAGGAGAGCCTGATGAAGTCATCAAAGGAGACAAAAGCTTTGCAAGAGGTTCATCAGCAGACCTTGGATGACCTTCAGGCTGAAGAAGATAAAGCCAATACTCTAACCAAGACTAAAATAAAGCTAGAGCAACAGGTTGATGATGTAAGTATTACAACTCAAAATCAAAGTCCTCAAATCTCTTGTGTTCAGATATATCCATACATTGATGTATCAATTACTGGCTTATATGAACATCTTCGTACAGCTTGAAGGATCCCTGGAACATGAGAAGAAGATACGTGCAGACTTAGAGAGATCCAAAAGAAAACTTGAGGGGGATCTCAAGATGTCCCAAGAAACCATCATGGACCTGGAAAATGAAAGGGTCCAAATGGAAGAGAGATTGAAAAAGTAAATCTTTATAAATTCTAAATCAACACCACTGACTGAAGTCATACAGTTACAAATTTAGACAGTGGCGATACAGGTAATCTTTATATCAATATAGCATTGCATTTCACTTCTAAAATTACTTAAAATATCCTTTCAGAAAGGACTTTGAGCTCTGCAACCTGCAAAGTAAGATTGAGGATGAGCAAGCACTGAGCATTCAACTCCAAAAGAAAATGAAAGAGCTTCAGGTATAATTTGATTTCATTGTACGCCTCCTAGATCAACAGTACTTGCAGTATTATGCAATTTTGTACACATTATATATTCTTCATAATATCTAATAAATAGATGAATAACACAGAATACAATTTGTGGTAGGCACGCATTGAGGAGCTAGAGGAGGAAATTGAGTCTGAGCGTTCTGCTCGGGCCAGAGTGGAGAAGCAGAGGTCTGATGTCTCCAGGGAACTGGAGGATATCAGCGAGAGGTTGGAGGAGGCCGGAGGAGCGACTGTTGCTCAGGTCGAGATGAACAAGAAGCGCGAAGCAGAGTTCCAGAGGCTGCGGCGAGACCTTGAAGAGGCCACGCTGCAGAATGAGGCCATCACTGCCGCTCTACGCAAGAAACAGGCAGACAGTGTTGCAGAGCTGGGTGAACAAATCGACAACCTTCAAAGAGTCAAGCAGAGAATTGATAAAGATAAAAGTGAATTAAAGATGGAGGTTGACGACATGGCCATTAATGTAGAGAGTGTTCTGAAAGGCAAGGTACAGGAGCTCTAGAAAATATGCCTTGTATCATGGCAATACTTAAAGCAGCACTATGTCGGTTTGGGGTACAAATAACATGGCAGCCAACGTCTTCGACTTCATTACCCAAGCATGTTTGGTGAGGACGAGCTGTGATTGGCCAGTCTTTGCTTTGACAGGCAGTTCGGCCTTGGTGCCTTGGCAAATGCCAGGATGAAACTCATCCTCTCCCCTATAAAGTAATAAGCCTCTAGCAGGGACCACCCTGAGTCTCTATATTTATAGAAGGATGATTGTTATTGTTTAAACATGTAACTTTATAATTTTGTGGGACATAATTTATGGTAGTTACATAGTGCTGCTTTAATTGTCCTTTCTTCCTCACGAATTACATATTTTCCAAATGTTTCAAATGGCAGTTATACCAGTACAGTAGATCACCTGGCTTACAATCCATATTAAATATTTTAGGCTAACCTGGAGAAACTGTGCAGAAGCCTGGAAGACCAAAGCAGTGAATATAAGGCCAAGTCAGACGAGGCCCAGAAGTCTTTGAGTGATTTTACTGCACTCAATGCTCGTCTACAGGCAGAAAATGGTAAGTTTAGAGTCCCTGATTTAAGAAGATGAAAGACAAATAAACCGACTTGCTTTGGATTCAGTGTGTCACTTCTGCTTCCTCAACAGCTGAACTCTCACGACAACTAGAGGAGAAGGAGATCACTCTCTCCCAGATGAACAGAGTGAAGTCCGCCAGCAGTCAGCAAATTGAAGAGTTGAAGAGACTTTTGGACGAGGAGATTAAGGTGTGACAAATACAAAATACTTTGACAAGATATGAAAAAAATAGACCTTTTTTACTTTACTACTTTGTTGTGAATCATTTCAGGCAAAGAATGCCCTGGCTCACGGTTTGCAGTCGGCGCGTCATGACTGTGAGCTCTTAAGAGAACAGTACGAGGAGGAACAGGAGGCCAAAGCAGAGCTGCAGCGCTGCATGTCCAAGGCCAACGCTGAGGTGGCTCAGTGGAGAACCAAGTATGAGACTGATGCCATTCAGCGCACCGAGGAGCTGGAGGAGGCCAAGTAAGAATGAAAGGAATAGAATATTCACCCGTACTGTTCTCTGCTCCCACAGTGAATCTTATTTGTATAGTACGTTTTGACCTCTGTGGTCTTTGTGGGGATTGGACATATGCTATTCCATCATGAATTGCCGTCATTTCAAAAGGAAGAAGTTGGCGCAGCGACTGCAAGACTCTGAGGAGATGACCGAGGCAGGAAGCGCCAAATGTGCGTCACTGGAAAAGACCAAGCAGAGGCTGCAGTCTGAAGTGGAGGATCTCATGGTTGAGTTAGAGAGGTCAAATGCAGCCACCGCCACCTTGGACAAGAAACAGAGGAACTTTGACAAGGTTGTTTTTATTTTCACTCTAGCACTAACTTGATTTCCTACAGTGTCACACTTTTTCCTACATAATCATTTTGATATAATAACACGTGTTGGCAATTCCCACAATAAGGTGCTTGCTGAATGGAAGCAAAAGTATGAGGAGAGTCAATCTGATCTGGAAGTCTCTCAGAGAGAGTCCAGGGCACTGAGCACTGAACTCTTCAAGCTGAAGAATTCCTATGAAGAGTCTCTGGACCACCTCGAGACCATGAAAAGAGAGAACAAGAATCTTCAACGTGGGTTTTCTGGAAACAAATAGTTGGTTTGGTGTCACAAAGCACATTTGACTATGTTTAATCTAAAAATAACTTTGGTTATTTTTCAGAGGAGATAACAGAAGTCACCGATCAAGTAGGGCTATCTGCTAAAGCCATCCATGAACTGGAGAAATCTGCAAAACAAGCTGAACAGGACAAGAGGGACACACAGTTAGCTCTTGAGGAAGTGGAGGTATATATATTTTTTCTGCCAATGTAAACGGCAAACACTGCAGTTTTAATTTAACACTATAAGAACTGAGACAGGTGGGTCCATTATGGGTCAATTTCTTTAATTCAAAGGACTGACCGTGTCTTTCTATAGTCCTCCCTGGAACACGAGGAGGCCAAACTGCTGCACCTTCAACTGGAGCTGAGCCAGATCAAGAACGAAGTGGACCGAAAGGTCGCAGAAAGGGACGAGGAAATCGACCAGCTCAAGCGGAACCACCAGAGAACCGTGGACACGTTGCAGAGCACCCTGGAGGCCGAGACACGCAGTAGAAACGACGCCGTTCGGGTCAAGAAAAAGATGGAGGGTGACCTGAACGAGATGGAGATCCAGCTGGGACATGCTAACCGCCAGGCAGCCGACGCGACCAAGCAGCTCAGAATCCTCCAGGGATCCTACAAGGTTTGTGGGGAAGTGGATCATTTGACCAGTACATTATGAAGTATTTACTTGACATTCGTTAACTGTTTTTTGTTTTGTTTCTCAGGATATGCAGGTCCATTTCGATGAAGCCGTGCATAGTCAGGAGGATCTAAAGGAACAACTGGCCATCGTAGAGCGCCGCAATACTCTGCTGTTGTCTGAGATTGATGAGATGAGGTCTGCACTGGAGCAGGCGGAGAGGTGCCGCAAGGTGGCCGAACAAGAATTGGTGGATGTCAGTGAGAGAGTTCAGCTGTTGCACTCTCAGGTAAGGAGCAAATGACATGACATTTGGCGCTGCACTGCGGCGACATAGACATAAGGGCTACGCTTGCATGCGGGCCCTTTGTCTAAGACAAATTTCTTCCTCGGGAGACAAATAATAAAGAACCTTGAACAAGCATTGATTTTGCATGCTTTCAGAGCAGTCACTTGAACCTTTAATTAATTGTTACATTTACTTATCCCCCTCAACTGAACAGAATTCCAGCCTCCTCAGCGCTAAGAAGAAGATGGATTCTGACATAGCCCAACTACAATCTGAGATGGAGGACACTATTCAAGAAGCAAGAAATGCAGATGAGAAGGCCAAAAAATCTATCATGGATGTAAATCTCGACCAACAAAAAAATTTCTTCAGAATGTATTCATTCAGATCTTTTTAGACAAATCTTTCCCCAATAACAGTTACTCGAGTCTAATGGATGCCAATGTTTGTTGGTTGGTCCAACACTTACACATACTCATACATACTCCCTAACCAAATGGTTTCTCTCTGCAGTCTGCCATGATGGCCGAGGAGCTGAAGAAAGAGCAGGACACCAGTGCTCACGTGGAGAGGATGAAGAAGAACCTGGAGGCCACCGTGAAGGACCTTCAGCAACGGCTCGACGAAGCAGAGCAAATCGCTCTGAAGGGGGGAAGGAAGGAACTGCAGAAAATGGAAGCCAGGGTATGAATCATTAGGAGAAAATAACACATTTATATACTTTAATATGGGCGCCTGTGAGGCAGGTGCATATCTCTGGGTCCTCGTTCATCCCCTGGGTCACGGAAGTCATTTCTCTATGGAGAATAACATTGGGTCATCTTAGAATCGTCTCATATAAGAATTGTGGTCCGTAAACTAATTGTCCAGGCAATATTGTCAGGGAGGTGGCTCTGTATTGTTTACGATAGTCATATTTGTGTTGAGGCTTCATATCCATATGAGTCAAACCGCCGTGCTCATTTGTTTATTTTTGGGACACCGTTCTTACTTGACACAATATTAAACAAGTCTATGGGAATTCATAATGGGGAAAGAATGTGACGCAATGATAGAGAGATTTGGTGAAAATTAAAAAAAGAATAAACAGTTGCTGAAATGTTTTTTATTTAACATAAAAACAGATTTTAAACTGAGTGCATTTCAGATCCGTGAGATGGAAAGTGAAATGGAGTCAGAACAAAAACGAAGTGGGGAGGCCATGAAAGGTGTACGGAAATATGAAAGGAAAATTAAAGAGCTCACTTATCAGGTATGTCAGAAAGGTGGTTGCTTGATGCCGAGCATATACAATATATGACAGAAGTGAGAGTAATGAAAGGGAATGAGTTATGAGTCTGTGTTCACTGTTCAAGAATGAAGAAGAAAAGAAGAATGTGGCAAGACTCCAAGACTTGGTCAACAAACTTCAGTTGAAAGTGAAAGCATTTAAGCGACAGTGTGATGAGGCGGTGAGTAATATGCCTTGTTGGCTTGTTATAGATATAGACATTCAGTGGTCATATTTGTTTCCCCCTGAACTCACTGCATTCTGTGACACACAGGAGGAGCAAACCAGCACCCATTTGGCTAAATTCCGGAAGGTGCAACATGAGCTTGAGGAGGCTGAAGAACGAGCTGACATCGCCGAATCTCAAGTCAATAAATTCCGAGCAAAAAGTCGTGATATTGGTGGTAAAGGAGAGGAGTAGAGATCTGCATTGTTGTTGGGTGAAATCACCCCTTATTAGGAAACATTATATTAAGTCATCAGCTATAGGATTTGTAATAAATAAAATAAAAAGTCAGTTATTGCAAGTTTATGGGATGGTGCAAGAGTAAATAGACAGACAGAGACATTGCTACACTAGAAGTTGGGATGTACATTAGCTTATAGTAACTTAGTAGAAAAATAAAGATATAGTAAAAACTATGTTGTGTCATGGTTTTGTGATGAAGTATGTTTCTGTATATTTCAGAAATAGTGGCTACTGTATATACAGTATTACAAATGAAATCAATCATCAAATATGAATAGTAAATGAATTAAAAATATAACCGATAAGACTGGGCCAAGCAATGAGAAAAATCACACCCAGGTGAAGGTGTGAACTGAGCGGTGCTGGCTGCAGTTATATGTAGTTATAGTGCTCAGTGTGAATGGCCCTTATTTAGGCTGCTCAACAGTGCCACTGTCTGTCTGTCTGCCACAGACAGACAGAACCCAGTTAATTACTGACAGACAATGATTTGTATTACAAGTTTTCTGAAATTGTACATTTAAATATGCAAATTAGGAATCATAGGCATATAGGAAAATATGCATGCATTTACATTTACATAACTTTCCAGAATCTAATCGATCGGAAAATTGGATAAAGCCAACATTCTTATTTCATTTTGTTTACATGTTCGAGTCAATTAAGGTTTTAATTGTGGGATTATTCAATATCTGTATCACTCCATAAATACCGGTAGGCCTAAGTATAAATTCTAGTTTTCTTTTTGTGTTTTACCTTTTTGTACACATCAAGTCAAAATGAACTAATGCGTTTGTTTCATGTGACCAGATGATGATGTGGAAATGTATAGTCCTATGGAAGTCAATGTGGGGACCCAAAGGTCAGATGGAGTGGAGATGGATAGATATTGAATATTCCCTTGTTTAAAACCTTTGACTAACATGTAAACAAAATGAAATAAGAAAGTTCACTCTGGCTTCATCTAATTTTCCGATTTTGATTCTGGAAAGCAAATTCGGGCATTTACAGTAACTGTACAATTTCATAAAACTTGTACTACAATACATCATTGTCTTCATGTAAGTAACCAAGTGTGGATACGTTTCATGGTGATAACTAGCCTATTTATTTCTTGGTTTTTTTCCCATTCTATTCACCCATCGGTGAAAAAAACGAAATGTGTGATAATGATAAATATGGAGAAAGCTACTAATGTGGAAGGGTTATCAATGATCATATATTGAATTACTTACATTGACCCTTACAAACAATTTAATTATGGTTTTGTACCCATTCAATTTTCGTAATACGGTTCCAGTTTTGGGTCACAAGGTGGCGGTAATGCACCAAAAACTGGTTTCCATCTGCCGTAAAACACAAAAGGGAGAAGAATTCTGAAAATGGAGGACCCTGATGTAAACAAGGCTTGTGCTTTTTCTGGTTTCATCCATTTATTCACATCATTTATTTCAATCAATCAATGAGTCTCTCTTCAGAGTGTGTTTTCTCTCAGTCAGTGCGACTGTGGTTGTCTGTCAAATGGCAGAACAACAACAACAACACCACCACCAGGGATGTGAGCTGGACCAGGAGCAGTTCTGCTGTCCTGTCTGTCTGGACCTTCTGAAGGAACCAGTGAGTCTAAACTGTGGACACAGTTACTGTAGCAGCTGTATCGAGGGTTACTGGGACCAGTATGAGGAGACTGGAGTCTACAGCTGTCCCCAGTGCAGAGAGAGCTACAGTCCCAGACCGGTTCTGAGGAAAAATACATTGCTGGCTGAGGTATATGACCTTACAAATTACAACCACATATTAAACTACATTCTCTGCTACAGGGCTAGGTTGGCAAACTCCTTGTTGCCCGTTTGTTTTGATAGATTGTAGTTCTACTATGCACATATAATGGTTACTTTACTTGTCCACATTGTATGTTGATGTTGATAATAATATAGGCTATATTGTTTGTCCATAAATACTAAGAATGCTATTTAGATATTATGTGTTCAACCAGTGGTTCCAAAAGTGGGATCGGGGACCCCCAGGGGTCCATGAGGCGGTTCCAGGGGGTCCCCAAAAATGTAGCATTACAGTCTGTTTACAGTCTGCTAAATTGCACCTTTTTTTTAAACATAAAGCAATCAATTTTATGGAATGCAAAGTTCAGAACCACAGTGTTCAGATATTGTTACTACGGTGAAATTACCTGTAATTTCTCACTGTGTTTATCACCATGATGTTGTATTTGTCCTCCGTGAGTGACCTCCCCTCCTCTTCGCTCTTTACTTCCAGGTGGTGATGAAGCTGAGCAGTACAGGAGCTCAGCAGTCTCCTGTTGCCTCCTCCGCTGCTCCGCTGTACGCCGGTCCTGCAGACGTGGCCTGTGATCTCTGCGCCGGAGCCAGACGTCGCAAAGCTCTCATGTCTTGTCTGGTGTGTCTGGCCTCTTACTGCGAGACTCACCTCCAGCCTCACTACAATGCTCCTGTGCTGCAGAAGCACCAGCTGGTCCCGGCCACCGACAACCTGCAGGAGAAGATGTGCTCCACTCATGGCAAGCTGATGGAGGTGTTCTGTCGCACAGACGGCCAGTGTATCTGCTATCTGTGTACCATGGATGAACACAAGGGCCATGACACGGTGTCAGCTGCTGCAGAGAAGGCAGAGAAACAGGTAGCACCACGATCACTTAAAGACAATTAGACATATAAGACGGATCATGGATCATGTTTTAAAGATGTAAGCTAGACTAAATAACCATGTCAGAGACATTAAAAGCATACACCAGCGTGTTGTACAATAAAAAGTATTAAACGTTAAAGGATGAAGTACACACATGTTGGACCCAATTAAAAAACCGAGGGGTTGATAACTTTTCATGCAGAAACAGTTGGTGACAAGTCAAGAGGACGTAAAGCAGAAGATCCAGGAGAAAAAGAAGGAGCTGAAAGACCTGAGACAAGCCATGGAGGCCCTGAACGTGAGCTGATTATGATAATAGTTGTTCTTGTGTTTACTGTGGAGAGAGGAAAGATGGTGATGCTACATGTATGTGGATGACTTGTGTCTAAAGCATTAGAGCTCAATTTTCTGGGGACCCCCTGGAGAAGTGGTGCCCAAAGTGGGGTCTGGGGACCGCCAGGGGGTCCATGAGGCGGTTCCAGGGGGGTCCCCAAAAATGTGTTAATAAATATAAATAGCCTATTTGAAAATTGACGATCTACAAGCTCACAATGCATCTCAACGTGATATGCAATATCTTTTTGAAACATTTTAGCATAAATAAATAAGAATCTTGGGAATTGCACTTGTGTCCTATGTAAAAATGCTATCTATGCTATCTATGTATTGCTTTTTCCAAATAAAACAAATATTATAAAAAAATAAACATTTTAGCAACATAAATCTTGTATGGCACAAAATATTTTCAGATGGGGGGTCCGGGGACAAATGCATATTCATTTGGGAGTCCTTGACATGAAAAGGTTTGAGAACTACTGCCCTGGAGGACCCTTGTCCAACATTTTGACAACACAAACTGTGTGTGTGTGTGTGTGTGTGTGTGTGTGTGTGTGTGTGTGTGTGTGTGTGTGTGTGTGTGTGTCTGTGTCTGTGTGTCTGTCTGTGTGTGTCTTAAGCAGAGCTCTGCAGAAGCAGCAGTGGAGGCCAGTGACAGGATCTTCAGTGAGATGATGGTCTCCATTGAGAGAAGACGCAGTGAGCTCAAAGAACTGATCAGAGATCAGCAGCAGACTGCAGTGGCTCAGACTGAGGCTCTCCTGAGTCAGCTGGAGGAGACCCTGAAGCAGCTGGAGAGGAGACATGCTGAGCTGGAGGAGCTGTCCAAGTCCAACACTGATGACATGTTCACTTTCATTCAGGTTCCACAGGTGGCTTTTTTACACTTTGGTTTTGACTCGTTTAGGACCAATGGGCTTCATACAGTATTTCATTCCACTCCATCATATTATTTTATACTAACTACATTACGTTGCATTATTGTATGTGAAATTTTTGTTCATTGAACAGAAATACAATTTGTATTTGTTCCAAGGTAACGTGCGTGCGTGCGTGTGTGTGTGTGTGTGTGTGTGTGTGTGTGTGTGTGTGTGTGTGTGTGTGTGTGTGTGTGTACATGCGCGAGTATTTACCATTTGAACAACAAGGTCATCGGCTCAACGCCACCAATTGTGATCAATGTACTAATCTAGTGATCTTCCATCCCTGTCTAAACTGGTGTACTTGTCTCTCTCCAGAGTTCCCAGTCTCTCTCCAGTTCCAGTGGCTCTCCAGTCTCACCCAGTGTGGTCATCTGCCCTCTGAGGTCCTTCACAGGCGTGACTGATGTCGTGTCTGGACTGAGAGACCAACTAGACAACATCCTGAAGACAACTTGGCCAGAGATATCAAAGAGAGGTGAGATTTAAATGTGTTTGTTTTTCATGGTAAACATGGATGGATGAAGCCAGAAGGAAGGCAACTGGAGATATTTGAACTAGAACAGACTGATGGTACACAGGTTGGCTGTCTGTCAGATTGGACAGTAAAATGTAAGAATTAAGTAAGAATATTACTCTCAGGATTCTCAGGACTGTTGAATGGATTTTAAACAGGTGGAAGTATGTCTGGGAAGGCTACTAAAGCCTATACTGTAGTATGGGGGACATTAAATTAGTAGGACCTGTGTCTTATATCACCCAGTACAGTAATGAACTATTTATCATCATCATCATCATTATATTTTTGTTATTGGATAATCTTGAGGAGTTCTCTCTCTCCTGATTGGATTTGTAACCAGCCTGAACATTTATTTTCTGTTTCACTAAAGAGCTAGCTAGAGATGGGGAGACAGCTGTTACTGAACAAACACTATAGCTATTAGCAATTATTGCTATCGAGCTATAATAGCTTTAACGTTTTGACAAAACCCTTGGAACTTCCGTTCAGTATGTCACCATGATGACGTTTACTGTTTTCTTGTGTCTCCAGTGTGTGCAGTTGATGTTTCACATCCGACGGAGCCTCGGATCAGGGAGGACTTTTTACAATGTGAGTCCATGTTGATGCTGTTTCTGAACGTTGAAGTTTCACTCTGATATGTTGTAATTGAATGCTCTGAGTGATGAGTAGGGATGCACCGATCTATCGGCAACATATCGGTATCGCGAAAGAAAACTAACATTAACCGATGGCAGTAGCTGATATTTATCCGTTGTTGATAAGCATACATTTTGCGTTGGCTATGTTGGCGTGTTTGTTATCCTACCAAGCTGTAGATTATGAAAATTTTAAGATTTATTTGTTATAAATTATTTCGGCTAAATTGTTATTTAAAAACATCGGTATCGGCCAATAATTTCCATATCGGTGCATCCCTACTAGTGAGTTTGATCTGAGAGACTAAGGCCCTCATTTATCAACCGTGCGTACGCCAAAATATGGGTGCACGCCGAAATTGCCGACATTTTTGACATTTACCATTTCCGCCAAAGCTTGAAATTGAACGTGACAACGTTCAAATCCCACGTCTGGTCGGCAGCTTGCTTACGCTTTTTCCTTGGCTGTTTTTCTTTCGTACACAAGCGGAGCAGTCTTGTCTGAACTGCTGACACTGTCACAGGCATCTAAACATATGTTTTCACTCCTAAAATGTTAATATAAAACGGTATGTGTATGTAAAAAACAAAAGAGAGATTTCCAACTTTACAAGTAATTAAAATCGCGCAATTAAAAACAATATAACATGTTCACAATGTATTAGTTTGTGCTTAATCAAACACTGCTTTACTGGCCTTGTTATGCGAGCGCACTTGTGAGATGATTTTGGAGCGCATGCGGACGCGGTGATGCGGCATATGCGATTATGATATTATTATTTTTTTAAAGGCATGAATGGACTGCACGCCTTTATTTCCAAGTGACATGTGACAAGCATACAGCTTGCCTATTTGTAGTAAGTACTAGCAGGCTATAGGCGTAAGGGGCTTAATCATTCACCATTTATAAGTGCTTAGACAGTTTTGACAGTTCAGATAAAAGCGAGATCATTTTCGGGGCTCGGGAGGATCGCGGGACCGCGGCGTGCGTCGCCAACACACATGCAAGCGGCAAGCCTTCATCCATATGTTTATGATTCGTTCATCAATGATCAAATCAGAAATCACTACATAAACGTTGATTATGACTGCCTTGACGACATGATAGCCTCTCTCATGCTGTATGAGAGAGCTAGGCTATCATGTCGGCAGTCACCTACAGGACTTTAATATCACAGCAGTGCGCAGTCTTCGCCGTGCACTGAGCACGAATGGGTAAAATTAATATAGGCCAGCCTACAAACTAATTCCATTCATGGCGATGCGATGTCGATGTGTCATGTATATGCGTGCATGCGTGGACATGACAGCAAGGCAAGCGAGGTGAGAGGGAAACAGACAGGGTAGGCCTACAATTTTATTTAATTCATGCAGGTGTTCGACGTTCTTTATTTAACAAGACACCAGTGGGCTTGCAAGTTGCGTGTGCTTCTGCGTGTGTGTGTGTGTGTGAGAGAGAGGTGCGTGAAGCGGGCAAGGCACGGGAGAAACCTTTTTTCCATGGTTTCCATGGTTCCCACAGGTCGTATTTCATGTGTTCAGTCGCAAAAACGAGGGCGAGGCTTGATTTCATAGGGCGTGCCAGATAGATTTCAGCCGTCACATTTATTAACGTCAGAACGAAATTAAGGAAGGATCAGCTGTTTGCGATCACTTTATAAATGCCGTGGCGACGTGGGTGTACTACGAAACCTGCACTCGAATCTGTGGCAGATTTTACACTCGATTGATAAATGAGGGCCTGAGGGCTCCATTTTCGTCACCGCTAAACCCCTTATCCCTAAACTTATCCCCCTTATCCTAGTTCAACTCTACATTGACAGGTCGTGAGCTTGTAGACTGGCCATTTTAAATATTCAAAAATGTTTTGCAAAATAGTAAAAAAGGCAAAGAAGTTTAGGGATAAGGGGTTTCGCGGTGACAAATGGAGCCCTAACTCTCAACACAATGAGGTTCATGAGGTTTGGATTTTCTTTTGTCGTGTGTTCTCACAGATTCCTATCCTCTGTCTCTGGACATGAACACAATACACAAACATCTCTCCCTGTCAGAGGAGAAGAGGAAGATGACTCTAACGCGACAACAACAACCTTACCCTGATCATGCAGAGAGATTTGCTGTGTCCGCTCAGGTGTTGTGTACAGAGGGTCTGTCTGAACGTCGTTACTGGGAAGTAGAGAGGAGTGGTTACGGGGTTGATATAGCAGTCTGTTATAAAGACATCAACAGACACATCTGGTTTGGATACAATGATAAATCGTGGTGTTTACAGTGCTCTGGTAAAGGCTACATGTTCAGACACAACAGTGTTCAGACTAAAGTGTCAGGGCCTCTCTCCTCCTCCAGAGTGGGTGTGTACCTGGATCACAAGGCAGGTAGTCTGTCCTTCTACAGTGTTTCTGACACAATGACCCTCCTCCACACAGTTCAAACCACGTTCACAGAACCTCTCTATCCAGGGATAAACCCATGGCACTATGGAGATACAGCAGAGCTGTGTAAGACATGGTAGACAAACAATGTTAAGAATACTGATGACGATATTCTGTTGAAAACTTTGTGATTCTTAATTTGATTCTCCATTCTAGATATTAAGAATTAAGAATGATGTGTGCCAATCATGATCAATCAATCAATTGATTGTGTTCCACTCAATGCATTTCTTTGCAGACAAACATTATACAGTATGCCCCGTTATCTTGTTGATATTACTACAGAGTCCTCTGTCAGTCTGTGGAGATTGGTTACACTTAATGTACTGTAATGCAGTGGTTCCTAAACTGTGGGGCAGGACTCCGGGGGTGGAACATTGTGTTCTCATCTCAACAGTAAACAAACCTATTTTTGATTCAAACTAAGCCTCAATGCCAAGTGCTTGTCACGTCCCCAGTTCAAATATGATTATTTAGCGGGGTTCTCATTTTAAATGTGATTATATTGAGGGGTCCCCAGTTCAATTTGATTATTTTGGGGGGTCCCAGTTCAAATTTGATTTTGGGCAGTCCCCAGTTCAATTTGATTATTTTGGGGGGTCCCCAGTTCAATTTATATTTTGGGATTATTTAGGGGGAATTTTCATCAAATATCGTGATGTCATCAATATTAAGCCCATATATGGAGATCCCTGATGTCATCAATATTGGCCAGCAACTCTACATCTGACCTCAAACTCTTAGATCTCCATATATGGAGCTGACCTGATGCCTGTCCATTGAGAGTTCTCAACAGGCTGAAAATTAAGGCCCGGCCATACCTGGGCCAAACCCTGTACACTCAAGACACTGCCCCCGCTGCCACCCTTAGATCTCCATATATGGAGCTGACCTGTTCTGACATTCCATATGTTGATCTCACCTCATCAAACCCTGTACACTCAAGACACACTCCATATATGGCCAGTAAATAATTCATTCCATTGTTGATCTGACGCCCCACCCCACCCAGGCGGATGCGCTTCTCGCCCGCAGGCGACTTACTGGTAGTGTAATATCTGTATAAGTGTAATATCTGTAATAGTGCAATAACTAATAGTGTAATAGTGCAATAACTGTAATAGTGTAATGGTGTAATAAGTGTCATAGTGCAATAACTAATAGTGTAATAAGTGTAATGGTGCAATAGTGTAATAGTGCAATGCCAATAACTGTAATAGTGTAATAGTGTATAGTGTAATTTGACCCTACCACACCAAACTTGGCAATAACTGCTCAGTGGTCTATCATCACATTAGCCACATCAGATTGTACATATATACCATGAAATAAACAATTAAGGGAAACCTCTCTACTTATTGCTCCATAACCACTGTCTGGGGCTGGGGCTTAAATGGTTATACCGTCTTTCAAAATGCGGGTAGACCCCTGAACAGTATTACTGCCAAGTTTGGTGCGGATGGGAGCAACGGTGTGCCTGTGGCACCCAGGGGTGGTATAAAACCTCATTTTCAAAACGGTATACCATTTTGAAAAGAGTGGTATACCACATACCACTTTTGGAGCTTGTCAATAATGAAAAGGGCAAGAAAGTACACTGGTAGCCTATATCTCAGTTGCTGCAGTAGCATTGAAAGTCCACAGGATGGAGACCAATCATCTTTAAACAAAGAGCAGATGTACAACACCATTAAACTGGATTACAAAGCCTTGGGGAAAGTATTTGTCACACACTCTCCTATCCTCCTGGTGGAGACCTGTGCCCAGAAGGGCACTTTTTCTAGTTACTTGCGCAAGCAGAGCGCAAGTATTCTGCCTGTAAGTGCTGTTATTAAAATGTTTACTTTAAAATGGCTAAAATATAAAAATTCATGGTCATAAGCTCATAAAGCATAATTCATAGCAATTTCACGATGTATAATTAATATGTTGTCCATAATTGATTTCATATGAGGTTAAGAATGTAAAAACATGTGATGATAACTCTGAGGCAGAAACAAGTTCCCTGTGTCAGTAGCAACACTGGACCATGATTGATTGACTGATTGACAATGATTGCCTGACATTGCACACAGATGGTACAAACCTCTGTCACTCATACAGACTCTGGTCTACTACACACGGAACTTCGGAAGCAGTACACTTGCAGCAGTGTAATACGTTTGCACTGATAAAGTTATAAGGAACAGAAATTAAGGAGAAATGGTCAGAGACATTCTAAGGACTCACACAAGCATCAAGAACCTCTTTTCACAACAAGCGGCCAACAAGGTATTTTACGTTAGATTAGTCTTTGATGTCGTTTGTTTTAACGGACTCGTTCACCTGCGCATCGCGCATTTCTACATGTGTTTCTACATTTGTTTGATCAATATTTGTATCGTAACGCACTTCGCTGATTATTTATCGCCTGTGTGTCGTCATTGTTGGGGAGAGAGTAGCCATGATTCATGACTCTCGTATTCATACGAGAGTCATGACGAAACTTCACCCTATTTTTGGCACTTGCTGCATTTACAAGTTTTCCGTATATATAAACATTCAGATTTCAAATATAAAGTACTCACATTTTGTCTCACGGGTGTTAGTTAGTAGCAGATCCAGCGATTAGAATTTCTGCATCCCGCGTTGTTTAATAAAAAACATTTTTATCCGAGCTGTTATTTTCCCATTGGCTTTCAACTACGCGCCCCTATCGGTCGGGAGGAGGGTGGCACTCGGTGTGTTCGATATAGGTACTCTGACCGCCCTGCCAATACAGACTAATAGGCGAGTGCGCTCCCGTTGTGAAACTGTGGATTTCCCAAACGAACCCCGTTTGAAAAAAGTAGCCGGGGCGCTCGGACAAAAATGCTTTTTATTAAACAACGCGGGATGCAGCAGTGCTAGCGTTTGGGCTGCTACTAACTAACACCCGTGGGAGAAAATGTGAGTACTTTATATTTGAAATCTGAATGTTTATATATACGGAAAACTTGTAAATGCAGCGAGTGCCAAAAATAGGGTGAAGTTACGTCATGACTGTCATGATAATCATCATGGCAGTCATGTTCCAGGGCTAGGGAGAGAGCTACACTGCCCCTCCTATATTTCATTGACAATGAAAGGAGAAAGAGAAATTAGGTCAAATGTCTGCCAAATATGATGTAAATCTTGTCACCACACGTCTCTTATTTGCCATTGACAATGAAAGGAGAAATTAGGTCAATTGTGAATTGTCCGCCAAATATGACGTAAATTTGTGGCAACAGGAATTCTGATTGGCCAGTAGCCTATGAGATGATGCATGATGATGTACAAGAGCGCCCCTCACTTCACACGGGTGTGATTTTTATTTGGTCAAGAGATGAAGAAGAAGCTGTGTGATGTTGAGCTGAGGAGGATCCAGCCTTTTTGCGACCATATGTCACATTTACTATGAAAACCTGCATTTCTGGTGTGTTCGTTGTGTCACGCCCCCATATATGGTCACGCCTTGTGACATCACGTGACATCATGGCGACCCTTAGATCTCCATATATGGTTGTCAGTGCAACCACTGTGGTTGCCGCTACTCGAACTTGCAAATGAACCAAGTCGGTACAACACATTGATCTCCATATGTGGAGCTATAGGGCATTAAGCAACTAGTCGACTAGTAAATCCACTAGTCGACCTTGTTGGTACTAGACTAGTTAAGAGTTTTTAAATGTACAATTTTTTACATAATAGGATAGGTACAGTTAAAACAACTAGTCCACTAGTAAACTAGGCAACTAGTCAAAATGACTATAAGTGAATGTCCTATATGTGGAGCTGACTATCATCACCTGGATCTCCATGAAGAGATCACGACACTGACCTCATCAAACCCTGGATAGCCATATACTGTACATGGTTTGACATATCTGAATATATGGAGCCGGCCAGCAACTCTACATCATGATCTGACCTCACGGACACCAGATTTAGGCGCGATTCATAGTCTATTTTAGTCAGAGCCGAATAAAAGTCGGTTCGGCTCTGTAGAGCCTACAATGTGTCATTTGAGGTTCGGGCGGGGGGGGTACCGTCCTAAAGTCGGCTCTTCGGTGCTACTGAAAATTTCTGACGAGCCGAAATCATTTCGGCACTACAGCAGTAAAATAGGAGTATACATACATACATATATATATTCAAATACATTAACAGTCGCCATTCATTCAAAACGCCAAAAATAAAAACATGACCATATCATGCCATATGGTCTAATCTAAAGACTAGCTTTGCATTTGGATTGCAAAAAGGAAAGCCTAAGATTTACAATAGACCCTATCAAAGTCCACCTTTTCCGTTGGGCTGTACTGAACGGCAGCAGCTGGTATGTACATGACATTTCCAGAAATCCCTGTAAAGTAGGGATAATTATCTCCTGCACGTGTGCACATGTGTGACTTTCAGTGTAGGAGGTCACATTGGAGCTGGGAACAAGTGTTTCCAGCTCCAAGGCTTCTGGACTTAAGAAACAGCATTCTGAGCAAGGTTATTATTTTAGTTTAGAATTACATTTTTTTACAGGGGCGAGATTCAAAAATGTACACTGACGTCACGTGATGTCTAAAAACAATGATAAATCTGAGGGCTGATTTAAAAAAAAGAGACATTAGTAAACTACCGGTAGGTGGAAGTTTCATGGATGTATTTTACACCCAGTGCCACTTTTTAAACATTGCCATAGTACTGAAAGAGTCAGACACAATTCTCATGGTTAAAACTGATAATTTAATTAATGGGTATTTACAAAATGCATATTTACAAAATTTGCATACAATGCTCATATACACATTTGATAATTCAGATATTTACAGACGAGACAATTGCTATTTACATATACACATTTGATGGTACACAGAACATTAACATAAATGTTACATTGTCTTTTGCACAACAAACAAATATATACATGACAAGTAGACATACAAACACGCTGTACAGTGTACAAGGTCCCAACACGCAAGCTTGTCGATCAGGGCTATTTAACCCAGGTGCCACTTTTTAGCGATGTGCTGCATTATTGGCTTCAGGTGAACCTCAACATATGTCGCATAATGCTGCTGTGTCGAAGTCTGCAACACATGAAAACAATCATTAGGATCATCATATGCGGTACACTACGGCTCTGTACTAGTCTGCAACCCAAGGAAAAACAACTCTAATCAAGACAAATTGTGAAGCTAGCCATCTGTAATATAAGTTATGCGCATGCATACATACAGTGGGTGGCAAAGTGAGTTTAATGTAGTTTTATGTTTAATGCAATCATGTTTGAATGTATGGGTTGTAAAGGCCAGAAAGTAATTTTTTGCCACTAGGCATTCTTGCATAGCGTCTGGGTATGATGATGTCACACATACCCTATAATAAGCCAACACATTTATTGATTTTATTAAACTCACCCATGGCAGGCCACCCAGCAGCAGCTGGAAGAGGCACAGTGAAGCAGCAGCGATCTCAGAGGGCACACCGTCAGCCCAAATCTGGTAAATGTCCTAAACAATCATTTGCTTTATAAAGTCTGACTGTGAACACTAATCACTAACACTAAATCAAATTTTTTGTGATCAAATTTGAACCACATTCCTGATTGATTGAAATGTCTTTCATAACCATTTTCTAAATTTGCGCTTCAGTCTGAACATATGCAAACACGGCGATCATGGTAAATAGACGATGCACAAGCTTGTCAAATGGTGACATAAATCTGCCATTTTCTACACAAATCCAATCTAACCACTTGTCAAGTCTCATCACTACACCTTGTATGTTAGTGAAAAACGACTCACGTTTGCAGCCTTGGGTGCTCTCCTGAGGAAGTGCAAGGCCAACGGGCTCCGGCCCAGCTCAAAGTTGAGACGCCTTAGCACCATCCGCTCCGTCTGTCTAATCTGAGTGGTCGTGTAGTTGTTGTCGGTGATGTCAGCCAACTCCTTGATCCCAGTGGCGTCTATCTGGGCCTCCTCGTACTTTGAGGCCAGCAGCATGGCAGCAACACCAACAAGCTGCAGCTTATTTGGTGAAACTGACTGAACCTGTAATACATCAGCTCATTAAAAAGAAAGGGTCAAAAGACTCAAACCCATTCTTCTTTAAGTTCTTTTAAGTTAAACTGCAGTACTTGCATCTTAGTTTAAATCACTGGTTCCATAAAATGGTCTGTTACTTTTCAGGAATGGATCCAATGTAATTATTTAGTCACAAGCTCTATAAAAACATATAATACAAATACTATACTGATAGCAATTACATATACAAATACTGATAGCGATGATATGCACTACAGTGCAGACAAGCAAAAACGTACTCGGGACTCCAGGATGGATGCTCTCCACACCTTCCTATCCTGCATCAGGCGCTCTGCCGTGTCCTTAGCTCTTCTGTCACAGTGACGCTGCAGTGTGTCTACATAGGTGACAGGCTTCTCTCCACTCCTAGCTGTGCCCTGTGTCACTGTGACTTTGTTGGCCATCGGTTTCAGGTGCCCGTTACAGTGCGTAGTCATTCTCTCCCTGACCTCGTACCCAACCCATGGTACACCAGAGTCTCCTGCATCAATGTCCTCTACTGTTGTTTTGGTTGAAACAACAGTCCTCTGAGAAGGAGAAGGGGGAAAAAGTCAAAAACCCATTCTTCTTCAAGTTATTTTAAGTTAAACTGTAGTACTGGCATCTTAGTTTAAATCACTGGTTCCATAAGGGTCCAAGTGGACCAATACAGAGTGTATATTTCCACTGTAGGGTGGAAACCAGTAAGTCTATAACATAAACTGTTACTTTTCAGGAATGGATCCAATGTAATTATTTAGTCACAAGCTCTATAAAAACATATAATACAAATACTGATAACAATTATATACAAATACTGATAGCGATGATATGCATTTCTACAGTGCAGACAAGCAAAAACGTACTCGGGACTCCAGGATGGATGCTCTCCACACCTTCCTATCCTGCGTCAGGCGCTCTGCAGTGTCCTTAGCTCTTCTGTCACGATGCAGTGTGTCTACATAGGTGACAGGCTTCTCTCCAGGGATCATCCTGTGTGTTCTTGAGTGAACACTAGTATCCAGGGCCTTGTTGACATGTAGTGTAGTACGGTCCTGAACTGAGAGATTATAAAAAAGGGAACCTTATGTTAGAGGTATGCGACTCCAATTAAAGTTAAACAACACAATTTGTTTCAATTCACAGTCAGAAATGAACACAAGGGATTTTGCAGTGCATGGGGTCTGGAAAAACATCAGTATCAAATTGGGGTCTGTGACATTAAGGTTGAGAATCAGAGTTATTTAAACTTTAAATAAATACATTACCTTATTGGTGTACGTTGCCCTTCCCCATCATGTGCTAGATCATGTGTACAGGGTTCTCCTTATCCACGTCCATCCACTGTACAGGGACAATCAGAAACACAAACCGTTACAAACATCCGTTTGAAAAAAGCATAAAAATCAGCTTAAGGGTTAGAAGATTCACAACGTTTTCAGGTTAAAATTAATGCACAACCAAAACGGGATACAATTATGTAAAGTAAGCCACGAACACCAATCTCGGCAAGCGACGGTTAGGTCTACTCTACTAACATGTCGCTTGCCGACCAAAACAGATATTAAAGATGACAACGCGTCGTGTTATATCAGTTAAGCTAACGACATGTTAATTTGCAAACACAGTTGTACAGTTGTACTGAGATAAATTCTGTGAGACCCAAATAGGGCTCCTGTCTGTCCAGGGCTCTAATAAGAATTTATAAAAACTTTCAGTCACTGGCCCAGAATGCACCACTCAGTTATCCTACATATTCACAGCTCAGAGCATAAAGTATCTACATGTATCAATATCACTGATATGTATGTCTCATATCGACTTTGAAACCTCTTAAGCTTCTCCAATAAAGCTGTCTGAGCAAAGGGTCCTGTGCATGACCTTAGAATATAGTCAGCTGTCACTAGCCAGACAGCAACTATAGTAAAAGGTCATCGGAGTTGAAAGTTGTGATGTCTACATTTCCTTGTAATTGAGCGTAAAACATATTACACCTTGGTGCTGACGATGAAGTTATGGTGTGATATGTTTTCAAGTTGACACTCCGTTCACACGTTAGTTCAGTCACACTGGGCTCCACATGCTCTACTTGCAATGACGGATGAGATTTCTAACAGCCTTATGTGCCTATATTCTAAAGGTGAAGTCGTGGTGAAATACCACAAGATGGGGTGCATGTGCAGCGGCTCACCAGAGAACACAGTAAGAGAATGCTAATGTACTCGAGAAAAGAACATGAGAAAGTATATAACACAAATATACTGAACATTTTTACAGCTCATTTTTCACACTACCCTACTTACACTATTGACCTCTATCCACAAAAATGAAACGAAAGAATGCTATCCACGAAGATACTGTATTATAACTCTATTGATCTGATGCTACATTGGTATTTTAACTAGATATCTGTTTTATTTCCTTTCAGACTGTAAATCATTTGTATAATGTAGGTGTTAATCTGTCAAAGAAGCAGCAGTAATACCAAACCTCTGGAGCATTCCACATCTATCTTTGCAATGAACAGTTGGCTGGGCACAGGTGTAACTATAAATGACACACAGAGGCTTCTCTGTGTCTGTTCCAGATCAACGCCATTGAAGAGTTATACATTATGCCAGAAGAACCTTGACAGTGACATTTAGACCTAGAAGCAGAGTCCCCCTAAGACCCACTGGACATCTACTGCCCGGCCACTGGCGGAAGCAACAGGCAGAGATGGATTTCTAGAATGTCACCCCTAGCACCGGGATACAACAACACCACTAGGTTGACAGTTGAGGTTGGAGGATATTGCATTGAATTTAACCATTATTTTATACTTTGGCTGTTGAAAAATAGCAGATCTACAAGCTCGGAGCTTGCGAATACAGATTTGGAAAAAATCCATATTCGCAGATACTCAAAATCAAAGGATCGGTTGTAAAAAACGTGATCGGGACATCCCTACTTTGGTTGCCAGCTCTAACATCCTTCTTGGCTAAGTCAGTAAATCTTGCGCAAGATGCCTTGGAGAGGATGAGCAGGTGCTCCTACTAGTACAGGATGAGCTGTGTAGGTCAATAAGGATCTTATAGAGCCATCAAGGGTGAATGAGGTATTTGTTTCCATCCATAAATATGCACAAAGACAGTTACACCCTGTAAATGGGTTCAAATAAATGTGTACACACACACACACACACACACACACACACACACACACACACACACACACACACACACAAGTGCCTTAAATGTGTAATCGGACCATGGATTACCATCCATGAGTTGGCTAACAACAGCACTACACAGGACGGAAGGCATGTAAAAATAGTGCTCGGGGAATGGGGATAATCACCTGTTTGATGCTGGTGACATTCTTATTACCACTTGAAGATCCTCTGCCAAAAGTGCCGTGCAGACATTGCTAATGTGACTTGATTCAGGGACTTGAATAGAATTACATTTCCAAATATGGACCGCGGGCTTTTGCTTGACCAGCACCTTCATCTTGATAAAAGGAGCTCGATCTCTCGTAGTCAGGGTTAAGGAGGAGACTCAGGAGGCCGGTCACTGACTACAGCAGTGGTAAGACCTTCCAACTGAAGCAAGCATCCATTAAATACAGCTGCTGGGCATCTGATGTGCTCTATATAAACTTCATGGGACTGTTTGTGCTTCCTTTGCAGTATCTGAGGAACATTCAACCAAGTCGATTCTATTGGGTCAGCAGCTGAACACGGTAAGGCAAATCAAAAAATGCGGTTAGCATGATAGATCATACAGTACTTTTTTATTAAAGCATGATGAAGGATTGCTAACAGACTGAACTCAAGTTGTGAATGTGTTTGTGTTGTTTTTCTCTGGGTAAATTAGTGAGCTAATCACAATAATGAGCTCTGACGCGGAGATGGCCCAGTATGGGCCTGCGGCCATCTACCTCCGAAAACCAGAGAAGGAGAGGATTGAGGCGCAGAACCGACCCTTTGACGCCAAAACGGCCTGCTTTGTTCCTGATGCCAAGGAGCTGTATGTCAAAGGTGTGATTCAGTCAAAGGAAGGTGGCCAAGCCACAGTGCAGACGCAAGATGGGGAGGTGAGAGTCATGTAGCAAAATTCCTGGGCGTTAATTAAAATGTTCACGCCACCACTCACTGATGTCAGGCAAGCTATCGGCAAGCGATGCCTAACAGTATGTATCAAAAGCCATACCACTGCTATGGAACAGTTTCCACCTGTCAACCAACAGTTGGTGACACGGGCCGTCACACAGGCATTATCACTTTATGACTATGAATACGCTCCATTCCTGCTGCGCTAGCACTGCATCTGCTGGCATATATACATGTGTATATATGCACACACACACACACACACACACACACACACACACACACGAGCATGCATCTTATGTATATTTATGGATACTATTGTCGTGTTATCTGACTTTTTTCCTATTTCCTATTCTTGACTATATTTTGTAACTGCCAAACATTGGGAGCTTGGGAGAAAATGCACATGTAAACTTGTGATGTGACAATGACATTTAAGTTGACAGTATAAGAATGAATGACTAATGGGTCACATGACATTACTATATAATGTGGACGCAGCATGCTTCACTCTGAATATAGTCTGTCATTGTTTTCATCAGACGGTAACCGTTAAGGAAGAGGACTGCCATCCAATGAACCCCCCAAAATATGACAAGATGGAGGACATGGCGATGATGTCCCACCTCAACGAGCCCTCTGTGCTGTACAACCTCAAAGATCGCTACGCAGCATGGATGATTTACGTAAGGTTTTCAAATAAGCACTCCATTCATCTTCCTATCGGTGTTATCTTCCATCTTGAAATCCTACCCAATTTATACTTGGTTACTGTACATGCTGGTGTTGCACACATACTGAAAATAGCAGATCTACAAGCACACAACCAATTGGCACGGTCTGCAACGTATTGTGAGTTTGTAATGTCGATTGGCTATTTTCAGTGCGTGACACTGCAACCATGTAGAAATCACCCTGTAAGGGTCAATTTGGGTATAACTAAGTACACTTACTTACTACTTTTGGTACTTTTAAGTACATTTTGATACCAATAATTTTGTACTTTTACTTGAGTATTTCTATATTGCAGTATAGGCCTATTGATATACTTTTACTTAAGTAAAACATTTGAGTGCTTTTTACACCACTGCATTTGGGTCCTTTTCTAAGTGAAATGAACACAGAGGTTTTGACTTTGTTGCAGACCTACTCTGGGCTCTTCTGTGCTACCGTGAACCCCTACAAGTGGCTCCCAGTGTACGACGCCAAGGTGGTGTCTGCCTACAGAGGCAAGAAGCGCATGGAGGCCCCACCCCATATCTTCTCTGTTTCCGACAATGCATATCAAAATATGCTTACAGGTATTCTTACAGGACCTTACAGGACCCGATACATGCACTTTCATTTAATTGTAAACACATGCAGTCAGATCATCTAAGCATGCTGCTTAGATAGAATTGCCACTGAAACTTTGTTTCTATATCGTCCTCCAACCTATACAGATCGCGAGAACCAGTCTGTCCTGATTACGTGAGTCTGTTGCATTTTCAGAATCTCTGACACTAACAAAGAGAGAGGTATAATCTTATCTATCTATATACAGGTCCAGTGGGCACCTAACCTAACTAAGTGGGCACTACCGGACCGGTAACCTATAGCTAACATAGGTTAGTGGACATCTAACCTTGTGGGCACCTCAATGTTCAATGTTGCATTTTTTTCTCCCAAAAATGTAAAAAACAACTAATGATAATAAATGTATGTTTTTGAAACGGTCAGAAATGTGTATGTGCCTATACCAAAACTATATTGATGTCCCTATTCACAGTGGAGAATCTGGTGCAGGGAAGACTGTCAACACCAAGCGTGTCATCCAGTATTTTGCGACAATCGCAGTGGCAGGTGGTGCCGACAAGAAAGAACAAACGTCTGGAAAAATACAGGTATGACAAACATTTCACTAATCAATGTAAGAAATAAACATATATCTACATTATGAGGTACTGAAGGAGCTTGGTATCCTTTCCAGGGGACACTAGAAGATCAAATCATGTCAGCAAACCCTTTGCTCGAGGCCTTTGGGAATGCCAAGACTGTGAGGAATGACAACTCCTCCCGCTTTGTAAGTATGATCTCCCAAATTAATTGTTCCCGAATTTAAAACAAGAAATTCTGATCCAATTTAATTACTTACTACTAGACAGTTACTATAGATCATCTTGAAAATGAGAACAATGAAGATATTTCCAAAATTGTTGACGGTACATCAATATCTCTTAGGGTAAATTTATCAGAATTCACTTCGGAACCACAGGAAAACTGGCTTCCGCCGATATTGAAACCTGTAAGTATGTCTTGCCTGAACATGTGACCTTTGTTTCATATAGGACACTTGCAATGATAATCCTTGTCATTAAACATGGTATTCTGTGCAGATCTTCTGGAAAAGTCAAGAGTGACATACCAGTTATCTGAAGAGAGAAGCTATCACATCTTTTATCAGATAATGACAGGCCACAAAGCAGACCTTATAGGTGTGGTAAAAACACAATAGCATGCAAAAAGTATTTTTTCAATAAGTACAGTATCACATCATAATACAGCCATTTAATGCTCTTTTCCCCCTCTACAGAGATACTGCTCATATCAACAAACCCATATGACTTCCCCATGATAAGTCATGGGCAGATCACTGTGGCCAGCATCGATGACAAAGAAGAGCTGGTGGCCACAGATGTAAGTGTAACACCCGAGATTCAAACCAAGGTCTTCTGCATGGAAGAACCAAGCATCTACTGCTAGGGAAGAGGAAATCCCCTTGGCAGGGGAGATATTAGCATTCAGGCTAAGCTACTCTGCTACACTAAACCTCCAGCACAACCAAGATTCCAACTCCAGTATCCACGTGGGAAAGCAAACATCTACCACTAGTCTTGCTCAGTCAGATATTAATCATATTAAGCATTTGGGCTTCAAGTCGGAGCTACTTTGCTACATAAGCAGTCTCCTGTTAATTCATTACAATGTTGTTTCCTAAACTTCAGACGGCCATTGATATCCTGGGGTTCAACAGTGATGAGAAAATGGCCATCTACAAGCTGACTGGTGCAGTGCTGCATTATGGGAACATGAAGTTCAAGCAGAAGCAACGAGAGGAACAGGCGGAGTCTGACGGCACAGAGGGTGAAGAATATCTGCACTGTTGTGACCAAAGTTATATTCAACACATTGATTCATCATTATGCTAATAAGTTGATACATTTCCTTGGTATCCATCAGTGGCAGACAAAGTGGCATTCCTCATGGGTTTAAACTCTGCTGACCTGGTGAAAGGCCTCTGCTACCCTAGGGTCAAAGTAGGGAATGAGTATGTCACCAAAGGGCAGACAGTCCCACAGGTACTGACACAGCTCAATGTTAATAAATAATATGTATTATTTTAGTGATTGTCAGAAACAGAGAAACACAAATCCTTAAAGTGTATTCTGCATGATCCCCACGATTAGGTCAGCAATGCAGTTGGTGCCTTGGCCAAGTCAGTCTATGAGAAGATGTTCTTCTGGATGGTTATCCGAATCAATGAAATGCTGGATACCAAGCAGGCCAGGCAATTCTATATCGGAGTGCTGGACATCGCTGGATTTGAAATCTTTGATGTGAGCATGAACTCTACTGCATGGTATTCAAAACATAAATAGTAAATACAAATAAAATGCATACATCAAATACAGTACATTAAATGGGTTCATTGCTCTTCACTAAAATTGCCAGAGAAAGAGATGAATGATTTGCTCTTCTCACTTAGTACAACAGCATGGAGCAGCTCTGCATCAACTTCACCAATGAGAAGCTGCAACAGTTTTTCAACCACCATATGTTTGTGCTGGAGCAAGAAGAATACAAGAAAGAGGGAATTGTCTGGGCGTTCATTGACTTTGGTATGGACTTGGCTGCCTGCATTGAGCTTATTGAGAAGGTAAGAGACAAACGAGAATGAATACACCATTGTTCAATATTTCATATTTTGTTCATAAATTAATGCCCAATGCTATACTTTGTTGTATAACAATGTCATGCAAAAGTAGTGAAAATATCAGATATCTACAAATTAACTTTGTGGGCTTTTATAATTATTTAGCCAACTAAAAGTAGTAACAAGAAACGGGCGTCGCACAGACCTGTGCAGAGCAGGTGCATGCGTTTGGTCCGACATACCATTGGTCTGAACGACAACCTACCTCAAACCCTCACCCTAACCTTAACCTCCCACGGGGGAGCACACCTAACCATCCCCAACCCTTAACGCACCTCGGACCAATGCTCCTTCGAACCAATGATATGTGTCGAACCAAAGTATGCCTCCCGTGCAGGGCAATCTCTGTCAGGAAACTCAGTGCAGTTGTTGGCGGCCGTTCATTGGGCCACCTCAGCTCCACTTTTGGTAACTCATCCAATCACACACTCATTTCATTCTCAGACTGATTTATTTGAGAGAGTACCTAAAAGCAGATCCATTTAATTGCCGAACCATAATAAATATATCGCTCATTTTATATTAAATTAAAAATATTTGTTGCATTCATGAGTTGTCCTGGCTGAACTCCAAATTATAACTGCCTCTCGGAGCCATTGGAACACTTTTTCCCCCCATTTCCTGAAAAGTTAGTTAAGGTTTCGACAGTTAGTCGCTTTATCTCAGAGATATATCTCACCTATGATTATGTCCAACAAGCCGATGGGCATCTTCTCCATCCTCGAGGAGGAGTGCATGTTCCCCAAGGCGTCGGACGTTTCCTTCAAGAACAAACTGTACGACCAGCACCTCGGCAAGAACAATGCATTCCAGAAGCCCAAGCCTGTCAAAGGCAAGCCTGAGGCCCACTTCACCCTGATGCACTACGCTGGCAACGTGGACTACAACATCACTGGCTGGCTGGACAAGAACAAGGTCTTATAGCTTTAATACGTTTTGTTTTTCTTTGCTAAATATCTTAGCCTTTTTAACTATTTCTCTTCTAATAAAGTTTTTTTTTTGTTTGGGTACCAAGAAAAGCAAGTCTGATGTATTATTATTATAAATGTTATTAAGGACCCGTTGAATGAGTCCGTTGTGCAGCTGTACCAGAAGTCATCGGTTAAACTGCTGTGTTTCCTGTACGCCTCATTCTCTGGAGCTGAAGCAGGTACTGTACCCGTACCGTCCGTCCACACAGTAATACAAGCATAATTATGGTCAGTGGTAGAAAAAAGTACTCACATTTGCTCTACCCTGAGCTACCCGAACACTATAGATTTATTTGGCATTCCTTTATGAAAAAACATGAAAACCTGCAACATGGAGATACAAGGTTTCTGCCCGACAGATATTCACAGCAGGTATTAATGTAATCAGAGTTCTGATATTGTTTTATACAATATAAAAAAGAATCAGGTGGTGATGCTGGTGGCGGTGGTAAGACTGCAAAGAAAGGGGCCAAGAAGAAGGGGGGCTCTTTCCAAACTGTGTCTGCTGTTTTCAGGGTAGGAAAATAAATTATGAATTGTTCCAGTATTACAGGATCCAGTATTATACAAAAACTGTATAATAGCGACTATTCTACTATACTATAATACTAACTGTTTTCCTTTGCAGGAGAATCTTGGAAAGCTAATGACCAACCTGAGGTGCACCCATCCTCACTTTGTCCGTTGCCTCATTCCAAATGAGGTGAAAACACCAGGTGCTGTATGGCTCTAATGAACAAACATCTATATCCTTCTCATGTAACCTTAGAAAGAAGAAAAGTGGAATAAGTGCATAGCTTCTGTCTTTTATGAACTGATCTCTGTTGTGTTGAACATACTCTACTGTAGGTATCATGGACAACCACTTGGTCATCCACCAGCTGCGCTGCAACGGTGTGCTGGAAGGAATCCGGATCTGCACCAAGGGATTCCCTAGCAGGATTCTCTATGCTGACTTCAAGCAGAGGCTAGTACTGAATCCTACACCAGCATACAGACTAGGCAGCATATACAGACTAGGCTAGTACTGAATCCTACACCAGCATACAGAGTAAAACATCCGTTTTCATCTGGGTTGTTCATCTGGGCTTCCATTTGTTTTTTTTAGATATAGAATATTGAATGCCAGTGCAATCCCAGAGGGACAATTTATCGATGGAAAGAAAGCTTGTGAGAAGCTTCTTGGTTCGATTGATGTTGACCATGAACAGTACAGATTTGGGACTTCAAAGGTATGCGCCAAAAGCTCTACGAATATAGTTATTAGGCACACAGTAGATTGTCAATAGCAGTAAATGTCACACAATGTGATTGCAGGTCTTCTTCAAAGCTGGTTTGCTCGGCACTCTGGAGGAGCTGCGGGATGACAAACTAGTCTCTTTGGTGATACAGACCCAAGCAGCTTGTCGTGGTTACGTCATGAGACAAGAATTCTTCAAGTTAACGATTAAGAAGTAAGATTACACTTAAACTAGAAGTACCTGTCTCTTTTCAAACAAGTTTTTTATAAAAGATATACTTTTGAACTAAACATTGTTGCATGTTCCAGGGATTGTGTGTGGATTCTGCAATACAACTTGCGCTCATTCATGAATGTGAAACACTGGCCATGGATTAAGCTGTTTTTCAAAATAAAGCCCCTGCTGAGGAGTGCAGAAACTGAAAAGGAGATGGTAACCATGAAGGAGGACTTCGTCCAATGTAAGGAGGATCTGACAAAAGCAGAGTCGAAGAGGAAGGATCTGGAAGAGAAAATGGTTTCTCTGGTGCAGGAGAAAAATGACCTCCTTTTGCAAGTGCAAGCTGTGAGTATTATACATGTAATCTGTACTTTTATTGCGTTAACCTTTCAATGTTATTTGTCATGTATGTCAGATGTTTCCCCCCCCCCCCCCCCATTTCATAGGATGCAGAAAACCTTTGTGATGCAGACGAGAGATGTGAGAGTCTGATCAAAAGCAAAATCCAACTCGAGGCCAAACTCAAAGAGGTGACCGAAAGACTGGACGACGAAGAGGAAATCAACACTGAGATGACCACCAAGAAGAGGAAGCTAGAGGACGAGTGCTCTGAGCTCAAGAAGGACATCGATGACCTCGAGATGACCTTGGCCAAAGTGGAGAAGGAAAAGCATGCCACTGAAAACAAGGTTTGTAATTTAAGCCCATGAACCTTGTCACACTCTGGTCTGAGTGAAGGTAGTGTAGGCCAAAAATGGCACTGAAGCAGCTCTCAAAATACAAAAAAAAAAGTTTTTAATTCACCTTTGCAGAGTCCACACGAAATGGTCATTCAAACAAACACAAAATAGGTATTTACAGCCCACCAACCCCGGGCTGATTCCACAAGCGAACCAGTGCATCAATGTCCAGAGACATCACAATTCATTCATAACCATCATTTATAAAGTGTCACATACTACTTTATAAATGATCCACATAATATAGTTCTCTAAACAAACCCTCCCACTGTTGTCATGTTCCCCAAGTTGCTCCCTTCAATGGAGTCATTCTCTGCAACAAATAATATAAAACCCTGCTTGTTAACTTCAGTCTCAGTGGCAGGGTGAACTGCCACAAACCTATAGCATCTCCATTCTGCAGGGCCTGTCATAATAGGCAAACATTCAGACCCCTGGGCCTGCATGGGGGACAACGAAGCATGTGTATAGCATTTACGTGGTGAATGAGGAAATGGCTGTTTGTATTGATTTGTAAACCTATTGCAGGTGAAGAATCTAACGGAGGAGATGACTGCCCAGGATGAGAGCATCGGCAAACTGACCAAGGAGAAGAGAGCCCTCCAAGAGGCCCACCAACAGACCCTCGACGACCTTCAAGCAGAGGAAGACAAAGTCAACTCTTTGACCAAAGCTAAAGCTAAGCTTGAACAACAAGTGGACGATGTGAGTTACTTGGTGGTGTTCAACATTTTTCATACCCAGAGGACGAGAAGCGACCTCGAGGTCGCGTGCATGCATCCGCCTGGGTGGAGGGGGGGGGTCAAATCAACATATGGAATGAGTTCTGTACTGGCCATATATGGAGCGTGTCTTGAGTGTACAGGGTTTGATGAGGTCAGATCAACCTATGGAATATCAGAACGGGAAGGACGGGTGGGGAGGGATCAACAATGTCAAAACTAAAAAATATTTTGGTATAGTTGGATAAGATTTTGCCCACATTTCCATGCTGTATTTATGTGGTAGGATATAACAGGCAAACACATGCTGTGTACTTGTACAAGGTACTAAATTAAGTAATGCCGATTGTTTAACAAAAATGTTACTGATGAGAGCGTAAAATGACACCAATTGGAGACGTAAAGTTAAAGATCTATAAGGGCCCATTCCATCATATAACTGGGGACCACCTGGGACCTCAAAGACCACAGGTGGTCCCCGGCCCACTGGTTGAGAATCACTGTTCTACACATTAAAGTAAATATTTTTGTATATAAGTTCAGTGACAATTGCTTCATTTCAAGCTTGAGGGGTCACTGGAGCAAGAGAAGAAGATCCGTATGGACCTTGAGAGAACCAAGAGGAAGATTGAGGGTGATCTAAAACGTGTGCAAGAGTCCATAATGGATCTAGAGAATGACACACAGCAATCTGAGGAAAAAATAAAGAGGTAAGTGATGACCTGTGGCCCTTGTACATGGGGAAAAGCTGTTGGATTCAAACTGACACATTATGTTGTCTTCCCAGGACAGAACTTGAAAACAACCAACTATTCAGCAAAATTGCAGATGAGCAAGCAATAAATATCCAGTTTCAAAAGAAGATGAAGGAACTACAGGTAATGCAGCCCTGATTTATACATGACCTATCCATTAATGCTTTTAACTGATATTATTGTAAAAAAACACATTTTCCATCCCAATAAGGCTCGTATCGAAGAGCTTGAAGAAGAGGCTGAGGCCGAGCGTGCCGCCCGGGCCAAAGTGGAGAAGCAGAGGTCTGATCTCTCCAGGGAACTGGAGGAGATCAGCGAGAGGTTGGAGGAGGCCGGGGGAGCCACTGCTGCTCAGGTCGAGATGAACAAGAAGCGCGAAGCCGAGTTCCTCAAAATGCGACGTGATCTGGAAGAAGCCACGCTGCACCACGAGTCCACGGCTGCTGCGCTGCGCAAGAAGCAGGCAGACAGCATGGCTGAGCTGGGAGAGCAGATCGACAACCTCCAAAGAATAAAGCAGAAACTTGAAAAAGAAAAGAGTGAACTGAAGATGGAAATTGACGATTTGACTGGCAATATGGAAACCGTGGCAAAAGCCAAGGTATATTACACCGCAATGCCTAAATGCCTGCATGCGTGACACAGCAGAATCTCTCATTTAGACCGTTTATGTCTAACCTTTTATGAAAAATGTTAAGGTCAACATGGAGAAAATGTGTCGCTCACTTGAAGATCAACTTATAGAGCTGAAAACCAAGAATGAAGAAAACATCCGTCAAACGACTGATCTTAGTACTCAGAGGGCCCGTCTTCAAACAGAGAATGGTAATCTTTTGAAAATGTCTACCGTAATTATCTCACCCGTTATATGATTACAGACGTAACGGGGAAAAAACATTGATCTTCTATTGCGTTTTAGCTGAATTTTCTCGACAAATGGAAGAGAGAGAAAGTCTAGTTTCTCAACTGACGAGAGGAAAACAGGGATTCACAACCCAAATTGATGAACTGAAGAGGCAGATCGAGGAAGAAACAAAGGTAACACCTCGGGACGTCATATGCTGTGTAGATTTATAACAATCAGAACCTTGAAGTTATAGGTCTCATTCTGGGCGGGAACCCCTATTGGTATCTTACCCCCTCAGGCCGGGCACCCATATTTGGGTTCTGTACAGTATGTACAGTATTCAAAAATGTAAAAATTTTGATGCTGCTATATAAATATTTGAAGTTTTTCAGAAACCTTAGGTCAGGATTTAGAGGCGTTTTTAGAATCGGCCTTAGGCCTAAATGGGTTAAATAAAATAAATAAATAAAGGTCCTGTACCAAGACAGTAAGTCTTAACACTGGAAATGAACTGTATTGCAGAGCAATACAGTTCAATACAGTACCATTTATTTTTAACTTAAATTGAGATATCTTTATATTGTTAAAAGGTAGGTCAAACAAAATAATGTACAATTGGTCAATCAATGTCCCTTCAAAATGTAAATGAAAATTTTTATTTCCCTTTAAATTCTCCCCTGAAATGTCCCTTTAAAGGGTAAGACCACTTTTTTTGAGGTTTGTGTTGTGTAGTTACTTTGCCATGATGCAACTCCAAATGTGGACAAGAAATAAAAAATAACTGTTCCAGTGATTAGAAATTGATAATTCAAAATATGCTCCTCATTGACTTACATAGTGGCTAAAACAGCTATCAAAGTCACTCTTTTAGTACGTAAACAAACACAAACAATGTTGATTCAGACAATATAGAGCATCACCAAAACTCATGTGGTTTTATTTTTTCCTGTTGATTTTACTATTTGAAGATCTGGATCCGGATCCACGGATCCAGTCCGGGTTTTCTTCCCAATAAAATGGACTAATCAACAGGAATCTAACATTTTTATGAAAAAATAAAACCACATGAGTTTTGGTGATGCTCTATATTGTCTGAATCAACTTTGTTTGTGTTTGTTTACGTACTAAAAGAGTGACTTTGAGAGCTGTTTTAGCTACAATGTAAGTCAATGAGGAGCATATTTTGAATTATCAATTTCTAATCACTGGAACAGTAATTTCTTATTTCTTGTCCACATTTGGAGTTGCATCATGGCAAAGTAACTACACAACCCAAACCTCAAAAAGTGGTATTACCCTTTAAATGTGCCCCAAAGTATTCCAAAAGTAATCCCGAAAAAGGTAATAATCCAAGTATCAAAGTGTCTAGAACGTTGTAGATCCTCTTTTATTCAATTTAGGTAGTCCAAAAAAGTTCTGAAAACAAAAGGCAATGCATTGCTTACGGGAATAAAGAAAAGGTATATGCTGCTCACCCAACCTTTAAGTCGGGAGTGCTCCGCTGGGTCCTCTGTTCACCAGCTCTGATCGTTTGTTCAGAGCTCACAGCCTCAGAAAGTCCGACCAAACTTTGTCTCCTTCCCTACAAAGTTCTTCGGTCAAACTGTGTGGTTGTTCGAGTTCAGTTCTGATTTGGCTTAGTATTGGCTTTTAAAAGACTGTGTTTGGCCAAGAATAATAACCACACCAAACCCTCTTCTCACATGGCCAAAATGGAACCCAGGCTCGGCACCTCCTTTTATAGCTTCCTGGCAGTTGACTTCCTGGAATTGGAACTATTCCTCATGGAACTATTGCACACATACATTTCCCCACAGCTCCCCCTGTGATCAGACCTTGTCATTTTGTCAACAGAAAATTGATAACCATGGTTCAACTACACAAAACACATTATATTATATTCTTCGTACACTACATTTCAGTGTTAAATATTCAACCATAGTTTAACCAACATATTCCCTTGTTATTCCCCAGTATGTTTCATTTTCTTTCAATACTCATACCAGGACAGGAAATACATTATTTCACACATTGTATGTGGCAGTGTCACAGATTGCTGTCATAATCTTGACCACAGGATACTTTATTATAGTGGTTGAGGCATTGAATTTCATTTGACTCGGTTCCACAGATAAATATTGTGAAAATAGCAGATCTACAAGCTCACCATTTTTGCCCCCTTCTTATATTATTTGACAATTTGGTCAATGCTTGACTAGTTTTTATAGTATAGTTTGATTGGCATTTGATTTTGATGCCTTAATGACCTATTTTTTATGGGACTTCCCCGGTCCAGAGGTTGATTGTACTCATCATCATGTTCCTATGATTTCCTCTTTAGGCTAAGAACGCCTTGGCTCACAGTTTACAGTCAGCTCGCCATGACTGTGACCTCCTTCGGGAGCAATTTGAAGAGGAGCAGGAGGCCAAATCTGAGCTCCAGCGTGGCTTATCAAAAAGCAACAGTGAGGTGGCCCTTTGGAGGAGCAAATATGAGACTGATGCCATCCAGCGCACTGACGAACTGGAGGAGACAAAGTAAATGTTGACCATATAATGTATATTCATTTGTCAGCCTCTTGAAAATCTTAACCCATTAAAAGGAGAAGTTCACCCAAATAATTACTTATTTTATTTATCAATAATTCACACACCCCATGAAGCCTTGAATTGATGGAGACTTTGTTGTTGTTTTTGTCACATTTCTGAGCCAATAGTTTGACTGGGTCATCGGTCAGTAGGAGACTCAATAGGAGTGACTGTTGGTCATCAAATTATTGGCTTAGGAATGAGACAAAATGTTACATATTTGGCCGTCGACCCCCAAATATAGGCCTATGTCATTTCAGGATTTAAAAATAAATAGCAGATCTACAAGCTCATAGTGCGACAAGAAGTGATGCGCTGTGAGCTTTAATATCTTTTAAATAGCCAAAGTATAAAAGAATGGTTAAAGTGGTTAAAATCTAAATCGACACGGATGCTTTCCCAGTTTTAATGAGCCAATACTGTTGTTTTCGCTTTCCTCCAGAAAAAGGCTCACACAACGCCTCCAAGAGGCTGAGGAACAAATCGAAGCGGGAAACTCAAAATGTGCCTCCCTGGAGAAAACCAAGCAGAGGCTTCATAATGAGATGGAGGATTTAATGGTGGATGTGGAGAGGTCCAACTCCTTAGCGGCTAGCCTCGATAAGAAACAGAGGAACTTTGACAAGGTACTCGATACTTTCTTCTTGTATTGATATACATCACATTGTCAGGGTTTTAGTAGCTCTAATATAATCGTCTGGTTCAGATTCTAGCTGACTGGAAGCAGAAGTATGAAGAGTCTCAGGCGGAGCTTGAGGGGGCTATGAAGGAATGTCGTTCTCTGAGCAACGAGCTTTTCAAATTGAAAAACTCGCACGAGGAAGCCCTGGATCATCTGGAAACTCTGAAACGAGAAAATAAAAACCTACAGCGTGAGTGAAGTCAGTCTTTTTATTCGTTCTTAAATGAAACCGCCGTAATGAGAAAATATATATATATAAAAAAGGAAACATTATCAATGTGCGTTTCATCTTTCAAAATGCAGAGGAGATCTCAGACCTGACAGAGCATCTCGGAGAGAGCGGAAAGACCATCCATGAACTGGAGAAATTCAAAAAGCTGGTCGAGACAGAGAAAAGTGATATGCAAACAGCACTGGACGAAGCTGAGGTAAAATATGATAATATGGAAGCAGGAATAGCTTTCCTTTAGCTAAGTGGATTCACTGTCTGTGGATGCAGACTGCCAGTAAAGCACGCTGTTGTCCCAACATTTATTTGACAGACACATTTTTGTTGCTTGCAACATTGTGAAAGATAAAAGCTGCTAGGCTTGCTGCAATGGTATAGTGTGGTACTGTAGTAGATGAAGGCTAGATGTATGGCGGACATCTGTGGTGTCTACCACTGTGCTGCAGATAACATAACGTTTACCATACAGTGATAAATAGCATCTTTCTACAGGCCTCTCTGGAGCATGAGGAGTCGAAGCTCCTTCGTGTTCAGATGGAGCTGAACCAGATCAAGGCTGAAGTAGACCGGAAGGTGTCTGAGAAGGACGAGGAGATTGACCAGCTGAAGAAAAACAGCCAGAGAATAATGGAGTCAATGCAGACCACTCTGGACGCTGAGGTCAGGAGCAGGAACGACGCCCTGAGGGTGAAGAAGAAGATGGAGGGAGACCTGAACGAGATGGAGATCCAGCTGAGCCATGCTAACAGGCAGGCTGCCGAGGCCCAGAAACAACTGAGAAATGTCCAGGGGCAACTTAAGGCAAGTGTTTATATATAGTTCCTTATGTTTTAATATAACATCATTTTACTCACATTAATAATGTGTTTTAATCGATAGAAATCTCTTTAAAAATGAATCTACTGTATACAGAAGGAAACCACCCACAACCGTAATGAATGTATTTAAAACAAGACGGGGTCCAATTACGGTGTGACCTCTCTTTGGATGCTATATCGTCAGCCACTACTCTATGGTCCCAGCCAGTGTGATTTCTGGTCTAGAGGGGCGGATTCAAATTTGCCGGCAAAAACAGCTGGTGGATCCCATTGGTTCACAGATCTGACCATTGCCCCGGCCTCTGCAATGTTATTCGTTAGCAAAATTCAAGGTTCACTGCCACTCCTAGACCAGATTTCCTTTCATTTTTATCTTTAGAAAACAAAACCCCAAGGCTAGTCTTACCCAAATATGGAGGGATAGACGGATGGTGAATCTGAGATTATGAATTCAGAAAATGTGACAAATATTCACAATATGTGAAAACAATATTCAGGGTTTACTTCCTTGGACTACTGGCAGCGTGCACAAGAACAGTCCAGTGTTTTGAGAGATTAGCAAACACACCCACACAGACAGACCATCTTAATCTAGACAGCCCACCCCCTAGGTAGCATGCTGTAAAAACACTAATAATACGTGACTCTGATAAAACCTTAATGGGATTTCAGGATGCTCAAATTCACCTCGACGACTCTATCAGAGGGCAGGATGACATGAAGGAACAAGTAGCCATGATGGAGCGCAGAACAACCCTGATGCAGGCCGAAATCGAAGAACTTCGGGCAGCCCTTGAGCAGACCGAACGTGGCCGCAAGACAGCCGAGCAGGAGCTGATTGATGCCAGTGAACGAGCAGCGCTTCTACACTCACAGGTCAGTTTGTTTTCCAGGGTGTGGTTGTTTATAGAAATTGCATTTCTTTAGCCGAGTGATTCTCAATGTTCTGGATCAGGGCATCTTGATTTTGAGAATCTTAAAAGCATTTGCGGCCCACCCATCTGACCTCTTCACACGGCAGCCATATGGGGTCGCATGCACTTTCAGAGCATGTCTATTTTAATGATCAATCAATCGATTGCGTTCTAGCTTAAAGTACTACTAACTAACATAGTACTAATAGTATACTACAAGCTCCCATTTATCAGTATCTGAATGAAAACACATTTCTTTCAATGTTTTAATGACAAAATACCACGAAAACCTTTTATTTTACCTGTCACATTTACCATTACAATCTTTAGTGTTTTGCCCAATTGCAATATCCTACCGGCCCAGCAGTGGTCCCCGGCCCACATGGTTGAGAATCACTGCTCACATCATATGGCTGGTTTCCCACAGAGCACCAGTCTCTAACCCTAACCCACAGGTTGAGAATCACTGCTCACATCATATGGCTGGTTTCCCACAGAGCACCAGTCTCTAACCCTAACCCACAGGTTGAGAATCACTGCTCACATCATATGGCTGGTTTCCCACAGAGCACCAGTCTCTAACCCTAACCCACAGGTTGAGAATCACTGCTCACATCATATGGCTGGTTTCCCACAGAGCACCAGTCTCTAACCCTAACCCACAGGTTGAGAATCACTGCTCACATCATATGGCTGGTTTCCCACAGAGCACCAGTCTCTAACCCTAACCCACAGGTTGAGAATCACTGCTCACATCATATGGCTGGTTTCCCACAGAGCACCAGTCTCTTGAACAGCAGAAAGAAGCTGGAGGCAGACGTCAGTCACCTTCAAGGTGAAATGGAGGATTCCGCCCAAGAGGCAAGGAACGCAGAGGACAAAGCCAAGAAAGCCATAACCGATGTGAGTCCTCGTCCCCGTCCTCATTAAGGGGTGAAAAGCATCGCACGCACGCACGCACACATGCGTTTTGTTTTTTTTTCTTTAAGACCTGAGGCCGATTCTACAAAAGTTATTCGACATCCTTAGTTTTCTGAAAAACGTATGTTGCTAGTGCTACAGTATATCAGCTTGGTGCGCAAACCTTTTCACGTCAAGGACCCCCAAAAATGACATGTATTTGACTGCAGACCCGCATCTCAAAATATTTTGTTCCAAGAGAGAAGCAAAGACTTAATACGCTTTAAAAAATATAATATGTTTAAAGATTTGCTTACGATTTGTTCAGGACTTACACATATATCCTGCTACCCTAATAGACAGGGGTGCATGAGCACCTGGCCGTTCATTCGTGCTCTATCTCCGACCAAGCCACACTTCCACCACACATCTCTCTATGCAAAATAAAACCTGCACACTCCCACAAAAGACATAGACTACATTGCATTCGCCAAAAATGTCTTCTTTACTGTTTAAATATTACTTTTCTGAAACACGCTATTCTTGCTCAACCTCAACAGCCTACGTCAGAATCGTCATGTTGGCGTCTACTACGCCAACTACGTTCACTTAATGGGGCCAGTCCTTCACAGTGACACACGCGTTAGATCAACCACGCGACCGGGATGGTTTCTACCCCTCAATGTCGTGCCTACTCTACACTGCCATCCGAAGGCCCCTCCCCCTTTCACTGCTCCTGTGTGTGACCTGTGAACTACTCTCTGACTGCACTGTGGCTTGATTTATATGTGCGAGGTTGAAATGTAATGCACATAAATTAATTATAGGTCCAGCAAGCAAATCATGATTGTCTGTTTGTGCTCAATAGGTCACCATCACATTCCGATTTTAGGTGTTGTGTTTTCTATGACATTTATTTGGGCCAGTAGTTTCATATCTATCCTTTTTCCGACCAACACAGAACATGCTAACGGTGTTAGCGCGTTAGCATCCATCTTGCTTTTGATTTATATGTGCGAGGTGGAAATGTAATGCACATAAATTAATTATAGGTCCAGCAAGCAAATCATGATTGTCTGTTTGTGCTCAATAGGTCACCATCACATTCCGATTTTAGGTGTTGTGTTTTGTATGACACTTTGGCCAGTAGTTTCATATCTATCCTTTTTCCTTTGACCAACACAGACCATGCTAACGGTGTTAGCGCGTTAGCATCACACAGCTTACAGCGTCACTGTTGCATGAATACTTTCAACCATGACAATGCCCACTACTTTTGCTACACACACTTCCCAAGGATTATGGAGATGTCTTTATTTTTTTTTTAAGGTTGAGAAATGAAATAATTATGGTCGTTTCTAATCTCAGCATTTCACAAGAGAAAGACGTGGATGCCTTTCGCTGCGCTGTTGGCGTTGCCATGTCTCATAGAAACAAGTAAATAGGTCTTTAAAAAGAATCCCAAAACAAGCGCATATAACAGGGGTCTGTAACCTATTTTAAATGAAGTGCCATGTTTATATTTTCTAGATAGTGAGTCAGCCACAAGCTCACATCACAACAATAATCCATGTAATAATCACAATAACAATACTAATAATAATAATCATAATAATCCTGCTACCCTAATAGACAGGGGTACATAAGCACATGGCCGTTTATCCAACAGCTTTCTCCGACCCAACCACACTTTCACCACACATCTCTATATGCAAAATAAATTCGGCACACTCCCAGAATACATATAGGCTACATTTCATTGAAAGAAATGTCTTAATTACTGAATAAATATTACTTTTGTCAACCACGCCATTGTTGCTCAACATCACCAGCCTACGTCAGAATCGTCATGTTGGCGTCTACTACGCCAACTACGTTCACTTATTGGGGCCAGTCCTTCACAGTGACACACGCGTTAGATGAACCACGCGACCGGGATGGTTTCTACCCCTCAATGTCGTGCATTTGCTGCGCCCTTCTAATGCTGCGCCACGCCTACTCTATACTGCTCCATGCGACTCGAACAGCGTCAGCAGCAGCAGCTCCGAGCCTCCGTCAGAAAGGCTGCCCACAGCACTGCACAGCCCCACACCCAAATGAATCGAATGAATGAATAAGGCGCTTATATCGCTATTGCTCAGTGGATGGGACATTTACATTAAAAGCAATCGGATGGACGCGTGGATAACGGCATGGTTGTGTGCAATCGGAGGGAAAGCTTCCATAATCCATATAGCTTCCATGCTAGCTGCTTCAGACACAGGGGAGGGGAGGGAGAAATAGTGCGAAATAGCGCTTATGCAACAATTACCCTAAAACACAAACACCTCAACTCGATGTCATTGTGAATAAGAATTTCGAGCGAAATAATAATTTTTGGAAGGACACTTTCACCCAGTATGAAGCTAAATGTGGAAGCCGTGTGTGTCACACCAAAACGGCTGACCTATAGAATCCTGTAACCAGCCTCTCGCACTGCCTGCGAGTTGGCTCCGTCTAAGGCTCCGTCTTATGAGCAAATTTAGAACTTCCCGTCTGACAGCTAGCAGATTTAAGACATCCGGTTGCTTTCAGAATAAAATAAGATTATTTAATTCGTTAATTAAATAATTTTTACATTACATTATTAGTATTATTATTACATTACAGTTATTGTAAAGACACACATTATGTTTCTGTGTAAAAATAAGTAATTAAATAACATAAAAAAGTTATCTAAATGGATAAATGCTATTCACTGGAGTGCATGGACTTTATAAAGTGGACACTGGACAAAAGACGGCTCCGCCAGGCAACTATCTGGACATACCCACGCGTTTGGGAAGATGTCCTCTACCACCCCACAGTCTCCGCTAAGCGGGAGAGGTGTAAAATTCACAGCAGCAGAGCTTCTACTGGGGTCAATGCAAAAAAATGTACCGTTTCCGGACCCAGAATGGACACTGGACAAAGAGGCCTCCGCGAGGCAACTATCTGGACATACCCACGCGTCCCGGGAGATGTCCTCTACCACCCCACAGTCTCCGCTAAGCGGGAGAGGTGTAAAATTCAGAGCAGCAGACCTTCTATTGGGGTCAACACTCAAAAAAGTGCCGTTTCCAGACCCAGAATGGACACTGGACAAAGAGGCCTCCGCGAGGCAACTATCTGGACATACCCACGCGTCCGGGGAGATGTCCTCTACCACCCCACAGTCTCCGCTAAGCGAGAGAGGTGTAAAATTCAGAGCAGCAGAGCTTCTACTGGGGTCAATGCAAAATAAATTACCGTTTCCGGACCCAGACTGGACACTGGACAAAAGACGGCTCCGCGAGGCAACTATCTGGACATACCCACGCGTCCGGGGAGATGTCCTCTACCACCCCACAGTCTCCGCTAAGCGGGAGAGGTGTAAAATTCAGAGCAGCAGACCTTCTATTGGGGTCAACACTCAAAAAAGTGCCGTTTCCAGACCCAGAATGGACACTGGACAAAGAGGCCTCCGCGAGGCAACTATCTGGACATACCCACGCGTCCGGGGAGATGTCCTCTACCACCCCACAGTCTCCGCTAAGCGAGTAAATGGGTGCTTATATTTCTATGTGAAATGTGGTGATGCTGGCATCACAATAGATGCCAGCATCACGCTGCCTCCGTCTAATAAGCACATTTACAACTTCCTGTTTGGAAACCGAAACAGATGCTTCTGACATTTGCCTGTGCGTGCTTAATCGTTGTACTTCTGAACACATTTCCCAAATCTCAGTGATTTATCCACACATCGCTCTGTGTGTGTGTGTGTGTGTGTGTGTGTGTGTGTGTGTGTGTGTGTGTGTGTGTGTGTGTGTGTGTGTGTGTCGCGTCGCCCTCCAGCTGCAATTGCGAGTGTGCGCTGTGTGCAGGGCACACTACTGAGTTTAAAACCACAGCTGAAACATGAAGTGGAGTCTGTCAATTCCCGCAATTTCCTTCTTCCCATATTGCGCTGCAACGACACTAGGATTGAGCCCCCCGAAGGGGGGCGAAATTCTAGTCAGATCTATACGTACCTGGTCCGTTTCCTGTTCCAGTTTGTTTTGATTCGCTCAGCAGACGATTTGAACTGGACACGCAAATGACACCTTCACATGTTTCCAGTACAAATGTACTGAAAAGCCGATCAAACGAAACTACGGGGAAATTAACCGGAACAGGAAATGGCTTGCCACCTTGGTCCAAAACCCTGGACTACAGTTTTATTAGGCTGCACTGCTGGCCACACCTGGCCATGGCCCAATCGTGACAATAACAGTAGCAGTTTAACCATTTACACCTGAGGAAAAACAGATCCTATTACATCATGACTAGGATGTGGCCAGGTGAAGTCAACTGTGCAACCTAGTTGAAAGTTTCAGCCTGCAGAGGCCAGTGCAACACAACTGCATTACAGTACGTATGTGACTTAGTGTGTGCGTTAGTAGTGTGTAGTTACTCTTTTAACACTTAAAGGTATATTCAGTTATTTCACTAAATTCAAATATCACGTATTTTTTTGTTTTGTTGTGATAATCCTCTCTACTATAGAGTGTGCTGACCATATAAGGAGTTCAGTCCCCAGTTAACCCCTGGGGTAAAAAGAACCCTAGGTTTCGTTTTTGGCTAGGTCAGAGCCTTAGATATAGACAGAGTTACACAAACTGCATACACTTCATGGGGCCATAGACTTCTATTGAGAATCGGGACAACCAACTGGGACAAGTCCTGGACCGGAAGTAAGCAGAAATGCATTGGACTCAGGCAAAAGCCCAGCTTTAATGATCTTAAATCCCTTTATTTTATCATCATTATAGAGAAAGACAGAGATATTGTAGTTCAAATTCACGTGCAATCCCACTTAATTATCAACAGGTGAACACATCATCCAGCACAGATGGCACTGAATACCATTATTTTGTCATGTACTGTAGGCCTACCAGGCTTTTGAATGTGTGTAATGTCTCACAAACAGACACAATAAGTCAACAGACACAAGAAGGAAAAAATTATTATAATTTATTTATGTTTGGGATACTACAACAGCCATGACTGTGAGGGGAAAATGGAAACACAGCAATGATGCCTCCCCTAAACATGTAGGCTTTGGCAGGTTGAGGGAAACTGTACATTTTAACCCCCCGCGCTCAATGATGAGGCATTCAAATCCTTGGAAGGCATCCGAGTTTTCATAGATACGGGTTAGCTTCGGTTGACGTTCGAAGACAAGCTCATAGAGGCTGCGATATTGACCGATCCGACCCCCTTTAGTATAGCCGTCTTTGTCCTCCAATGTTGGCGCGTGGATCAAATAGAAGACCTTCTGCGGAAGAATTACAAGAATTCCACACAATTAGACTGAGAATGTAAAATAATTGTTATTGCTGCATAAAGCAAAGAAAATAGAGAAGTTATCAAGTATCATTAATGTTGTCATTTTATCAACTGGCCCCTGGCCCATTGCCATTTTCTTTATGTGGCCCACAGGTTCAGCTATTAGAACTGCCAGGCAGGAGGAGGCCTAGGAAGCCGAAAGGAAAAGAAGACTTTCCTGTGCCTTTATTGCAAACTGTTAATAAAGTATTCAATCAAACAATCAATGATAACAAGTTTTGTTCAGTTTTAAACTCACCGAATCATAGTCGTCACTAAACCCGCGTGGCCGATGGACCTGGAACCTGGCATGGTCGATTAGGTTGTGTATTTGGATGCCTTTGGAGTCCCACTCAATATGCCCCCAAGTGATCGCAGTCCCTTTGGTGGCACGTTGGTTCGTGGGGTCGTCCATATCGCGGACAAGCACATGCACACCCCATTTGGAATGTATTCCCTCTTCTTTTCTCTGCATCCATGTCATATCTGGGCCTCCAGCAGTTTTTGCACAAAGTGAGATTTGCAAAGAAGTGAGCTCTTAAATACCCACTCTCTCCACTGAGGCGAGGCCTACAGTATATTTTACACATGTCATTCTGATGTCATGTGATATCAGAATGTCTCCCATATATGGCTTTGTTGGATGGATGGGGAAAAAAAAGCTTCTTAGCCAATCACATGGAATGTAGTATTGCTGGAAATGCAAGTTATAACCTATATATGAGTATATGAATAGAGACGGCACCCGAGTTCTCCTCCCATCCACTTGCATTAAGTTGCTCAAAAGCGCATGAGGCGATTTCACTCCTTCCGGGTAGGAACAGAGTGCATTCTGGGATGGATTTGCCCCAAACACATGAACGCGCTGCCGTTGACTATCATTGCACGCGGTCACGTGCGTTCACTGCACTGCCTTTTCCTATAAGCTATTTGTGATAGCTATAGTATAAAATAATGGTTAAAGTGGTTAAACTCTAAAATAACACAGAGGCTTTCCCGGTTTTAATGGGTTAAGATTGAGCTTTTAATAAAGTTGATGAATTAAAGAGAACATGTATGTACTCATACACCAGAAGGTTCTGCAAGCGAACCATAATGATTGGTGAATGACTTGCTCCAAGTCTCTGAATGGGCTATTAGGCTTACAAAACTCTGATTGCAACCATTCATGTTGTCAAAGAAGCAGCATTAGCTTTCTGAGCATTATAAATGGCTCATTACAAGATCTGGGAATTAGAACGGGGGAAGAAGGAGTGCTTTTTCAGCACAAAAACATGTCCTTAAATCCCTGCATGCATCTACAGTACCTGAAATTACCCACTGTGGGCTTTTATTTTAGTGAAATTAAGTGGGGGGGGAAAACATGATCTATGTTGCTCTTTTAGGCTGCCATGATGGCTGAGGAGCTGAAGAAAGAACAAGACACCTGTGCTCACTTAGAGAGGATGAGAAAGAACGTGGAGGTGACTGTCAAGGACCTTCAGCATCGCTTAGATGAGGCTGAAAACCTGGCAATGAAAGGTGGAAAGAAACAACTTCAGAAGCTGGAAACTAGGGTATGCATACTGTAACAAGCTGCACGTTTTACGTAATCCTCTATGTTGGTATGGAAGGAGAAAGTTATCTTAATGATTATCTTTTTACCAAGGTCCGTGAACTGGAAAATGAGCTTGACGCCGAGCAAAGGCGCGGCGCTGATGCCATCAAAGGAGTCCGTAAATATGAGAGGAAAATCAAAGAGTGCACTTATCAGGTAAATCCTAAAAACTGTATTGAAACTTTCAATGTAATCCTATTACAGTATATTATGCCATACATATACATACAATATTTTTAGTGTCAATGTGCATTGACAGATTAACCACATGCACCCAGCGCCAGCGTCACTATTCTGGCTGAACATTACACGTATAAATGGCAGATCTACAAGCTCAAACAGCTTGCAGATGTGTTATTTTCATCAAAGAGATTTGTTGTAGAGGGAGCAATGGAGCAGGCCTAGTATAGAGCCCTAGAGTATACCCTGGTCAACTTAAGATAACAAGAATCACTTGCTCAGTCAGTTCAGCGGTAAACTAAAGTGAGCGAAATGTACTGATTTACTGCAGGCTGAAGAGGACAAGAAGAACAATGTCAGACTCCAGGATTTGGTGGACAAGCTTCAGAATAAAGTGAAAGCCTACAAAAGACAAGCTGAAGAAGCTGTGAGTGAAACATAAGAGAAAGCATTTAAATGTTTCAGACCATCGGACCATCCATACATTCAGTGTTTATTTATTTACAGGAGGAGCAATGTAATATCCACCTGGCCAGGTTCAGGAAGGTCCAGCATGAGTTGGAAGAAGCTGAGGAGAGAGCTGATATAGCTGAATCCCAGGCCAACAAGATGCGAGCCAAGAGCCGGGAAATAGGATCTAAGGTACAGGTTCCATATATTGCATACCATATATAATACTTTTCGAGTATCTGTCTTGAAATTAATAATGACCTGCCAGGACTTTAATTAATGCTAAGGTAAATGGTTGCATTTATATAGCGCCTTTATCCAAGGCGCTTTACAGAGATTGTGCATTACATTCACCCAATTAGACACACATCCATACACCGATGGCAGCAGAAACCATGCAAGGCACCAACCAGCACATCGGGAGCAATTAGGGTTTCAGCATCTTGCTCAAGGACACTTCGACAGTAACTCTGGGGGAGGCTGGGTTCGAACTGGCAACCTTACCATCCAGCCACTCTACACCTGATCCACCGCCACCAATAGCAGAACATCACTTCACAGTGAAATACAGAGTGGGCAACTGGGCATTTAAGTCTGAAATTGTATAAGTTATTGTTAAAATAAAACTCCAGGCTTGAAGGTGTGTGAAACCGAGACACTTTTAGGATAATGCTGATAATTGTGTATTTCTCTAAATGTCTTATGAAGGCACAAGACGGACAAGGAGAGTAGCGGAAAGAAGATGATGAAGATGGCCCCTGTTTGAGTAGCAGTGGACAGTGTTTTAAAGGGAAACTTCACCCTTTTTGCAAAATAATATATATATATTATTATTTTTCAAAAAGTGTGAAGTGTCCCTTTAATGTTACATGTGCATGATGTGAATGCTACTGAATTTGTGTTTGTGATCACCATAATATCACACAATGTACGTAAAGCTTCCCAAAATATGCATGACGCTATGAATTCATTCAACTTTTGGTTAAACTATAGCTAACATTATTGTATAATCACCTTGGTAAATAGTACAACAAAGCATTTATTTCCACTATTTAGAGATTTCTTGAAATATTTTGAAAACCTTTGACCTATAACATGCCCCAAAGTAGTTGAAAGTGGTTAGCATCACTGTCCATGACCATAGAAACACCTCTATTCAAAATAATTCACCTGAGCATGTTACTGTACCTACAGTACATAGCACTGTAACTTGTGCAGAAATGAGAAATTCTAAAATGATGTACTAAACTTAAGTGTAATATAAACCCAGTAATTTAACTGCAACTGCAACTTTTGCACTGGCTGTTCAAAAATAGCAGATATAGCTGTGAGCTTGTACTGTACACACATACGGGACCATTATGACTGGCCCACCAATGAAAATCTAAAAAAAAAGAAGAAAAAAAAATCTGGAAAATGAAATAAAAATAAATAAATCTGAATGAAGTTATCTTTAATTACATTATTATAAGTAATACTATTAGAGTTGTACTATTACTCGAACGATGCAATGCAAATGAAAGACATATACTGTGTATCCCTATTCCCTGACATAATTTTATAGCTAAACGGACAGAATTCTATTTTATTTGAATGATGAAACCCAGCTGCCATTAATAGTTGGAAATGGAAATGGGAATTGCGGAAATTGCGGAAATGGAAATTGCGGAAATGGTGGAAATGGTGAAAATGGAAATTGCGGAAATTGCGGAAATGGTAATTGCGGAAATGGTGGAAATGGAAATTGCGGAAATGGAAATTATGGAAATTGAGGAAATTGCTGAAATGGAAATTGCGGAAATGGTGGAAATGGAAATTGCAGAAATTGCGGAAATGGTAATTGCGGAAATGGCGGAAATGGAAATTGCGGAAATGGTAATTGCGGAAATTGCTCTTCAGTTATATCTATCTATTTTCAGGTAGATTGTTTTATTTTACTCAGTCAGCCATATCACTACTCATTTTTTTTCATGAAAAAGGTCATAGCTGGGTAATCTATTTTCAGGCAAATTGTGTTTATTGTATTTTATTTTACTCAGCCATAACAATTTATTTTCTGTTAACCAACTTGCTGGCTGGCAGGCAGGCAGACAGCTACTCATAGACAGGCAGACAGACAGACAGCTACTCATGGAGAATTGGACAGGCAGGCAGTCAGACAGCTACTCATAGACAGGCAGACAGACAGCTACTCATGGAGAATTGGACAGGCAGGCAGTCAGACAGCTACTCATAGACAGGCAGACAGACAGCTACTCATGGAGAATTGGACAGGCAGGCAGACAGCTACTCATAGACAGGCAGACAGTAAGACCGCTACTCATTGACAGACAGACAAATAACTACTCATGGACAGACAGGCAGGCAGGCAGGCAGGCAGGCAGGCAGGCAGGCAAAGAGCTACTCATGTTATGTTATTATGTTATAACAGCTACTCATGTTATGTGCAATAATTTGTGCAGTTATGGAAACAGCTCTTTGTGTTTATGCAAGAAAATGTAACACATTTATTTATTTACATATTGTGTGCATGCACATTGTACTTTGATACATTTTGCGAAAATAAAGCAATTGAAAGAGAGAAGCTATCAAGTATCATTAATGTCGTAATTTTATCTACTGGCCCCTGGCCCCTTGCCATTTTTGTAATGTGGCCCACAGGTAAATCTATTTGAGTATCCCTGCCTTATGGTTATGTAATAGCCATAGCCTATTCCCGTCTTCAAATAATTAAATGATACCAATTAACTCCATCCATTGATACAAAGTGGATTATGCGTGATGTTTATTGAGAATATCAATAAGCGAAGAACAATATTGCTTTTTTTCTGGAGTAATTCAGTGTCATTGCAAATTATTTAAATCTCGCACGTCTTTTATTTACTAATACGTAGAAGTAGAATGCTTCTTGCATCCCAGCAATGCAATAAATATGTTTTTTTTCCTTCCAAACAATGCATTTAATCAAGCAGGGAAAGGGTTGTCTTTTTTTAGTTTTATTTAAATCATGGCAACATACATCCACTACCACATAATAAATACATTTCAGAATACCCCTTTGTAATGACTTATCCTCACTTTTTACTTGGCTGAAGAAAAGAAGAGATATTTGGTTAAGAGTATGTTGCACACTAGATAATCACAGCACACCTCATCTTCATTATTCCAGCCAGGCACCACTATTGTCCTCCGCCACTGTCCTTTCCCTGTTAATAAAATGAAAATAAAAACACTGAAATCCAAACTTTAAAGATAAATCACTTAAATTCAGAAACGAATAGTTTTCATTATCCTCATGGGGGCCCATGCCTGGTTTAGCCAGGGGAGGGCGGTGTTTTGACTGTCTTCAGTGCAGTTGAGTGCAATTCCCTGAAAATCCCCACAGACTCTACCACTGCTTAAATTGATGCCATTTTATACTGTAAACAAAACATATTGACTCCTGCTTTGAACATTATAAGATTTGTTTTGCCATTAAAAAATTATAGCAAACCTCATGAAAATCTTTGAGTTGTTTTTTTTTACAATCAATTGACACTCAAAGTGGGGGGCCCCCGCTCCGGACCGGGGGAGGGGGGTGGATGACTCACCTTGCCCATGTCACGACTCTTGACCCGCATCTTATTGACCTGGGACTCTGCAATGTCAGCACGCTCTTCTGCCTCCTCCAGCTCATGCTGAACCCTCCTCAACTTAGTTAGATGGGTGTTTGCTTGTTCCTCCTGTTAGATCACATACAACTGCATTAAAAGACGTAATATCAAGGCTTTACGCCTTGATATTACACTATTAGATATTATATTGTATAAACTCACAAATACTACTATTGCTATACTACAGTATGACTGATTATGCTGTATATGTGAAGTAGTTATGTCATCTCTAAGCACACAGACTGTACCTAGCTACAGTATACTGATCATGCTTGCTCATTAAATAGACGTTTGAATCCATCTTTATTAATATTGGCTGCTGTAATGACTGAATTCTCCCCACATGATCAATACATCCGCATGTACTTTTTTTTTTTATATTCTAAGCTGAGGGTTAGTGGCAAAACTACTCACAGCCTCCTCAGCCTGTCTCTTTAACACTTTGATCTTCGACTGCAGCTTGTCCACCAACTCTTGAAGTCTTGTGAGGTTCTTCTTATCTTCCTCAGACTGGTTTTCAATTATTCCAGGAGCAAATATTTGAAAAACAAAACAGAAAAGAACTCGTATGTGTTTCCAAAATGATGTAATTAAGGACCACTAATGTTCACGCTGTTCACACGGTTTGGCGTAGTGTGAGATACCTGATAGGTCAGCTCTTTGATCCTGCGCTCAAACTTGCGCAGCCCTTTCACAGCATCAGATCCATGTCTCTGCTCTGCTTCGAGCTCATTCTCCAGTTCCCGCACCTGGAACACATTCATGATACCGTTGTTGCAACACAGTTTGACATGTTGACTTACAGTAACTCGCTCTAATGATACCTGTCACATATATTTTGTCTAATTAATAATCATATTCCAGAAGATGGCAAATAGTATGGTGGTGGTTAGTGCTTAATTCACTGGTGTTGCGCACACAGAAAAAACCCTGGCAGATATACATGCTCACACAACGTATCGATGCGCCGTGAGCTTGTAGATCGGCTTTTTTTGGCACGCGACACCAGTGTGCAACGAAGTATGAATCAGGTAGCCTGACACTCAGTCTGAATTTTCATTTCGGGAAATGTTTTTTTAATGTTAGCGATTCAGGGCTGGAGCCAGGCTATGAATCAGGCTCAAATATAGATCTAGTCATGCTGTTATCCCTGCTAGTGACGTTTATGGGGGAAAACCAACTATGTTTACAACATGAAACAGATTGAATTTTTGATTTATTGTTTCATACCCTTGATTCCAGTTTTTGAAGTTGCTTCTTTCCACCTTTCATGGCAAGGCTCTCAGCTTCATCGAGACGCTGCTGCAAGTCCTTCACCGAGACCTCCAAGTTCTTCTTCATTCTCTCCAAGTGAGTGCTAGTGTCTTGTTCTTTCTTCAGCTCCTCAGCCATCATGGCAGCCTAATTCATGCAAACAGGGTTTAGTAAAATATACAAATACAACATTCATGATAAACTATATTGTTTGGAATTTCTGCTTGCATTTATTTGATAGTGACAGTGGGAGAGAGACAATAATAAACATGCTTACATCTGTGATCGCTTTTTTAGCTTTCTCTTCAGCATTTCTGGCCTCTTGGACGCTGTCCTCCATCTCACTCTGAACCTGGGTCAAGTCGGTCTCCAATTTCTTCCGGCTGTTTATCAGGCTGGTATTCTAGAAGAGATATAAAATTAGAGGTGGCAGAGATAAGAGCGCCTGGAGGTCAAAGGCTGTGTTCAGACTGGAAGCACAATTGTCTCCAGTGCGCTGCGCACCGGGTGTGCCGAGTGCCTACCCTGAAGCTGGGGTTGTCTGGTGTCGGCGGTGTGAATGCGTCACAGCTGTGGTCGTTCGTAAATAAGGCATTTATATAGCACCTTTATCCAAGGCGCTTTACAGAGATTGTGCAATACATTCCCCCATTCACACACACATTCATACACCGATTGCAGCGGAAGCCATGCAAGGCACCAACCAGCACATCAGGAGCAATTTGGGGTTCAGTGTCTTGCCCAAGGACACTTCGACATGTAGACAGGAGGAGCCGGGATTCGAACCGCCGACCCACGTATCATTGGACGACCTGCTCTACCTCCTGAGCCACAGTCGCATCTAAACAGTGAGCATAACTCTTCCTACTTGGCCGCTTTCCTATACTTCCTTCACAGGTGTTACCAACAATACTAATTAAGGCTCTGTTCTATTCAGTGTGGCAGTGTGCAGTGGTTCTCAAACTTTTTAATTTCAAGGACCCCCATGACTCTGACGGGTCCATTTGGTTCCATTTGTACACTCTCAGAGTTACACACCCATATGGGGCCATTTGGATTTGGAACCCATGAGATAAGAAGATCCAAAATGGAAACACGCACATCTCAAAAAAGTTGACAGGTGCTGCACAAAAAATATACATGACAGAAAGAAGGTAGGATGTCCGCACACCGTTCTTAAGCTCACAGTAGTATTTTATTAGGATTCAACGTTTCGACCCCAATCGGGCCTTCATCAGGAATGAATGGAACCCACTCAAGGACACTTCTTTGAGACCAGAATGGAACATATATAGCCTGCATTAGTATCGGCGCCGGTAACACCCGTGAAAGAAGTAGGGAATGGCCGTGTGTGCATATAGAGCTCGTTGGAACCTGTGAGTGAAGAAGCTGCGCTCTCTCGCTGGCCTCCAACAGCTCCTGCTCGGCCACTTTGCGGCCCTTCTCCGTCTGCTCCAGGGCTCCTCTGAGCTCCTCCATCTCAGCCTGCATCAGGGTGCTCCTGCGCTCGGCCATGGAAACCTGCTCCTTCATGTCATCGTTGGTTCTCAGGGCATCGTCCAGGTGAAGCTGTGCGTCCTAGAGAAATTTTAATCCATATAGGCGAGTTTCTGTGAGTTCATATTATTATTATTATTATTATCATACAGCAGTGGTTCTCAACCTTTATTACTAGACAGGGCTATACATTTAAAAACACTTAAAAGCCACCAAATGCCGACAAGTCTTCTTCACGTACACACACACACACACACACACACACACACACACACACAACCTGACAGGCTCTTGGAATTGTAGGAGTTGAGGCATTACATTTTGTTTGACCCAGTTCCACAGATAAATATTGTGAACATATCAGATCTACAAGCTCACAACACGTTGTAGATCAGCTATTTTCACAATGTTTGCCTCTTTCTTATGTTATTTGACAATAATTTTGTCCAATATTTCACCAGTATTTAGTATAGTATAGTTTGGTTGATTATCTTTGGTCTTTTTTTCCATTTCTTTCCGTTTTTTCCAGGTATTAAAATGGACATACTACGCGTTTGCTGTAGTTTACCTTGAACTGAACCTGTATGATTCTCAGTTGTTTCTGGGCCTCGGCAGCCTGCCTATTAGCATGGCTCAGCTGGATCTCCATCTCATTCAGGTCTCCCTCCATCTTCTTCTTCACCCTCAGGGCATCGTTCCTGCTCCTGACCTCAGCATCCAAGTTGCTTTGCATGGAGTCGGTGATTCTCTGGCCGTTTCTCTTCAGCTGCTCAATTTCCTCGTCCTTCTCAGCTATCTTCTTGTCCACCTCAGACTTCACTTGGTTCAGCTCGAGCTGGACGCGAAGGATCTTAGACTCCTCGTGCTCCAAGGAGGCCTAGGATTTCAGCCGGAGAGGCAACGTTAAAACCTAACTTATTTTCAACACAATGGACTACTAGACCTCTTCAAATGTGTAATGCCATTGCCTCCGCTTCGTCCAGCGCAGCCTGGGCCTCCAGTCTCTCCTGATCAGCCTGTTTCTTTGATTTCTCAAGCTCGTGGGCGGTTTTGCTCGTCTCTCCAAGCTGTTTAGTGAGATCCATAATTTCCTCTGAAAGCACAAGAAATGTTCCCAATGGTTTTCTTGCAATAGTAATGTTTGGCATGTATTGATTTGAATATAGAAAAGGCCAATGACATACGTTGCAGGTTTTTGTTTTCACGTTTGAGTGTCTCTAGATGTTCCAGGGATTCCTCATAGGAATTCTTCATCTTGAAGTTCTCAGTGCCGACAGAACGCACCTCCTTCAGAGAGGACTCCAGCTCTGCCTGAGTCTCCTCATGCTTCTGCTTCCACTCAACCAACACCTAGAGGTACATGTGTAGTGGAATAACTGCAAAACACCCATGGAAACATCTCATGGATTCCAGAAATAACTTCCTTGGAGAATGCACAAACATCATCGTAAACCATTTCACAATTCGCACACCTTGCTGCATTGGCATTTGACCTCGTATATACATAAAACAAACCTTATCAAAATGTCTTTGCTTCTTGTCCAAGGCAGCAGCAGTAGCATTTGACCTTTCAACGTCCATCATCATGTCCTCCACCTCTCCCTGCAGCCGCTGTTTAGTCTTCTCCAGAGAAGAACACTTGCTGTTTACAGCCTCCACGGCCTCCTCCGCTTCCTGAAGACGCAGCGCGAGCTTCTTCCTGTGGTGTGAGAGAATACAGTATACAGCAGGGGTCTTCAATGTTTTTCAGACCAAGGACCCCCTAGCTGAGAGAGAGAGATGAAGCAGGGACCCCCCCACTACATAATGTATTGTATAAAATGTTGCAGATTAACCTTTTTTCATTTAATAGATGGCTTCATCATCATGTAGCGTTTCAGACATTTACTGTAACCACTTAAGCCTAACTTAAATCCTTGCTCTGCTTTTTCACCCTACACCAAAACTCTTTGCTGAAAACAGGTTTAAACAGCCGATCTAAAAGCTCACAGTGAGGCGTTGTGAGCGTGGTATTAGCTATAGCTCACAGTGAGGCGTTGTGAGTGTGCTATTCTCGGCTAGTATTACCCTCGCAGTAGGGATGCTAGGGTTCAAGTGGTTAAGTGTAAAAAAAAAAAAAAAAGGTACCAATTACACAAAGATTTGGTGGGCCACCTGTAGGCCAACTGCTGGAATTCCACAAGCTATTTTTGCCACAAGTTATATATTGTACACAATTCTTACTTGGCCTCCTCCAGCTCCTCGGTGCGCTGAATGGCATCAGTCTCATACTTGGTTCTCCACTGAGCCACCTCAGCGTTGGCCTTGGACATGCAGCGCTGCAGCTCTGCTTTGGCCTCCTGTTCCTCCTCGTACTGTTCTCTTAAGAGCTCACAGTCATGCCGCGCCGACTGCAAACCGTGAGCCAGGGCATTCTTTGCCTTTGAAAGAACGACGGACGAAAGTGTAAAAACACACTCGTAAGATTTTTCAATCAGAATCATAATTGGGATTGCTTATCCTTTTGTGTCTTCTTTTACCTTGACCTCCTCCTCAAGAAGTCTTTTTAGTTCCTCAATCTGTTGAAGGAAAGCTTGTTTGCCACGAGTCAGCTGTGACATCAGAGATTCCTTCTCTTCCATCTGGCGAGACATTTCACCTTGATAAAACATGAGAGAAAATTTACAAATGTATTGCATCTAATTGCTTTGTTGTTTTTTTCAATAAGCTCTCACCATTTTCTGTCTGTAGCTGTGTGTGTGTGTGTGTGTGTGTTTAATTACTAGATTATATTTCTTTTCAATAAGCTCTCACCATGTTCTGTCTGTAGACGAGCTCTCTGACTTGAAAGGTCGTTAATCAGTCTCTGATGGTCCTCTCCTTTGGTTTTCACCTCATTCAGATGGTCTTCAAGTGAACGGCACATTTTCTCCAAATTAACCTACAATATCCAGGTCCATTTGGACACGTTAACAGGAGGATTTTACAGTTTAGTGTAAATATAAACTCAGTTTAGCACATAATCTAGTGCATTGATGATGAATCATGATCTGTAATGATGCTCAATGACAGACCTTTGATTTAGCAATGGCTTCCGTGTTACTCGACAAGTCATCCACTTCCAGTTTTAACTCGGTCTTGTCTTTCTCCAGTTTCTGTTTGACCCGTTGGAGGTTATCAATTTGCTCTCCCAGCTCAGCCACGCTGTCTGCCTGTTTCTTGCGTAGAGCGGCAGTGATGGCCTCATTCTGCAGCGTGGCCTCTTCAAGGTCTCGCCGCAGCCTCTGGAACTCTGCTTCGCGCTTCTTGTTCATCTCGACCTGAGCAGCAGTGGCTCCTCCGGCCTCCTCCAACCTCTCGCTGATCTCCTCCAGTTCCCTGGAGACATCAGACCTCTGCTTCTCCACTCTGGCCCGAGCAGAACGCTCAGACTCAATTTCCTCCTCTAGCTCTTCAATTCGAGCCTGTGTGCAACGTGAGTTTTGAAGTACTGTAATTTTATAATGAACATCCCTATGATAATAACTAAACAATCAGAACAACAGTAAGTTATTAACTTGTGAAATCCAGAACGGTAAATCACCTGAAGCTCTTTTATCTTCTTCTGAAGCTGTGCATCAAGGACTTGCTCATCTTCAACCTTACTCTGCAGCTGTGACAACTCTAAGTCTTTTCTGTAAAATGAAGTCAAGCATGATGAGGTAGAATAAAAGGGACAGACAAAACAAAATAAATACCAATAATGAAACCTTACATACTATGAGCCTAAATAACTTGACTATTTATTACGATACTAGGTTCGTCACGACATTGTGAATAAGAAGACATGTTACTTTTTCAGCTTCTCATCCAGCTGAAGCTTTTCATTTTCCAGGTCCATGAGAGACTCATGTGCAAGTTTCACATCAGCCTCAAGCTTTCTCTTCACCCGTTCAAGGTCCATGCGGATCTTCTTTTCTTGCTCCAGTGAACCCTCCACCTATTAAAAAGGCCATATTTTTCCACTTTCTGAGTAAATGTTTGAAAAAGATGGAGCATTCCGGAGTCAAAGCTTTAGAGACCAATGACAAGATACAAAGATAATGTCCTGAAAACAAATTCACATGTTTATTCACATGTTCACATGTTAGTTTAGTAATTGCACCTTCCATACATGGGATTTATAATTATAAAAGTAATAGATGCCCAAGGAATGCAATGATTTTGTTAAACATTTTTTATAGCCTAGCCCTAGTAAACCATAATTATGTTCAAATCTCTTTCATGAAATGTAACTCACATCGTCCACCTGTTGTTCCAACTTGACCTTGGCTTTGGTCAGTGAGTTGACCTTGTCCTCCTCCGACTGAAGGTCATCCAGTGTCTGCTGGTGAGCTTCCTGCAGAGCCTTCTTCTCTCGGCTCAGTTTGCTGATGTTGTCCTCTTGGCTCAGGATCTCTTCTGTGAGATTCTTCACCTGAAGAGATAGAAAGACACAGTCACTGTGGCTTAGCGCAGTGGTTCTCAAACATTGTCCAGGACCAGGACCCTCAAATGTTTGTATGTTGTGCATGGAAACGGTTGATAATCACTGAAGCACTTCAGTTACCTTGTTCTCCACTGCATGTTTCTCCTTCTCCACCTTGGTCAGGGTGAGCTCCAGGTCGTCCATGTCCTTCTTCAGCTCGGAGCACTCGTCCTCCAGCTTCCTCTTCTTGGCGGTGAGCTCGGCGTTCACCTCCTCCTCGTCCTCCATCCTCTCCATCACCTCCTTCAGCTTGGCCTCCTGCTGGATCTGCCTCTTGATGAGCCCCTCACACCTCTCCTCCGCATCCAGCAGGTTGTCACACTCCTGACATTATATAGGAGAAAGTGCTGATATTACATAGCTCTTATTGGAGAGAGATTCAGGGTTTCGATTTGCTGGGGGGCATGGGAGGGAAAGTTCATGCCCCTGTGTTTGATGATATCTCCGCACCCCCCCTTCTTGTCATTCATTGTTGTCACCAGTGGGGAGATGTTGTATGCCTGCTTTGGTAAGACTTATTAAATAAACGCAGTTCCTTCTGGGGAAATGTACATTCTGACATGTTTGGTATATCACAATTTAATAAAAACTTTAACCACACTATAAATCCAGCGCAGCGATATTTCAGGTAAGCACAGAAGCCCATTCCACACTTGGGTGGCAGTGCTATAGAAGGAGATTGTTTTGGAGATTTGTGTTTGATTTGTGTTTGTTTTAAAAGTGGATGTGCGGCTGTGTGTTTGGGTGAACTTACAGCCTGGAATTGAAGAAGAAGATCGTTCTTCTCTTGTACAATGGAGACCATCTTTTCCTCGAGCTCTCTGCGTCTGCTGTCCGATTTGACCACGTCGTCCGTGAGCTTGGTGAAGTCCACCTTCATCTGGGCCATCTCCTTCTCCGCTTCCGCACTCTTCAGGAGGGGCTTGAGTTTGAAGTACAGCTTCATCCATGGCCAGTGCTTGACGTTCATGAACGAACGGAAGTTGTACTGGATGGTGTAGATGGCCTCCCTAGTGAACAAAGCAAGACCAGAAGGGTTTTCTGCTCCGAGGTCAACCTGCAGTACAGTACTATACAGTGATTTCCAAACAGTAAGTTATCTTTACTTTCTGAGCATCATGGTCTGGTAGTCCAGTCTGACCACGTGGCCACGGCACAGTGCCTGAGTGGACGTCACCACCTGGGCCAGGCGCGCGTCTCTCATCTCCTCCAACGTTCCAAGGAGACCAGCTTTAAAAAAGACCTGGAAGAACATCCGATAGATTGATTGCTTGTTTATTTGAAATACAGTATAACTGTGAGCTTGTAGAATGGCTATTTTCAGAGCGCAACACTTTGAGTGCAACGAAACATAATGACTTGTCTTTTAGTTCTACTGGAACTCTTCTCCACTATAGTGCCTCCCTGACATTTAGTCCAGTTTTTATTTGTTGCCGAAATTGTCAGTATATTTAGTATTAGTAGTCGTAGCTCAAGTTTTTATTTCGTTTATTTCGCTTTTGTCAGTGAAAAAGGCAGTCGACGGGACATTTTTCGCCATAGTTTTTAGTCGACAACATTATAACACTGAGACCAACAGTCACCTTGGTGTGTCCAAACTTGTACTGTGTGTGATCCACATCGATGGATCCCAGGACTCTCTCAGCCGCCTTCTTGTTGTCCATGAACTGTCCCTCTGGAACAGCACTGGCATTGAGGATCCTGTACCTGTGTAGATAGATACTTTATTGATCCCCCACGGGAAATTCAGATGATCCTATATAGCTCATACGGGCATACAATAAGGTTAAAAAGACTATACATCAGAAGGGCGGGGGGGTGGGGGTAATCCATGCAACTCGAGAACCGTTCACCCCACCGACTTCAAATTCGACACACACGTTCCACACCCCCACAGGGAGTGCAGTGCCCGGTGTCATCAAGTCGGTCAGACCCGTGTACGGTTGTCCAGAACTGCCACAAAAGGCCTCTGCCCGGGGCTCTGGACAGGGCCCCTGCACATGTAGTATAGGGGGCAATACTGCATGAAATGGCTAGAATCATTACACGGTGGAAACAAGCACCAAATCGGGTACACGCACTCTTTAGGGGTGTATCTCACCATCTCAGAAGGGGTGCCCAAAAATGTGGACACATTTAAAGGCTTTTTTAAAGGAAAAATCCAAAATGGCCACCAGAAATGACCTATTATTCCTAAAGGTGATATAATTCTGAAATCTTGACTGATTGTGCCAAGTATACCCTTTACATTTATAGTAATTAGACTAATATTATACAGGATTTGGCAAAAAATAACCCATGAAAAATGTCTTAAAGATATTTTTTACAATTTTAAATGCCAAAGATTGACTTAAAAGCCACTTGGAATGAGATGCCCTTCCACATTAATCCCTTTCTGAGGGATATATTGTCAATGCCAAAAATACATAATTGTTTTTAACAACTTTTACAAGACCCTATGAATGAATGATAGATAATATTGATATAGATAATGTATACAGTATAGTGCATAATAAGACAGTGAAATGTGAAGCCTGCACTGCATGTTCAGGGCATGGCCATTTGGACAGAGTGGCGGTTCAGAACACATGAACTGTGGTATGGCCCTGCTTCCAGAACACATGAACTGTGTTCTCAAGAACCGCTCATCCAATTGACTTCACACCAGAGAGTGACATCACGTTGGGTCCACAGCAGTAGCTAAAACCTCGGCTACATTTTCAATACTTCCGAGTATGAATAAAGGCGATGATGATGATGATGATCGGAAGATGGATGACGGCGGAAGATTGGGAGTGATGCTGCAGTCAGAACTGCAGCATCACTCCCAATCTTCCGCCGTAGTCTGAAAACCCACCTTTTCAGACTCCATCATGGCCCATAGCACTTACCCCACCCCCTTAGATAGCAATTCTGTAGACTTAGATAGCATTTGATACAGACTTATAGCATGTTATGTAGACAGCATAAGTGCATTGTATGTAGTCATAGCACGTCATAGTACATATGTGTAGCATAGTAGTATAGATGTATAGCTTATATGTATAGTTTCATTATAGATATTCCACTGTTACTTTCTTAGCTACGCATGTTTCATGATAAATGTCTTTATGTGATGTATTCCCATGCTTTTTGTTCTTGCTTAATGTAAGTCGCTCTGGATTAAGAGCGTCTGCTAAATGCCTAAATTGTAAATTGTAAATTGTATGATTATGACACCCACCAAGCATGAAGTAGATCGGATTAACAGTTCTCAAGATATTTGAACGACAGACAAGGCAGACGTGCAATTTATATGGATAGATGCCAAAGTACCTCTGCTTGAAGTCCCCGTAGGCTATTCGGCTGGGAAATCCCTTTCTACATATCCTGATGCCCTCCAGCACGCCGTTGCAGCGCAGCTGGTGGATAACCAGATGGTTTTCCATAATTCCTGCAATGATTCATGAAGTTAAAAACGTACACTGATCTGCATGTTCTTTCACAGGATGGATTTTATCCGACTGAGGTGATTATCAAACCGACCTGGCGTCTTTGACTCATTTGGAATCAAACACCGTACAAAGTGAGGATGAGTGGTTCTCAGATTGGTCATGAGCTTGCCAAGGTTCTCCTGGGAAAATAGGGGAAAAAAAGACTCATTCAACAGTCATTTCAGTTAGATTTTCCTTATTTTCTAAACATGCTTTTGTTTTTATTTCAATGTAGTGCATGTGCAATGTTCATAATATGTACTGTGTCAACGTGGTTTACCCTGAACAGAGCTGACACTGTCTGGAAAGATGATCCCTTCTTCTTTGCGCCTTTCTTGCTTCCTGCAGGTGCTTCTGCAGAAAAACAATTAACAAATACATTTTGTATTGATGTGCATTATTTATGCTAATGACTACTATGTCCAATGTTCCTTTTTGAGTCCATGAACTTGTAACGATCATACTCAAGGAGTGACCTTAACCGTTTGAACTGATTGATTTGATTTTATGTACTGCAAAAGAATGTTTGACTGTATATTTCATTATTTAATTTGCATACAGTATCCTACATTCGAGCTCATTTCCCCATGTTATCCATTAATATTCACTTGGTGTAGTGATACAATTCAGAATTATAAATGTGATAATTGAAAATAAGAGGCAGCTGGGAAAAACCCTTAATTACAATCTGTTCCAAAGAAGCTATAGTGTACAGCATCAGCATGGCCAGTTTTTTTTTACTGATGACTTCTGGTACAGCAGAAGTACATACAATGGATCCAGTGTAGTCTCAAGCTCTTAATATTTTCAATTGGTTAAATATAAAAAAAAAAACTTTCAACCTGTGTTTTGGGCATGTCATTATGGGTGAACATTTTAAACATTATTTCCCTGTCTTCTTTTTCTTTTCTTTTTTTGAGTGATGCAACCACTCCAAGGAACAGCAATGTCCCTATGTCCCAACCTATGTCCCTATGTCCCTATGTTTAGAGTACCAATAGGGGGTGCTGTTGCACCACTCACTTCAGACTGGTCTGATTTTTTGAATGGTGCAACAACTCCAAGGAACAGCAATGTTCCTATGTGACTATGTTTAGATTACCAGTAGGGGCAAAAGTGGTGCTGTTGTGCCAGAAACAGAGAGAGAGAGAGAGAGATAGTGTTGCACTGTTGCCTGCTAATGAGAGAGATTGAGGGGGGGGGGGGGCAGGAGTTGCACCACTCAGTTCACACGGGTGTGATTTTTTCTAAATCTTCCGAAAATTGTGAAAAAAGTAGATCTACAATCTCACAACACGTTGCATCATAATGTGTTGTGGATCGGCAATTGTGTACATGAGTACTCCTGTATGGGGCTGAGACATGGGCCCTTACAGCACAACAGGAAACAGCCCTGGATGGAGTCTACACAACAATGCTATAATTGGCACCATAGGTGTCACATGGACGGACCGCATCAGAAATGTGGACCTACATGGGGACCTACCACGGGTCACAGACATAGTCAGAGAGAGAAGGATGAGGCCGGCAGGGCACTGCGTCAGGCACCCAGAAGTGCCAGAACTAACTATTGACTCTATGGGAGCCAACCCAGGGCAGAGCCACGAGGGGCAAGAAGCACACCACCTACGTAGACGCACTGCGGCGCGACAGCTTAACTAAGAACACTGTAGAGTTCAAGAACCTGATGTTAGGGCAGCGACCCGAGTTGGTGTTGGCTATAGAGTCGATATAGACCACACTTTCGCATCGCATCAACACATGACAAAGTATTAGCGTAGTCGTGATACATTTCAGAATTATAAATGTGATTTATTTTTCATAATAAAAAAAACCCTCATCATTTACCATCTGTTCCAGAGAAGCTAGCGTACACCATGGCCAGTATTCTGACCGGGGACTTCTGGTACAGCTGCACGACGGACTCGTTCAGCGGGTCTTTGTTCTTGTCGAGCCAGCCGCCGATGTTGTAGTCCACGGTGCCGGCGTAGTGCACCAGGCTGAAGTGGGCCTCCGCCCGGCCCTTCACGGGCTTGGGCTTCATGAAGCAGTCGTTCTTGCCGAGGTGCTGGTCGTACAGCTTGTTCTTGAAGGAAACGTCCGACGCCTTGGGGAACATGCACTCCTCCTCGAGGATGGCGAAGATGCCCATCGGCTTGTTGTTGGACATAACCGTAGGTATGAACGTGAGATATAGTCATCTCTGAGATAAAGTCATCTCTGAGATAAAGTCATCTCTGAGATAAAGTCATCTCTGAGATATAGTCATCTCTGAGATAAAGTCATCTCTGAGATATAGTCATCTCTGAGATAAAGTCATCTCTGAGATATAGTCATCTCTGAGATAAAGTCATCTCTGAGATATAGTCATCTCTGAGATAAAGTCATCTCTGAGATATAGTCATCTCTGAGATAAAGCAACTGTAACATATTGGGATAGACTAGGATGGAGAAGATGCCCATCGGCTATCATTCATTATCAGAAAACGGTACAAGGCTAAATGTTCCTTCCGTTTTTAATTTGACTTACTCTGTAAGATATTGCCACTTGTAACGCCCGTGATCGTTAACCTACAGTACATACCTTCTCAATAAGCTCAATGCAGGCAGCCAAGTCCATGCCGAAGTCAATGAACTCCCATTCGATCCCCTCTTTCTTGTATTCTTCTTGTTCCAACACAAACATATGGTGGTTGAAAAACTGTTGCAGCTTCTCATTCGTGAAGTTAATACACAGCTGTTCCAGCGTGTTGAACTGAGGAAGCATGCATCACATTATACAGTATTCATTAACATTATTCATCATAGCATCAGGTGCATTATGAGCTGTGCACGCAGTTTTCAGCACGTACATCAAATATTTCAAAGCCAGCGATATCCAGAACACCAATGAAGTGCTGTCTAGACTGTTTTGTGTCTAGCTGCTGGTTGATTCGCACAACCATCCACAAGAACATCTTCTCGTAGACTGATTTACCGAGGGCTCCAACAGAGTTATACACCTAGGAAGAGAAGAGAATGAAAGGAGGTCTTCACTTATAAACAAAGGCCTAGAAACATGAAACAATTTTGGCCATTAGGGTTGCACAATTACTTGAAAACTAAGTAGCCTATATATTTTTTTCTCTTATAATTTTTATCCCACGATTTTGGAACCCATTTTTCACCCCTGTGTCAATTATCTAATGTGATCCTGGGCTCTACACACCCTCCGCCAACCTGGGGAGAGCAACAGACTTGAACTCATACTTCATGCATGAGTGTCCAAGTCGCTCCTTTACACCTGACATGGAAGGAACACGTTATTCCGACCAGTTCCTTTCCCCTCATCACGCTCCCCGGCTGGCCAGGGGGAGGCAGTTTAGAGACCAGGATCACTGCATGTTTTTTGTGAGGGTACCTACCCTAGGGGACACGGGGAGAACATGCAAACTCAACACAGAAACTAAGTATTTAATAATGAACCTGTCCCACGAGGCTCATAAAGGCACAGAGACCACTGTGGAACATTTGACCAATGATATGTTACTGATCAAAACGATAAGCAGCAAAGGCAATAAGAAAGTGATAAAAAGCAAAAAAAAAAAAAAAAAGCAAAAATGTATAATTTTAGCTAATGCAATGATGATCATTGCATTCTGAGTAATCTTACCTGCTGAACATTTTGTCCTTTTGTGACGTACTCGTTTCCAACTTTAACTCTGGGACAACAAAGATTTTTAAGCAGGTCTGCAGAGTTCAGACCCATCAGATATGCTGCCTTATCAGCTTCTGGACAACATAAAAGAAAAAAAGTGTAATCCTTAATATCAAAGCACTTGATTCTTTGGAATAGTACAGCACTGTAGGTTTGTGCTTTTGTCAGGTGGTTGTCTTTATGATGCAAATCAGTGGTTCCCAAACCTTTCTCAAAAGAGAGACTAGACATTTGCCTGGGACCCAAACTAGCGCTTCATTGAGAGCATATAGATCGTTTATTTTCACTAGCCTGGCGACTGTAGCAAGGATTCACGGACGCTTCCTCTTCAGTAAATCCCCGCTATAAGGCTGGCCAAGCCAGGCTATATTTTCACTACTTCTTTTTATTTAAGATATATTTTTTTGGCGTTTTCTACCTTTATAGAGCGTCGCAGTCCCATCCCCCTACCAGGGCCCAAAAAACCGGCAGGTTGCAACACTTTTTTTGTTGCTTTTCTTCTTTGTAATTATTTGTTTGGTACAAAATATTGTGTTTGGTCCAAAATATTGTGTTTGTTGTCATGATTTGTCACAATTCGAGTTGGCTTTGTCCGCAGCGTAACCGTCTTTAAATAAATACTCTTTGAAATGTCTATGAGAAACATGCATTTGGAATCATTTCCTGGGCCTGGCGTCATCATGAACTGCGACACTATTGACAGGAAATGGGTGAAATCAGTGATGTAAATGAAGTGGAGCCAAAATTAAAAGGCTAAGAGACAATTCAATTAAATACAAAGTTTAAGAGATTTTAAATTAAATAAAAAGTTTAAGAGACAACTCACCCTCTGTGCCGTCAGGCTCCGCCTGCTCCTCTCTCTGCTTCTGTTTGAACTTCATGTTCCCATAATGCATCACTGCACCGGTCATCTTGTAAATGCCCATTTTCTCATCAGCAGTGAAGCCCAGAATATCAATGGCTTCCTGTTTCGTTAAGTAGATAAATTAATGCTGAATTAAGTGCTTTAGATATCAGACACACCACGCCAGCACATTTCGCTGAGTCAAACTCACATCAGTGGCCATCAACTCCTCCGCATCATTTATACTCTTCACAGCGATTTCCCCGTGACTGATAAAGGCAAAGTCATAGGGGTTGGTGGTGATGAGAAGCATATCTGAAATCAACACAATCAAGATAATTGAATGTGTTTAATGTTACACTCTCAAGAGTGATTACAGGAGCAGGAGCAGGAGTCACTATGGTCTAATTAGTTGGTTGCTAGGGTAAATAGGCAGTTGCTAGGATATACTATGCTGTTGCTATAGGGTAAAACTGTTGGTTGCTATTAGAAGGACAATTTCAGTCAATAGAAATCAATTTGATGAATGTATCATGGTTACAATGGAGCAAGAACTTAAAATGGGTTTTGTTAAGTATTCGTTCACGAAATACTTCACTCTATGGGAGTGTATTCACTCCCATTTTTTTGTATTCAAACAGCCAGCAATGAGTAGTCTCTATGACACGTAATGAATTTCATTTTTATAGTGCTTTTCCAAGTGCTCAAAGCGCTTTACAATGGTTCATTCATTCATACATTGGGAGGTGAAGCGGCGAACAGTTGACGCCAGTGTCCTCACTTCCCACATTCACACACCAATGGTGGCAAGCTCACACCGACCGACTCACTGGAGGCAATGTAGAGAGAGAGAGAGAGAGAGAGAGAGAGAGAGAGAGAGAGAGAGAGAGAGAGAGAGATTACCAATAAGTTCAGGCTTCTTGTTGCAAGTAAGTTGATAAAAGATATGATAGCTCCTCTCAGCTCCCAACTGAAATGTCACTCTGGACTTCTCCAACAGATCTTTCAAAGACACAAGAAAGTATATCAACAAATTATAAGAACATGCCAGCATTGAGTATTATTTCAATTAGCATGGAGATGATCAATTTACGTGAAAGCAAAACGTACATGTTTCAATATCTGAAGATGCCAGTTTGCCGGTTGCACCAAAGTGTATTCGGATGAATTTGCCCTATTCAACAGAAGCACATCTTACTGACCATGTTATAAAAAACAAAACAAAAAACATTTTAGTGTACAATCGTAACAAGAGAGAGGCAATGCTCTCTGTCTACCAAGCAATCTTTGGTCCTACCTACGTCCTAGGTCCCACCTATGGTCATGAAGTGTGGGTCATGACCGAATGAATAAGGTTGCGAATAAAAGTGGCCAAAATGAGTTTTCTTCGACGGGTGGCTGACATCTCCCTTAGAGATAGGGTGAGAAGTTCAGTCACACAAGAAAGACTCAGAGAATAGTCGCTGCTTCTTCGCCTGGAAAGGAGCCAGCTTAGGTGGTTCGGGCATCTGGTCAGGATGCCTCTCGGGCTTCTCCCTAGGGAGGTCCTTGAGGCACATTTTGAGATCCCCCAGGAGGAAGTCACTAATGTTGATCTGAAGAGGGAAGTCTGGAACATTCTGGTGGAGCTGTTGCCCCCCGCGACCCGACTACGGATAAGCGGTTGAAGATGGATGGATGGATGGATGGATCTTAACATTTTATGCAGACTTACAAAGCGAGAAGAGTTGTCATTCCTCGCAGTCTTGGCATTCCCAAAAGCCTCCAGCAGAGGGTTGGCCTGGATGATTTGATCCTCCAGGGTCCCCTGGTTCAAGAACAACACAGTCAAATCTTGGGTGCAAAGTGCAAACTGATATATCCAGATTTAAATAACACTCTGTATGTCTGCATGGACATAAACTGTACTGCTACTCATTCAGACGTCAGCCGAAGTGAGCCCACCTTCATTTTGCTTGCCGTCTCTTTTTTCTTGTCTCCAGACACTGTCGCGATTGTCGCGAAGTACTGAATGACCCGTTTGGTGTTCACAGTCTTCCCCGCTCCAGATTCCCCACTATAAGCATGAAAGAATACATTTCAACTGTTACAGAGACACTGTCAGGCTGAAAACCTTTATGTCCCATAGTTACTTTTCAGGAAATAGGGAAAATAACCTGTTACTGTATATGTATTCCAATGGATCCAGTGTAGTGTATCATTTAGTCACAAGCTCTTGTTAAATATCTATAAAAGCCACTTTCAACCCGGCCGGCATCCCTATTTTGAGTCATTATAGGTGAAGATTTATTCTTTAATCAAAGTTTTCAGAAAATAGTGAAAATAGCAGATATGCAAGCTCACAACATGTCACATCACAGTGCGTTGTGGATTGCCTATTCTTGCTACATTTGCACAACATTGTCATGACAAAGAATTAAAAATAGTGCTTCAATGTATATGAAATATGGAGATACAAGGTTTCTGCCTGACAGGGACCATATATGTTGTTGAAATTATTTATTGGGAACATAATAACTGTACTTACGTGATAAGTATAGACTGATTTTCACGATCTGTCAAAAGAAAGATTAGGCATATTTATTGACTATAAAACCAAAATACCTATACTCAGCCAGAACTGGACATTGGTGGATATGGACGTACCAGTAAGCATGAACTGATATGCATTATCAGACAGAGCAAAGATGTGAGGAGGAACCTCCATCCTCTTCTTCCCTCGGTAGGCCTGGACCACCTCTGGGTTGTAGACTGGGAGCCACTTGTAGGGGTTCACAGTCACACAGAACAGCCCAGAATAGGTCTATAGGGAAGGCAAGTTATAACCTCTTAAAGCCTGGCATCACATGTGGCCATGTCAATAATAATATGAGCAAAAGTGTGAATGTAAATGTAAATGTTGTAACTGGAACTCCACTAATCCAACAAACGAATTTGGAGAGACAGGGCCTTCGCAGTGGGACAGCCCTAGTTAGCTATAGATGCTCCCTGAATGACTTACATAGATCATCCATGCTGAATAGCGCTCTTTGAGGTTGAACAGGACCGCTGGCTCATGGAGGTGGGTCATCATAGCCATATCCTCAATTTTATCATACTTGGGTGGGTTCAAGGGGAGGACTTGGTCCTCCTTCACCGTTACCGTCTAGGAGGGAAACAAAAACATGATAGTCTTTTATGTTAAGATGAAGCAATAATTATCACTGCACACAATGTGTAAAAATGATCATGTGCACAGCAGCAGCGGTTAATTCTCAAATGTTTTCACGTCAAGTTGATATGTAGCCTGCTAGTCCGTGGATCCCAATCTAAAAATAATTTGTGTTGTGATGACATTTTCCAAATCATCCACGTTTATTCAAAGATATCCAATCTACAAGATTGGCTATTTTTTTTTGAATAGCCATGAAGTAAAAAATTGCAAAATAATTTGCTGGGGAACCCTCTTGGGGGATTCTTGAGGAACCCCCTCAAGAATCCCTGGGGGGCACATATGGTGTGACACATCATGAACGTTCAAATATAGAATAACCAACATTCTGCATCCACTACAGACTGCAGGCCTACCCTGTCATCCTGAGTCTTGACAGTGACTTTTCCGTCCTCCTGGCTCAGGACCTCTGCCTTCACATACAGCTCTTTTTCATCGCTGATGAAGCATGCCGCTTTGCTGTCAAAGGGACGAGACTGAGCCTCAATCCTCTCCTTCTCTGACTTACGCAGGTATTGGGCGGCTGGCCCGAAGATGGCCATTTCCCCGTCTGTGCTCATTTTCTATTCCTGTGTCAAAGATGGAATCATCATCATCATCATCATCTTCTTCTTTTTGTATTACTTCACTCATAGTGGACATCTGGCATGAGTGAACTCACCTACTTAGTGCACCAGACAAAATATCAATATCACCAAATCGTCCAAACCTGTCTGGGTAATTTGTGTTACAACAACAAAACACTTACAAATACACATGCACTTAATCCTAACCATGACATAAAATACATCGCATCGTGATAGACACTGTCACCATCCATTGTGAGTGCTGTGCAGACTTACCTACAGTAGTTGATTTGGCTGGGCTTGTTGTAGAGGCCCTTTTTATATCGTATCATTGTCCTAGGTGCAAATCCCTCTCCCTTTACATGGGCACGTAGTGGTTAAGCTGCTATATGTGAACCTATTGCACATCATGGATAAGTTCATTAGTACAAGGTGCCGTACAGAACTATATTTAGCATCCAACACCGTAAAATGTCATGTTTTGACTCAGTACAGTGCATTCCAGGAATGCTGCCAAGCCTGCCATGCATATTTAAATTGTCATATTCAAGCCGAGCAAACTGAACTCAACACAAGCGTGTATGAAAAGGCTCAATCTTTTTTCACAATGAACAGTTTTCTTAAATACTTTTTTTCTGAGGCACGGTAAAGGCAGATTTGCAATATAAACCGTTTGAATTATTCACCCCCCAAAAATGCCATATTTTCCACTGATACCAGTGAAATATTGTTCAAAAGCCACTTCAGCCACTTTTTACAACAATTAAATATGTAATATACTTATGCCAACTATTATAAATGGAGGAATGTTAGCCATATACAGTATGCAAGTTAGCTAACCATACAGTTTGATTTAAAATCCTGCAAATTCAAACTTAGCAGAACATACTAGATGCAGTAGTTTATTCAAACAAGATCTATACAATCTCATCAGAGACAATTCAGTAGTCCGTATGTAGAGCTGTGCATCTCCAAACTAAGCTGGCTAAATATTCCCCTTGATGGAACTTGTTGTGAAAGCCTTTGCAACAGCTATTTCGGTAGATAAAGAAAACTAACATGATTAGTGTCCGGACACGAACGGCCTGACAACCTTTAGAAGGGGATTTGAAGAGGATTGATTATATTCTTTTTAAGGGATTATTGCGACCAGCTGGGACGGAAATACCGGCCATCAAAGCCTGAGTGGGATAGAGTTGTTTTAACAATGAGAACATGGCGTCAGTCCAATCCAAACAGTACTTATAATATGATATACTGCACTCCGTTGTGGTCATCTACGAGAAAGTCCTGTAATCCCCAACTTCAAATGGACCCCACATCAAATACGTTAAAAAAAATAAACTGAGCAATTTGTGTCTGTTGTTTAGTCATCATTTTGGTAAATACTTTGGATGAATTTCATATCCTTTGACAGTACTGAGTGCAACGTCATAACCAGGTGAGGGATGAAAGGGTTTTGGCAGCAGGGTTTTGATTTAACTTTGACCACAGCTTGTCCTATAAAAGATGTCTCTTTGAAATTAATTGTAATTGTATATCCTTGCAAAAATGTTTGTATTTCAAATGAGGTAGATGGAGATAGAGATATAAAGAAATTCACAGCTAAATCCTCCCGACACCCAACATTTCCCATACTCAAGGCTGGTCTGATGTCAGGAATGGAAGTAGTATTATCTTGCTGATAATTGACTGCACCGGCACTCAGGAATACAGGGATACTTGTGTACAGTGTATATCATCAATTCAATATACATTTAATCATCTCCACCAGGGCGACAGGTGGGAATTATTGGGGAGTCTGGATGTAAAATTCTAACATCCATTTATGAAGTCAATACATCTATGTATAGCTGACAGAATATTTCACGTAGATGTTTTTACCGGTAGTCATTTTAATTAAAAGTGTACTGTAACTGTCTACTATATACAATACAACACAAATACAGGAAAAACAACAGACAACGCAAGGAAAAATATATCTAAATAAGTTGTAAAGTAATGGATGGATAATAATGATGTTCAAAACATTTTGCAAATGTTTAGCTGCTGGGAACATGCATATTGGAACAATGGAATGAATACCGTATTCCAACATAGAACCATGCACGTTTGTTTTTGATTGAGTTTTGTAGTGCCCATTCCCTGTGGTGTACAGATAGTCTGTCAGTTGACCATATGTGCTGTGGCCAGAGAAGTCAAACACAGAAGTTCAAGATATTGCCTCTTATGTTACTAGTACTACCAATCTGGGAACCCATTGGCTAAAAAAAACAACACTCTCTCTCGACTATTGTCGTGGAATTCTGGATCAATCAGCCAATCAGCACAGGGCAGAAAATCATAGTTATACTCTAGCTGCCAACAAGATAGGTTGTAACATAAACTATTAATTAGGCTTAGTGGAGACATCTAGGCTCGGCCCATACAGCTACCAAATATGATGTATTATAGCCTACAAGTATCATAAGTGATGGCAAAATACAAAAGGTCAGATATAATCAACCATATGATTTCTTCCTCAATATGTTACTAAGAGTTTTCAGGTCTTCTAACTACAATTGGTAGCTCTCCTACATAGTCTGATGGCAATAAGTGAATGCTATGGTCCCTGAACCTGAAACTAGGCCTGAAGCTAGGCTGCAATGTTCTCTGGAATCAACATTTCTATTGAGAAGCCATTTTAATTTACAGTATGTACAGTACAGTAACGGTTCACTGCGGTAGGTGTCAAATGAAATGAACATAAAGGCCACACACTAGAAATACAAATCTAAATGGAGACTCATAAAACATCTGTTATATCGCCTTCACCTTTAGTGTTCAGTTCAGTTCAGTTCAGTTCAATTTTCAATTTTGAAACAAATTAAATGCCATGTTCAGCATAGCATTGTCCAAGTGTGTGGTATAATTATTTTGTATTAAAAACTGTATGTTAGCCTGCACGTTTGCAGACAAAGATACATTACAGTATCTGTCAGGCAAGCAGATTTTATATTTTCTGTTACATTACTGCAAATGATGCCTTTCACAACTTCCACTAGAGTGCACTGCAGTAGCCTATAACTACAACAAGAATACCGGTATTACCAAAGTTAGGTTGTATTAGGAAGTTGCAAGAACTGCCACGGTTTATCACCATTATCTAAAATTAGGAGTACAAATTGTATGTTACATTCTATCCAATTATCATGGCAATTTATTTTTCCATTTTTAATAAACTACTGATATACTCAAACCAACTTGCTGCTTGCTCAAACACTTCATTCACAAGCCCAAATCATGCAAGTAAATTTAAGAATTAAGATACACATACTGTACTTGAGAAAATGTAATATTTGCGATTATTCTCAAGAGCTCCCCCTATACCTAAAAAACAAAAAATATACATCGCATGGATGCACCTGGGAAGTATTATCAGTGATGTATCCTGAGGTCAACGGGGTTTCGGGTCTTCCAACATCATACCCCTCACTCAGGCGACCCAGCCGGGGTGATCAAGTCCCGACTTACGTCCCAGTAGCTACCCTCAATCAGTCCCACTAGGGCAAAACCAGGGCCACACAATCCGTTGGAACTACTCCAGAACTACGCTGCCAGGGCTGGGAGGTACACTTCTGGCGCATGGAAGGACTAGGCTCTGTGGGTTGTCTCCTGTCCGGGCCCCTCCTACGTCTCACCAGGTCCACTCCTGCTCTCACCAGGGACCTGTGCGTTGCACCAGAGTCCCAGCACCAGACACTTCATTCAGGAGTGGTGGGCAATGGTTCCACAGGGAAATGGTGCTGTGGCTCCGCTTGCTGCTTGCATGGCCCTCCTAAGGGCCTCACCAAGGGCTTAATTGCTTCCTCCTCACAGAGGACACAGGCTGGGGCGCTAGCCCATACTGCTCACCTGTGTGCCGTCTACATTCCGGCTGTCTCTCCGGTGGTCACCAGACTATACCTGGTTGTCAGTCTGTTCCTATGAGTCCCCCAATTCTATACCCTGGTCCACCCAAAACATATTTCAACCACTTTAAATCTGGAATCCCTATTTTGGGCATGAATTATTGGGTGAAACATGAACATCTTGCAAAGAGTGGTCACTGGCAGTAGCCTGGCTAATACGCCAGACCGAATCAATCTGGCTTATTAGCCAGTCTACACTGGCAGTGGTGTCATGTTTTTACTGGTACCACGGCGTTTTAATGACGTCACGCACGTGCACGCGTGTGCATGTGCGCATCTCGGCATGCACACAGAACAGCTGATATAACCTATAAGCCTAGTAGTTAAATAGTGTATGGGAGTTTTAGACAAACACAAAAGTAAACAATTAAAATAGTCAGACAAACATCTTGATTGATTGATTGAAATATGTATTAACAGTTTCCTGAATTACAGTACATTTCCAGCAGCACAACTCAATACAAAGACTGTTAACTGTGAGTGGACGACCCAATAAAGCATTACACTTCTTTACAAGAGGGTTCACCTTGTTCAATTCATCAAAACATTTAGAGACGTTCAAATAGACACTTCTATATAGCCAAAGAACAGAACATAAAGGAGGTAAAAAGGGGGGGGAAAACATAGTGAGAGGGAAAAGGGGTGGGAGAGGGGATTCAGAATGGGGGCCAGTTTCGAATTGCAAATTTGCAGGATTCGCATATGTCTTAATGACTGTTGGTAGGGCGTTCCACATTTTGGTGGCATATAGAGCGAAAATAATTTAGTACTTGCCCACTAGCGAAACTAAAAGTTTGCTTTGGACGAATTAATCTGTTCTTTGATGGAGGAGGAGGCATCTTCTTGTGTACAGCACACAGACGCAGTATAGCCTACTGCCAGGAGCCATAGCCTATTAGCCTCTATACTGCTGTGTGCATATAATGCTTACCGTATAGGCTACGTGCGCTCAGGTAAAAGCTGTCCTGTTGTTATGCAAAGTAGTATCCATTTGATTCGGCACGGTACTTGACACGGCGTGAAGATAGGAGGAGGGGGCGCCAGTAAACCTAGAGCCTGGCTGTGTGTAAACAAGTTCTTGAGCTTAGTCCAGTTACCCTGGGTAAAACATAGTAGGCCTACCTTTCCTTTCCCACCCCTCACTGGGGAAAATTCTGGGAGGAAAACAGAAACGGGGTGAGTTGTCTTGTTACCGACCTACCACTGGCACTGGGTATAGTTGGTGCGTCTTGGGAAGTCTGGTGACGCGTTCGGTTGTGCGTCTTCTCTTGAATCTATAGGCCGGGGGACCGCGTTCTAGCCATAGAGTTATTATATACTCTAAGGTTCTAGCGTGCACGCACATGCACCGTTCCGTCCCTGCGCGTGGTACCATAATATCTGCGTTCTACGAGCATGACACCGGCGTTCACACAGACACAGGACTTTGTAAAGCGAACCAAATATGTAAACAAATGACACGTGGACATGTTAAGCGAACCATGCAATGGTGAAAAGAGGTCATTTTACGAGGGAAAAAGAACATGCGGGGAAACCACTGTCTACAATAATTGTTGCCGGGCACAATTAACCTTCAGTAGTTCAGTCACACAGAGAGAGAAGAGAACAGCAACATGATCCAGCAACAACTTGCTATTGTATTCATTCTTAATAATTATTTTACAAGCCAAATAAGAGCAACAGATGAACAGGAGCAGCTTGAACAATAATGTGCTTGCTGCATGCACTCACTGGTCAGACTCAGACAGGTAAAGTGATAATTTATCAATGATAACTTAGCCTTAATTTTCTTTGGAAATAATTGGCCCACGAATAATGATAAATGTTTTTCTCTTATGAATGTGATAAGCTAGCTAGCCACATTAGCATCAGAACCTAACCCCAAATAATCGCATTAAAGACGTTTGGCAAGCCACGACCAGGAGCAATTAAAAGTTACCTTTGTTGTAAATTACAGCTGGTCTTCTTCTGGGCATGTCGTCATGATTGTGATTATCAATGCATCACGTGGCTCTCTTTATCGAAGGGGTGTGTCAGTTTCTCACGTTTACTTTGGAACCAGAGTAAAGATCAAGATAGCCTGGTGAACCCACTTCCCCTGCTGCTGGACAACATTTCACTTCAGCCTCTTGGATATCAGGATATGGTCTGTGTCCCACTCATGCCGAGAACCACAGAAGTTGAACACAAATTGCTTTGTTGAAATTAAGAATGAAGGATTTGCACGAGTTGTTCTGATTTCTTTCATTTAGCTCAGTGTCTTTGACAGTCTGTTTAGCTAGTTGCCAGACAGTGGGGTCTGCATTCTTGATATAGCTCTCATCTGTTTGAATCAGCGAGGAGTGCTACAAAAGGGACACTCACTATAATGTAGGGTCAATTTGATTTAGCATAAAAGTACAAGCTGGGAACACAGAACAGTCCCTGTTGTGTGGGACTAAATCACAGTTCTGTCTGACAGTATCAGCTTTTGTGCTGCCCAACACTGAGCGAAGCTCCGCTCGGGCATGGGCAATGAGGCCAATTCTTGGACCCTTACATCTGGTCTTTACACTCAACAAAGACTCATAGAAATGGTTTTGCACTGATTAAACCAAGGCGTGTCTCCCTTCCAGATTTCCCCCCCCATAAATGAAGAAAGAAGTTGTCTTGAAAGCTATACTGAATAACTTATAAACTATTCAGTGTCTCTTTATTCTATGTCCTTAGGTATGACCCCAGTCTTTGAATACTTTTGTACAGTAGTTTGTGATCCTGTAAGTCTAAAGGTTTCCGTTCCATTTTCCATTCTAAAGTATCTTTATCTCTATCCACTTTTCCAGTGGCTTGTTAACGGACACCTCTCTGGCTCTTGGAGTTCTTCTGACCAAGTTAGACGACAACATTGTGGCACATGGTAAGGATTTCATTTTAATGACCTGATAATGTACCTTGCATGGCCCTTATGTGGTATGGGGTTTTGTAGTGAAGTGCTCATATATCACTGTCTGTATTGGATTCAGACTGCATTGGCAAGCCTTCCAGTCCGTCTTTATAAATTCCTTTTAACCCTGGCTATAACACTAAACAATCCTTTTGGCAATTTGCCAATACATGGCAAATTGAGGAAGCCTACTTCGGTATTATTCTTTTAAATATTCCCCCAAAACAGATAATGGTCTAATGGAGCTGGGAGCTTCTCCTTTGGTCCACCCATTCCTGGGACATGTGAGAATTGTACAGTGAAGAATCTGTGAAATTCACCCAAACACCTGCCTGTAGTAAAAAACAGGGATGTAGGCTGCGAAACAAACCTACCTTCTATGATGTCACTGAGCATCATGAAGGTACAGAAAGACCCACCCACCTGCAGACATCAGCATGAAAATTCCAAAAATATAATTGTCTGGGTGAAAATCACCCATGTTTGTAAGGCATTGATGCGCGCCAGTTGATGACAGACAGTGAGACCTGAAGGTTAGACCTGTGTTGCATGAACTTCACCTTCACTGCCTTCAGTTTCCTGCCTTATATATCCAAATAAAGCTAAAACTACCTCCACCCCTGCGCCCTGAAAAATAAATACATGAAATAAAAACAAATTAATTATAAAAGGCATCATTGAGTTCTAAAATGAACTGGCAACAATCTGACATGAAAATCATATCACAAATCACAATCATTGGCTCTGGCAAATCATTTGATGGTGTAATTATTATGAATATAGTATATATATAGTATGTAATATAATAATTGTATGCTGTTCTATCATTTACAATTGAGGCATTTAGCAGACGCTTAATCCAGAGCGATTTACAGTAAGCAAGAACAACACATGGTAATGCATCAAATACATAAAATAGTCATCAAGAATCATAAGGAATCTAAGAACCTAGCATCTGTCTAACAATAGCAAGAACTGTACAGTAATGTACTGTACTGTACTGTACTGTATGTAGAGATACAGAGAAGTACACTCAATACTGTCCGTATTCAGCCCAGTTTGCATCAATCCATCAGTGTCACCCTGACCTGATCACACCCACACTGTAGAATCCTGAGTGTTTAACTCTGAAAGAGCTGTACACGTGTTGCCTTCATATGTCGCATATACTCTGATCACTGCTCTTGCTTTGTGTAGCCCTGCCAACACAGTTGGTATTAAGATGCCAACGTGTTTCTGTTGTTAGCAGTCCAGCACTTCATTATAGTCTGTTCCTTTGTGTGGTATTCTCTTAAGCTCTGTTGTTGGGGGTTTTTTTGGTGGAAAAAGTCTAGACAACCTGTCAACAGAAGTTGAGGTTGCTATATGCTCATTAGGGTGGGCGAGGAAGACCAGTTGTTTTTCCCCTGGCCTCTATATTCCATCAACATCCTGTGTAGCTATAGATTCATCTAGAAGGCTGCTCCATTTTATAATTGCTTTACTGAAAATCCCCTGTATACTCTAGTGTGCCCTGGGGGCAGAGAAAAACCAAATGGGGAAAAAAGTGCTATCCGAGCTATCTAAATAAGTTCCATGCATTTTTATGTCATGGCACATAATGGAGCTAGCCGTGTAGAAGAGGGTCTGTTATTGTAATTGTGTGTTGTCGACTAATCTCGCAAGCTACTGGACCGACCAGCACTGTATTTCCGCTTGTGCATGTTGCCAGTATGACCATATGACCTTGACCATTGTCATTAGGCAACTTCCTCAACAATGGTCTTGTCTCTTTCAGAGCGATACACCTCTTGGGTCATACTTTTTCTTGTCCAGCTATGCCTAGCTGCTACTCACTTGAACTCTTGACGTATATTTCTCGGTTGAGACTCGGTGCAAATGTGTTCTCTCAAAGGACTTCAGCCGGAGGGGCCACAGATATGGGCCACTTGAGAAACAGTGAGACAACACAAATATACAGAAATCAGTCAGGCTTTTGTCATTTGACTGGAACTCTTCCTACTAGTCTTATTCATTAATCCTCTTTCCAGGTGCAGAGTAGTCCTTTCTTTTCAATTTAGTCAAGCCTTTGAACCAGTTCAAGCCGAGAAAAGCTGTATTAGGTGAGCTGTCCTCTGACAGAGTTTGAAAGAGCTTGTCTTGTTTGTTTCTTGAGAACTGAAGATGGAAACAACAAGCCACGTTGCTTTTTGTGTTATCCTTTTAGCATCACCTTTGACTGTACTACCTATACTCTTAACAAACGCGTTTGATTTTAAGACTGTGAAAGCTGTGTGCCAATTTCGGCACACAGCTTATTGCTAGCGGTAGTGTGAAATCCTTTGGTGAACGGCTGAGGATAAAACATTTCCTCATGAGAACCTATAATTTGCATATCTACAAGGGGATCATGATTCGTGATTCAGATAAAAGGCGCACCTTTAGGGCACTTTCAAAGTTATATATGTCCTGATTTCCGAATCCAACGTTTTCGGTTTAGTGTTATTTTGGCATGGCTCTGGCAAATCGGTACATTATGTCTTCATCGTATTCACATGCAGCATACTGCAGGGGCAGGAGTAGGAATACAGAGGGAGGACCTCACAGAGGTTGCTGATAACAGAGCTTATGTCAAGGGAGCCAAATTACGAGTCTTTGCAGTAAATTACCTGTCCGTATGAAGTCAATGGCTGACATATTGCAGCAAAGCACAGCTCTGTGATGGAGGCAAGGAAACCTTCTGCTCACAGTAAACTCTTAAGGCCAGCATCCCTACATCAGCAAGAAAGATAGTGAGCGAGACTAAGAGAGAAATCCCTTTTAAGTTAAACATCAAACGACCGTGTCCGCCTACTGCATCCTGTCGGCCTGGCAGTATGGCACACACAGATCTCTGTCTCTGTTTTGTCATTTCATTAATGCTCTGCCATTAATCCATCCATCCACACTCCACCCACTCGACTCAGCAGCTATCCCCAGATGTCTCAGTTCATGTGCTGACGTGACATGCACTGTCCCGGAGCACGGACTGACTTCGGCAAATAACAGCAGACAGCTGTGAAGAGGCCATGCACTGTTACTGAAAATGAACAGTCGAACCTGCCATGCCATCTCTGGAGATTGAAGATGACTTTTCCCATGTAAAGTAAAGTTTACTTAGTAAATGAACCGCAGTAAATTTTGGCCCAGTGTAGCCAGAAAACCATTATACTGAAGTCCGTCTAATGGCTATGCATGCAGACTCCTCTTTAAGGCTGATAACACACAGGAAACAGTGTCTGATTTCACATTTGAAATAACATGATTAAGCAAGGGGTAAAATGTAGAAAAGTGCTGAAAATGTGAACGTATTGATCAGATCGATGTGTTTACTACAGTACTTGTATTAGCCAACATAAAATCATTATCCTAAAATTAGCCTCGGGCCCTTGGCCCAAGCAACACAGCTTTTGTAATATGATATAAAACAAAATTGCCATGCGATGTTATATTTATTTATGGGGGGGGGGGTTGTTTCATGGGAGATGTTGCCTCTTATATACAGTAAATACAGGGTCATGGAAACCAGATCACTTCTTCCTGCAAGGTGACCTGCCTGTAATGCTTAGTGGCATGGTGGTGAAATGAGTTAACGTTTGTTTGTTTGTGACAGGAGCCAGTGGCCACGAGCCTTGCATCGAGGGAGGTGGCTGACAGCGGCCCTCTACCCCCAGGCTGGAGATGTTACATGTCACCTGAGGGACTGAGGTACTACGTCAATAGTTCCAGCAAAGGTAAGCAAGGCACAAAGAAAAACAGATAAAGGAATATTTAAGTTTGTCAAAGATGTCAAAGTGTGTGCGTTGTTCCTCCTAACACACACCAAGCTTTAAGCATTAATAATGCATAGGATAACCTTAACACACGCGTTCCACACCCCCACAGGGAGTGCAGTCCCCGCTGTCGAGTCCGTCGGACCCACGGTTGTCTAGAACCTCCACAAAAGTCCTTTGCCCGGGCTCTGCACCTGATCGCCCCTATATCTCCATATATGGAGCTGCATGTTCCAACATCATTCTGACAGCTGCATAGACTCCATAATTGGGCATGCCTGACAAAGAACTCCATATATGGGCATAAAAGGGACACAGGCATAACAGGCATAATAACTGGGTGGGGCATTCATTTCCAACTTGCATCGTTCCAAGTAGGCCAGTGCCCAATGGGCTCTAGTTATGTATATGATGCATTTACCAATGTAAAGTACAGTATGCACTGAAGTGTTCAACTTCTGATGATGAACAGGGAACTAGAGTATTACCACTTTCCTGTGTTTTGTTTTTGTTACCATAGCATCCAGTGTCTCCCTCACTAAACTCTGAACTCTGAAGACTCATTAGCATTCCTCTTCATCATGATCATCTCCACAGTCCATTCATGAAAAGAGGGGCCTGCGGGTTCTATCTGCTATAATCAGGTTATCTTAAACGTGTGACACTCTGTGGCCAAGTGGCCCTGCCAGTTTCTCAGCAGCACGGTTCGTGCCTTCAGTGCTTGAGTGATGTATCTGTAAATTGAACCACCATATGGGAAAAACCCGATTGCATTTAATGCCGGGGCTAATAGGCATCTGACCTTTTCACAAAGATGCCCAGCTTCATTTAATTACTGAAAATGGTTTTGCTTCACCAAGTGTGTGTGTGTGTGTGTGTGTGTGTGTGTGTGTGTGTGTGTGTGTGCCCATCTGCATACATGCACGCACGCACACATTCATACATGTATGCTTACCTGCATGCTTACAGTACATTAAAGTCTTACCCAAATGGATAGGTGTAGGCTATAAGGAATCTAATAGGATTATGTGAGGATTGTGTGGATACTAGCGTTGGTGTATAAGTTACACTGCAAGCTGCGGTTTAAATGATACATCTTTCTGTAATCAACTAGCCTCATTCATGCACCAAGTTTTATCTGAGAATTTATGCCTCATTTGGAAAGGATTCCAGGGGCAGGACAGGCTCCCATGAGACAGAGCAACGCTGCATCAACAACCCCAGCACTCAGTCTGCAGTGGTGGAAAAAGTACCCACATCTTTTACTTAAGTAAAAGTATCAATACTGCAGTGTAGAAGTAGGACTGTAGTGGTTAATGTTTTGTATTAATAATCAAAGTCTACAAAGTAAGTGTAGTGGAGTAAAAGTACAATATTTGGATCCGAGATGTAATGGAGTAGAAGTAAAAGTATTATAAATTGGAAATACTCAAGGTAAGTACAAATACCTCAAAATTGTACAGTAATTATGTACTTTGTTACTTTCCACCACTGGCACTCTGGCAGGGGATTGCACCTTGGCAAACCTCTCACTGGAGTAGAACAAATACCCAAAGGCTATTTTTACACATACATAACCATATGCTGTTTCCTTTTCTTTTTCTCTGCCGCATGGCATATGGACAGTTTAAGTCTATTAATAAGCATTTTTGTTGGCGGCACTTCTAGTTATTATGTTTAATAATAGCCATGTGTACCTCTTGGTAGTGTGTATGCTTTGTGTGTTCTGTGTTTGTGTGTATCAGAGAGCACAATTTGCGTGTGAATTGATTGATTGATATAATACTTTATCAAAACGATTAACCTTCATCAGTAATATATTACAATGCAATACATATTGGTATAACGCTCCGTAGAATCATAAGCTATATTTTCGGAGAAAGGAGGGGTGGGGGCGGGGGGAAGAGGATTCCGCACGGTGTTCAAGGAGTTGAACTGTGAATCAGAGAGTTGAGAATCAGAGAGTTGCGCGGCTGCAGGCATCAGAGATAGCTAGCGCACGTCAGAGAGAGAGATTGAATTGATTAGGCGATGGGGCTCAGATAGGGTTCGGGCTTCAGCTTCAGACACTTGTTGGGTTTGTGCCAGGCTAGGGCTGGTTTGTGCCCATACAAGGCTCTACCACACACCACATACAGTACAGTACAGTGCTGTACAGACAGAGAAAGAAACACAGAGAGACCATTGCATGGCACCTATGACTTGCACGTATGCATGCACGCACACACACGCCTTTATTGATACTGTAGATAGGTAATGGGGAGAGAGAGAGATGGGCAGTGACACGCAGCAAAGGTCGTCGGGGATCGGGAGTCGAACCCGCGACACGTTGTCGGCCGAGACGCACGCTGTGTGCCCAGACGGCTACGCCAGCCATCCGGGCCGTTGAGTCCACTTTTTGTTACTGCAAAATAAATTATCATTTGAAGAGAAACAATAGAGCACCGAAGTCTGACGTCACTTTCAGTGGAGGGCGCCAGTACACAGGTTCATGTATTTTTTTAGTTGAATTATAATCCCCATAGGGGGATTTTAGATCGCTTCATATAAGAACTATGTTTGAAGGCAATGTCGCTGCTAATATACGTCACGCCCAGCAGTCAACACATTGCATTCCTGAGATTCCTCGTTGACATAAGCTCAGCTGGTGGTGACTCAACTCGTACTAACCACGAAACATTAAATCTCAATAAAATAAAAATAAACGTAATTAACATTCAGTTTATGTTGTGCGACAGGCATATGCAGCCACCCGCCTACCCGGAAATGTAGTCTCTGGGTTATTTGACTCGTTTCTAACACTTATTTTGTTACTCTTTGGGTATATTTGTACATTTCCACCTTCAGTCGATGCTTCATATCCATATGAGTGAAAAGGCTGGGGTGATCGGTTTATTTTTCAAACGCAGTTCTTATATGAAGAGATCTAAAATCCCCCTATGGGGATTATAATGCAAATAAAAAATACATGAACCTGGGGACTGACGCCCTCTACCGACAGTGACGTCAGGACTTCGGTGCTCTATACGTGGAGCGGTGAATAGTCCTTTTTCCTACTCTGTGCTTCTCTTTAAAAAAAAGAATCACACCCGTGTGAACTGAGTGGTGCAACTCCCCCCCCCCCCCCTCATTAGCAGGCAACAGTGCAGCACTCTCTCTCTCTCTGTTTCTGGCATAACAGCTCCCCTACTGGTGCTCATTAACCAACTCATAGGTAGTCACATAGGTGAACCAACACATAGGTGAACACGGACATTGCTGTTCCTTGGAGTGTTTGCACCACTCAATAAAGCTTTTACACAGCCAACCACGACCTCTTACCTTGGGTGCCCGAAGAGGTGGTACCTTTCAAAACATCTGTGAAATTCTGTTGTTGGAGTGCTGGGCAGGCCTATTTGACTTCTGCTTCTTTATGTAATCTTTGAGTTGTAAAGCCATTACAGACTGGATGAAATGAGCCATGAATAGAAACACTGTGTCTCTTTTAACAATATCTTCACTGCTCCTTGTGTCATTCCAGAAACAACATGGGAACGGCCTTCCATCGCTGCCATGTGTCTACAGTCATCTCTGACACAAGAGAACTCCTCACCATATGGTGATATTGAGCACTATATTTTTAATTTACCATATTTTTCAACACTATGCACCTACACCCACACTGTGGGTGTAGGTGCATAATCAACACATCATAATAGTGACCACATTATGTGGTCACCTTATCACCTAAAAATGGAGTATGAATAGGCCTTAAGTCTCCAGTCCTATTATTATGAAATGGTAAATGGATATGGTGCATTTATATAGTATTAGGGGATTTTAATCTGTATGTGCATTTGTATGTACATGTGCTCTTTTTCCTTTTATGGACCGAAATAAAATCTATCTATCTATCTATCTATATAGCCCTTTTATCCAAGGCGCAAATTATGAATATTCATATGACATATTTATGTACAATTATGACATTTAGCCAATTTTAAATTCATTCAAACTAAAGTATCTTTTCATATCAGGAAAATGAGTCCCATGACTGGAAACATTTACATTTGAAAACCTTCTGCACTAGATGAAATCCTGCTAATGACATGCCCAGCATCTGAGCAGAGAACACATGGTATCATTCCATTGACATTGTGATCTGAGCCACACTTGGAGGTATAACCACATGAACCCTATAGCATCCCCATTCTGTACCATTTGATGAAAATATCAGATCTACAAGCTGACAATGCGTAGCAACGCAACAAGTTGTGAACTTGTAAATTGGCTATTTTGAGTATCTGAGGGTGGGAAAAGGAGTGGACCAAGAATAGAGCCCTGGGGTGTGTTGTCGATTATATATGTTAAATAACCCAGAGACTACATTTCCGGGTAGGCGGGTGGCTGCATATGCCTGTCGCACAACATGAACTGAATGTTAATTACGTTTATTTTTATTTTATTGATATCATAATAATGGATTTGAACAAGCTGTGATGATGAAAGGATGAAACAAGGACAGTGTACGATACTGTACGAGTCTCTGTCTCTGATAAACCAGTGATTTGACATAATGGACAAGACAGAAAGAAAGACTGATGTAGCATTGCATAGGAAGTGTGCCGAGATAAGATGTCACACCGGACCCTTTACCATGATTACAGTTGACAACTTGACATAATGAAATAATTATAATGAAAATTATAGTTTAGTTTATCGTACCTTTTGCAGTCGAGTCCTTTCATAAGATAAGATCTCATTTAGTAAGAACCGGAATCTGAAAATATAGTTATATACTTATAATTTTTTAACAATAACATCGGACTGTATGTCTGCATGTTGAAAAGAAACTGTTAATTATTAAAGTACTATGTTACTGTTAATCAAAATGTACATTTCACAAATGAATGGATGTCGATTGAGTTAATTGGAAGATGATCATAATTATGACATAAAAGGTTCAGATTGCAAACATAATCATTGGTCGTGGTCATGCAACCAAGTACTATATTAGACTTTAGGGTCTATGTATGTTTGTAGTCCCCTTTATTATTGCAGGCTTCCTCGCTATAGCTAGTATCTATAGTGTCTATAGCTCGTGCCTAGCTAGTGTCTAGGTGGGTTACTATTGTACAGAGTAAGAAAAGTAACGCACATCCTCATTGGTGCTGAGCCAAAACTGTAGAAACAGTAAACAATAAAGAGAAAGCAGGGGCTCGCAACTCACTTTAAGATGCTCCAAACTTTATTTAACGACAGGCAGACGTTTCGACCCCACGGACTTTGTCAAGTATATATATATATATATACACAGTATGTGTATTGTCATATACTTGACAAAGACGTCATATTTTCTGCCTGCCTGTCGTTAAATAAAGTTTGGAACATCTTTACGTGAGTTGTGAGCCCCTGCTTTCTTTTTACTACTGTACAGAGACCCACCGTGACGTGCAGCATCTGAGTCCTTGTCCTTCCCCATGTGTTCTGTTTGTAGTGCTGGACGATACTTGCTCAAATGTGAATCTCGATTTCCTCCACAAGAACTGATCACGATTCTCACATGATTCAAAATGTATTCTGTAGTTGCTGAACATTATTCAAAATGTGGCACCTGAAGCCGACTAGTGTGGCTTTAAACGGACAACATCAAAGTGCTTGACTTAAACCTCTCTTAAAGTCTCTCTTGTAGCAAAAACACAAGATTAACTAAAATGAATTGGACAGCCAACAAGTGCTGCACGATTCTGGCTCAAATTTAGAAATTGGATTGCATATGGTGTCTGAATCCAGATGACGATCTCTTTTTGATTAATTATGCAGCACTATCTGTTTGTGGAGGAGAGGAGGAACCATGCAGTCACTTCCTACCTGAAATAAGTAACAGTCTGTGCAGAAGAAGATAATTCCTAAAGTGTAATCATGTGGGATTCGTGGCTTTGATGTGAGGGAGGACACAATTGAATGAGCTATAGGAGACTTGCCATTCTCATGCAAACAGTGGCTTGCCCACTCCAAAGATGACAGATTACATCCTCAGCATAATTTGAATGACCTTTTCACAATAATTGAGCCATACATGACATCTCACAGTGTGGATCGCTCGTGATCTATACACACCTACTCACTATTGTCAAGATATCTCATGATCACAAGACTTCTTCTGTTGATTGTTCCGAATAACAGATTATAATCCTTTTGTCTCTCTACCCACCCATAGAAATGTCCGATGTCGCTGAACAGAAGGCCACCATGGACAAACGGGTACCGTATGGTCTAAAACCATCATAGAATTGTACACATTGTACTGTACACCGGCGTCATTATTTCCACACCTTCGTAATACTGTGAATACTGTATCTTCCCACTTTACAGTCTCGTTTTGTCTATTTGTTTATTCGTTTAGTTTATCATGTTTTGTGATATCATTCAGAGTGCAATGTAACCATCAGTGCCACTCCCCATATCACAGATTCATCTGTGCCAACAACGGTGATTACGCGCCAAGAAAAGACACGTGACCAACTTTGAGTCAGATGAGGGCATATACCATGTCATCGTCATCATCGCACCGGAGCGGTACCGTAGATGGAAAGATATTAGGGCCATATGGGCAAACCGAGAATTAGAAAACACACTACCAGGGTCTGTCAAGCTTCTGAACGGAGGCCAGCCACAGAGCTTTAGCTCACACTGAGAGAAGTGGGGGAACCCGGGGGCCCCCGGAGTGGACCGATATTAAGCTGGCTCCGTCGCATCGCTGTCCTTCTCCCAGCAGCCTGGGTATAGGCGGTGTCCGTGGGCGCTGCTCGGCTCTGCACTGCCCGCCACCATGTTCTGTGCCACGAAGGTGAGAGAGACCCGAGACCGAGTCTGTGGTGGTCGATACGTGTTTAAATTCCACCTACTGTATACGTATACTGTAGGTTGTTGTATTCTGGCTGTGTTTTCTCCACCATATTTGTGCGGAAGGAAGGAAGGTGGGGTTGTGTGAGCCCGCCGCAGTATTGTTGTGGATCGTTTCCTCCATTGACTATAATGTTCACACGGTGGCCATTTTGCTTGTGCTTCTAAAGCTTTGTTTAGTTAAATGTGGCGGTGACTCGCACCGAACATGGCAGATCTCCAAGCTCACAGCGAGCCAGGCCAGTGGGCCGGCTGTGTTGGTGTTGCCGATCAGTTTGTAGGTGGATGTCGTCGCGAGAGCTCCTGCACCTGGAGCGATCACGTGCGCAGTGTCTGCTCTACTGTGTGTTTCACGCCTCCGGTGGAACACTGTCATAAGAGAGAGATGATAATGATGCCGTTGTTGGAGCCGTACCACACATGCACGCACACACACACACACACACACACACACACACACACGCGCACACATCATAAACATAAATATCGATGAATCTGAGTCTGCTTCCCTACTAAGCAGCCGCAAAACCTTTTAAAGTCCTTTTACCTATAACGTTTGATCTCACTCTCATTCGATCTGCACGCATATCACACACACACAGAAAGTGATTACGCATGCACTCTCACAGATGTCCTTAAATCACATCTTTCCTAATCTAATATGTTTATAAACAAAACCATGGAGGCACTTGATTGGCTGCTTTTCTTTCTCCTCTTCTTCATCTCACACGAGAGGATGCTCTCTCTCTCTCTCTCTCTCTCCACCAGCTTGCCTCACAATCATAATTAGCCTTTTGGAGATCATCATTCACCCATTTACATCTCACCCTGCCCTCCCTCCCTCCCTCCCTTCCTCAAGCCGTCCCTCCTCACTCACACCACCTCCTCTGTTCTCCTGGCAGGGACTATGTAAATACCCCTCCTCTTTCTCTCTCTCTCTCTCTCTCTCTCTCTCTCCTTTCTCTCCCCGGGTAATTTCCTCACAGATTCACACATGCTCTCTCTCTCTCGTCGGCTCACGCATCTCCAGTCTCGTCCATCCTCAGTGATCGGTCGCTGCATGGACTGGATCCACGCGCCGTATCTCCTCGCTGAAACGTGCAACTCGTGTGTGTGTGTGTGTGTGTGTGTGTGTGTGTGTGTGAGGTAGTAACTCGAGGCGTTACATTCACAGGACCGTGACCGACCACCCCCTTACGCCACCCCCCCCCCCCCCCCCCCCTACACGGTCCCCCTCCCTGCTCCCCACCTCCTAACCCCCCCCCCCCTTGCAACACGTCACCTCCTCTCCTCTCCAGTCAGCGCAGCTCGGCGGCTTGGGTTGTGACACCGAGAGGCAGCTCCAGGGTTGCGTTTGTGCGTGTGCACGTGGAGAGAAGGCTTTCCCTCCCGAACAGAAGGAGCAGGAGAGAGAGAGAGGAGGAGAGGAGACGATGATGGAAGCCAGCTTTGACACAGAGGAGAGCTTTGACGATCCCTCCTGTCTTGTTCCACAGCCGCCCGGCTCCATCTCTCCGGCCAAGAGGCAGATCAGAGAGGTCAAGGAGACCAAGATAACGGTGAGTACCTCACAGCTCTCTCAACTTCATCTGTCAGTCAATCTCCATCCCCTTTTATCTCTGTTCCTCTCTTTCCTAGTTCTGTTGGTCTCAGTTTCTGAAGGGCTAGAAAATGTCAGGTAAGCTGATGTTCTGTATCCAGGATTCTGATCCTCTCTGCAAAAAACAAAACGCAAAAACAAAACATAAAGTAAGTAAACATCCTTTTATTATGTCATGGCTATAGAAAGATGTCAACTGATATGAATAGTGCATTGAATCTGCTCACATGTCTCCGGAAATCATAATGCATGATGTGGATTGTGGCTATATGGAGTCACATAGGGAATCCTCCATTGACAGTGTACAGGACAGAACATTACTCTCAATGAAGGAGCATCCCTGGTGTCTCCCGTTAATCCCGAGCGCATTCGTGGACTAACAGTCCTTTACTCTGCCGTATTGAATTTCACGACTCCCCGGTAGCTTGACAGACCCCTGGCAGAGAGAGGTTTTACTCACACAAGATGCATCCTCAAGACGCCAAACTTGCACCCCCCCCCCCCTTACCCCCTATCCCCCACCCCCTATTCCTGCCTGCCTCACAGACTTGGAGCAGGAGCGTACGTACGTAGCCTATAGCTCCATTCCAGGTAGCACGTCTGTTTTCGGTACGGTGCGCTGTCTCTGCAATGACAGAAAAGCGTAAAGCTTTTGTAGAATTGCTGCGGCAAGCTATGGGTATCTTTTTGGGACTGCGCAGTCTTGTCTGTCTGATAAGGATCTCACTTGGATCTCCAAGTGTTTGTTCTCTCAAGCTTTATACACTAATGACTCCTTTTCACATGAAAATAATGTGATGCGTTTTCCAGCTAACAATCAGTCATTTCTTTCTGTATGACAATGTATACATTTGAGTTTAGTCGCTTTTTGGCATGATGCCTTTACGTCCCATCCCCTAGAGGGACCACAAACACACTACTCTGCAAGGCATTGCAGGTCACACAGACAGACAGCAGCACTGCAGCTGTCATTACTGGCAATGTCTTCAGGATTTGGAAAGTAAGCACTTTGTACACTGCATTGTTAGGACGGAGTGTGTACTCCTCCAGTCCTCCACCAAGTCCACTACAATAGCAACCATTCAGCCGGCATATGTCAGACCACACACAAATGAATCCTCTGAGAGAGTACAAATCTAACCAAATTTCGTAACACATTTTGGTTACATCTGTACTGTCTCTGAGGTAAATGAATGGTCTTGCAATGGTGCACGCACTGACGCACGCACACACATACAGTACACACAATCATAACGATCACTTATCGGTAAACCATTGTGCTGAGTAGCAGGTTGTCAAACAAATAAAAAGGAAAAGAAACCGTTCGTCTCTGAAGGAGTGCAGATTTGATGTGAAATCTCTGATTCATCCCAAAGTCGCTCCAGTGTGTGACACTGCTGATGTCTATGTAAGCTGATGGTTGATGATGATTGATGGCAGAAGTGAGAGGGGTGCGATGCCAGGGAACGGGTGGTGCTGGTAGTGTGGTGCGGGGGTGGCCGAGGGCAGATGGACACACAGGAGGGTCTTGTGTTTGGTTTGGGGCTGGTCGTATACCCTCGGTGGGCTGGCTGACCTGCCACGGGCCACGGGAGCCGTCAAGTCTGGCTATTGTGATGTTGAAGCACCACACAGACCCGCGAGGGACTCTGAGAGTCCAGTTGCCATGGTGACAAAAGCTATAGCACTGATTAATGGCTGGTGAAACGGAAAACACTGCTATAGGAGAGAATTGGGGGGGGGGGAAGGGGTCAGATATTTCCTGAATATACACTATGCAAAATGTTAATGTTTTTTTAATAATTTAAACAATATATATTTCTTTGATCACAGATCTATGCTTTTGATTAAGAGTACTCACTCAATATCTCTGTATTGCTATAAGCCATGATAACATTCATTATCGCCGTTTATTTTAATATTTTGACTTAATAATTGTTATTTCCCATTTGATCCCGCATGCTAGTTGCTATACTGAAAGTACAAAATCGCAAAATGCAATGTTCACTCAAAATACGATTTCTTCGTTCAAAATTATAGCTCTGACAAGACCTTTTGCACACGAAAAAGGTGTTTCCTGATGGTGTGTGTGTGTGTGTGTGTGTGATAACAGCTGAACCAAAAACTGTTGGTGCACGGGGTGGGGGTGACGTCAGGGGAGAGAGAGAGAGCGAGAGAGAGAGGTGTGTTTATTGTTGTGGCACGGTGCATCTCGGATTACACAACCCTCCAGTTGTCATGGAGACGTGCACATCCACGCTATAGAGTGCATCATGGTAGTGTACGTCTCCCTGCCTACAGTCCAAATCCTCGGTGTTAATTTAACACGGCGTGTAAGAAATGACTCAAATAGACCCTCGTGTACGTACGTGACATTTGGTACGCTGAGTTAAATGATCACTGGGGATGTTTCCGCCGTGTCTGCGGACCCCCATGTGGGTCGTGTTGTTGTGCATCAGACGGTAGAGCCGAGCAGAGCTGTAACCTTGCGTTCACCTTGTCTCCTCCATCATAGCCACGTGTGACCAATAATAATATTATATGTAGGTTATGACTTCACATTGTGAAACCTGGGCATGTCCTAATAGGCCAACATTTTGACGAACTTTTGGCAAAAAAAAAAGAAAAAGATATTCCGATCCACAATATCACAATTGGTTTCTAGATCAGCTATATATTTTCAGGGAACTGATTTGGTGTATAGAGGGACTAATGGAAGGGGGCCAGCGCGCATGGTGGGCCACGGCCGGGTAAACAAAGTACTGTCTGTGGTTCCCAACCTTTTCTGGATCAGACAGGGCCCACTTGAAAACCTTGAAAGCATTCATCCGGCCCACCCATTGGACCACTTAGCGCTATTATGGTCAGATGGATGTACAGTATATGGGCTGTGTGCATTTTCAGAGCATGTTTATTTTAATGATCAATCTCTTGTGTCGGTCAGTATGGCAATGAAAGCCGTTGCAACCAAACCTCGTGTCACCTGGCTTTCCACTTCGGAGGAAAGGTCTGCGTTTCTAAATTGGCATGTGATCCGGTCCCCCCTGTTTGTTTTTAGTCTCGCCAGTTGCCACGAGTTGGAATAAAATATATGGACATAGCAAACAAATTATTCCAAGACGTATTTAAAGAAACGTGTCGGATTCATACGCTGTATCAAGCTGTATTAATTGGGTAGGCCCTAAAATTACGATGTCCTTTGATCACTTGGGGATTTGGGGTACTTCTGATGGTTTGTTGTTTCCTGCCTAAGTACTACAACATGACATAAGTTACCATCCAAGTTCCAACCGGATCCTAAACCCGAAAATGAATGTTTCCCAGGCTATCGTCGTTACAACCTGACTCAGGGTCACAACAAAAGGGAGACACAGGCACTGTTAGCACTCCAATCGCCCAGGACGAAGTTCACTGTCCTTTCAATTAGTAACACCCAGGGCCCACCCTGAATGTCGCAGGGTGTTAAACAAACAACCTAGGGAGAGTGGAGAAGGGTATGAATGAAGGCAAGTAGACATTTATAGGCATGGGAGTGGGACACACTCAGGTGTGGTCCAATCTCCCTGACGATCCAACTCTGTCAATCAGCCATAGCGGCATCCATGTTAGGCTGGGTAGGTCACAAAGCGCTTAAGAAAACAAGAAAAGAAAAAAAACTTTACATATATATATTTTTTGCATACAATTTTTGAGTGGTGCAACCACTCCTACAACCAGCAATGTCCGTGCGTACCTATGTATGTATCATTGGTCATGAGCACGAGTATATGACTCATTAGTACCAGTAGTACCAGTCTTACACCCTGTATAGGGTGTAAGACGATTAAACACTATTATATAGCTCGGGTGCTGTTAGGTGTGTGGCCATGCCATGCCCGCACCTGGCTTCTTTGTATTGGCCTCTCCCAAAGCGGTCAGCTCTTGCAATATTATAAGTAAAATAATAATAACGAATGAGGGAAGAACAGTGGAATGGGACGGAATGGAAGGAAAGCATGCTGACAACAGTGGGGAAGTCTCACGTTGTTTTGTTATACGGAGGGGCTGCCTTTACAGCAAAAGTAATTTGTCGCTTAGCAACAGCTGCCGAGCCTCTCCACATTTCCAGGGAGCGTTGCTGTGATGTTCCGTCAGTGCTACAGTATGCCTAGAACTGATGTGCCGGGGTGTATAATGTGAGTTATAGTAGATAGATAAGCAAAAGAGTGAGGTAATTTGGGGGGTTAGGAGGTTAGTCTACAGTCCTGATGGTGTTGGAATGGCCAGTTAGAGAGCCATTTGTTGGCCTGACAGACGCTTATTTTTACGTGTGCCTTATGGGCCATTAATTTTCTACTCCGTCAGTAGAATTTGTGTCTATTCAGCAAAACAAAAAACTGCTGCATTATGCGATGAAGAAGCCCCCCCCCCTGTTCCCAGCACACACTAGCACACTCAAGTTTGTTTATGTATGAAGAAAAAAGGCCCCTAATTCCACAAACTGATACATAACATAATATGATGATGATGATGATGATTATGCAACAAGAAGTTGAGACAGGCACTGCTCTGTCCTAATGTAGGATATACAGTATACAGTATGTGTATCTAATACTGTATAATGAATGTAACCTATACCCACGTGATAAACACCATTAATCACTCGGGGCCACAGTCGGAAGGGCTAAACCCTATCTAGTTCCTATAGCTATCTTAAGAAGAAAAGAAAGTGTCAAAGACGTCGGGAACACTATACTGTAGATCCTCAATGAGGATTTATGGCGCTGTGACTGCCCCCCGTGTCATAAAGGTAATCTGTATTCATATTTTAGTCCTAACTCCGGAGCTCCTCTCACTAAGCACCCATAAAAGAAAAAAAGACAAGTGAGTTATCCCATTCTGACCGGGCACCCATTTTGGTGTTAGCATCATGTTATGCTTTACCTATTGAAAAATAGCAGATCTACAAGCTCATATCGCGCCACCGAGTGGCGCGATACGAGCTTGTAGGTCTGCTATTTTTGAAAAATCGAAGAACGACTGACATTTTTAGAATCTGATCTCAGGTCAGAATGGGTTAATCAGACCAGTGTGTGTCCAGTGGAAACCTCGTATGAATCTGATCTCAGGTCAGAATGGGTTATAGGAGACATATGAGCCCTGCTTTTAGATAAATGGTCTTATTTTCCGCTGGATGTGAGGAAGCAGATAAACAACGGGCCGTGATAGATGTGGGCCGGGCCGCGTAATGGAAGATCTGGAGCTCCATGACAATCGGTATGATCTCTGATGCGGAAAATGAACAAAGTGACATGTTCTACACAGAGTAAATCATGCTGCTTCCGATTTAGATACTGGCTATAGAGTATACATGGACGATAACAATGTGGGCATTGTATGGAGCTGAGGTCACGTTTATTCTTTCTTTCTTTCACTGCATTGCAACGATGTTAGCATGCATTCCATGCCAATCTTTTTTTATGGTGCCTGTAGGTAGGCTAGAAGAGGGTCTCGCTGTGTGTGTGTGTGTGTGCCCGCGTGCGTGTGCGTGCGCACGTGTATCCGTTTGTCCGGGGCTAATCTCCTCATAAGCACTGGACCGATAAGGGGACAAATTTCTTGTGCAGCCTGTCAGGATGACACACACACACACACACACACACACTTTGTTTTTGTAATAATATAAAACCATTCACTTCATGATAGAAGTCATAGACTGGCCACAAGTCCTTAGACCCACATAGGAGCCATGTCATGTCATTATTAGATCCTATCTTGTTGAGTGACTAGCTGTATTGTAGAAATGTCCGTGAAAAGAGAACATTACGCAATATGCATGAAATATGCTCTCTGAAATTCTGAATTCATGTAACGTAACTGCTGCAGTACGGGTGTTTAGATGATGCCAGTATGCCACAGAAGCACCTCAAAATATTTTCTTTGTCACAGATGTTTTATACTTAAATGATATCGGGGGCACCGTCACCTACTGTATGTTCTTGTTGCTCTATGTTTTGAATTGACATTTTATTGTCTGTGTTTTACAGATCAATGGCGTCACATTCCCGCTACCTGGGGAGGGACCAGAGCAGCAGCTCCTTAAGCCGGGTGAATGGAGTTACTGTGACTACTTCTGGGTAAGAGAACCATGGACACATAAAGGCCTCTTCCTGGCTCTGGGGCTGCCGTATCTCGAGGGAAGCTTTTCCCGAGATTCCTTGCGAAGCGTAGCGTAAGCTTTGCCGAGCTTCCGGATACGTAACGGAAGGGGACGCTCGGTAGACCTATAGAGAGTATGCACATGCATGATTTTCCCATCAGGACACGCCCCCCTCATCTAGACTGAGTAGCAAAACATTGAGCAGCATGGAGCGTTGGAGTTTGGAAGCGCTCGTTGGAAATCACTCAACCGTCCTGTTTCTAAATGTCACATAATGCAGGAGGCAGCAAAATGTTGTGTTATTGAAAACAAGCACTTCCAAACTCTGACACTTAGAAAAATAATCAAATGCAGGGCATTTCTTGACAGAAAGTAGCTCATAACGTTTCTATGGTGGATTTCTATGAAACAAAAACGTAACATTGTTTAATGCAATCAGACAGGACTTTTGTGTTTTGGATGAATGGCCTGTCAAGGCCAGAACGTAGTTTTTTGCCACTCAGTGGGCGTTCCCGCATAACTTCCAGGTACGATGATGTCACGCGCATACCCTCTATTAGAGGCGCGACTCACTCTTTCCCAGTGGCCACTTGAGTGGCAGCGACGCAGCGTGCCTCCAGCACTTCCTGCTTGACTTCCTCCTCTCGCTGGTGACAGGTCGCTCCAACCAACTGCAGCGACCAATGAGGCATCTATATGTCCCTGTGTCTGCGTACGTGTTCGAGCACGGAAAGCTGCAACGCGGTAACTGTCATTTATTTTTTCCAAATAATAATAAGTACAGTACAGAGCACAGTACACTACAATAAGAGTACAGAGCACAGTACAGTACAGTAACTATAACAATAAATGTATACCGGTAGTTGCACCGCTCAGTTCACGACTGGTGTGATCTATTAAGAGGACCCTCGTCTATTGTCATTAGGCGTGGCTCAATAACGAGCAAGCACCATCACAATCATTATCCCAGCTGTAACCACTGAGTCATTTATATCAATCATTATCCCAGCAGTAACCAATATGAACTCGCCTTGAAACCGGCAAGCTGAGGAAGACCCATTGGAAAAGGACATTTATCGTGCAGCTCTCGAAGAGACTTTTGTTTAATTTGGAGTGTTGCAGGCATCATGCTGGGCAATGCTTTCTCTCACTACATGAATGAGATCCTACACTGATAGATAGTACTCATTATGCGTTTTGCCGGCAGATGATGGAATACAATGCAGCGCACTGCAATGATATGAAGGGCCTCATGAGTAGTGAGGTTGATTTTCTGTATGCGTTATATATATAAAGTAGTAGGCTGTGTGTGTGTGTGTGTGTGTGTGTGTGTGTGTGTGTGTGTGTGTGTGTGTGTGTGTGTGTGTGTGTGGTGTGTGTGTGTGTGTGTGTGTGTGTGTGTGTGTGTGTGTGTGTGTGTGTGTGTGTGTGTGTGTGTGTGTGCGTGCGTGCACATTTGCGCGTGTGTGGGTGTGTTACACACACACTGCATTTACATTATACATGGTATATTCCCATTTTATCACTGACAAGACAAGCCCTCAGCCACACTACATGCTGGCCCCACAATCTTCCGTTTTCATGAATGTCCATGCCGAAAGGCTATTTTTAGAGAGACACTTTCCATTTTGCCCACCGTACCTGCAGCTACAACATGCACTCCTGCTGGCCTTGGATCGGAAGTCTCCTTCCTGTTCCCATGATTCTGCTCATCTAGTGCCTTTCAGCTTGCCAACTGCTTCATTTCTTCTTTTTTAAATAAGAAAAAGACAAATACTTTCCGCTCGCTCTCCTTCAAAAAGAAAGAAAACCACACTCTCTTTCCTCGTCTACAACGGCTGTTGTTTTAATTTATCGCCCATTGTGTCATGTTTGCTTGTGATTGACTGTACTCCCGTGCATACATCCCCGTGACCTGCTTCATGGAAGCCATAGCACAAGCCATCACCTCTGTTCCACTTGGTGTAATCCATCAGTCCCCACTAGTCACTAAACCACAGAGAATGCTGCTCTTAATTGGCTGGCTATAGAGCGTCGCAGTCCCGCCCCCTTTCTTTGACGACGCCAGGCCCAGGAAATTATTCCCAATGCATTTTTCCCATAGGCATTTCAAAAAGTATTTATTTAAAGACGGTTACGCTGCGGACAAGGCCAACTCGAGTCGTGACAGCTCATGACAACAAACACAATATTTTGGACCAAACAAATAATTACAAAGAAGAAAAACAACAAAAAAGGTGTTGTAACCTGCCGTTTTTTTTCCTTCTTTGTAATTATTTGTTTGATCCAAAATATTGTGTTTGTTGTCATGAGTTGTCACGACTCGCGTTGGCTTTGTCCGCGGCGTAAACGTCTTTAAAATAAATACATTTTGAAATGTCTATGAGGAAAATGAACAGAGAATAATTTCCTGGGCCCTGGTAGGGGGTGGGACTGCGATGCTCTATACCGGTCTGCACACATAATATATAAATAGAAATGCACATGGACGAACGCACATACTACAAACACATGCACATGTACTGATGCATATACAGAAACATTTACGCGCAGATGGGCAAATACACCCACACACAGACACATGCTCACATTCTCATACACACCATGACAGTATAACGTTAGATGTTCCTCAGTGTTAATTTAACACATTTATTGATTAATCAATACTAAAACCCGCTTCACTGCTGTTGTTTGTCACTAACCTTTGAAGAATCACCCGATAGTGTACGTTATTCCATTGCACGAATGTGTGCCTTAAGATAGCGCGATTGCGTGTCCTAATGTCGGAAAATATTCCATGATCGCCGTGATCGCCACAAAGAAGAAAAATCACAGCCGTTCGCAGCGTGCCGCATATTGTCAATAGCGTTGCATTGGAGAGCGATTACCCATCGGCCCCCAGAAGCTAGTGAGACTTTGTTTTGTTTTTTTCGGTCATGTGATCCATAGCCGTGGATCCAAAACCACATAAGTTAAAGAATCGCATGAAGTTATCAAAATCGCCCCAATAAAACAAATAAAACATAACTCGGGGAAACTCTTGTGTATAGCAGGGAAAGACACTATCAATTAACTCGGGAAAGTCGTGTTTATAGCAGTCAAACTTTAACAGTGTTGTCACCTGCCAGTGAGGAGGAGCGCATCCGTCCTATACATCTTCCGTTCAACACCCCCCCCCCCTGCTGACAGGCTCGGCCCCGGCCCTTAGGTGTGGCTAAGATCGCCCACCCGGCCACCCCACCTGCAGCCATTTGTGTTTTATTCATCTGTGTGTTAGAATCTGATCTCCGGTCAGAATGGGTTAAATAGAGTTTGGCCAAGCCGCAGCATGCACTGTATGGGGGACGGACAGGTATTTTACCCCTGTGTACACCTGAGCTCCCTGACGGTGTTCATTCAACAGATGTAACCAAATGGCCCCGTATACACTCTCAGAGTTTCATTAACGCACATTGACTCATGTCCTTCTCCTTGACGTGCAAATGTGCAGCGATGTCACTGTGACTCAGTGATTCAGGCTCGTAGCTCGCCATGACTCACCCACGCTACACACACAAATCCCCCATACGCGCACTCAGAATGTAAACAATGCCCAAAGGTGCCCTTTGACATTCTGTTAAAAATGTCAAATCCTGGACACATCTGTACAGTAACTCTGCAGGCCCATTTTCCCCCAAAATAACTTTGGTTCTAGAACTGGTTCCGTTCTAGATTCTTGGAACCGTGGTGCTTTTCACGGAACCGGCGGAACCATTCTTTTTTTGATTCCAGTTCCGAACCAGCTTAAGATTCTGAACCAATTCATTTTCAGTGAAAACACTCTGAACTGGTTCAATATTAGGTGGGGGAGAAAATAACGGAACCGGTTCAACCTCGGTGCATGGAAAAGGGGCCCGAGTGTAAAGATGGACATTTGGTTCCATTTGTACAAAATGTTACAGATGGATAAATGAACACTCAGGGTTTTTTTTTCCTGCACGTGTAGCTGCGTGCATGCATGCATGTGGCAGTGTGGATAATGATTGTGTTTGTGTAATTGAGTGACGTCTCCTTTCGCCTCTCAGACTGACAGGAAAGACCCCCAGGGGGGCGCCTGTGTTCCAGGCTTCGAGGTTCTACTGCAGAAACAGCTGAAGGGCAAACAGATGCAGAAAGAGATGGCAGAATTCATTCATGAGAGGTACGTACAGTATTGTGCGTGCACACATCCTGACAGAGAAGGCTTGTGCCATCCATTGTGTGTGCGTGTGTTGACTTGGAAGTCACCCAAAACAGATTTCAGATTGAATTAGACATCTGCATGTGTGTGTTGAACATGCTATTATTAGAGATAGACTCGGGTGATCTTGTCTAATTGTGTCCACAACAGAGGTTGTTAACAGCATGTTATCAAGGCTTTAATAATGTGTTCCCGTCTTGCTTTTTACCCTTGAGTTTTGTGATAGCCTGGGTGTGTGTGTGTGTGTGTGTGTGTGTGTGTGTGTGTGTGTGTGTGTGTGTGTGTGTGTGGGGGGGGGGGGGGGGGGGGGGTGTCGGGGTCTATATAAAATGTATCTGTTGACTTCAGTTTTCATTTTGTTGGGATCTTTCTACAGGTCTGGCAGCACTGTCATTTTTCTCATTAGAATCTGTCAGGGTCAGCTGTGTCACTTGATTTGTGGAGACTTTAATCACAGATGACAGCCAGTCTACCGCTGTACACTGTAACATCCAGAGTATATATTTGACTTGATTACATTTGTACAGTGGCAGAATTACATTCTGAATAAAGTTTAATACTTCCTCCATGTTCATATGAAAGCGTTTACATTATTCCTTTAAGGTAACATAAATGTATGATGCGCTACAAACGTATGAATGCTGCTACATAAAAACATTTTGTTTTGTCATATAAAGTCAAAAGAATCAATTGCATCCGAGTGATGAAGAATTACATTTTAAGTGTTACAACTGACCTTCAGGACACACATGGTACGTGGTAGCACACAAAAAGCATAGGCCTATTTGGGAAGTTATGCTTCATTTATACACTGTCATACAGTGCGCTGAAGCATAAGTCGGCCTTTAATGAGCATCACACAGCAGAACACACTGGTTTTATTGTGTCTTGAGTCACGCGAGTCAAGCGCATTAAAACAGTGGAGCTTATTTATGCAGATTCATGCAGATATATATATTTTTTTCTTGTTGTTGCACCGTTGTTTGTCCTGCACCTGCAGACACCTGCAGGTGGATGATGTGTACGTGCACCTCTTCATGTATTTAATGAGCATTCTCCCTTGATCCTAAATCAATTTTAAGATTAAATTAATCTTGCACATTTGACGTAGGAAATCTCTGTCTACCAAATCCATGACCACTACTCAGTGGTGACCTTTACTTTGAGGTTCTGTAACTTGTTTTAAGGCCGTCATATTGCGGGCATGGGCTTTCAAGAATGGGCCCCGTGACCTTCTATAGATGACATATTTATGCAGGTGTGGACTGGAGGGTTTATGTGCATTTGTTGGCATGTATGAATGCCTATATGTTCCCCTTGCTGGGGGCCTCGAATGCCAAACACATAAAGGCTACCCATTTTGAATAACCCTGAGGAGGAACATGAATAATTAATAAAATGGCTGTTCTGCTATATTACTGTATTGGAGAATTTTGCTCAAACACAGTGGCAGCGAGAGAGAGGCCATTTTGACATTAATGTCAGCCTTGGCAGTGGGTTGGAAACTCTTGCTCTGATGCACTCTCAAAACTAAATTCACGTTTTAAAAATGAATAAAAAAATCTCTTTCACTAAAGTTTTGTCCCTTGGGCCCGCAGCAACTTTCTATATTCTGTCTCTGTCTCTGTCTGTTTTAGAATAAAGATTGAAGAGGAATATGCCAAAAACCTCTCCAAGCTGTCTCTGAGCCCTCTAGCTGTGCAGGAAGAAGGGTGAGTGTACCGTCCATAATAATGTGTTCATCATTGACTTGCACTATCTTGTTATGCCAGCTTGCAAAGTCATACAGAAATGGGAGGTTTACACAGTAAATGCAAACAACTACTACAACTACAAGTGGCAGCGGTGGCCTAAGGGTTGTGTGTGTGTGTGTGTGTGTGTGTGTGTGTGTGTGTGTGTGTGTGTGTGTGTGTGTGTGTGTGTGTGTGTGTGTGTGTGTGTGTGTGTGTGTGTGTGTGTGTGTGTGTGTGTGTGTGTGTGTGTTTCTATGTGCAGGGCGTTGCTGAAAATGAGCACCTGTGCTCAGCTACTTCCCTGGGGAAATAAATAATAATAAATAAATAAATAAAAGTATTTATTAATCTTTGTATAGTACTACAGATGGATGTATTGACAACAGTATGGGTGGTATAATTTGGAACGGCAACGCTATTAAAAAAACCCCCAAAAACAGAGAGAGAGAGAGAGAGAGAGAGAGAGAGGGCTCATTGCAATAAATCTTTCTTAAATCCTGTGGTGATTATGAAACCTGCATCTAACACTACTAAAGTACTTGGAATTCTATTGGAATTCCAGAACTCTAGGAGAAGCCTGGACCCAGCTGAAGAAGAGTCTTCATGATGAAGCTGAGGTCCACCTCAAATTCTCCAACAAGGTACTGTACCATCTACAGAGGTCTATAATAAAAACAACAAGGTACTGTACCAGCTACAGAGGTCTGCAATAAAAAACAAATTACCTTTCTTTTTGTTGTTCTTATAGGTTTTAATTGGAGATAACGTTATACCCAAAAGTAATGTTATCATAGCCTGGTAACAAATCTGGAGACAAATCTGCCAGTGAAGGCAAATATGGGGTGTGTGTGTGTTAACTATTTATCAGGAAACATTCATACCTCACAGAATAATGACTAAAGTCCTTTGACAAGTCATTAGGGTCAAATTCAGTACAGATAGGTACTTTCCACAACGTTTTACACAATATTATTTACACAATAACATGTCAACCTTTACAATGCATTACATTGACCAGCGACTCAGGAAGTTAAAGGAACTGTCACGGGGCAGCCCGTGCCCTATATACACAGACAATGATTGGGGACATGGCATAAACTTTACTACACCTGCTTCCAATTAATTATCATCAATTAGCCGGCTTGGAAGTGGTGGTTCAAGTTGTAAAGTGTATGTTCTATTTATTGATATACTGTAACTGAAATGCATTGCTGAAGGATACAAATTGTTTTAAATGTATTTATTGATGTGAAGTTGAATTGATTGTGAGTCACCTCTCCCTCTGCAGTGGCATTCCTGGAGGGGTGTTTGATTCGAGAGCAATCTTATTTAAAACCAAACTATAGTTTGTGTATGAATGGTCCAGAATGTCATGTTTAAGTTCAGGTTAAAACCTTCAGTAATGGTGTGTTAACTCATAGGCCTTTGTATGCTTATGGTGAGTTAATTGAATTGCCAATTTGCTGGGATACAGTTTGGTATGTCTCTCTCCTATAAAGGGGAGACCGCAGCTGATGTTTGTGAGTTAGACCTTGGTTGACACACAGGTAACAGCCTAAGTGAGAGCTCCCAGGGCCCTTTGGAAAGTAAGGGTATGGCCTGTTACAGCCTCTCCTTGTTTTAGGTGTTGTTCAGTAGTGTTTTTTTAAAGTGTGTTTCTGTTTGTACATCTGTTATTTTGGCCAAATCTTGTTTTTCGTCATTGTCTTTGCCGAGGCCGCACTGTACCATAATCTAGCTCAAAAAGCTCAAATCTGTAATTAATAATTAAAACAAAAAAGGTTTTTGAGCACTCTCTCAATGCCTTTGTTATAGATCTGCCCACATTCAGGTCAAACAATTCGAGTTTTCAATCAACTGGAAGAAATGAAATAGTTTCCCACATGCTTGGGTAGACTAGACAACATCCTTGGGTCAAATGGCTTATTTAGTTCAACCTTGGCCTTGGCTTGTCTGACAGAGAAAAACGACCCTCTGCCCTGCAATTCAATTGGCAAGTAGGCTACGGCAGAAACTAGATACGGGCTTCAAATGCAGCCTTACACAAAGCTGAGGAAGCCTCAGAGCTTTGCATAGCCTTCCGTTGTCTAACTAATTAGCTGTGTGTTGTGACAAGGCCCCCAGCAAGGGGAACATACAGTATAGGCTGAATCTCCGCCCCGCTCATTATGAGAGGACAGTGTTAAAGTGTGGTCTGAAAGAACAGAGAGACGTCCTTGTTGAACGTTTGGCAGGTGGTAACCAAGTTAGCTTTTATGGTGGCATAGGTGCATCTATCCTGCATTAGTCCAGCTCCAATCACCCCAATTACCATGCAGTGACATAATGTCGCTGTAGAGTAGGCCTGATTATAAGGACATGTATATGAATTGTCTGCTCTGTCTTGTCTCTCTCTAGCTCCACTCCGAGGTAGAGAAGCCCTTGCTGACATTCAGGGCAGACAACTTCAAGAAGGACCTGAAGAAGTACGACCATCACATGGCAGACCTCAGGAAGCAGCTGGCGAGTCGTTATGCAAGCGTGGAGAAGGTACCTAACTTTGAATGTTCACAAGAGTGTTCTGGAAGGATTCTATCAGCTCAACACTATTACTTAATTCAGTATTATTATTATCATTATTATATATTTATTAATTCATGTTTTATTATTTAGCTATTTAAAACTGTTAAATAGAATCTGTATTGATGTGATGATATGACAATCTGTCTTGCGACCCAGCAGCCATGTATGCAGAACACATATGCACACATTTGCTTTCATGACCCGACGAAGATGTAACCGAAACATCGAAACGTTGTCGCTTTTTACCTGCACCCTGTTAATAAAGTCAGGGCCTGAATTGTCTGAGCTGCTCCAGCGCCTCCATCTCTTATGATACATGTCCTGCTTCTGAGATGCACCAGACTGGCCTGCCATAGGCTAGAGGCTGCCTCTGAGATGCACCAGACTGGCCTGCCATAGGCTAGAGGCGCGGTTGGAACTCCCTTCTGCACACATTTGCTTGTTTGTTATGTCAACTGTGATTTGGTGCAAAACAGGGTTGATGTTGGTACCGTCTGTCTGTCTGTCTGTCTGTCTGTCTGTCTGTCTGTCTGTCTGTCTGTCTGTCTGTCTGTCTGTCTGTCTGTCTGTGCGTGCGTGCGTGCATGCGCGTCTTACTCTTTTAGCAGAGGTACCTGGATACATAATTAACTGAAGCCTAGTTAAAATTCTGTTTAAAATATTAATAGTGAGGGCATTAACAGATGTTTCCTCCTCCCACAGTTTGATTACCTCTAAATCTTGCACACACTCATTTGCAAGGAGCCAGATGGCACAAGAGAATGATTTGAACAATTGTATGTCGAGTTATCCAATTAAAAATAAGGTTAATCATGCTTTATTTACACATACGCATAAAATGCTGTGTTTTCTTGCATACCACTATTCATGCTGCATGATTAGCCTATCGGCATCTTTCAATGGTGGGACCACCTTTTTGTGACACCCATGTTATGAATGACTACTTACTACTTATTCTTCCTCCATTGTGTACTGTAATATCTCCTAATATTCTCCTAATTAAAAGTTTGTTGCTATTCTAGGTAGGATTACAGTAAGTGACCCCAACGCGGAGCTTATAGTGAGACTCCACATCCCACTGTTTTATTTTAGTTGGCATCTGTTGAAGAAGAGATTTGGTGGGTTTATAGATAATTGCTAAGTTTGCCTTTCAAACATTGTTAACACACTATATGACCTTGGTGAGTTCGTTCACCGCAGGATGTCGAAGCGTCCCGCGAGCATCGCAAGAGAGATTAAAACATTAGACTGGGATTGAAGAGTGGATATAGCTAGTCAATGTAAAGGGCTGTAATGACTGTAGTTTGATGTGGGAACAGTAAATCTGTGGATTATGCTCATTGTCTCATATTGTGTGTGTGTGTGTGTGTGTGTGTGTGTGTGTGTGTGTGTGTGTGTGTGTGTGTGTGTGTGTGTGTGTGTTCGTGCGCGTGCGTGCGTGTATAGAGTCGCAAAGCCCTGGCAGATAGACAGAAGGATCTGGAGGTGAAGACCCAGCAGTTGGAGATCAAACTCAGCAACAAGACAGAAGAGGACATAAAGAAGGCGCGACGGAAATCTACACAAGCAGGTCAGAGTAGAGACCAGTTGACCTCCGGGTTATACGACTTCATCTTATAACTATAAATGCGCCACGTCTCTGTACGTGTGTGTGTGTGTGTGTGTATGTGTACGTGCGTCTGTAATCCACGCAACTCGAAAGCCGTTCGGCCCACAACTTCAAATTCGACACACGCGTTCCACGCCGCCATAGGGAGTGCAGTGTCCGGTGTCGAGTCCGACGGATAGCCGGTTGTCCAGAACCAGCACAAAAGCCTCTGCCCGGACTCTGTACCTGAGCACCCCTATATCTCCATATATGGAGCTGGCCTGTTCTGACATCACAATAATAATAATATATGGGCATAAAAGGAACACAGACATAATAACTGGGTGTGGCAAGCATTTCCAACTTGCATCGTTCCAAGTAGGCCAGTGCCCAACAGGCACTGCTCTAGTAACTAACGAAATAACGTACACTGAAAATACATTTTAGGGCTTTTTTCTTGCCCTTTGCCTTTATATTACAATAAAAAAAACTGCAATGCCTGTAACCAGAATAAAACATGAATATAACTGTGCCATTAATGATGGATCACTGTGAAGAAAAGGCCCCGTATCCACCAAGGAGGTCAATAGACTAGATTTATATTAGAGCTTATCAAAAGCTTTAAAGCCGTCCAACTAATGTATAATCCTAGGCTAGCCTAGTGGTGATGATTAGACGTCATAAGTGCACTTGGAGCCGTGTGCATTTTCAGGTGTGCATTATTAACCCTAAAATGGGGTTTACGGATGGAGGCAACACATTACCTTTTCCTTTCAAACGCTGTCCATTCTCTCCGCATGCTGCTGGGTCTCTCAATAAATCATTCCTGTATTGTTGAGCGGCTAGCTTTCATTTAGCATAAGCCACCTCAGGGGGCTCTTTTTTTTTATTGCTCTCAAATTGCCAGCTATTGTTGTGCTGCGCTACTGTTGTGTAAAGTTGGGGTGGTGTTTTGAGGCAGAGCCAGGAAGCAGAGTGCACAGCGAAGAGGGAATCTCTCCTTGGCAGCACACAGACAGTTCAACGGAGCTCTCCAGTGGTCCTGGCTCCAGCCAGCATTTTCAACACGCAATCATCTGTTTTCAACTCTGGCGATGAAAAGGACCCCTACCCCACATTCCTTGGAGCCAATCTTTTGGTTTAGGTGAATAATAGCGGCGCTATCAATGGGAGACTATTCTATTCATCAGCCATTCATTCTCAGAAACTTGCCAGCTTGCGTTACTTCCTCTCCCATAGAATGACAGAAAGGAACAAGGCTGTAGAGTAGACGGAGCAGAGCCGAAAGCAGAGAGAGCACCAGCAGGCGGTATAGCTTCTGACACTGACTGAGGGTTTTAAAGGACTTCACTGTTAAGACATCCATGCAGACATGGGCATGCTGAAGAGCTCAATGGTTGGATAGCAACAACATTACACAATTCTCTGACAGTATCAAAAACCAATCTTGTCTTGAGCACCTTAGAGGGAATGTAGGAAACACCTTGACACATATCTCCACATGGAACATTGTTTAATTGCGACCATAGGTCGCATATTACTATGAAAACCTGCAAAACCTGTCGATCCGTCACCCTGGACACTCAAGACACTGCCCCCGCTGCTACCCTTAGATCTCCATATATGGAGCTGACCTGTTCTGACATTCCATATGTTGATCTGACCTCATCAATGCCTGTACATTCAAGACGCACTCCATATATGAACCGGTACATAAGTACCAAATGTGCTCGCCCAGCAGTCTTCTGTCACCCAGGCGGATAAAGGGTGAGGTCGCTTCTCGCCCTTACTGGTTATTACTCATTAAGACAGTGTAACACTATGGACAAGGGTATAGTTTCCCTCTTCTATTGGTGCGCGTACAGTAAACGCTGTGTGATGTTTCCACTCAGTAGATTAGTCACAGTTCACAGCAGTGGTCAATATCTCATTGGACACAGTCGAGTGATGTTCTGTCAATGATCACATTCACCTTCTTCCTGGCTGAAGCAAACAGCGGCTTGAGGTGCACAGCTTCCAAACCCTAATACATTTATTTTATGATTTACTATGTCACACTATAATATATCCAGGACAACCTTGAAGAATTAGACCTGTTATTTATTTATTTATTGTATCCCAATGAGACTTTGTTATTGGTTAACTGAAGACTATGAGTGTCTGTATTTTAGTGCCCTCTGCTGGCCAGGATTGAGTCACCATTATCAAGCCACATATAGCCACACGAGATTGATTAGTTGGTAGTTTCTCAGCAAGGATTTACAATATATATATAGATTTAAATATTTTGGAGGTGGAGATTACTTACAGTAACTTACTGTTACTATAAAATAATCTGATGATTACTTGAGAGACTAATGCTAGAATTCATTGTATGGATTATTGTAATTTGAACAAGACTGAGAAATGTACAGATTGAGATAATATCACACTAGTTGTGGAGGAGTGTTTTCTTTTTGACTGTGTATAGTATTGACTGGAGAAACTGCTGTGCGAGCAGAGTACTAGCAGCCATAACCTGATCCATATTGTGTTTCATTATCCACTGTGTGTACAGTGTGTACAGTGTAGCGGTGCAGTCATGTGCACTGCTGTTGTTGATCAGGGCCTGATTGCTTGGTGGAGGAATCCGTCCATGTGACTTTTGGTGTTTAAACATTGTTATAATTTAGCTATTGAAAAATAGCAGATCTACAAGCTCATAGCGTGCCACCGAGTGTAGGTCTGCAAATTTTTTTAAATCGTGAAAATATTTATTTCAGAAAACTGGAGGATTTATCATTTGAGGTCAGGCCTAAATGGGTTAAATTGGACAATATTTCTCTGAAGGGGAAGCTATAAAAATGTCAGTGATGATTGTTACTGCCTGCTTGCTGCACTTGCTAGACTGTAGAATTTCCGACGGGTGGGTCATGTGTGGCACAGCTGATAGTAAAACGTAAAAACAGCTGACTGTACTAACAGTTGCTTTTATTTTTGCATGTCTACAAGTGTAGGGAAACTGTAAAAAACTGAAATCCTGCACATTGTCTTCACTTACAGAATTGTATTTAGACCTTCGTTGGGCATGTCTACAAGTAAAATCGGATCCAGTCCAGCCCAGTGGTGTCTGGAAAGAGAACTTTAGACATGATGATTATGAACTGTATGAAGTCCATTTTTTACCGTAGTTGCTTTTTTGCTAAATATGACCAATATTGATCATTGTACTGTATGATGGACGGATTCCTCTCGAATGTTGACCGTGTGTTTGCCATTCCGTCATTCGACGTTGGTCTCTGTATTTCTCCAGGTGATGACCTGATGCGCTGTGTGGATCTGTATAACCAAACCCAATCCAAGTGGTTTGAGGAAATGGTGACTACCAACATGGTAAGCAAGGATTCACTTGAGAGACTACAAACTAAATAAGTGCCGATAATGTCTACACAACTTCTGACTTTCGTCCCTCTGTCCTTCAGGAGCTAGAGAAACTGGAGGTGGACCGGATCGAGTGGATTCAGCAACATCTACGGCAGTATACCACTCTGAGGCACGAAACCGACATGTTCAACCAAAGTGTGAGTATTATGTTGCTTTTGTGTGTTTTGCTTCGTATTCAATTCAATTAACGTTTATTATAGTTCAAAATCAATCAAGTTGTCTCAAGACACTTTACATGTATAGACCAAGAACGCAGACATTTCCTAGCCTGGTTTCCAGCCCATAGACCCCGCCCACTCCACTGAGCGCACTGATTCTTTCAAGAGCTGGAGGCTCAGAGTCTGACAATCAGGCTAGACATTTCCCCCCGAGCAAAGTATTTGGCAACAGTGGCAACTTCTGGCAAGGACAGTGGGCTTTTTCACCTTTATAGAGGTATATAAAGTGAGTGGCAGTCATTTAATGCAATCCGATTTTCTGTTTGGATGGCCAGAAAGTAGTCTTTTGCCACTCAGTAGGCGTTCCTGCATAACTTCTGGGTATGATGATGATTTCACGCGCACGCGCATACCCTCTATTGATAGGACAGTGAAGAGACAGACAGGAGAGTGACATGCCGCAAATCCGACCACCAGGCTCGGGAATTGAACCCGGGACACAGTGTTAGGCGTCAATGTACATAAGGTCACAGGGTTGCACCGCAACAAGCTTTCCTTCTGGCTGACTGACAAGCCTCATGGAGATGACTGTCTGATTGCCTAATGCCTAATGATGACGTGATCTTTTCATGGAACTGGCTCTATGCACGCCATGAAAATGTTTTCCATCGCTCCAATGGTTGTAGTGATTTATTTGACTCCTGGGTGTGTCTGTGTCATATTGATAACTGCACGGAAACATTACAAGTACGTGTGCAGGGAAATGTGGCCCAGGAAATATCCAACAGTTCATGGCAATGCAAAATAACATACAGTATACAGTACCTGCAAGCAGTCAGGCAGGTAATTGGATAGATAGAGCATGTATAGTTATATTACTGTGTATGCGTGTGTGCGTGCGTGTGTGGGTGCGTGCGATGTTGTGTTGTTCGTTCCCTTTTACACTCAGTAGATTATAGTCACAGTCCGCCGGCATAATCAATATCTCTCATAACATTACATGATTTTATGTCAATGACCCAATCACAGGTTTTCCTGCATGCTTCCACTTCTTTCAGTCGCTCCAAAGGTGTGGATGATATGTTCGACTCCACTCCAGTCCTATAAGTTAGGACACCTAACTGTGTCAAGTATGACGATAACTTCATGAAAACATTACTGACTGTGACGGGAAAGGGCCCGGTAAAAAAATGAGATTCATGCTATGGGTAGCGAGCGACTATTTAATCCAGATCGTATCTGTATCTCATATGCATTATTATACAGTATGTGTGTAGTAGAGCAGTGCTTCTCAAACTGTTTCATGTCAAGAGTGTACAAATGGAACCAAATTGTTCCATTTGTACACTCTCTGGCCCCTTTTCCACCGGTTGGTTCCCAGTGGGAACCGGTTCAGTTCTTTTTGGTTCTTAGTCCATGAGCCAGAGCTCCAACATTGAAACGTTAATTATGAATTGAGTGGGCAAAACCATACCTATATTAGATTGTTATCACCATTAAACTTCCCCAATTGAGTACTTACACGAAGACAATGATTTATTGTATTACAAATTTTAAATTTTTAAATATGCAAATGAGGCATTATGTAGGAAAATATGCAAAATAATCAAATAATAAATAAAAGCTACTACTGTGGAAGGGTTATCATGTATTAATTTACTTGTATTGATCTTATAAACAATTTAATATATAGGGTATAGTTTGCCCACCAATTTTGGAGCTCTGGCTCAACCGGTGGAAAAGGGGTCTCTGAGTTACGGACCCATAAGGGTCCATTTGGTTCCTAACTATCATTTAGCTGGGGTCTGGGGACCCCTTCAAACTCCCTCAAGGACCCCTGGGTGTCTCCGGACCCCACTTTGAGAATCACTGGTATACAGTATGTAATGTATGTATGTGTGTGTATTGTGTTTGTAGACAGCTGAGCCGGTAGACCAACTGCTCCAGAGCGTGGACCCAGCCAAAGACAGAGAGCTGTGGGTGAAGGAGCACAAGACCGGTGAGGTCCGCCCTGTGGACATGAACATATAGCGCCACCAAGTGTCTCCCGACTGTCAACACCAACACCTCCATACTGTCAGAGTTCAGGGACACTACCTTCTACACAGTAAAATCATCATCAGTGTTGTTGATTTAAGTTTAGGAATACAACCGAATGGACTCGTGAGGGTCCATATTACAGCTACAAAGGGCAGTGCATGTTCAAGCTACCTTGAAATCCCCTTATTGTCTCTCTGGATCAATCAGACTTTGGAATGTGGGCGTGTCACTTTGAGTGACAGGTCAAACCGGAAGTGACATCACTCAGGAATGTGGGGGGGGGGTGGGTTGTCATTGGATATGACGTCACCGGAAGGGGCGTGCCATTTTGAGTGACATGTCACACTGAAAGTGATATCACTCAGGAAGGTGGGGAGGGCTCTAAACCGGAAGTTGCACCCAAGTGGAATAGTAAGAGAGTGGTGACACGCTTTGATCTCGCTACTAAGCAGGTGCCTATGGGCTAATAGTTCCAAACATTGGAACTATCCCATTGAGATAGAAAGAGCACTTCCGCATTCCATTGTTACAATGGGAGTCAACGCTACTCTCTATCAACGCCACTTTCTTACTAGATTACTCCGAGTTACGCCTACCGAAAACCGGAAGTCCACATACTGTAGGTTCCCACAGTCACTTTTGACCTCCACCTAACCCCCTCACCTCTCACTCACCCCCCTTCTTTTTTGGTTGTCGGGATCACATGGGACCAGAACAAAGGTTCAAACAATAGTTGACGGTAATCTATTAAACTATTCAAACTATGTAACCCTAGACCCTAGAAATGACAATATTTCATATTCTAAGATCTATACCATTCCACAACACTCTAGTCAGAATGATGACATTTCACAATTCCATTTATGGAATTATATAAAGTAGTGCTCACTGTCTTCCCTCATTCCATTTCTTACTCAGGCACGTTATTGTTTAAACGTATAGCCACTCACGTATGAGTGAAACCTCTGACATTGGTCCTGAACCTGAAGTTTGTGAACCTGAAGAAGCTGCAACTCTGGAATCTGATAATCCACATGAAGCAGCCGATTTCACAAGAGAACGTATGAGTGGAAGTATGAATGAAACGTCTGACATGACAGGTGGTGAAGAGGCAGTAGAAGAGGCTGGACCTTTGGCGTCCCAAAACCCACAGCGATCAGCACAAAATGAAGCCAGGAAAAGACAAGCACAGGGAGATGACATGGGTGATAACAAGACCAAGGAGGAGAGGATAAGCAAACGGCAAGTGGAGCAAAGCAGAAGGAGAGTCATCAGCATGTTAAATGATGGAACAGGAGTCATTACCAACATCCAAACAACTGTCCGTGACAATGAGTCCCGTCGGAGGACAGAACTGAGGGAGAGTCAACGAATAAGAGTGGAGAGGATAGACAGCGAGGCCAACTCCAGCCTAGAAAAGTTTGACGAGATCAATGCAAAGTGGTTGGACCATCAGCATATGACGATTCCTCAGGATGTGGAACAGATCCTGAAGAGCCAGAGGAACCTCTGTGCTCAGCTCCTCGAGGACAAGAAAAAACTCATCAATGACCTGCAAGAGGAGCTCGAGGCCAATGATGACCGCTTTGAAAAGGACTTGAAACAGCAGGCAGACGAGGTGGACCTGTTGTTAGTGACGATGGAGGAGCAGGTCAAGACTATGATGAAGACATACAGGGAGGAACTCGACCAGATGGAGAACACCTACGAGGAAGAACGGCAGATCCTGCTGACTGGAAACAAAATGGAATGGGAAGAGTCTATGACACAAAGACAGTTAAAGGAGCAGAGTGACCTGAAGGAGAGGATGGAGAAGCTGGAGGAATTTGAGAGCTTGCTTAAGAAGCTCAGGGAGCACAGTGCTGAGGAGAACATCACGCTCAAGCTCAAATTGGACACACATGTTCAGGCCCTGGAGGAGCGGCAAAAACAGATGGACAATCAATACCAGATGAACCAAGAGGAACTGGAGATGCAACGCAAGGTGCTGAAGAAGCAAGCTGAGGAGAACACCATCACCAAGATCATGCAGAAGCAGAAGATCACTAAACTGAGGGATGAGCTGAACAAGTTGATGATGCAGGAGAGAGATTCTAAAGCTGAAATTGAGCGTTTGACTAGACGCTACGAAAGCAAGATGAGGGAGTGTAAAGAAATACAGAAGAGAAAGAAGCACTTTTCAAACATCAGTGCCGTCAGGTTTGAAGACATGTGGATGTTCAGCGAGGCTGAGGTGAAGACATTGGTGGAGCAGGCTCTGGATATTGACCAGCAAATCTACGAGCAGGTCTTAGACTTGTCCTGGGAGCGCCCTCCTGGGGCCATCGTGGAGCGCCCTGACCCCGCCGGTACACGGGAACGGAACTGGGCGCAGAGGAACACCTCGGTGGAGGAGGAGGAGGCGGTGGTGAGGAGGGAGAGCCGGGTAGAGGTGCAGGAGAGTGAGGGGGAAGAAAAAGGCAAAGTGTCGACACTGATGGTAAAGAGACTGTTGGAGGTTCTGTGTGACGAGGTGGACACCAACTTCGACACCATGTTCATTGACAATGAGGATGATGTCTACAGACTGGCTGAATTATTCATCGACTACATACAGCAGCAGCAAGGACAGGCTGAGGGTGCAAGTGAATCAACAGCAGAGGCCGACAGTATCCTGACCATCCATCCCAATGAGGTCCTGGCTGTTCTGAAAGCCTTCACTGCTCAATACGAAGAAGCCCGGGCGCCTCAGCGGTTCCAGTCTGTGATTGACTGGGATGATTTCGACGACGCAGCCTATTGGAACAGCTTGGCAAATGTCATTCCCGAGTCCAAATTAAAGGTGTGGGATGCGCTGGAAAATGGACTGAACAAGTACTATGAGGCCCTGAGAGAGCGGGCCAAGCTGCTCACTAGCACACAAAATCTGAAGCACAATAATGCTGAGCTCCGCATGCACCTGAACCAGCGTCTGGCAGTGCAAACCTCCCCTATCCCCCAGGTGGTAAAGCTGACACCTGCGCCTAAGTGAACAATTAATTTACTTGAATTTATTGTATGCTCTCAGGATGTAGCCTTTTTTTACAGCATGGCTGTAAAAGGCAACAGTGTTTGTTTGCCTGGGCCTTAACTTGCAAACCGCAAGTACCAAATTCCTTGTGCACACTACCAGTAGGCCAAGGAAGTTCCTCCACTTTTTGTCACGTTTTATAGTCTTATAGATGACATAATAGACTGCCCACATTAAGTCTGTTAGACCATAATAGACCCTGTTATGGCCCTATACGAATTAGGTTTGCAATGTTGTGTGTCTTTCTGTTTTGTCCGAATAGTGATTGAAGGTAGAGTGACAGCACATGGGATGTCATTGCCAATCAACCAGCAGTCTGCATCTAAGCCTGGGAGAATAAGCTTCACTCGAGCTCTTTTTGCCTCTGCTACCTGTTTGTCACGTCTTTAGACTGTGTACTTAAAGTATGGACAAGGGAAGCTCAGAACTTTATTGTCATATCACAGGTTTTAGAGGTTTACAGGTGTAAAAAGTGGGTGAAATTCATTTTTGTGCTGGTGGTAGGGGCATGTTAACTTTTCTTTTGAAGGCTTTGTTAAAATCAATTTGTATAATTATATGCCTAAGATGTGGTTTTATATGAAACATCAAATACACAATGTATACCCCTACATACTTACATAAATACAATGATAGGAGAACATTTGTTTTCAATAATAAATAAGTTTATACCAAAAGGGGTTCCATCCAGAATGGGTGTCTCTTCTGGACGGTCTTGTTACAGAGAGGCGGCGAACTCGAACTGAACTCACAGTGTTGTGGAAGTCTTCAATGGTAAACTCAGTGAAGCCCTCATTAACCAGGTCCAGTTTGCTTTTAGCTGCCACTGCTTTGAACCTGAGGAGACAGACAAATATCTAAATCATTAATTAAATCAAAAGATCTTGAGATGGCAAATTTATTCTGCCAACTAAAAAAATAAATAAAATAAAATAAAAATAAGTTTATTACTTACATTATATCATGAAGTAGCTGCTTTGGTAACATCTAGTGTACATTCGAAATATTGTCATTTCTGTTGTCGGTGTGGACTTCATTGTAAGTAATAATTATATAACCAAAAAAGAGCATACCCTGTTCATTCAGACAATCCATGTCTGAAACAGTCAAGAAAAAAAAGCTATTTACCATGTAACGGGTCCCTATAGTCACTGTTGGTCCTCGGAAGATCCAGACCTATATTTATATTTATGTGGTCAATATGAATCATATCATCATCATCATAGTCCCTAGGGGTCCTCAGGGGTCCCTGGCACATGGTTGGGTTTGGCTGTGAGTGGTGTATGGGTGGAAACCACTCCCACCCTTAGTAACCATGGCAACCTATTCTCTCTGGTACCACCAAGCCCCCAGTAAGACTATCCAACGTTGAAGCTGTTTTTCAACGTTGGGAAAACAGCTACCCACTACCTAGTGGCGAAAAGTGGAACTGCAGCACGTTCATGGAGGTGGACGGACGTTCAGTGACGTCATGTGCGTAACGTGTGTCATCCCGGACCTCAAATGTCCTGAGTGATGTCACTTCCGGTTTGACATGCCACTCAAAGTGACACGCCCCGACCGGTGACATCATATCCGATGAGCGGCGATGACACGCCCCCACATAACTGAGTGATGTCACTTCCGGTTTGACATCACTCAAAGTGACACACCCATGACATTCCAAAGTTGATTGTAGTCTTTTACTCTCTGAGAAACAGTTTTTGTTTTTTAAACACAGCTTGAGTCTCATGGCCGGTAAACAGCGATGGATCAACAGTCAAAATACCAGCATGTTCCATCTAAATTGTACAGTATTATAATCTGCCATAGCTTAAACGAATGCCACTTAACATAATTTTGTTTACATGTTGTAAAGTTAAGACTATTAGAAAATTATGTACAACTTTGAATTGCTTAGTTTAGTTTAATTAGTAGTTCCTGTTTAAACTTTTCCCATTTGAGCAATGTGGACAAATTATTAATATTACCTTGATTTTAGACACTGAAAGTTATTGAGATATCTTTGAATGAATATTATATATTTTCATATTTTGCTGGTTCATTTTGGCAGATACTGTTTGCATGTTTTGAACAACTTATATTTGTTGTACATGGAGAACTGCACAATTTGCAAAAAATGTGATGGTTATGTTGGCACAGTACGGTACAAGACAGATGGTTTATGTTTACAAAGGTGTGTGTGTCTTAAATATAATGTAACTGTAAATGGCCAGGAGTTTCTCAGCACATATTACCATCTTTCTGGTATGAAATGAGCGTTCATGTAAATGTACATGTTGTTGAATAATAACCTCTGTTGATAAAACATACGTATACTGTATAAACAATACACACACACACACAGGTGTTTTTGGAATGTAAATTTGGTACATTTGCCACAAATCACACCATGCGGCAGATCCGAATTTAGGCCAGGGTATACTGTGGGTCAGGGCTGAAGAGAAAGATGATCCATGTTACAATGAACACCTTTTAGTGCCTAAATGGTTATATATACCTGGAATGTCCTTGATCAATTCTATTCTGCATCAATGTATATTTGTATATACACAACGTAGATGTATTTTGCCGTCAGATGTTTTAACAGGCCTTATAACTCTTTGGGCCAATGAAGTGTTTGTACATTGTTGCTTGTTTTATTTTTGGTAACTGTACAGAGAACGTCTATGATGGTGTTTGATAAAAAAAAAGGGCAGAATTCAACAGTTAGAATTTCTGAACAGAATTCAATTCATCCTTGATACTGGAGCTGTAGTTCACATATTATTTCCAACAATATCATTTTGCGCGAAGTGAAGTTGGGACAGCAAATACACCGCTTGTATGGATTGACAGTACAGTAACAAGGAGGTTGAGTGACGCAAAAGATGGGAGACATAACCCACTTGCACAAATGCTGATAATATCGATTATAACATATGGACTGCATGTACAGTAGGTCTCTCTGTGTATACGTACATGTTTGTGTCTTTGTCTCTACATTCTGATGTGGTTTGGATGTTCTGAGGTGTAATGGGATTTTTGTTTCTGGGTTTAATGTTTTAATTGTTTACAATAATTATTGGGCAGCAAGACTAATTTGATTTATAAAACAATTGGTGGGTAAAATAATAGCACAAATACTGATTGTTTTAGTTTTAGATCTTTAATCAATCCCTTAACTCCTATATAGCCACTAATTTGACCAGGGTCCCTCAGGCTCTACACTAAACCAAATCTCTTATCTGGTATACAAGCTCACAACGTGTCGCAATAGATCAGCTATTTTTATAACCCGATTCCTTTTATTTAAAATGTATTTAAGGCTACACCAAACTGCTACACGTTTCAATGTCATATCTGTTGTAGTAATTGAACCCGTTTGTGTAAATGTTGTGCACTAAATGTGGCAAAGTTATTACATTCAATGTTCTCGACGGAATCAATTGCTTCATGATGACGTAATTGTTGAGTTGCCCCAAGTTGTGACGGATGATTTTCATGCACATCAAATCCATGATGTTTAAAAAATGTTTTATCATACTGTAGTGTAGGTGACCATGTGTCGAGACAGTGTACTGTGGAATGCGCCGTCCAAATAAATCTCTTCCTTGAATATGAAACATATGGCTTTTGCTATGTAAATATACCATATACTGTTTTTTGTGATTTTCAATGTCAGCCAATTTTCTAATCTTCAAGAAAGTCAGTTCAGAAGGTGACTCTTGGACTTTCCTACTCGGCTCGGCTGTTTTATAATGTTGAGTAAGGTCAGAATGTGGAAGGCATAAACTTTAGACAAAGCAAGTTATTTCTACACAAACACAATTATAAATGCATTATAGGCATAAATGGGTGTTATAAGTGGTTAGAGAACGTACCACCATCACTAAATGGGTGAGAGAGGGTATATGCACGTGGCATCCTCATGATCATCATATCCGGAAGTTATGTGGGAACGCCTACTGAGTGGCAAAAAAAACTACTTTCTGGTCTTGACAGCCCATACATCTAAACAGAAAAGTCCTATCTGATTGCATTAAGCTTGCATTCTATTCACAATTGGTTCTAGGCATTTCAGGATCCCCCAGGGGCCATACAGAATGTTCAAATCGGTGTCTGATTAGTGCATGTTGAAAATTAAGAGGAGGCAAACTGTTTATTATATTAAATCCAAAGTGAGGTACAAAAACTTCAAGCAAAACATAGTAATGTAAAAGGTTTAAATTTAGAGTAGTGTGACAGAACCATGAGGGGGGCCTGGGGAGCTAGAATCTCAGAGAAATCAGTAATTAAATCAGTAAGTAAATGTTTTCCCCTTGAGTTCCAAGCCCATATGAAGCTGGCCTGGACAACTATTGTTATTAACATTGATATATTAAGAATATTGATATTAAGCTGGACAATCTGGTCTCTTCAGTCATTTAAAACACTACTCAAGGATGCTGCTGCAATACATAGCTATACCTGTTTTTTGTCGCCCCATAGCATTAGCATTATGATGTTAAATAATATTGCTCATCTATATCCGTCCTTGTAAAAGAAAGCATGCTCTCAAGGGTCTCCCCTGATTAAGTAAAGGTCAATAAAAATAAATATGTATTATTACCTAGAAAGACCAGTAAGGACTCAAGCAGTTTGTTTGTCTCAGTTGACCTTCAGCTCCTAATAGGATTGGTTCGAACAGAGGGATTGTTAACCTGAGCCTAATTCCTCTCTCAGGGAGCTCTTGTCCTGGTGTTCTAGCAATTAATTTAATGAATGACACGGTGTAATAAAACATGATAGTGTATACAGTATTGGTGCTAGATTCATGTTCTCAATAGACAAAATGCTTACCAGGAATAAACTATGTCAAACATGCTAATAGGTTAAAGGTAGGGAAAGTGATTTTCTTTGGTTAAAATAAGTGTTAAAAACCTCTATATTGTGATAGTACTCATTGCTATATAAAGTGTTTGATCAGTAACAGGAGCCTCCTTGTCTCTCCATCTTTTTATTAAACAGAAAAAGCATTTTCAGATTGGGATACGAATTTCATCCAATCAGGACAGAGAACTAGTCAGGATACAGATTAAATAAGTGGAATTCTAAGTGATGACGCAAAGGAATTAGTAGATTTCTACTGATTGGCTGCAATTTTGTCACCTACCTGAAAATGTATTTTCTGTTTAAAAAGCTGTGCACAGTTTCTCAAAATATGGGCCAGACTCTATAGTACTTTTCCTGAGAGGTATCTAGACTGGCTTGTATAGGAGACGGCTATTTTCTACCTAACACACGTCCAGGAAAGTAGTCATTTCTTGCCATGTATAAAACCAACAGTGTACTGTTGTACTGAGGAGTCAGGTGAACAGCATGTAAACAGTAAAGATTTGAACAGTCATAGAAAAGCAGGGACTTTTCTTCCATCCAAAGGCTAATGCTTCTTTTCCTTCAGTTTGTCTTTGATCTTCTGGGGCTCATCATACTGTATCAGCCTCAGAATGTCTTTGTTATCCATCACACCTTGAATGAACTCTCCTTCAGATATGTTATCTGTGGCAATAGAGAAAAAGATCATGTTATTGACTTATGAATGAACCCATCAAGAAACCATTATACCACACCAAAAAATTTATTTTGTACCCTGGAATTATGGAAACAATTATATTTCAGAGTCATTTTTGGCAGAATCTCCAGAAGGAGGTCTTGCCTAACTTGGTAACTGGAACGGTCAGTACAACAACCTATAGTGGGACCCTTTCTTCACGTAAGAAAAGCGGACTTGAGGAGCGAGCTCAGCCGAGCGCGTTGCCGTGCCGAACACTGCAAAGTCTCCTTCAGCCGACTCAGCGCCGTTCGAGTTGCGTGCCAACACGGACAGAATCGGGTCCAACCGTTCTGAGGTTGCCGGATTTGACCCAGTCCGACCAGGTTGTTGTTCTTGTATTCCTTGCATTCAGCCCTGTTTCTGTGTCTGTCTGTGAGTGTTTCTGTTTGTCTGTCCACAGCTCATTTTGCATACTACTAGACTACTAGTAGTAGTAGTAGTAGTAGTGTATACTACTACTACTAGTAGTAGTAGTATACAGTATGTGTCATATTTCTTGTCCATACTGCCAGCAGTCCGAGGATGTCATTTCCCAAATATGTTTTCAACAACAACTATGTCATTTTTGTGAATTATAATTGAAGCAATCATCCCACCAGAGGGATACACGTCCCATAGACTGGAGCTAGCCAATCAGCTAGCCAATCAGGCATAGGCTATTCAATTAATCGTTCAATTCGTGGTCTGTAATTGGTCCCTCCTGCACACACACACACACACACACACACACACACACACACACACACACACACACACACACACTACACTGCACCGCTCACTTAGCTCAGGTGCGATTTTACCAAACGTTCCGCTATTATAAAATGTCCAAGTTGTTAAGAATAATTTACAGAGCAAGCTGTCTGACAGAAATATGAGAGAAAGATGTAAGAATATAATGGATGTGTATATACTGTATGAGGGACAGGGAGACAGACAGTGGAGATACAGTAACGTACAACTGGTAATCACATGCTGCAGTCATTTCCATTTCATGGAAATACTATTGTTGACTGTTGAGCATGCCTCCTGATGGAGATTTGTGCATGCCATTATAGTTATAATCACAGAGCGAGATTCCGTCCAGGAAGAGATTACATTGAAATAAAATGCGAATTAACTTATTTGCTTTTCTTGGTGTGAATGCTGGGGCTTTCTTCTAGCAAAGGAATCGCAAACTGAGAGCTTGGCTGCCAAAACCCACACTGCAATTAACCTTTGACTGGTGATACTACAAACAAAGCTACAGTACCACAAGGAATGAACAAGCAGACTTTGAAGATTACAGAGAAATTTGAATAACATAAATCTGCTCAGAATCTGTTTCGATCCTGTTTTTGTATTTTGTTTTATGATGTTTATAATGTACAGTATGTTAAGTAGGTTTTATTCATTTTTGATAAGTATATCACAATTATTTGTGAGTGGTCCATGCACAACTCTTTTATTCTGATGTGTGCTTTGTATTTTAATATGCGTGTTTCAGTTGCACAGTGACACTTTAGTAGAAATATCCATCCATCCATCCAATTGGATAAAATGTATTAAGAGCCTATTTAATAAACCACTTGTATTAAAACAATAGCTGCAAGCATTCCTTTTGAAATTGTTCTGAGGCGTTGCCTTCATAAATGAACAATGTGTGACTGCGTGCAAAGCTGCCTCTCTTTGTGTGTGTGTGTGTGTGTGTGTGTGTGTGTGTGTGTGTGTGTGTGTGTGTGTGTGTGTGTGTGTGTGTGTGTGTCGTGTGACGTGTCCGTGCGTGCGTGCATGCGTGCGTTTCTAACTTGCCATGTTCTTTCTTTCCAAAGAAGTCCCAGATTTTTTCAGCTCTCTTTTCTGGTGTGTTCTCATCCTCAGGGAGATTCTTCTGGTCACCAGCAGGGATCATGCTGAATATTGCCTACATGACAATAATGATTAGAACCCCAATTATCTCTACATGCAGCACACTTGCAAAGAGTCTATGCTTATTGCTGAGCATTAAAGCTATATGTTTATACAGGATAACTGACATAAATCAATGGGCCTAATTCACTAAGCTGTTGGTAAATAGTGTATAAATAAATGTATTTTCTCTAAACGTTTCTTCTTCTTATTATTATTATTTATGCATTTATTTTGTCCCTGTTTCCATACTGCACCACTTTTGGTCTTTAAATGTGATGTGGGCATTATAGCCAAATCATTATGTGTACATTTCATTGTTCATTACCGAACATACAGTATATAATGTTTATTTCTAGGTTCACATTTCAAGACATTTAGGTAGCATTGAAGTCTGCTGTGCTCTCTGTGCCTCCAATTACACTTGCTGGATGGAGAAGAGTAATTAAAGCTCCAATTCGGGGGCCTATTTTAGTAAATACAATATTAAAGTACATCTTCAGGGGCTGGAGATGGTCTCCCTACTCTTCCATTGAGAATTGGAGACACCGGTGTTGACTGTTGAGTAGAATGCCTACTGTATATACTGGTTGACAAGTAGTGTACTGTCTGAACCTCGCAATATCTCCCCTGCCCAAGCGGAAATTGCATCTTGGATGAGCGGTAGACATTTCTCATTCTCAAATCTCCCATGCCTGAGACCGGGATTTGAACCCCAGGTAGAACATAAAAGTTATGGATTGCAGCTTTAACCCATTAAAACCGGGAATGCATTTACTGTATGTCATTTTAGATTTGAGCTAAAAAGTATTACTTTACACTATATATTCTTTTAAAGAAAATGTAACTCAAATCTTTGCTTCTGGGGGTCACACATATTTTTTAGATGAGGGGGTCTGTGGCTAAATACATTCATTTTGGGTGTCCTTGCTATGAAACAGTTTGAGAACCAATAATATAGCAACATAGGGTTTTCAGTAAGAAAAAATTATATATTTTTTAGAATCATCCTCAGGTCTTAATGGGTTCAGTACCTTTACGATCTCGTGGATTTCATTTTTGCTGATGGTTCCGTTCCCGTCCACGTCGTAGAGGGCGAAGGCCCACTCCAGCTTCTGCAGTGTTTTGCTACCGGAGGTGAGGTGCAGCGCCACAATGTACTCCTTGAAGTCCAGCGTGCCGTCGGCGTTGGTGTCGAAGCTCCTGAACACGTGCCGCGCGTACGCGGTGGGGTCTGCGTTGGGGAAGAAGCTGGCGTAGATGCCCTCAAACTGCTTCTTGGTGATTTTACCGCTGGGACATTCCTTGAGAAAGGTCTGGTACCAGGTGCAAAGCTCAGCCTCGGCGTACTTGGTGTTGGATGTCAGGTCTTGCAGAAGTTCCTTCGACAGGGCCCCGCTCTTACTGTTCCCCATGCTCCAAAGACGGTCTCAATAACGCTTGTGATTTTTCTTCTTCTTGTCAGTGTCTCGGGGTCTGAGAAAACCTCTTGCTTCTTTAGTCTGTCCTCTCATGCACCCTGAGCACTCCTCAAAGTGTTGGATGGGATTATGGCCATCACTACCCTTAATCTACAATGGCTGTCTTGAAGATTAAGGGGATGATCCACATCACACTACTACATATAGATACACTGTCAAATCCTGAGTGTACATTTAATGTACAAATGGAACCAAATGGACCCATGGGTACCTGCAGCCAATAGAGAAATTACTTGGCTCAGAACTCCACAAAATCAGCATCTTGGTTGGCTGCATGGCAGCCAATCATTAAAGAATTGAGATGAGTATGTGATGTGTAATGACAGAGCCCTATGAATAAGCAATGCAGGTCAATTAAGGTCAGACTGAAGAGGTCCACCAATCGACTTTGAGGCTTAATCAGGAGTTGTAGGTAAGTGAAAGTAGAGTTTGTAAGGCAAATGAAACACTTTGTTGACACAGGTCACTTTACAGCTTTTGCGTGCACGCACACACACACACACACACACACACACACACACACACACACACACACACACACACACACACACACACACACACACTGGCCAGCCAGCCAGCCAGCCAGCCAGCCAGCCAGCCAGCCAGCCAGCCAGCCAGCCAGCCAGCCAGCCAGCCAGCCAGCCAGCCAGGCCTATCCCCACACACACAGCACCTGCAGCCGGTAAGGCAATCACCAGAAGATTTTAAATAGCCGACGCCCAAGCTGTCTGGTGAGTCAGTTTGAACTAATGGAGGAGTGAGGAAGGAGGAATCACTCTAGTCTGTTCATGAGGAGGCTGGTATGAGGGAGATCATCTCACAAGTAAGACTTAACTCAAACCTTTGGACCCACTTGTGGATGTGCTGTGCGTGTATTGTGGCTCACCTGGTCTCGTTCTCTCTCCCTCCCTCGTAGGCAGACTGAACTCCACAAGGGAGAGCCTACAGCTAGCACTCTCCCCCAACTGAGTAAAGTAGTCACTAGCTCTCTCTCTGCTCTGCCCGCAGGACTGCATGTGAATAGAAGCCCAAGCCCCTGACAAGAGGAACCCTGTGTTAGTGTGTTGACGTTTTGCCCTTTTTCCCCTTTCCCTAATACTTTAATAAAATACATTTTAAGTTTATGTTGAATCTGACTTTGCGCCTCTTATTTTATTGTGAATCTGTGCCTATTCTCCCCTGGGTTGCCACAACACACACACACACACACACACACACACACACACACACACACACACACACATAATGGTCAACTGTTCTCTTTCTTTATTACTTATTATATTATTAATTATAAGTAGTAGTATTAATGCTGCTACAATGTTTGCAGAACAACCAGAACAAAATACTTTTACTCTTGTCTTATGTACCTGTAGCCTATATAAGATGAGCAGTAACAATAAAGAACACCTTGAACTCTTGAACCTTTAACCCAGAGCAGCTAGGTCAGCATGAGGTATTTTTTTTTCTTCAGCAGGAGGCCCATGCATGCAGAAGCTGCTTTGAAAGTATCAACCTGACAAATATAGGATGCTGTTTGATTTTAATCCACTTCTGTGTGGTCCATTACTTATGGAGCATTTCTGTTCTTGTTATTGCATGGCATTAATCTCTTGTTATTGCATTGATCTCCTCCGAATGTGTGATTTTGTCCATCTCTGTGCTTGGTGCGTGCAGCAAACCTGATTGAATTTTGGGCACCCTGTTAACATAATCTGTGCCTTCCATGCAGGGACTGGCAGAAGCCACAGTAACATGATCATGTGCAGGTTACGACGCTGGCTGCAGTACACTGTTCATTTGTATGGGTGTTTAAATGGAGGATAGTTGACACGGTGCTGTGGCATTAGTCCGACAGCGGGCACATTAACCTAGCCTAACCCCAACAGCACGCGAAGCCACGTAGTTGGAGTAATGGGATGTCAGAATTATGGGCAGACCCCGTTGATACATGCAGGCTTAAAACCGAGAAGACAAATTCTTTGGTGTTCCTAAATTCCTTGAATAGAAGTGAAATACCGTATGTAAAAAGCCCATTCTTAAGAGGTTAATCCTCAAGTATCAGTCCTGACTCCTAAATTCACATTGCACCACGTAGTTATATTTACAAAATCAGATTAAGAAACAGGCAACCAAACAATTCAATTCAAACAGTGTGATTTTAAATAATCAAATGAAAGTACAGTGTACAGTAGGCTACAGTGGAAGTATGTGATGGTAACAATTTGTGATCAACTGTAAGCATTTACAAGAACATACACAAACACACATGCAAATCTCACATCTGCCAGCTGAATACACAGATAATACATTGTTCATTCTATCAAAAGGAGCTCATCCCTAGCAGGTATTATACAGTATTATGCAAAGGGGTCATGGTCAGGGAAAATTACCATACTACAACAAAGGCTTAATATTTCATCAAGTTTATTGTTTATTGTTTTCCTGTTCAATGCAAATTACACGCAACAGCAAATGTTAATGGAGAGAACACAGGCACTATATAGGAAGGATATAATGCCTGGGTACTTCAGGAGAGACGAGAGAAGTTTTTTTTTGCAGGGGTGACTTATCTTTACCTATGGGCACTATACAGTTACTTTCTGCCAAAGTGTGGTGTCTGCCTGTTTTTAGGCGGGGAAACAAACCTAAAAGTGCAGAAGTTAGAACTGCTAGATGAGTAGAGTCCTGCTGAACTGGTACCATTCCAGCTGGGCGTGTGCCGAAAACCTCCCTAGAGAGGCGCCCGAAGGCATCCGTAATTCCGTATTAGATGCCCGAAGCGCCTCAACTGGCTCCTTTCCACGTAAAGGAGCAGCGGCTCTACTTGGGGTCTCTCCTGGATATGTAATTGAACATTCAATGCAATGTATAGCCTATACAATGCACTTTGCACTACACTATGGCTTGGCTGAGAAATAAAACATGACTATTGTTGTATGGTTGGGTTATCGAGAGAGAATATAATATTATAGAGAAGCTTTGAAACAGTTGTGTTGTACTATATGAGAAAGTATAGGTACAGTATAAAACTTGGGAATACAGTCACCTCTCTCCATAAATATGAAGTGTATTGTTGCTTACCGTATGTGGTTATGTATTTTAAGCTCACAATTGGACATACAGTAGTAGTCCATGTAAAGGTAGAGTGGAGAATGAGGCACGAAAGAGTTCACTGGCCTGGAGTAATGAGATAGTTCAATCAAGGTAGCTGCACGTCCTTTTAGACGCAGTGTCAGGATGTGTAGCATGCGCCCTCCGCCCAACAAACCTCAAACTCAAGAGGATTATGACGATTTGAGTTACAGTATGGGGGGGGGGGGGAGGCGGAAACCACGGTGGCTACACATCAGCCAGGATTATAGTTGCCTGATCATTTCATCTAGCCTGCATGGTCTTGACCATGATGCTGGAGGAGCGTGGTCGGCGGGCTTCTTTGGCGATCACCCTCAACTTTGTGGCGTTTGCCTTTGCCTTGTCAGCTGTGACCACCAACTTCTGGTGCGAGGGGACGAGGAAGGTGGTCAAGCCCTTCTGCACGGGACCCCCGGTGGCGGCCAAGCAGTCGTTCTGCATCCGCTTCAACAGCTCCGACGTCAATGACAGCCGACTGGTCCAGTACATCTGGGAGACGGGCGACGACAAGTTTCTCATGAGGAAGTTCCACACGGGCATATTCTTCTCCTGTGAGCAGGCTGCAGATTTCAAAGGTGAAATGGGTTGGGACTCCTGCCTCCTCGGGAACAAGATGACCTTTTCAAGTTGCACTGTATAGATTCGAAGTGATGAGTCCAGCAGTACGAGGTTTTTGTACTCATCTAAGATCCACAGTATATAGAAAGGTTCAGTCAGACAACTCAAGAAGTAATAGTAATATATATTTATTGAATATAGATGAGCAATGCAGTATATTTATTATGGTTTGGCGATGTATTGGATCTGCTTTTTAGGTACTCAGATCAAGCGCATCAGTCCCGGCCATAGGGACTCTGAAATCCCCCGTACCTAAACAGTAGATCCAAAACGACAGGTGGTATAGCTGGGGTGGAGGTGGGTCAGCAGCAGGTTTGTATACAGCGGAACGCTGATACAGCAGCAGCAAGCAAGCAAGCAGGCAGAGGAATGCAAACCTCCGGTTAAAGTAGCCGGTATGAGATGGAGTGAGTGTGTGATTGGCTGAGTGAATCATGTGGATGAGAGCATGATGCTGAGGCGGCTCAATTAACGGCCAGCGCGACTCAACTGAGGTTCCCTGACTGAACTTGCTCTGCGCATGTCTACGACAGACACAAATGCTCATTTGTTCTTATGGAACCTATTATCTACTGCATTACCCCAGGTGAGAAGAATGGTTCCATGATCATTGACCATGACCATCAGGGCAAACGGTATGTTTCAAATTATGCGGAAGTTTTGGATGAAGAATGCAATTCTTCTGTTGGACAGCTGGCTCGCTGTCCAACAGTGTTTTATTACCTTAATTGTATTGCTATTATTTGTGATCTTTGATAGGTGATTAAACTTTGGCTTTCAAATGTAATATTTGGAATTGAGATTTGGATAAATACCATGCAGTGTCATGTTTATTATTATGTATTATTTCAATTCAGGTTCAGGTTCATTTATTTGTTTGTCCCCGTGGGGCGATTTGGTTTACAACAAGGCATAACACAGGCAGGTAACATGAAACACAAAAACACAGTAAAAAGGCACATAGTACACAGAACAATAAAACAGGATGGCAGTTCAAGGTATCAACATTGGTGTAACAAGGTGTAACATTGAAATTCATAACATTTTCAGAACAGTTGTATAAATAATTCATGCAAGCGAGTCAGGTGACAAGTTACTCAGTCGGCATTTAGAGCCTGGATAGCTACAGGCACGAAGGAGAACTTATACCTATTGCTTTTGGCCCCTGGAACCTTTAGGCGAAGGCCAGAAGGAAGCAGCTTGAACTCAGAGCTGAGCGGATGGGAGTTGTCCGTACAAATGGACTTGGCTTTCTTAAGCACCTGATTTTTAAATACTTTTAAGACTAGACTACTGAAATTAACTCCGGCAATCTTTGAGGCCGTTCTCACAATCCTACCAAGGTGGTTTTTGTCCTTTATGTTTAGGTTTCCATACCAACAAATGATGGAGAAGGAGATTGAAGGAGTTGCTCCTTCCCTTTATTGAAATAATTGCCATCATGTTTGCCAAAGAAGCAAATAGCATTAAGAAAACCTGCTTTGGCCTGGACATGTTAATTTGTCTATTCATCTTAATAATATTAAGATGAATAGATGAATCCCTTATATAACTTATTGGGGCAAATGAAAGGCGTGCAGGCAATATTATTGCCTGCATGCCTTTCATTTTCCCTAATAAGTTATAGTCAATCTAAGTAACACAAAACCAAACAAAATGTATCAATGTATTTCTCAATGAGAATACAAATAAAAGCGCAAAAGGGGCATCTCAGATCTGATGAACATTGTTGTTTTGTCTTATTACAGGTTTTGTCTGCAGATACTTCTCAGAGATAGCACCTGAACAAGAACGAGGTTGGTGAAATACTGGCATTTAGAATCTTTTGAATGTACAGTAAGCTACTTTGGTCCCGTATGCTCCCTAAGCAAAGCTCTGGACTGCTCATTCTTGCAGCATGGTTATATGTCTTCCCTTCAGTTTCATTATTTCAGGTTTACACACTTGTACTGTTAGAGGTTGGGGTGTAGGGGTGCAATAGTTAAAGTAACCGATTTAATGATTATGAAACAATCAATTCTACAAGTTCACAACCCACTCTATCCCTTCGTGTGTAGATCTGCTATTCGTATGCATTTATTTTTTAAGTGTTTTAAGTGTTTAATCAGACTAATCGATTATAGTCGAGTTTCTTTTTTTTAAATCGGCTTTGTTTTTGCTGTTAAAATAATCGATAGAGTAATCGCGAAGAAAATAATCAATAGTTGCAGTCCTAGTTGGATGTCAAATTCACTGGCATGTTACAGAACCAAAATGAATACACCCGGGACTTGGCATGTACTGCATTGTGTGTGTGTTGACCACAACATTGCAACTCATTCAGTTTATTTCTCAATGGATACCTACAGTATGTTGTCCTTTCCCCTCTCTGCCATCAATGTTCTGTCTATATACTGTATAATCTACAGTGTAGAATCTACAGTGTAGAAGCATAATCTACAGTGTAGATTATGCTTCAAATATATCAGAAATAAGATAATCTTGTCAACATTTTTAGCGGTCATCATACGGAAGGAAATTGTTTATCCATCACAGCAAAGTGGGAAAGAAATCATTGATAAGACTTGCCTGAAAAAAAGTAACTTGGTCATGTGGTCTGCGTTTCTGTGACAGCCGGGGATATAGGGCGGTAATCTAGTACTAATAGGCTACAATACAAACATAACAAATTAAATTAAATTAAATTAAACTTCTAGCATGCTAAACTAAGATCAATGCAAAATCTTGTCATCTTGAAAAAGATGACCATACCGTCATACTATCATAACATTGGTGACTATCATTACCTTTAACTTTATCCACAATACTCACAGATCCTATTCTTTGTCCTGTGTCAGCATTCAGCAGTAACACTCTGTTGTACAACTGTGTCTGAGTCTGGGCTGAAAGTAGGCAATCTACAAATTTATGATGGATGTGGATTGTGATCTTTGGCATGGTGCCCTGTTGAAATTGGAATATAGAACAGAGTATTAATTACTGTTATAGTCTCACCTCTGCTAATCTCAAAGATAATGAGCAGCTTTCATCGTAATAACTCTATGCTTTGATCTCATCACCAGCCATGTTTACACGAACCCCTTTGGTCATTCCTACAGTGATTAGACAGATTAATCTGGGAACCCATTGGCAAAAACAAAGACAAAGGAAAAACAGCGTAGTCTGTCTCGAGGTGAGACTACTTAGTATATACAGGGAACCTTTTGCAACCGCTCTCAATCTAGCCAGTTTACATATATGCCCTCTGGCCTACCACCTATCATAGAGGTGAAATTATTCTCCAGCCTATTAAAAGACCAAAGTAACTAATTGTGCTTGTCTGTCTCTCTCTCTCTCTCTCTCTCTCTCTCTCTCTCTCTCTCTCTCTCTCTCTCTCTCTCTCTCTCTCTCTCTCTCTCTCTCTCAGGGGTCTTGTGGTTGTGTATAGTAGCTGAGAGTCTGTACCTGTCCCTGTTGTTTACGGGCGGGGCCATGCTGATCCTGGAACAGTGTCCGTGCTTCAGTGTCATGGACAAGCTGAAGCTCAATGCCTTCGCTGCTATGTGCATTGCCTTGTCAGGTAGGGAAGGAAGCAGGAAACTGCTGATGCCATACACACTCTATCTATCCTGTCAAAATTGGCACACAGTTGATCTCTCTTGTAAAACAAACATTCTGTGGAGGGTTTGGTTTGGGAGTTTGACAAAGTACAGTCGATGGTTTTCAACATAATCTCACATTTGCAATTAAACTTCACAGAGCAATATACGGATCATAAAGAAATATATTCATTACTTCATTGGTGTTGTCATTACTGACTACCTCAGGCTGTTTACATTTCTGACTAATAAAGTATTGAAGTAGTTCATGTTGTTATGATCCCCTTTTTTGGGGGGGGGGGGGGGGAATAACAATTTAACATTTCTACATCAAAACAGATCATGGTTTAAAATCACCAATGTAGGAGTGCCGTGTAGGCAGAGAAAAGAAGGAGATTTATTCCTCTTGGAAAAGTCAAAGTCAACGATGGTGGCACTCCGTTTAATCAGACAGAGAGATCAACACAAAACTTGTCGCAGAGGTAAATACGTCAACACCTCTGAGGTGTGTTGCTTCACTCTTAAAGGTAACACTATGCATTGCAGTAAAGGAAAATACTGCCTGTGGTAAGAGGAACAAACATATAAACATGGGCAAGAACGCAGTGAATTATAAATGTCATTATCAACTGTCCTGTGTGTGCATATCCACCACTCAATGATGAATATTATTGTTATTTTATTTGTTATATTACAGTACATGTCATTACATGGTTTTCTCCTAGTACGCACCTGTCCTTGTAAGTGTTTGCAAAATGGCTATCTACTAGTTAAATCATTGTTATTCGGTTCTTCCTTGGCCCATTATAAACCTTTCCACAAAGTTGAATGCACATTTCTGTATAACCTTTGGAATTGAAGGAATCCTTGAAAGAGACAGCCAGACAGACAAATGGAAAAAACAAATTTCCTGTCCATCTCTATTGGTGAAGATAACACATTCATGTGTTATATACAGTAATTATTTTGTGCCACATTAGCATGGAGAGCTATGCTTTTGCTCCCTGCAAGCTCCTGCAATGTATATACAGCCACCCTATAATGCCAGTATCTGATTTGTTACTGTGACATGGGAAATAAGAAAAACAGATACAATATACCGGTAAGTATCTAAATACTGTTCTATAACAACTATAATATAATATAATATAATATAATATAATATAATATAATATAATATATAACTATAATATAACATTCTATTGCACCATGCCATTCGGTTGCACCATAAGGGGGGGGGGGGGGACCTCCATAATGCTGACTAGTGCAACACCCACTCACTGCTTCAGAGGATTTAAAAAGTGGTTTGCAGACTAATCGGATTGGAGGCTGGGACAGCGGTTTTGGGCCGTGACAAGCCAGGCCCAGAGGAGACCCTTCCTACGCCTCCACTATCCCCTTCTCTTCACCCCCATCCCTTTGTTGTTGATGTTTTTATGCACTATAATTCCAAGAAAAAAGAAACGGTGCCAAAGCAGCATGTTGGCCAAGAGCTTGGCAGAGAGGACGTACAACATCCAGACACAACCCTGCTCACCTCGCCAGGGTGTCCCAAAGTCCCAGTGCAACATGCAGATGAAAGCAACTAAGCAAGAACATGTTTCAGCCTTGAACACTCTGTCTTCTGACATATTTGTAATGAAATTCCATTAGGAGTAAATGATTGTTTCTTGGATATTTGTCTTTTTATTAATTTGTCAGAATAATAAAACCATTAAATGTGTAGCTAGACACAAAAACAAAATACCCGTGACTGTATAAGTGCCAATTACTCTTTACTCTTTACTAATTTTCACAGTTATACTTACTAAGTTTAGCATATTGTATGTCATATGTAAATTACGAAACTCTGCCATGCGGTGCCTTCATTATAAAGTGCAATGATATAATGAGCTTGCAAAGAAAAATGGCAATACATTTAATGATAGCTGGATAACGGTTTACATTGTACACATATATTTTGAATGTGCCAACACATTTGTTTGTTCGTATTCCCACCCAGGCCTTTGTGGGATGTTGGCCCATATGATGTTCTCCACCATTTTCCAGTTGGCTGTAGCAATCGGCCCAGAAGACTGGAGGCCTACATCCTGGGACTACAGCTGGTCTTATGTGTAAGTGCATCTATAATTTATAGCAGGGGTTCTCAACCCGTGGGTTTTATGTAACAGTCAAATCTGTCCCCTACCCCATAGGTTAGCGTGGGGTTCCTTCGGCACCTGTATGGGCTCTGCAGTGACTGCATTGAACAGGTATACCAAGACTATCGTAGAGTTCAAATACAAACGGCGGAACATTGAGAAGAACCTGAGACTCAAGCAGAAGCTGATGGAGCTGGAGCTCCTAGATCAGATGTGGAACACTACTGGGCCAGACGCTGTACTGGACACAGATGAAACACCATACTTTGTTGATATGGACTATCTGCCTGAACCACAGGGGGAAGAATATTGCTAAAATATGAGGACTTTTAGGGGTCTGACTCACTCCATTACAACCCTGTCCCGACTCCCTAACCCTAACTTGCAAATGGATGATACAGAACGTTACAGTTATGGTCAACTTATGTTATTGAAAACATTATTGTGCTACACCATCAGAGCACAGCCAATTAGTATACACTATACAGCCAACACCACGACTATAATTCAGTAACAGATGATGGGATATGTTGTGATAGATGTCTATATGCTTGTTTTACCATACAAAGTCTTGTGTAGCCAGACAACTATTCCACATCTCCAAATGCTATCTGGAACTATACACCTAATGCTATCTACACCAATCTACATAATGTATCTACATCTACATAATGCTAACTACACCAAATGCTATCTGGAACTATATTTCCCAAAATCTGTTCTGTTGCTCCAGACTGTATGTTGAAATTGCACCTATAATCCTATACCATACAGCTCATTTGGAGGTCCTCAAATGTACACAACACTGACTACACACCACTAACCACATACAGTATATTACTCTGTAGCAGTCTAATCTATGGTCTGTAGAAGGGAAACAGTGACACCCAGTGGGAATTAACGTTTCACACGTCAATGGAAAGTTTCATGGTGCTTGGTAGCATCATTGCAGACAAATTAATAAATACACAATCCTGTAAACTCATTTTGTTATTACCCGATTTAAAGATATCCATAACAGTTCCATCAGTTTAGTTGTGTAGACTAGACTGTAGAGGATGGTTTGGAGGTCAGAAAATTAAGCACTTAAACTCATATGCCATGTATGTACTATACAAGAATAAAGCAGTTATGTTATTAATTATTAGCTAAAAACAAGATGAGACAACTACTTTGATCAAAAATATAACTTTTAATTCAATGTATATACATTAATGTACATGTATCAAATAGCTTGCATTAGTATACAGTATATGGATTAGAAAGATATTTTTTAGCAATTAATCATTCAATCATCAGATATCATGAGACAATTTACTCAGATCTGCAAACAGACAATTCAAAAATACAATATTATTTGTACATCTTATAAGACTAGTGTATACTTCACATAGATTGTCCATCTGGTCTCTTCTTAGAGTCATTATCATATAGTAATAACCTATAACCCATCAATTCAAGAGGGGCAACAGTGCATTGAGGTAGTTTTTATATTTGGACACTTGCTTTGGCATGTTTTCTCATGCCAATAAAGCTCATTTAAATTGAAAAGTAGGCTAGGCCTATACACAGCACTGTTTCCCAAACGTAAATAGGCTACTTTTTGTGTTTCCTACATTATAAAATATATATATATTTAAAAATAAAATAAAAATCAACGTTTTTCATAATTAAAACAAATCAAAGATTCTTCAGAAATCAGAAATTCCACATTTTAAGAAGTAGCCTATGAATATAACATATAATTAGGACCACAATAGAAACAATGATATGGCCTTTTGTGTCATCATCTGTTTAATATGTGTAATTGTATACTGCTGTAGCCTACTGCAGCTTGATAATAAAGTATTCAATCAAATCAATCTAAAGATTGGCTATTTATGTCCCCTTTGTCCCATGAAGACATCAACATTCTCTTTTGGGTCTTTGTGGCATCAATGTGCAGCTGTGATGATAAGATGTTCATAACCAAGCAGCGGGTTATCCTTAATGTATTTGTTAATGTACCAGCAAGAAACATGGGCCTTGAGGTTTTCTTCAACAAGAAAGTCCATTGCAGCCTATAAAGGAAATTACAGAATATAAAATAAATATATTTAAATCAACATTACTGAGGAATTGTATTCTTGATTTAATTCATGAATCACAAGTTTAGCTCCCTATTTCGTATCAGTGTACTCTAACTCTACTGTATATTGCATGTTGCATCTGTTTTGTAAAGGCCGTTTCACACACATACACCTCAGATAAGCACTGGCCAGCCAACCTTTGACAGCAGCGCAGCAACACCTTTCCCCCGGAATGACTCGGGCACGTTGGTTGACATTAGATCCACCTCTTTCTCGGCCGTGAAGTTGTAACGCAGAACAGCACATTCACTGCTCCCTGCTGTGCAAGTAAGAGAAGACACAACCAGAACAATGCATTCCCTGTGTATTAAGACATAAAATCGCCCATATAAATTAATAGGAGTCAGGACTCAGGAGTGGACGCCGGCCTAGAGTTACACATTCACCCAATGATATGATAGGTTCAGCTGAGCTGTGCAATGGCTCTTCTTACCCGCCTCGCTGCCCAGGCTAACGGTAAAGCGTCTGTTCTCTCGGTCATGTTCCACTCTTACGCAGCTGTTGGGGTAGGGGTTGGATTTAACACATGTAGACGAATAAGAAGAACCGAACAGACGTGTGCTGTTCAGTGCAGTGAAACTGGAAAACAGTTTAAAAGCCATTGAAATGAGCTCCGCCGTGTGGAAAGCCGAGTGTAGCTATACCGTATGAATCTCTTCACAGTGACAGTCAGACCATGTACTCGTACAGTACTGTGTTCGTAACCACCTGCAGGTGAGTAATTGTATTACACTTACTTTTCTTATCAAAATTATTTTGTTCAGCTGTCCAAACTCCAAAGGTACAAAAGAAAAATGGTACAAACGTTGTATAACTGATTATTTTAACCTACTTGGATATTCATCCATCACTAACCCAAATACATAAACTAGTACGTGTCATACTAGAAGGATCTCCTTTCATGTAAGTTAGCTAGCCTATAGTTTTATTTCCCATATATTATCTCATTCTATTCTCTAGGCCTAAGTTGACCAGTTATTAGTTAATAGGCCCAGATAATTCTCACTGAATTCATTTATTGAATATAGCCTACTTTACAAACCATCATAATCATCAAATCACCACCAGTCATAATCAAAGCAGGACATTACATTGAAGCACACACGCACACGCACACACACTTAAAATCATTACAGTTTCTGTGAATGCATGGACAAAGGAAAGACACAATCATTTTTTTAAACTTTTTTAATCTCTTAATTCTTTCAATATTGACTTTCTAACTAACCAAACCCTTCATTTTTCACTTCCAAATTGCGAGCATGCTGAGCAGCAGCACCCCCACCCCACTGAATTGCATTGCACGTGCAGCTATCTTTAATTTCTACTTTGCGAAGCCTTTCTTTCATTTCATGCTAATTATCACTTTCTAACTTTCATCCATTTATTCCAAATACTTTAAAAAAACATTTGATGTCAACAGACCCAGCAAATCCCATTACAAGAGATGTATTCATTACAAAACTATTTTGCTCATGGCAGGACTACATTTCCTTAGCATCAGCATTCTTCACTCCTGCAGCCATCACAGCAAAGAAAAAGCTGGGGAAAAAAGATCTGGTATAGATGGCCATCTTGGGGAGGGAAGGGGCAATTACCACCTCTTCTTTCTTATTGCTTAAAGTCTTCACGATCTCAGTGGCCGCCTCATGTGGGGTAATGCCAAGGGGGTTCTGGCTATACAAATCTGGAAAATGAAGAAAGCACAAATTGGAGAGGAGTATAACATTTAGGAAAATATGTAGGGATGTTTGCGCACAGGTGCGAGAGGCCAAGCATGAAAATCCATAAACAAAAGGTTTATCACTGAGGCCCTATACACACAGGTCTACAGAATGCACATGCAATTTAATGTGATACAAACTCCTTAACTAACGTAGCTTAGTTTATTCACCATTCTATATAATTTCACTACATATAGTTAAGTACACAATACAGATCATTATGTTATGTCTGGATTTAGCTGACTTAATTCACTCACATGACCAGAAGGATGTTTTGCTGGGTGCTGTCTCTGCGGTTGCTGAGGAGCTAATGAAGGTGTGGTTTACGGTGCTGACAGAGATGCTGTACTCTTGGACTTCTGCCCTCAGAGAATCAAAGAAAGCCTGCACTGCATGCTTGGAAGCAGCATCTGGAACACAGAAAGAATACACTTCACTGCAATGTCAATGTTTCCTACCACGAAAATCTGATTCCTCATTCATGTGTTCAGAATATTGCTGCCAATTGTTGCCACCATAAAATATCTTGACTAACATGTAGTGCGAAAAGGCACAGCCAGCTTTCCTTGGATACTATTGACCAGGAGCAAATGACCCGTTCTCCTGGTGATCATGGAGGGTAGAACACCTGAAACATAATATAATATAATATAATATAAAGCAACATTGTATTTTGACAACTAAGAAACAACAACAAAAATGTGATTAAAAACAACAACAACCCTGCAGCTATCTATCATATCTCTCTAATTTCCATTAGTTTTTCAATAGTATTCCTTAATTGGTTTACCTTTGGCCAATGTGATGGGTCCAAAGTAGTTGTTGTCCATTATTAACTTCTCCATCTCCAGAGTCACATTCTGGGCAGGTGCCTTGACCTTTAGACTGCTGTTGATGATGAGGATGTCCACGCAGCCATAACACTCCAGGACCTCTTCAGTTACCTCGGGCATGCTGTCCATGTCACCAAAATCTACCAGCACCAGCTTTGGGGGGAAAGTCTGTTGACAAGGGAAGAAAATATGGTTGGAGATGCATTTAGCGTGTGATTAATTAGACCTGATTGATGTTCAGTTCACCCTACCCTAACATTAAAACATACCTACAGTACTATATCTACTCTCTATAAAGGACTAGTCTACTTGGTGATTCATGTAATTGGTTTACTGTACGATACTTACTAAAGTAGGGTCTGAAGCGCTTGTCAAATCGCTATCAAGTTCTTCAAGTTTCTCCCATTGTTTCCCACACAGGATCAGCCTAGCCCCATCCTTGTGAAACACACTGGCACATTCTTCGAAGATGAATTAATGGGGAATTTGAACAAAAAGACAGCGAGGATACAAAAATGATTACAGGAGATTAAAGCAATCAATGAGATTTCTATATCAAATGCTGAAGCGGGGAATTCAAGTAATCATTTAAAACAGAACCTACCTTTTCCAAGTCCAGATGTGGCATCAGTTATTACCACCACCTTGTTGCGCACACATGTTTTCAGCAACAGACTGGAAACCAGACTGTACAGGTAGCAAAGCCCAGTTGTGACCAGAATCACACATGGTACCAAATATAGAACAGTGATGTTCCACGGTTGGTCCATCTCTGGGAAGATATAATCCTAAAAAAACAACACAGTGAGTGTAAGTGTCTATGATTTAACCAGGTCAGCGTAATCTTAAATTAAAAATACTAATTAAAAGTACTAGTTTTTTAGTGTTATTCACTGCAAACCATTTAAACCATCAATTCAAAAACATACCATGCAAAGTAACATTTTTTATCTCAGCAGTCGGTTGAAGTATGTTGATGGTATGTAAAGTATGTGTACCTCTTGTACCTTTTACAACCATTTATTTAAAAATCTAGTTTATGCTTATGATTCTGAAATCATAAGTTGTTTTTTGGAATGTTCTTTCTCAATTATAGAAAAATAAAAACAACATAGTTCAATCTACTACACAATCTAAGACACAAGTCTTTTATATGAAATATTTGGTCACCGAATAAGCTTGCAAATGAAGATGTAGATAATGTCTTAGACAGACACTCAATGAATTGCAGGGAGCTGGATTGGGCCTCAAAAGCAAAGGCATCAACCTTTAAAAAATATACTGTATGAAAAGAGTGTCTTTACCTATATTTTGCTTTAAAATCGAGTCTTTGGCAATGTTTTATCCAGAAAAAGACTTGTATGTATGCATGCTCAGCAGCCATATGCCTGCTTGTGTTATAATGTTAAGAATGACCTTAATTTTATGACCTTATTATGTGATAATTATGGGAATGTCATTGTTTGTTTTAATTGGAGCTCCTTTCATGTGTTTTAACTGGAGTAAATGTTTTACTCTGACCAGAGGGAGGTGTCACAAATGAGTCTTGGCTAGAAACCTAAAATGGAGTCATGTTTTGTAACTTGACACAATGTTTTTTTGCATTGTCCCTGACAAATAGGGTATGTATATATACATACATACTACATACAACAGAATTAAGGCACTAAGAAACCTAAACTGTTGCTATGACTTTGTGAATGGACTATTTAACTCAGTTACTCTCAGATTGTAATATTAATATTTTGGTCAAAACATTTTGGTCATTATCTTTCTGGGCATTAAAAATGGGGCATTAAAAAATCTGGGCATTAGAAAAAGGTGGGGCATATGTTTTTTTGCACGACATGCAGTTGACATGTTGTGGTGGACAGAACACCACTTTTATAAACACTTTTAAGAGTCAAACTTTTCTTTCCTGGCTAACATTAATTTAAAAATACGATAATAATTCAAGATAAATTTATCAAAGTGTCGAGTGTTAGCCAGGTTCTCTATTTTTGGCCAACTGTGGGTTGGAAGAAAAGCCTTGGGCAACTGTTTGCTGTGCCGAGGACAGTGTGCTTGTCCAGGCAGAGACTAAATATAAACTGACCTAGAAATAGATACTGTATATCTCACAAAAACCCAATGTAATGGCATAACATCGGCATTATTCCAAGTCAAGAGTCAAGATGTATCAATGTCTTACATGGAATCAATCACTGGCCTATAATAATCCCAAACTTGCTGCACAGTATCTCCGCTGTAAAACATCAGTGCTCAACTGACCAGCAGTTAGCAGAGTAAAATAAACATTTGGTGTCTGATCTAAACAATGAAGAATGAATAGCAACAACCACTTACTGCTTGGAATTGCTATTGCAGGCCTCTGGGTGTGTTTCTGCAGGATAAGTCCTCTCATGAGGAGCTGTGTAGCTCCAAACCCCTGCTTATTCAATGAGGGTCCCTGGCAGCCAGCATTCCCCCTCTCCAGCAATACTGGGGGATTTGAGCTCTTTTAATAGCAACACAGCTGAGTCAGTTATTTTCCTACACATGTTGTCAGTGTGGTAGCCTATGTTTAGAATGACAGGGCAATGGGTGTGGGATGGGGGTGTGGGGTGGGGGTCAATGTGGTATGTTTAGAATGACAGGTCAGGGGGGGGGGGGGGGGCTCTTAAGTGGTCCATGTGCTTCATCTAGGGCTATCTTTAGGTTATACTTTATGTTTCATACAGTGTACCACACAAATACATGCATTGTGGGTAGGCTCACACACACACACACACACACACACACACACACACACACACACACACACAGACGGACGGATAGGACGTGCAGACTTACGTACAGAATATTGCATGTACACGTGCACAACACACATACATAATAAATGTCAGGGCAAGAAATACCACTATTGTAAGACCTGTAAGCCCTTAAATGCTGGGGGGAGGGTCTATCACACAAGCATTTGGCAGCACCACTGTACTGACCGGACCAGAGGACCCCCAACATATTGAAGACTCATACCGAAGAGTGGGAACCTGAGAATTGTAGGCACCTCAGTGTTAAATTGGCTATGAATGAATGCATGCATGCATTGGAAAATTGTCTGAAATAAATTAAATTGTATATATATTTTTGAACATGCTTGAATACATTTTGGCCTATATTATGTAGGTCTGATCATGATTCATATTTCATACCATGTATTTATGTTCAAATCGTGTAGGCCTATTTTTTTTTCCATACCATTTTCCAAAGAATACTTTTATTCTTATCTTCTCACATTTTGGAAGGGGAAAAAGGCTATTGCAGGTGCCACCCATGTGCCACCATAGAGTTATAATATATAAGGGTGACAGTAGCTACCGGTATACTCTTCCTGTATACATGCTTGTAATATTGTTGATTCTCTTGAATTAAACTGAGATTTTATTGGAGGAAGTTGTATGAGCTCATAGATAAATGGTGGGCCAAACATTGCTGATCTGTAACTATATTCGGCTAGGCCAGAGCGATCCTCATACACTACTGTTGAACAAGTATGTTTTATCTATCAGCGCAAGGGGCGGTGCCATGTGGATGTGTGTGTGTGTGTGTGTGTGTGTGTGTGTGTGTGTGTGTGTGTGTGTGTGTGTGTGTGTGTGTGTGTGTGTGTGTGTGTGTGCGTGTGTGTGTGTGTGTGTGTGTGTGTGTGTGTGTGTGTGTGTGTGTGTGTGTGTGCGTGCGCAATACAACTGTGGCGAAAAACTGCTCGGAAATCCTGTGGTCCTTCTCGCACAGACAGACATATTAAGCCGGACTGGGTTTATTATTGCGATAAAAGCCAGGTGTGCATTGGATGTATAAATTAAAGTAGCTGTCAATATGTCTGATTTCGAAGAATTTGAGAAACAGCTCAGTGAGAATCGACAAGGTGAGCTAATCTGTGTTTGCAGACTAGCGATTACGTCGCTGACATTCTGTATGCATGAATATCATCTGTCAATGCTTCACTGACTGTGCAATGCATACTAATATCCTCGAACTTCACATGCATGTCGTGTATTTATTTGGCATTCGTGTGTCTCCCTCCCAGATGGTTATAGACGTTGACACAACATTAGCTTAATTGTAACATTGCTAAAACCTAAATAATGCAATTCTGGACATACCGACAGGGGAACAGGGTTTGGTAACAGGATAGGTGGGCACCTCGATGTTAAATTGGCTATTACCCCCCAAAAAAATGTAAATAATAATAATATTTGGAAAATGTTTTTATGTAAAGTAAACTAGACCTACTTAGAACGTATGTTGTATTAACGTATTAATGTATAATATTTCTACAGTTGCTACAAAATCCATCCAGTCATTTTGGTGATGTTGAAAGATACAACTTGGTCTGATAAATAATAATGTACTGTGTATGTTCACTTCATGTAAATTTACATTACTTTAGCCCATTTTCCAAATATTAAATGTTTTAACATTTTGGACAAAATAGCCAATTTTACATCAAGGTGCCCATCATGTCCCTATCTTATCCTGTATCCCTACCAATAGCAAAGCCATGCTGTAGATCCAGTGACCATGAAAGCATTATTTCTATCTGGTCAACCTGGTCTCTTTTTTTTAATGGATAAAACGTTATTTTAATCAATGGTATCAGTATGGTAATGATAATAACATCTACAGACTAGTAGTTGGAGCTGGTCTCTTCCATTGAGAAAGGTAGACCCGGCCTGGGCCTGCCTAGCGGTCCAGGCACCTTGGCTGGTAATCCAGCATGTCAGTGTGTTGCGGGTTCGAGTCCCGATGAACTTTGCTGTGTGTCTTCCCCCCCCCCCATCTCTCTCCCTGTTTCTTACTGTGTATCTAACAATAAAGGCAAAAAAGCCCCAAAAATGTAAGAAATGTAGACCCTTGTCTCGGGTAGGACACCTACTGGTTAACATCTAGTACTGCCCCAATATCTCCTGGTGGTAATTTCTCTCATATGGGAGACTGGTTTTAATTCCAGGTAGGACATGAAAGTTATAGATTATAGTTTTAAACAGACCGGTTGAGGACCGTTGTAGCTACAAAGCGACGTGTTTATGCACCTTTGCTCTTCTCCTTGTCGAACTGCGCAGAGAGAGAGAAAGAGAGGCACAAAAAGAGGAGCCGCAGTGGATCCCAGCGAAGTGAGAAGCACCGTAGCTGGAGCAAAGATCGGGGAAGTCACAGCCGAGAGAAGCGCACTCGCAGCAGGGACCGGAAGAGCCGTGACCGAAGGAGCGCGTCGCGAAGGAGCACGTCGCGAAGGAGCGCCTCTCGAAGGAGCACCTCACGAAGGAGCACGTCGCGAAGGAGCGCCTCTCGAAGGAGCACCTCACGGGATCACAAAAAACACAGGTGGGTGGGTGTGCAGTACGCCAGCCCACTAGAAGAAATGTGTCGAGCCCTGTAATGTATTGTCCACTTTGGACCTGTGTTTATACTCTACATTTAGCTACTCTCCAAGGAGAACACGGAAGAAAAGGACCTGCAAATATTGGGACGTGCCACCCCCTGGCTTTGAACACATCACACCAATGCAATATAAAGCTATGCAAGGTATTTGTTAACAGCTTTTCTAATAGTACAGAGGTACGGTTATGCTTATGCAATAACACAAAAAAGCTCTGGTAGCATGGTGACTCTTTTGGCAATGCACTCATAAAGATGTCTCTAATGGAGGTTGAAATGCATGCTCATTTTCACCTCACCTTCAGTACATGTTGCTGTCGCCAATGCATTAGTAATCTCACACAGCCTCCCATCTTCACTGTATGATCATAGCATAGATTATGTCGCTTGACTGTCCTGCCCTCCTCCTTAGTTGACATTTGTATGAACTCGAAGGCGCAAATGTATGTTCATTGCATATGAGTCATCTGAGTCATGGGGAGATTCTCATGTGCCCTCAACTTTGTTTTTCTCTCAGCCGCTGGACAGATACCAACAATAGCTCTGCTGGCAACATCCACTGCGAGTGGAGTTGCCGTGACACCAACCCAAGTGCCCATAGTTGGCAGTCAGATGACAAGACAAGCCAGACGCCTTTATGTTGGCAATATTCCATTTGGGGTAACTGAGGTAACTGAGCTTCTTAATTATTCTACTCACATTTTTCCTACTCTGGTTCCTGATATTTCTTTTTTATATTAGGCACCCACTGACGAGTTCAAGTGATGTTTTTAACTCTTTTTCATAGGAGTCCATGGCAGAATTCTTTAATGCCCAGATGCGACTTGCAGGGTTGTCACAAGCCCCTAGCAACCCTGTGCTTGCTGTGCAAATTAATCAGGATAAGAACTTTGCATTTTTAGAGGTGAGAGAGGATTTCTGTCAATTCTACAATTCCTTCGGTTACTAGATCTCCATTGTAAACAAAGTTGACTTTGTGGACTAGCATTAGATACTTCCTGGTTTGTCTCCAATGTATCTTTTCCATGTATAGTTTCGATCGGTAGATGAGACTACACAGGCCATGGCCTTCGATGGAATAATTTTCCAAGGTCAGTCACTGAAGATCAGACGACCTCATGACTACCGACCTTTACCTGGTATTTCAGAGCAACCTGCCTTCCACGTACCAGGTTTGTGGGTGTCTGTTTTCTTTCTAGGCTACTAATTATATACATGAACATATTGTCGCTATCTGGTGCAAACTTTGTCCAAAACCATTCCAGTTCAAGAATTGGTAAAACGAACCTGTGTTCCAATGGATGCAATGTACGTAGTTTAGTTAGTCATAGCTCGTAAAATGTTTCATTGGTTGAATATTTATAAAACACACAGGAAGATTCAACCACTTTTAACCCTGCGTCCCTATTTGGGAATATGCATTATAGGTGAAAATGTTCAATTCAATTGTTTATTTTTGTTCATGGCGTGATGCCACACATTGTGACCTTTTTGCACTACTTTTGCAACAAAGTATAACAAGGAACATTCATTTATGGGGGTTTCTGCCTTACTGTGATGATGTTATGTATCCCGGTTATGTCCGGCCGAAACTCTTTTTTTCTTTCATAAATCAATGCTATTGAACACCCTTTACGTCTGTGTATTGGTTAAAAAAAAGTAAAAACACAAACCAATGAATACAGTGCTTCTGACAAAGCCAGCTAACTCCATTGGACCATTGGACTGTCTGCTAAAGCATCCAACTCCACCTCCTCTCCCCTCTGACTATTATATAAAGTCACAATTCCAACTTTGATGAGGGACTAGGGATTTTTCAGGAAATGTAGAATATATTTTTCATTTCCTGAAAATGTTACTTTGAAATTTGGAGTTAGCTGGTTTCTGCCCGACAGCAGAGATATGGATGACAACATAAAATCTGAGATTTGGTGGTGGATTGGGATCTTATTTCTTTCTTGTTGCTTTTGTCTATTTAGGTGTCGTCTCCACAGTAGTCCCAGATTCCCCTCATAAACTGTTCATAGGAGGACTGCCCAACTATCTTAATGATGATCAGGTATTTAACCTAAAATGCTATATCAGGCTGACAGATAAAGCAGCTGCAATCACGTTCTCTCATTCTTCTCTCATTTGTTTGTTTTTAAATGTCACAGTTGCACATGCACAGATTATTTATTTTATTATTTCATTGTGGGATGAACACATCTCCCACACAAAAGGAAGAAGATTGCAAAAATATGCCCTATTAGATCTAAGAACAGAAGTAGCCGAAAAAGTTGATGAATATCCATATTGCACCATGTCCAAAAGTAGATATTATCTAGGTTGTTCTAATGCAGTGAGTGCAGTACATACAGTATTTGATGGTGTCATCTACTCTGGAATTCTGGCCATGGCACTGATGGCAGTGTAAGCAAGGGCAAAGCTTCTGGGAAAAGAGGGAGAAAGCTGAAATTAGCACTACTGGCGAAAACACTAGCAGTGTTTAAAGCTTTACATACATTTTTATTTTAAAAGGGCTATTTGATTAGACTTTAATTTAATGATGCAACTGCAACATGCAATTTCAGATTAGAAGCATATTTATTTATATCTGAGTTTGTCTCTGTCATCATAATAGGTGGCTATTGGACACTTGATAGCTAATATTATTCCACCTTAGCTCTAGAAAATATCTCCAACCTTTGATATCAATTTAATAACTATTGTGTGCACACAGCTTTATGTAAGGCTTTCTGTGACTTGGCTACCTATAAGCCATTTGCTTATCACATACTGCTGCTTATTCATTGCTCATGTTAACCATACCTCTTGAAAAAGGTAAGCAAAGTCCAATTCATAATAGGCCTGTTAAGTCTCATGCCTTTGTTTCTGCATGGTATGCAGACCTGGATGCTGTTCCCCAATAATAAGTGTCTGTATTATATATACATATATACTGTAAGAGTAAAACAAATTATGTTTATAAGTAGATCTGTGGATTTCAACTTATTTATATAAATAAATGCTCCCTTAGACCAAACCATAGCACTCAATAGATCCATCTTGGCACATAAGGGAGATGGTGTCAATTTCTTTCTTGTTCGATTCTAATTTTCGATTCTAATTTATCCTAATTAAATTAGCTGTGACAGAGTAAAGTGTACCCTTGTGTTTATTATTTATTGGTTATTTTTATTTATTTTTATTTATTTATTATTGCAGTCGCTGCCACTGCTTTGATACTCACAGCTCTTTCATTTTTGTTCCCCCACTTTGTCCCCAGCTAGGGGCCTGTAAGATCGTTAAGTCTGCGCTCATAATTTGTTCAGTAGTACTGATCTACTGCTGCCATGCCAACATGTAACACAAGGCAAGTAAGACATTCTGATCCTCACTCGGATACACTGCTAGCCAGCAGGCTCCCTTACTGGCTACTTTCTTTCTCCCATCATTCTTTTGGAGCGCGTTTAGGGCCCACGAGTTGGGGTAAAGGATTGCTTATTAGTATTGGCTGGGTGGGGGTGGGGGAGGGTGGTTGAATTCGGCAGGTAAGACTACACATAATGCTGTCTGGATACCTATCTGATGCCTTTTTGCCTGCAATTAGCAAACTATAATCAGGCTAAAGTTTTTGAATAAGAGCAATTCAACTTCATCTTGTGTCTTTTGCCTTCCACCATTTACAGTATAGCTTATGTAGTCAAAATAAAGGCAATTTGGAATACATCATATTGCTCTTTTGATTTAAACAAATGACCACTCAAGACTAACTTAAAAGTTAATATTGTGTCTTTCTGGTCCTATAAAATCAAAGTCTCCTGTAGCAAATTATTTATACTTAAACACTTACAGGACCATACCACCTTCAATACATGTCATTGTCAATTCATGGCTTCGGGCATATATTGCTTTATTATTATTTTTATTTCCTCTACATAGTCTTTAAAACATTATTGAACTTACCTGAATAAATGTATCAATATGGCTGAACATCATTGTGCAGTTAACAAGTGATGGACATGGGAATTTCATTCATAAATCAATCCTTTCACAAGGGACTTGTTATTGGCTAGGCTTTTCAAATCAATCCATGCTTTTAAATGTATATATATGTAAACACAATGATAACATAACTTTGACAATAAATAAAGAAACAATAAAGTTTGCTGTACTAATTTACTCAGTCAAGCAAGTTTCAACTCTCTCTCTCTGCACTTTCATACCATACTGAAATGAGTTTAATCCAGCGGCTTCCTCGAAAATCAAACAAACCACGGTATGCGTTGGAATATAAACAATATGTTCTACAAGTGACCTAAGCAAATTCTTGTTTAATCATGTCATTTATGCTTTTCTTGTCCATTCCCCATGGTATGATTTATCTCATGTGAATCAATCAAATTGAGGTTTATTTTATTCAGGTGGGGTACACGGCAAAATCATGTTGTTCATTTAACTCTGAGAGTGAGTGTTCATGTAACTCATCAGAGTTAATAAACACTCAGGATTTTGCTGTGTAAGCTTTGTGAGGCTGATGTATGGTGTTTCTCATGTCCATGCTGGTTTTCATCTCTTGTGCAGGTAAAGGAGCTCTTGACATCATTTGGGCCCCTCAAAGCTTTCAATCTAGTCAAGGACAGTGCCACATCACTGTCAAAAGGTTACGCATTTTGTGAATATGTAGACATCAGTGCAACCGATCAGGTAAGAAGCTGCTTCTTCTTCTTCTTTTACCGTTTCTATCAAGAGTGCAGTGTTGCATGTACTGGTTTTTAGAGGCTTCTTGGTTGTGTTGTGTTGTGTTTTGTCAGGCAGTAGCAGGGCTCAACGGAATGCAGCTGGGTGACAAAAAACTCATCGTCCAAAGGGCTAGTGTTGGAGCTAAAAATGCCAATCCAGTGAGTAGGATTTATTTAAACTATAATCTATTGAGTCTGTTATGGAGACTTGTTATGGAGACCTTATTTTTCAAGGTAATAGTGTATGGAATATAGATAGAAAACTTGCAACCTCGTGACCAAAGAAAAAACATTGTTATTGTATGTTACTGCAAACCACAGATACTGTACATTGAATGTTGACGTTTCTGAAGCAAACCTATTCAATGTTTCTAGACTGACCATGTTAACGCAATAATAGATTGTGCAATTTCAAAATAGATTATAATAACTGATTCCCACCTAGTCTCGTGTGGACAGACTGCCTCCCACAATTTTCAAATGTTTCCGGTCATACAGTCTGGAGCACGTAAGCTCTGATCATGACACGAGCAAGCGATAAAGCGGAAGTAAAGTCAGTTTCGTCTTTACAGTCGTGCAAATTTATCCTAATGGCCTATAAATCGAAATCATCTAAGCATATTAATATATATATATATATATATAATATATATATATAATATATATATAATATAGCTTGCTGCTTAGCAGAAATTTATATAGTATATATATTTTTGAATGTAAAGATAAATGCAAGCTTCCTTGCAGGTGTAGTTCTGTGTTCTGTTCTGTGTAGTTCTCTATGTCTGGCTACGCAAGACTAATTTTCCACCTATCAGTATGCAACTTGAACAGTGCTGCTGACTGTCATCAGGATAGCCATCACACTGCTTGGCGCCAACACTCGGTCAGCTAGCACCTCACAATTTTCAATGTATGGTTTGCAGAAATGTACAATTCCCTTCTAATTATTTATTATTTAGTTTGTTGTCATGATTTGTCACAACTCGAGTTGGCTTTGTAAGAGTCTTAAAAGGTCTTTAAATAAATTATTTTTGAAATGTCTATGAGGAAAATGAATGGGGAATCATTTCCTTGGCCCTGGTAGGGGGCGAGACTGCGAAGCTCTATAGTACAGACATTGACTCATTTGACTGTCCTCTTTTTCTTCAACCAGACTTCCATCATTGAGACTCCAGTGACACTGCAGGTTCCTGGTTTACAAAGGCTCCAGAACTCTGGCATTCCCACAGAGGTGCTGTGTCTTCTCAACATGGTGATGTCTGAGGAGCTGGTGGATGATGACGATTATGAGGAGATCCTGGAAGACATCCGCGAGGAGTGCTGCAAGTACGGGAGTGTGCGCTCCATTGAGATCCCTCGGCCTGTTGATGGCGTGGAGGTCCCTGGCTGTGGAAAGGTGAAGCCTGTGTTTGCATAATAATACACATTAAGACCGGAGGCAGATTGTGAAAATGCTATCTAAATCAGTAGATCTCAAACTTTTTCTTAATTAAAAATTATTCAACATTTTTCAAACACTAGGTACAGTAGCAGTAGTACTGCTTTTTTTATTTTCATACTTCACTTCCCCTCCTCCTCCTCCTATTTTTTCCAGATCTTTGTGGAGTACGTGTCCGCTGCAGAATGTCAGAAAGCCATGCAGGCCCTCACTGGCCGCAAGTTTGCTAACAGAGTGGTGGTCACCAAATACTATGATCCCGATATGTACCATAGACATGAGTTCTGAGTGGACAGACCGGTCTCATGGCTGGGCACGTCTTGGAAGGTTGTGTCCACTACTTTGTTCTCTTTGTTCCCACAAAGATAGTTATTTTCTTTCGAAAGTATTAACTTTCATGAATGTGGTGAACCGTTCCCCATTAACTAGAGCTGGAAAAGACTAGTTTGAAGAAGACATACACATATTTTACCTGCTGTACTCTTAAGAGTGTGTACTATATTATGTGTACTATATTCTGTATTACCAGTAGTCTTTCCTCCAGTCACACGTTCAAATTATTCCTTAACCTTAAAAACAATGATTAAGTCAAACTGTACTGCTTACTGTATAGGATAGCAAATGTCTAGTTGTTTTGTGGATACAAATTAACCCCAAAACATTTCATTAGAAGACATCCAATGTACTTCTTGCAAAGTTGTAAATAGAAAGTTATGTCTGAAGATTAATAATATTATTACGATCATGTACTCTTATTGAAAATTACCTTTAATTGGCATATAAACTCCTTAAGGTGTTGAGCTTCCACCATGTAAAGGTAAAGAAGGGCAGGAAGTGTTGAAGGTGACAAGACATGACACTGGAACTACCAGCAATAGATAAGATATTTAATTACAAAATTTATACCAGTAGTTTTCAGAAACAGAAATCTGTCCTCGCATCATAATGGAAGAGGTTAAATGTGATATGCACATTGAAAAGAATTGAACCTTTAGTTCTGTAGATACTTTATTATATTAAGCTTTTCTTTTCTTTTTTTCTTTTCTTTTCTTTTCTTTTTTTACATTTTCTTTTTAAAGCTTTCTAAACAGTACGGGCATGACCATAATATATCCAAAACAATTGATGTATACATGCATTTGGATAGCCTGTTACGAAGTTTGCAGTCACAACAAATAATTTGCTTTAAATGTAACAAGTGCAACATATCAAATTATATTAATCAATTACAGTATTTTATACATTTTGGATGGCTAAATATTTAAAACATTTTTACCTGTACAATCCCTGCCACTGCCATGCCTTGAATAAATGCTTGCCTCCAAATGTCATTCTATGTATTTATTTTTCAGACATTTTCTAAATTTGAAATGAAATAAATGTCTGGGAAAACCTGATCCTGAACAGAAAAGGAGGATGGGGCCATTTTATTATTGTATCAACTCAATACAATATAAGTACATTGATAGTATCAATATACAATACAATGTAGGACAAAGAAAACACACATGTTGATGTATGCATGTAAATACTACATTGTTATAGCATAGGCTACTTGGTACTAAGTTGATAGTAGACAGTAGAAGTTTAAGGCTGAATTATTTCCATAAAATGAGGTTAAATGAGGCTATAATTGCTCTTATTGCCCAGTAGAGGGAAGCAAAACACTTATTTAGCTTGTTAAATAACCCGAGGAGTTGTGTGTTGTCATCGGTGGGACACATCCCTTAATTCCCTTCCAGTTCCAGAGCGTTTTCGGTTGGGTGAGATGAGCATGAGACCACAACCCAGATTTGACAGATGTTCGTTCGGGATAAGCCGCTCCATTCAAAGCGGAGTGAGGTGGAGGAGCAGTTTGTTTTGTGGATTTAAGACTAGGCTACGACAGAGCAGAGGGACTCAACAACACTGAATGAAAATGTCAGGGGAGAAGGCGGCAAGCCCGTGCAATAAATTCCAAGCGAACATTTTCAATAAAAGCAAATGTCAAAACTGCTTCAAGGCCCGGGAACTGCACCTCGTGACTGATCATGACATGGCACAGGTAGGTTAAGTTTCTTTTTATTTGGAACTTTTTTGATTATTAGTATAGTAGCAGGCCTAGTATTAATTAGTACTATGCCTACCGGTATGTCTACTATTAAAATATATATAAACGGGAAATATGGCTATTAATGGCACTGACACTATATCGATTTATCATTTGACTGTATTTTGTCTTATAGACTTGTGCTGATTTGATGTGTGTGTAGACAGACAGATAACAATGACAGACAGCTCATGACAGCTTTGTGCATGCAGGCTGGTCATTGTACAAATATGCCATTACTTTGGCCAGAAATGTGTCTGGTCTCTCCTCCGTCCCCCTGGCTCGCTTCAGTGCGCCCTGTAATTTACCTTTATGGCGTTGCTCAACCAGACAACCAGTAAACACTAGACACAAGCTGACTAATATGCAAAGCATTAGTCTCAGATAGTCTCTACATGCACAAACATTGTCTAAAGTCTCACACTAAAGCCTTCGCTTCAGATTTGCTTATGTTCAATTTTAATGTATTTTGTTTTATTTTATTGAGTTACTTTAAATAATTATGTGCATAAATAAATAATGGATCGTAACACCATATTGAACCTGTAAATCCATTTAATTCTCCTGCCAATGGGTCTATGAATTTTATTTTCTGTGTTATAAATTAATAGAAATAGAAAATTGTGCCTATTTTGTCCTGTACGATGTCAGCATTGGCATGAGAATCAGCACATTCCAGTTTCTTTGGGGACATCCCAAACACAGTGGACAAAGAGCAGTTCATTCTTTTTCTCTACCTCATAAGAAACTGTCTACCTCGGGTGTATGAACAAGGCGTTATTGTATTTTTTGGGGCAGATTTGGGCTAAATGCCACATAGTGCCATGCACTCATGTAGAGCCAATATTATGTGCTTTGCTTGAGCTTATTTGATCACATTTGATCAGTCTATACTTGTGCTGTCCATTGAACACAACCAGAAGGTGAATATTATTAACTGATGTCCCCTGATTTCCAGGCTAAACCTATCTATGGAGGCTGGCTGTGCTTGGCTCCAGAGGGGACAGATTTTGACAACCCTGTCCAGAGGTCGAGGGTATGAACATGCAAGACAGTACACCACACGACACAAAACATTTTATTAGAACTACACAGCAAAATCCAGAGTGTTAGAGTTATACTGAGATTATCCCTCAGGACATTGCTATAACTGTGTTTGCATCTATAGCACTATTGTTTACCATTTGTCAATTCTTTATTCCAGTGCATGGTTCTCAAACCTTTTCATGTCAAGGACCCCCAAATGTATTAATTCATTCATTGATTGAAATATTTTGTGCCAGGCAGGGACCCCAACAGTTTGTGTTGTTAAAATGTTTTCTAAAATATTCCACATTTTTTCAGATGGTTTGACAATAGCAGATCTAGAAGCGCACAGCGCAATGCCATGCATGTGCTGTGATTTTGTAGATCGTCTATTTTCAAATAGCCAATGTAAAGTGATCAAACTGACTTAAATGCTATATTAACAAATGTATCTGCAGGGACCCACTGGAACCTCCACTTTGAGAACCACAGCTTTATTCTATATCTCAAATGTGACTCTTGTCTGCAAGAGAAGCAGACTTGTAGTGATTGATCTCCTGTTTGTAAACTGCAGAAATGGCAACGGCGGTTCTTTATCCTTTATGAAGATGGAAGCCTGAGCTTTGCCCTGGATGAGCTGGTAAGGACATTTCTCTTTATAACAGTTTAAAACTAGCGTATTCCCACCCAGGTCAACATACAAACATTCATGCAATTCAAGCATGCAAGCGCGCACGCGCACGCACACACACACACACACACACACACACACACACACACACACACACACACACACACACACACACACACACACACACACACACACACACAAACATCAGCAAGCTCTGTGTAAGTCTGGTTTATATACTTAGTTGTGCACATCTAAAATATCTGATCTATGAGCTCGCAACACATTACGGTGCGTCGCATTATGAGCTTGTAGATCATCCATTTTAGGTGTGCGACATGATGCGTGACCAAATATAAATCAGGCATAAGGTCTATTCTGTGTCCTGGTTTACAGTACATTTGGCTTCACCAGGCATCTTTGGGCCAGATGTTGTGTGTAGAACCACAGCAGATGAGTTCAGCTTAGCATCTCTTCTAATGCGCACTTCCCCCTCTCTCTGATCTGTCATCCCTCTCTCTCTCTCTCTCTCTCTCTCTCTCTCTCTCTCTCTCTCTCTCTCTCTCTCTCTCTCTCTCTCTTGTCATGTTTTAATCCGCACTCTAGATTCTGTCCCAAAAACATCTCAATTATACAATTCCCCCAATTTTTATAATTAGCATCGCCAACTTCTCATTTCTGATGACTTGATTCTCCTCCAGTCAAGCACTTTGCCACAAGGAACAGCGAACATGAATCTATGTACAGAGGTGGTTGATGCAGAGCCCAGGACCGGGCAGAGAAACTCACTCTGCATTTTCACGGCCGCACACACGCTCTTCATCCGTGGGGAGAACAAAGAGATCATCAATGGGTCAGTGGTGATAGTTTTGCATTTTATTTTGTATAGTTCTCACATCTGACACACATGAAGGTGTCAGGGTAAATGATGGTGCGTGTTGTCGTTTGCTGTTGTTTTCTTCACCAGTTGGAGTGAACAGCTTGCTGTCTACCCAAGGACCAAAAAACTAAATCCGAAGAAAAAGCGCAAAGTAGAACCAGTTGCCTCCCAGGTATACCAAAGAAATGGTTCATCTTTGAACTAACCATTTGCATCACTGTTTTCTTATCATGAAATGAAGTTGTTGTTTTCATTTCTTTATTGATTTTATTAACCCATTTTGGGGGCGGGAACCCCTTTTGGTGTAAACATTATGTTATAATTTAGCTATTGAAAAATAGCAGATCTACAAGCTCATAGCGCGAGCCACCGAGTGGCGCGCTATGAGCTAGTAGGTCTGCTATTTTTGAAAAATCGTGAAAATATTTATTTTCAGAAAACTGGAGGATTTAGAAGATTCTTTTTAAAATTCGAGGTCAGGCCTATTATTTATTATATAATATCTTTTTTTCATACATCAGGAACCCAGTCCAGCAAAGATGGCTGCCACTGAGGAGAGTGCCCCAGGGTCTGGATCCAGTCTGCGGCAGGAAGGACAGCCCGGCAGGGGACCGGATGGAGCGGATTCTGTCTGGACTGTCACAGACACACATCCCCTGGGCCCAGAGCAGACCCATGCAGTGTTGGAAAAGTTACTCAAAAACGGTAATATATTACTATAAAAAAGTATTATTACTTTACATATTACTCTCTGCCAAAACTAACTTAGTTACTTATTACTTTTGTCCCAAAAAGTGTCACACTATACCCAGTTTGTTCCCGGACGGTTTAACCCATTCTGACCTGAGAACAGATTCTAAAAATGTCTTCTGCATCCTGACAGTTTTCTGAAAAAGCTATGTTTCTATGTCAGTGGTTCTTCGATTTTTCAAAAATAGCAGACCTATAAGCTCGTAGCACGCCACCGAGTGGCGCGCTACGAGCTTGTAGATCTGCTATTTTTCAATAGCTAAATTATATCATAAAAAGGGGTTCCCGCCCAAAATGGTTTTAAGGCCTGCCCTTCTGCATCCGATAATTCACACGTGCGCATCGTTTCCGTATCGACCCTAGGGTCTAGATCTAGACCGGATCAGCAGCCTCTAGTCTAAAGCAACTCCATCCCAACCCAGTCTACCATTAATCAAGCCCACAGTACCACCAAGGCTCGTGAAAATAGTAACAAGTTGCTTTTGGAAAATAGTAACATATTAGTAATATTACTTAAATTGTAAAGTTAGTAACATATTAGTAATATTACTTAAATTACGTAAAGTTATTGGTTATATTACTAGAAAAAAGTAATCATGTTACTTTAAGTAATAAGTTACTTTAGTTACTTTCCAACACTGGCCCAATGCAGGTGTGACAGAGAGGCAACACGCACGCACGCATGCACGCACGCACGCACGCACGCACGCACGCACGCACGCACGCACGCACGCATACACACACACAGACACACGGAACATCAAGTTTTCGTGTTCGTCTGCCTCATTTCCTGTCCCCTTACACTGCACCCTGACTTCCTGCAGATGTTCAGCAGCACATCACTTGTATTTATACATTTAATTTAACCCTTGTTTACCCAGCCATGTTTACTAAGAGAAGAATACATGATTATTTACTTGTTGTGGCACGCACGCACGCATGCACACACGCACGCACGCACACACACACACACACACACACACGTGTTCTCAGTACAACCCCATATTTATGCCACTAAGCAGCTCCACCATAGCAGTTGGGGGTAGAGAGCCTTGCTCAGGGGCAATTCAACAGTTGTTATATTCAGCGAGGGGAGGGAAGAAGTACTTCTTCTGTTTTTCCTAGTGGGTTCTGGACAGCCTGCTTTGCTAATCTTCAGTCGTCATAAAAAACAAAACCTCACAAATAGGCTATAAAAGACCTCTTTAACAAGAGGCCAGAGGATTAGCGCATGGCCTACAATATTGCTCCATGTTGGAGCCGTGTGACAAAAATGGACGCAATAAGCGTGCATCTGGCGCCGGTCTTATTGAAGTGTCTGAGTTGCAAAAGTTTGAGTACCACTGATGTTTTTCAGAAAACTCTCTGGATTTAGGAGACATTTTGTAGAATCTGGTCTCAGGTCTTTATGGGTTAACCGCTGCTGACTGTGCCTATAGGCTGTTTCATTAAAGCTATGGAGATTACAGACACAGGTCCCTGAGATGAGACCAATGAACAACAAACAGGATGTATACATGTATAGTCAGGAGTCAGGACTATAGTTTGTACAATACAATACAATACAATACAATACAATACAATACAATACAATACAATACAATACAATACAATACAATACAATACAATACAATACAATACAATACAATACAATACAATACAATACAATACAATACAATACAATACAATACAATACAATACAATACAATACAATACAATACAATACAATACAATACAATACAATACAATACAATACAATACAATACAATACAATACAATACAATACAATACAATACAATACAATACAATACAATACAATACAATACAATACAATACAATAGGTGGAGCTGACTGATACCATCCCTGTTATTATTAATGAATTGATGAAACTGACTATGAGACTGATTATTGTTTTGTTTTTTTGTTGGTTTTTTTACTCATGTATTTCCTATTACCATCCTTGATATTACTGTTGAATTGAAGAAGCTGGCTACTGCATGTGACTGTCTTGAGATTAACTTTTATGGGACAAAAATACATTTTGTATTTGTAGGCTATCTCTGTTGAGCACGCCAGAAAGATGAGCCGTCACTATAGGTTGACAGATAATGGTATATATATAACATAACAAACAACAGTGTGACTAGAGTGGCGGATGTACGGTAGTAGCATTACCGGAATTCCACAAACCTCTCTATTCCCTTTCATATTTTGCAGATGTTTCCAAAAACCTGTGCCCGGTCTCCAGGGAGCCGTTGAACGGCAGCTGGCCCGCCAGCAGTATTAGTTGCCCAGTGGGGTCAGTGGATTCGGTGGCCAGTGGTGACACTCACCCCGGTGGCGACGGACAGCCTGTGGAGCCCCGGCCAAATGTCATGCAAACATCAACGAGCAACAAGACTCAGAGGGCAGTCAGAAGGTTAGAGTTGTGGAATGTATTGCAATTTCCAGGCCATATTTGGTTACACATTGTATTATAATGGCTTCGCTATAGATCATACCTAATGATGTGCTCACATTATCCTTGCGTATGTGTGTGCATGCGTGCGTTGCGTGCGTGCGTGTGTAACCTGTTGGTAACGCTAACAGCCATTTTAAATGGCTGGGCAAAGTAAAGTAGCAATGTGTAAGCAATTAGAAGCTAAGGGCATCTGAAGCCTCCCTGATTCTCCTCGGTATAAAGTTGTACAGTCATCATGCAGCTAAACAGCGGATCAAAGGCCCGTGCTCTACCCCTCCATTAGAGATCAACAGTAACTACTGCCTTTTAAATTTAGCTTGAACAAGTACTCCCATTTTGTGCCTCAAAAGTGAATAAAATATTTGGGTCATGTGATAATCTTCACTCACTGCCTTTTTCGGGGAAAAGGACAGGAATTCCTAGAGGCTGTCGTAATTAGATATTTCTGCACCATTGTTTCACAGAACATTAATGCTGAGTGTCTGCCTGCCTGAAGTAGAGAAAGTGAGCCCAAGCAATCTCAAAGTTTGGCATTGAAGAGATAGAGTGTGTTTCAAATTCAATCACGTTCTTACACATACACATACGGTAGTATTAGTAAACGCGTCTCAACAGGTATCCCTCCACCTTTGTTCACTGCACTTTTCATGCAACGTTTTACCACCGCAGTACTGTATGTGTAGTTTGTGTACATAATACCAGATTCTTTTTGCAGCATTCCACAATACTTGCTCTCTTTCAACACAAAACAAACCAGTCGTCTCTGTCACCAGTAGGACGGATGTCACGTCTTATTTTGTCTTTCAACAGTAAACAATAGCTCACTGACAGTCAGAGAAGGATTTGGACAGCAAGCGTGAGTGACCAAATCCAAACAGGTGGTGTGGGGCAATCCATTATTAGGCTGTCGTTTTCAATGTTCTGCAGGGGCGGAAATGATGTCACGGCCCAGCTGTGAGAGAGAGGGGGTCAAGGAGGAGGGGAGCAGGCTTGTTTATGGTGCTGAATGACAGACACGATGATTTGTTGTCCTGCTTTACAGCCATTACAACCAAACAAGTTTGGTGACCAACGATTCCAGTTCACCTGACACGGGGCAGGAAGGTGATCATGCCATTTCAAGGAAGGGAAGAAGTGAAGCGCGCACCAACCCGCGAGAGGTAAAATGCACAAATTGACCACACAAGTTTATTTGAAAAGGGTTACATATTTCCAGCTGTGGTGCTAACTGCACACACAAGCAGTGCTTCCATTAGTTGGATTTGCATGGAGCATTTGTTTAATCCCCAAATTGATTGGCCGTTATTAAAAGCAGTCTGACTGCACAGCTGGTTCCCCTGTGCTCTGAGCTGGACTGGTCTGAACATGACTCAGAACAAGACCAGGTGTTGTACAGAGAGACGTCACCTCCATCATACAGCTCAGCCCTGATTGCATAGTAGTGCATGAGGATCACAAATAGCCAGGGACGTTACTTGCTAGTCGTATACATTCCTCACCGTCAGACGTCAGGAGTGATCACGTGCATGTGCACGCGAGCCTGCCTGCATACATGCAAGCATACTGTACGTCTGTCAATCTGCGTGCGTTTGTCAGTGCGGACAGTGCGGAGGGGGGCATATATATATGAACAATTTAATTCCTTTGTACCCCAAACTAAACAGGTGCCGTTGTGTGTGTGTGTCAGTGTTAAGTGTTAAGACTTCAGTCAGCGTTCAGTTTGGAGTTTGGCATGAAACGCGTGGATAAGTCAATCCTCCTGTTGGTCTGCCTTGTCAAGGCATGTACTGTATTCCTGAATGTGCGTGTGTGTGTGTGTGTGTGTGTGTGTGTGTGTGTGTGTGTGTGTGTGTGTGTGTGTGGGTGCATGTGCCAGCAGGTGGGAAAAGAGCAGTGATTCATCCAGCGCTGTGTTTAGCTCTCTAACAAAACTGGTTTTAATGCCCCGAAGGTTGTTCATTCTGCCTCCTGTCGCATGTTGTAATCTGGGAAGGGCATTCCTCTGACAGACATTTTCCAATGATTCCACATGACTTACACTTAAAGGACGCCATGGCAATGATGGAACACCGGTAGCATTTGACTATCTCATTATTACTTGGATCTCAATTCTCCGGGTTCGAATCAAAGGATGGCTGTAAGCACTGAGCACATATACTGTACATTAAACGGAGCTCTGTAAACTATGGGGGTCCTCATCATACAGTAGAGTCTCGTCTCTTTTGACCAAATGCACATCTGTTTGTGAATGATAGTCACACTGTGTTGTCAGGCAAGCCCTCAGCGATTAAAGTGACTAACACTTAACCAAGCGTCTGTACGACATCCATGACACAAACAAGTACATGAAGCATAAATGTTTCAATATGCAAGGTTCGTGCCCTAAACTATAAATGAATACATTTGTACTGCATGTACAAATGTGCACTTTACTGTACAAAACAGTACCAGGGCATGCTGTCTGTCTACTAATAATGCTTAATTTGGATATAACACAGATGGCCATTACTGTGGGGAAAAAGGTCAGCTGTTAATCTTTCATAAAACACACATTCTCAAAGGATTTGCCTTTTTTTTTTAAATATTGCCACAGCACATTTCCATCCCATGTGATGATCTGTGTGTCTTTTGGGTTTCGTCTGTTTTGATAGAGAGGAGAAGGTCAAAAGGCTCTTTCCAGAGTTCCCGCGGCCCCCCCTGGGCTTCAGATTCCCCAGATAAGCCAGCAGTCCCACTTCCCTTCTCCCTCCTCCCTGTCATGTCCCGAGGACATGAGGATCCTTCACCAAACAGCCACTGTCTGGAACGGTCGCAACGTTTGTTTGGGATGACAAACGGTCGGGGCAGTTCGCACTGGAGCCACAGCACAGTGTTCCCCCTCTGTTGCTTTGTGTCCTTGGATGGTTTTCAATGTAAATGCCTGAGAGGAGACAAAGAATGCTCTGTATCCATTAAACTCCTCATTTTTCCATTAAGGGAGTTATATAAGAGGGAAGAATAAATCTTTTTAAAATACACCAGAGCAAGTAGCTCAAGTAAATAGATAAATAAAAAAAAGTACTCACGGTTTCAATGAGTTGTGCGTAATCTAGACATGAAAGACAAATCCTTCATTATGTGCTGTTAAAGGACCACTTCACCACTTTTCAACCTATCTTCATATAATAGGTCCTCACTAATAATCATGATAAAATGGCACGATTCTTTTCTACTCAGTCTGTGTCTCATAGGAGGGCTGTGGGCAGTTTAGAAACTGTCAACTTATCAGGACTAGAAAGCCTGCAGTTTCTATTAGCTTGTATTCCCCATCGATGATGTAACTGGAAGACGGTTTCTGAACTGCCCACAGCCCTCCTATGAGACACAGACTGAGTAGAAAATAATTGCGCCATTTTTTCAAGATTATTAGTGAGGACCTATTATATGAAGATAGGTTGAAAAGTGGTGAAGTGGTCCTTTAAGTAATGCTATACTAGCCGGGGTGGAGATACCTATAAAGATGGGTAAGTGAGAGGGTGAATATAACCAAGAAGGATACAGGAATCATGTTCAGACAAAGATTTCAGACTTCTAGCATTTTCGGGAAATGTGAGATGAGGAACACCAGGGATTATGCTGCGCCTCCAAAGCCTATTGCATGCCATAGATGGCCAAATCCAGTGACCCATGTGTAACTCACTGCTCACTGCTGATGTGAGCGAGAGTTTAACACACACTGTATTAGATGCCCGCTGGGGTTCTACAGCAGCCAGGCCCTACAGTGGGCATGTCTGCCAGGGATTATGACTACATGGTTACTACACCCAGTGGAATATAACAAGCAAACTAGCCTAGGCTTGATTTGGTTGCTTTTATTTTAGCAGGCCATTGGTTGATATTACTGTTAATCCCAAGATTGTTCCTCAAAAGTCAATACAATGCTATACCTGTGTTGGCTAGTAATCATCATTGTCCCATGTCATGTCCTGCGACTGGTTTTGGCTAGTATAGTACTTTTCAGATCAATCCATGTTTTAAAATGGATCAAAACACCTACGTATAAGTTGAAACTAACTTTGACAAAAACATGACAAAATCTAAATCAGGATTAAAATCCAATCACGTCCTTGAACATCAAACAAGCAGGTGCCGGGCGGTAATGTCACGTATGCTGTGGGTGAGTCATTACTAAACATGACAGACTGAGACTACTGGTATGATACTTTAAATTAAAACAAGTACAACTGTAGTATTAGACCAGTAGTTTATGTACGTACTGTATATTGTATGTCAGAGACATCATAGTGCCCACTGCCCAGACAACATTCCTAGAGTCCAGTAGATCCAGTAGGAAAAAAAGAAATGGGACAACAGCTGCAGTATTATTAATGTACACATTATGTCCATGAAAGGCATTATCACAATATCAATCAAACTGTTTTCAAATGATATGATATTTTTTCTGTTGCAGAAACTTCAGTCATGTGGGGACATACCGCTGGGACAGGACCAACTCACCGCACCCCCTCCGCAACGAAGAGCCAAGTCTCTGGACCGGAGAACCTCAGACTCTGTCATGACTGTGAGTGACTGAACAGATGATAAAAAACATTGAAATCATGTCTTGTCACCAATAAGAGATAGTAAGAGAGTAGTAAGTAATCTGACAAAAGAATGAGGAAACATTGGCGACTCAAGTTTCATTTAATATGGAAACATATTGAAACACACCCCTGTTCAGCCTTTATTTGTGCACTATAATCAAAGATAAATACCGAAGTGATTCATGTTTTCTTTAAATGTTTACTTCTCATTATTTCGGAATGTCTGTTCTACTGAATGAAATCTCGAGGGAAATTCATTGCTTGACAAAGTCCTGTCAACTTAATTGAAAATGTGTTGGCGTTGAAAATCGTTAACCCCTTCCTGATGGCTTGTACCACAGTTGACCACTGTGTTTGTGACAAATATGTACTTAATCTTCCTTTCAGCCGGATTTACTGAACTTCAAGAAAGGATGGATGGTCAAATTGGAGAAGGAGGATCGGGTAAAGAATATATCTAAACACAATTGCAAATTACCGTGGTCATTTATCGTAAACAACTCTATACATTGCTTGCTTTGAACACTGCTTCTACTGTCATTTACTTTCCAAATGATTTTGCCCCCCTCTAGTGGAAGAAATACTGGTTTGTGCTGTCAACTGACAATCTGCGGTATTACAAGGACTCAATGGCTGAGGAGGTACTTTGATTCCACTGTACTCTGAACTCACTCAGGACATGATTTTCTTTTGACAGAGGATTTCGATTTAATGCCCTTGTGCTGTCAAATGAATACCCAACATTCTTTTTGCTACCAGGCTACAGATCTGGAAGGGGAAATTGACCTGAGCACATGTTACAATGTCTCCGAGTGTCAGGTTCAGAGGAACTATGGCTTTCAGATTCACGTAAGAGTTGAAATTGACCAAAGATATCATACACAAAATACATGTAGTCTCTTCACGTCTTTGGTCTACGGTCCACGGTAATGTTCTTGTCTTTCAACAGACTCAGAGGGGTGTATTCACATTGACGGCCATGACTGCAGGAATACGCCGAAACTGGATCCAGGCCCTAATGAAAAATGTACATCCTTCTAATGCTCCTGATGTAGCCAGGTACACTTATTTTTTTTACAACATTACTGGGGACTGGGGAGTACTACTTGGTTTTTCTATTGTATCTGTCTACTTCAAGGCAAATTTATACCAGGGATAGAATAGATAATAAGCAGTTGACAACTGCTACTGTAGCGCAGCATTACAATACAGTGTTATGTCACGTATCGTTATTTCGCTGTGACATACTGCAGCTTGCCAGGACAGCTCATTATTCCCTGCAGCGTGCCAGAAGCCCTCCCCAAGCCAGACGTGACTCAGGACTCCTCCTGCAGTGAAGTCCCCACGGAAAGAGAGCAGCAGCCCAGACCCAGGAGCGCGCTCAACAGACGGAGAGAAGGGCGCTACAGGACCTTCGACTGGGCAGAGTTTAGACTACCGACCAAGCCCGCCGCGGAGCCGGGCGCCGCTCTGAGGACCAATGGCCCCCCCTGTTCACTTGAGCCGGTCGACCTGGAGAGACAGAAGCGGCGAGAGGAGAGGCGGAAGCGTTACGAAAAAAGCATGCTGGGGTTCTCTCTGGGTGTGGAAGTGGTGCAGGGGGCAGCGTCTGGCGACCTGCTGGGGGAGGACAGTGTCAGAGCGCTCAGCCCACGGTCACAGCGGAAGATGCAGGAAGAGATTGAGCAGTGCTGGCTGCAGGTGGAGAGGTGTGTGTTCAGGCCTGAGAAGACAGTGCTGCTGTATATGGAGGCCCCGGCCAATGAACCCGTGGAGATTGAGAAGCTGCTGGACAGCTACAGGAAGGGGGTGAGTAAAATAGCAATATGGTGTGTTCATTCAAATTGACCACGCTGGGTCCACACTGTGTCAGAGTTACAAATTCAGTATTTTAGCTGTGACGTGAGCACCCCCTCCTGAGATACTTCCGGGTCCTACTTTTGTGTCGCTTTCGTGTCCCCATAGAGTTATACTGTGACGCTCCGTCGGACTAAATCTGAGACGAAAACAACCACGAAAGTCTAATTTTACCGCTTTCCTCGCAACAACAAAGCTGCGCTGCTCTCCCAAATTTGGAATAATGGAATACTATCGCCATTTTATTTTATTGTGTCAACTAAATCCTCATTAATGCAAACTAGATTCAACATACTTAAGCCTGCACACAGTCTAAATATGCCCCCGAAATATTTTACAGAGCAAATGCCACCTTTTTTTTGTTGTCATGGACACAAAACATTAATAATTCTACTCGAGTTGGAAGCATTAAGACCCATTTTAACCCTCAGTGGCTTCCTTTCTGAAAAATACCATGCCACTTGGACCCGGACGTTACGTACAGTAGCACTACAAAATGACGTCGGACTTAAATACTGAATTGATAAATGAACACTTGTATTCTTACTTTGAAAACAATTATAGATACGTTATGTGTGATGGAGTTAAAAAACATTTAAAACCATTCCTATCCTCAGAACTAACAAGAGCAAACCTAGAAGTGTGCAGTGCACAGTTGAATCACGTGGTTCATCAACAACCATTGACCTTGAGCACCAAACTGTGCCCTATTATGTCAGATTGATATTATGAGGTTTTATGGCCTTGTGCTGGGATTTGATTATATGTATAGAATATTGAGTTATACATACTGTACTTACTACGTACGTACGTACGAACGTACGTATACATACAGACAAATAACCCAAAGTGTAGCACATTCTCATTGTTAAGCCTACTGAAGTGCGATTTCTGGATAGAAGAATGTCAATTTGGTGTACTGCTTTTCATTCTAAAGCCCTTCAATCAAAATAGTCACACAAGCTTTAGTTATAACTTTATTTTATGGATTTATGTTTTGGTCGAAGGTTGATGATTTAAAAGCTCAATTGGCAGAAGCTGATCAACACAGACAGGAGCTGGAAGCACGGCTGAGGACAGCAGAACGTTCTCAACAACAAGTTCACCCACAGGTAAAGCAAAGAAACAATATTTCGTTTTTGTTACAGAATTTCCAAGAACTAGTACTACTACTATAAACAACAAGTCATTCTGTGATAGACTGTGCTCATCTCTTCTCTTCGCTCCCTCTCCTCAGCTTGAACCTGCACTAAGTTCAGAAGTGGATGCTTTACCACAGAGGCCTGGGGAAGCACACTCAGTCATCAGTCACACTCAGTGCTTGAGAGATCTGTACAGAGAGACCCAAGAGCTCCTACACCAGCAGAACATGATCAGACAGAACATGCAAGAAGAGCTTGGCCTGGGACCGTCTACCACCTCATCCCCTAATCAGGACTCCACCTCTGGCATTCAAACACCAACCGTCTGGCTTCATGACACCGACGGCAACCTGCGAGAGCTCTCTGACTGCCCCATGACGACAGGCACGCCTTCACTGTCCCCTGTCTCTGACGGTCAACGCTCTCTGCTTCAGACGGAGGGAGAAAGCAGAGAGTTGAGCTTCGATAGCACAGCAAATCCTTACCAGACCCAGCTCGAAGGACACGTCCATGGCCAGGTCTCCAGCTCAGAAACTCAAGTAAATAGCAGTGAATGGAGCACAGATACACTGATCATGGAGGGGACTGTGCTGAAGAACACTGCTCATTCTGAAGTGAACTGCTGTGAGACACCAAGCTGTGTAGAGGACTACATGGTTCCAGATCAGGTTTTGATGAGGAGGCTGTCCCAAGAGGTGGAATATCTCACCGGCCAGAACGAGGCACTCAACCAACGCAACCAGGAGATGCTGAACCAGTTGACTGAGGCAGACAGAGAAATCGATAGGCTAAAAGCGGAGCTCGCTAGCCACAGTGAGCCCTGTCTCATTCCTGAAGCGGAGCAACTCAGTCAGACCAGGGTAGAGTGTCTGGAGAGGGAGCTCAGCAAGCGGAACCAAGAACTCTTGGAGTCACAGTCATTGGCCAACACCCTGGAGACAAGTTTGCGGGACACAGAGGAGCAGCAGCGGCTGAAGGAGGCCACTCTCCAAGGCCTGGCGGTTCCGGCCGAATCAGAGGAAACCGGTGAGGAAAGAAAATACACATTGCACTGTGAAAATGAGGCAGACGGATATCTACTCCGGTGTTTTGAGGCCACTGAGGCTAAGCTTATGGCGCTGGAGAAGAAGCTCGAGCAGTCACAGCTGACTTGTATGGAGCTTCAGGCCCGCAATGCTGAGTTGAGTGAGGTGGAGAGGCTTTACAGCCAGAGAGCTAAAGAGGCAGAGGCTGACATCAGGAGGCTGAATGAAGACTTGGAAACTGAGAAAGTGAAAGAGTCAAAGGCGTTGGTGGGTCGAGTCACAGCAGTGTCCGGTGAAGAAAGGACCCAGCAAATGATAGCCAATATGGTACTGAGGCTGAAAGCCCTTGGGAAGTTACTGGAGGTGATTGACTGGTCCAATTTGAATGTGATAAAAATGTCAGTAGATGGTAAGCATATGGGTGAAAGGCAGTCACCGGTGGTTAACCAGCTAATGTGGGAAGAAGAGTTTTGGGAAGCACTCTTGAGCAGATTGAAAGCCAACCCTTCCCAGCTGAGTGAGGAGAGAGATATGGACATGCTTCTCAGAGAAGCAGTAGAGTGTATGGTCGCGGAGAAGCAGATGCTCCTTCTAGCCCGAGATCTGTTCTCAAAGACAGATGTTGAGCTGGGATGTCTGGAGAGCAGGCCTTTGAAAGAGCTAGACATCGTTGAGAACATTGTAAGTGTAAGTGTGTCTGAGGAGGATGATAACAGGGGTATAGTGGACTTAAATTACCAGCACCATGACATCAATAAGAACATTAGTGAGAACTTTGTGGAGATGACACAGATGAAAGTTGCTTTGCTAAACTACCTTGCCACCTCTGTCAATATCCCGGCCAACGACAAACTCCGGATGCTGGCACACAGGCTTCATGACTTCCACAACTCAGAGCATCCATGGGTAGATTGCATTCTGCACTCTGCAGCCACAGAAGCATTTCTTTCCTGTGAAATCAGTAGACTTTATTCAGCATGCCGCAAACAGCTTGTGGAAGCCAAACATGGACCACTCACCTCTTCTGTCATGTGCAGCAATTGTGCTGTGCTGATGAAGGACAATGAGGAGCTGCGAGCCAGATTGTCAAACCTGGATAGCCGTCAGAGTCCCTCCGGGGGAGGTGAAATGACCACAGTTAGACATGTAGAGACAAATGACCCGCAAGACAGAGACACAGAGCTGCAGAACAGTGCAGATGAACTGGAAGCAGAGACCACAGATCTAAGTGTTGTAAGTGGAAAGCAGGAGGAGGACACAGAGGATGGTGAGATCACAGAAGAGAATGTGCACAAACGTCCAACAACAGAAGAGATACTTAAAGGAGAGGACTTGCTGAACGGCGTGGGAATCACTCATTTAAGCGTGAGTGGGATCCAGGACGAGATCTCCCTCGAAGAACCTGAGACGGTGGATGCAGCCCCTAACGAAACGGAGAGGTCTGCAACATCGGAGGAAGTTGTACTGCTGAGAAGAAGAGTGGACTCTCTGGAGGAACAGCAGTTGGTCATAACAGAGGAGATGGAGACGGAGTTCCAAGGCAGAATGGCATCTCTCCAGTCGCAACATATGAAAGATATGGAAAAGCTTAAGGTTGGTGGCTTCTGTCATCCATTTTACTCCACAGTGGTACGTTATTTATTTGTTTTTGTCATAATATGATTTATATTCCTATCTATGAACTTGTGGATCTTCTGCTTTCGATACTTTTGTGTGACGCTGTAGTATGATTAAGGAAGGGCATTCATTTACGAAAAAGCGCAAAAGTTAGAATATGGAGATAATAGGTTTCTGCCCGACAGCAACGATGTATGAATGCCACATCACGTATGCTCCTTCAGGCCACATGTGATTATGGATTTACCACCATGGAGGCGTCCCACCAGAGAGCCCTTGAGGACCTGCAGCACAGACACCAGCTGGAAGTGGAAGGTCTTCTGAAGGACAAGGACAGACTGCTGGACGAAGAGACGGCTGCTACAGCAACTGGTGAGGAAGTGTGTGTGTGTGTGTGTGTGTGTGTGTGTGTGTGTGTGTGTGTGTGTGTGTGTGTGTGTGTGTGTGTGTGTGTGTGTGTGTGTGTGTGTGTGTGTGTGTGTGTGTGTGTGCGTGTGTGTGCGTGTGCGTGTGCGTGTGTTTGTGTGCGCGTGCGTACAGCATCAAGTTCAGATGGACAGATCAAGTAAATTGTGAGTTTTTTTATGCTCATGAAATGGAATATATCATATTCTGTAAATATGATATCGCATGAATCTCACCCAGGCCTGTATCACACATTTCTCTAATCTCAGCAATTGTAGCCATAATGAACGCCCATCGTATGGAGCTGGAGAGGGAAGTACAGAGGATGCGCCAATTAGGAAAGGACACAGGAGACATTGATGTTGAGGAATTATGTCGACAATACAGGTGCGTTATCTGAGCTTTTACAGCTTTTTAAATGCTCCCGGCTTCCACCGTCCAAGGCAAAGTGTAGCCAGCTTCATACCATATGGTGTGTTGTTGACACTTAATTGTACAGATATGGGAATTGGATGCCTGGCATTTGTACAGTATGGTGCAGTTTGTAGGTGATAATTTAATTATTGCTGGCAAGAACAAACTGTGTGGCACATTTTGTGGTTTTACTTGCCCCCACGTCTTCCTGGTCATGCCAGCTGAGCAACACAGTATGTTGTTAAACAGTAAATAGCTTACATCCTGTGTTTCTGTGTCCCCTTCCACCTGTGTTGAACCAGTGTGGTTCTTTTTTCCCATCTAATATTGAACCAGTTCAGAGCGTTTCCATTTCCATTGGTTCTGAACCAATATTCAGAACCCTAAAGGTTGGTTCAGAACTGAAACCAAATGATGGCCGTGAAAAGCACCAAGGTTCCGAGAATCTAGAATGGAACCAGTTCTAGAACCAAAGTTATTTTGGTGAAAAGGGGGCCTGTGTGCGACTGTACTGTATGTGGCTGTGTTTCTGTGTGTGACTGTATGTGGCTGTGTTTGTGTGCATAGTGAAGAATTGGCTTCTAGTCAGCGAGAGCTGGAGGTGCTATCCCAGCAGTTCTCTCTGAAGTATCTAGAGAATGGACACCTTTCCCAGGCGTTGGAGGCAGAGAGGAAGGCCTTATGTCAGTGCCAGCAGGAAAACCAAGACCTGAGGACTCGAAACCAGGTGACAATGACAAGAAAGTTGCAGTTCAGTTGAGAATGCGATACACTAGTGGTTTTCTGTTATGAATGTTTTTTATCCAGTAGTGCAAATTCATTCACATACAGTGAGTAGATGCATTCATGTTCATAGATGCACTTACATCTTCAAATCAGCTCTACTCTCGACTCTTTTGCTTGTTTGATATGAAACCAAAGACAAGAAATGATAGGGAATCTTTTGTCTTTGTTTTAATAAGAAATGAATTCAAAGATCCACACTCAAATGCGAGCACATTTCATATACTGATCATATACTGTCACTGACATAATCTAGGAGCTGAGTGGTCATCTAGCAGCCGAAATCACCAGACTGTGCTCTGTGGCCAAGGAGGACACACTCCCACTTATCCAAGGAATGGATGCCTATGAACTAGAGGTGGGTCTCTGTTCTTCACTCTTATTCCTCTGGACAGTACAGCTTGATAACTAACGTTGTGTGGAGGTGGCGAGAGCCTGAGGACATGGGTGGGTGTTATGGTCGGTTGTGTGTCCACTGTCCATATTATTAATCAGTCATGGGAACCTTCATAGAATTAAGTGTTTATATTGTTTTGGACCACTAGATGTCATCCAAGGCCAGTATAGAATAATGTCCCACCTTGCAGTATGTTCCTCTTGTGCTACTTGTATTCTTTATTTGTTCTGTAAAGATGTTTGATTAAACACCAAGCTTGTCAATACAAATATATAATTGAAAAATAGAACGCAGAAAGATGAGAAGCGAAATGTGTAAGTTAGATTTTAATTATCACCGTTGGTTTTGTTGAGGAAGTGGGGTATAATACAATAAGAGCCCTTGGTTGGAAGATTGATTGTGCAAGTGGGTTTTTTGTCCCCTCAAAAAACAAACTAACTAACTAAAATAAGCCAGAAAAGACACATTTCATAATTAATGCTACAATGAAAATATGTCCATGATATGTTTATGCTGGATTGTTTTTAACCAACATATTGTATGATTTGTGGATTTTATGCCTTCCAAATAAACGAAAATAATCACATTTTCAGATTACTTTGCGCGTGAAGGAGTCAGAGGTTCAATGTCTGAAGCAGGAGATTATCTCCCTCAAGGATGAGCTCCAGTCTACACAGAGGGTGAGGAACACATACATAGCCATAATAATAATAGACTGTTAAGCAGCAATGTTGTCACGTTGAACAAAAGCAATAAGCAAACTCCTTCTGTGACCTCGCAGGACAAGCGAACTGCAACAAAGAAGTATAAGGACATCTACACGGAGATGAGCATCCTGAGAGCCAAAGCAGAGAGAGACATAGAACAACTCAGAGAGAACCTGCAGCTTGCCCACAGGGCCCTGGGGGATATCTTATCTTAACCCATTAAGACTCTACAAAATGTCTTATAAATCCTAACAGTTTCTGAAAAACATTTCTATATCAGTGGTTCTCAATTTCAAACTATTTCATGTCAAGGCAGACCCTCTCAATTATGTATTTGGCTGCGGACCCCCATCTCAAGATGTTTTGTTCCACAGGGACCCCCCTGAAGCAAATATTTGAAAATGATCGCCTAAAAAAAAATCTATTTTAAGATTTGCACAGATTTTCACGATAAAAGAATAATAATAGATGAATTGACGCGCTGTGAGTTTGTATATCTGCTATTTTTTTATCGACAACCAATGTGCTGTGTTAGCATGCGTGCGTGCGTTCTATAGCTTTTGGGCTATATCTTGTTTATTTATTGTGTACTATTTTGAAAAACATTTAAAAAATAGCTGATCTACAAGCTCACAACGTGTCGATGTACAGTAGATTGGCTATTCTTTATACCTATAACTATTATAAAATGTTTTTCAAAATAGTAAAAAATGTCAACTAATTTTAGGGACAAGATATAGGCCTAAAATCTAAAATGACAGATGCTTTCCCGGTTTTAATGGGTTAAAGCACAATTTCACATTTGATTAGGAGAATCACTATGCTGCTTTATTTATCATTCCAGCACTTTTTTTTAAATTACAAATGCAGTCTTATTTTTGGTAACAAACTTGATTTGTGCAGAATTATTATGCAATAGGGCCTAGTGTAGTAGTTAGAGTATGCCTTTCATGCGGAAGGTTGTGGGTTCTAAACCTGCCTGGGGTCGACGTCAGAGAGGGGCATGCGGTCGCAACGGGTTCCTAACGCCAAATCAAATGGGTTCAGATCTGAGCCAAGTCCTGAGGAGGCACTTCTGAAGCCTGTCCTGGTCAGGATGGGGGATCCGGACATAAAAACGAGTCCAATAATTCCATAATTAAATGAGGCCTGCACTTACATGACAAACTCCTCCTTTAATGTCAACCCAATTGCATTTAGTTAGCAAGACATTTTATTATAAACCTTCCGTGACCTGCCATTGGCCTATATAATACATCCAAGAAATGTGATCAGTGATCCCATGCCACATTTCTCTTCATGTTCCTAGTTTTGATCTCTCAATGCTCAAGATCAACCAACAGTTTCACATACCGGTAGATATATTTCATGTCCGATTTTTCCTTCTGTTGGATTGAAAAATCTGGATACAGACGTCAGTCATCGCACAAAATCAGTTTTGTGGATAAATTACTATGCTACTTACTTGACATCATCAGGATTGTAAATCAGGGTCGTAAATGCGTAGCAAATGAGGCTGAACAAACAGCCGAAAAGACACGCACATCCAATTACCTATGTAGGCTGGGTGCCGGATCAAAGACAGTCATAGAGTAAGAATAGAAAAGTCTGCACACCAATTTCAGCTCCCAATAATTCTTTACTTAAAGGTGGTACCCTTATAAAGGTGGTACCACGCTGAAATTGGTGTGCAGACTTTTCAATTCTGCGACCTGCTGTCACAACTGAGCCCATATATGGAGATCCCTGATGTCATCAATATTAGTTTATGGATATATGTCAGAACCTGTGCTGACATTCCTCGTTGATCCTTCCCCATCCATCCTTCCTCTTCGATTTCTCCCTTTTGACTGATACCTGTCCATTTAAAGGAGCATTCAGTGATTTGGCTTATTTGGAAACCCCCCGGTCCACCCCGGTAACAAGATGTGCACATGCATGCACTACAGTGGGGGGGACGTGCAACAGGCCAACAGCACACACACCAAGGCCCGCCCCTGCTCGATCATGATTGGATGAAGGCTGGGCCATCTAGCCAAAAATGAAACCTATGGTTTTTTGACCCCCAGGGGTTAACTGGGGACAGGGAGGAACTCCTTATGGTCAGCACACTCTATAGTACTAGTAGGGAGGATTATCACAACAAAACAAAAAAATAAGTGATATTTGAATTAAGTGAAATCACTGAATACCTAATGGGGCTACTACTACTAAACTTCAGCTAATAGTGACTGAGTGGTCAAAATAATCTACATGTAGGATGGAAAGTCACTACTGTGAGAAAGCAAGACAATATATTTTTCTAAGAAAACAAATAAAAAAATTGTTTGAATATATATTCCACATGCAATTATCACTGTAATTTGTTTTTTTATTTTATATTTATGGCATCATTCATGTTAAATGAGCATGTTTTAAACATAAATCTTTCCTTGCCAGCTCTATCTGTACTTTTTCAATTATAGGCTATTCATGTATATTATAATAAACATTGCTTTATAACACAAATTCCTTTTTTCAGTATTCTTTATTATTATTATTATTATTATTATTATTATTAGTAGTAGTAGTAACATTGGGAGACACAGACAAGTAACCTTTATTTAATATTAAAGCAAGTACGTACAATTGTACGTATCTGAAGTGTTGCCAGGTTTGATTAAAAAAGGGTTTTGAGGGGGGGAGCCATTCACGCCAAGGTGCGGTGCCTGAAAGATAGCCTGTAAAGATACCACAAAGTAACCACGTTAACCTCTCATTAGGGTAGTAGTCAATACATCTAATGAGAAGTTATGAACGGCATCGATCGTCCATAATCCAAGTTGTTTTCGTTGAGTCCTTGATGGGTGGTTGGGAAATATTCTGGCAACCCTAGTGTGTTCAGTTGCAGGTCTGTTCCGCCCTCCCCTCTGCTTGGTACAGTGGCACAGCTTGTCAACCACAACGATTAAAATAAAGAGCCTCTTTGACAGCTAACCGAATATTTTATTATCTGAGATACAGTCGGGAAAATAAATATGTCCGCCGTGGACGTTCCGTTCATCGGCAGAAGTATTAGCTTGCTAGCTAGCTTGCTACGATGAAGTCGGGAGTGTTGCTGCTTTTGTTTACATCATGACTTGATGGGCCTGGATGGATAGGTAATAGTAGCCTATAGGTAGCTCACCTACACTAGCTACCATACAGGAGTTCAAGTGTCATAATCACTCGGCACCGGAGAAAAGACCAACAGCAGCTGTTGTGTGTAGGTACTTATCATTACAAATATAGCAGTGATATAATTTATAGTAGTCAAGTTTTAAGTTTATTTACCATATCATATATGCGACTTTGATTAATACCTGAAATGTAGCTCTGGTCCATACTATAGCTCTAATGCTTCCATGAGTCTTCCCTGCATTAATAGAAGCATTAGAGCTATGGACCAGAGGTACCTGCTATAGTAGCAGTGGTTTTCAACACTTTCATCAAGGTCCATTATTTATTCAGCATTTGAGCCACGGACCACCATTTGATGCGATTTTGCCTCTCACACCCAAGACTTATATTATTTTGTTGTCGTCGTTGGATAAGATTTTGTCCACAAGTATTGATGTGATGCCATAGGAGAGATAACAGGCAAACGTTGATCAACATAACAATTATTCTATCTACATTCTCTATTATTGTAGACTCTCGACATCTTGAAAAATAAGTAATACAGATGTTAACAATAATTTTACGCTTTCATTTTGCACTCTTGACAGTTAAAGATCTATAAGGGTCCATTTGGTTACCAACTCCATCATTTCAAGGACCACTGGTTGAGAAGGAGAACTACTGCAGTAGCTAGTGGTTACACACATAATGTTGATGATGTGCTGTGATGGCCATTATGCCATGCATGTGGCAGATTTCATATCTTCCAAGCAGTGGGTTACAGTTTCATCCTTTTATTTTTCCGACAGCGATGGAAGTTTCTTCTAAGGATCCATCTCTCATAGCCATGGATCTGTCTAAAGGATACACTGTCAACTCCCTGAACTACAACGGCCACGCTGAGGCCAGGGACCCCCTGCTAGCAAAGAAGCCAGAATGGTACCACAGACCTCCACCCAGCTGCAGCACAGAAGTCGGCTCCGCTTACTGGAACGGATCGAGGCCTTCGTCCTCCTACTCCACTCGTATAATGGACAGGGGTATAGGAGACACTGGCGTCATCCAGTTGCATCCTGACATGGGCGGAGGCGTTCACCGCAGAGAGATGGAGCCGGGCCCTGAGGCCATAGGAAGCTACATGGACACGACATTAGCCCAGGGCCTGGGTCTATATCACAACGGAGCCCACGGCCACCTGTGGCATCAAAGGTTTTACGAGTGCGATCCGGTGGAGAGCCCGGTTCCTGAAAGCAGTGGTGGAGAGGAGAGCGACAGCGGGTCTGATGTTATCTTCCTCGTTTCCACAACTAAGGACACACTCGTGTGTAGCTCTTTGAGCAGAGAAAGTGTCAGCCCTGTTGCGGAACCCCTGCTGTCACCAGCAGCAGCTCTCTCGATGGACGAGGGGAGAGGCCGTTACCTCCTGCCGCAGCCTCTGAGCTCCCCCAGTCCAGACAGCACATACTCCCAAGTCTCTTCAGACAGCTCGACGGACATACCCGTATTCCATGCCAGGCCCGTGGTCCTCCTACCGGACATAAGAGCCGTATGCGCCAAGATGCACCCTATCGACTCTCCCGTAGACGTTTCGAGTGACGACAGCGATGTCGTCGAAGTCTCGGTCACCAATGGAAGGAAAAAGGTGATTGTGTTTCCAGACGGTGTGCCTAGTGGTCACAGTAGTGCGGCAGAAGAAACATTAAAACCTCTGACCGAACGCGAGCCGAGACGTTTACGCCGCAGTGCCAGAATTAAGGTCGCGGCCCCGACAACGCTTCAGTTCACACACTTCAGTGTCTCTCCTCCTCCTCCTCCTCCTCAGCGACGTCACAATTTAAGAACCCAAAGCGCTAAAAGAGGTTTCTATACTGAATGTTATGATTCAGATGATGTGATTGAGTCTCTGGAGAGGTTATCGAGTTCAGAGGAAGAGCCTGCGCTGTCCACTCCGAAGCCTGGAGCAGCCGCAAAGTCAAATTACTCTGACCGGGCAGTCGCAAAGTCAGATGACTCTGACCGGGCAGACACAAAGTCAGATGACTCTGACAGGGATGACTCCGACAGGGATACTCAACATTCTGACCATTTGCCAAAAACAAAACAAAAGAAAAGAAAGTCCCTTCCCATCCGTGAGTGCAAAAGGTTCAGTACCAAACCAGAACCCCACCATGGTACCCCTGAAAAGCAACATATAAAGGTCTCGACAGACAGTAAAGCACCCGTCAAAAAAACTGCATCCACGGCACCCGTCAAAAAAACTGCATCCACGCGACGAAAAAAGAGAAAAAGGCACACAGAAACTGGGCCGTCCTGCTTTTTCCCCCCTGGAGAACTGGAAATTGAGCTTAAATATGCAAACAAATACAAAAAGGAGAAACGGCAGAACAAATCTGATGGCTTTTACCCCTTTGTTCACGTAGAACAGGAGGTATGCACTGTTGTCAACTATGAAGAGCAGGAAACAACGGTGAAGTGCAATACAAGACAGCAACGCACAGGCACTACTGGGCTGACTGGACTTGTTCCCAACACGTCTTGCTTCCAGCTCGGCCGACTCGGTGCAGAGAGCAGGTGTCAGCCCACGCAGTTCTGCTGCTTGTGCGGTCGCTCAGCCAACGCCAGGGGCCTGGGGGATCTTCATGGGCCTTATTATCCCATTGGGTCGTCTCAAGGTTGCCCGAGACACCAGCAGAGCGGCACAGAGCCGTGTCTAGGTGACGTGAGTAGGCGGCGAGAAGTGGACGAAAGGTTACACAACCTTGCCAATGGCCACGCTGTGAAAATGGAGGACAAAGACTGTGATGGCGAGGGCTCCATCGCGCCCTCTGATAAAAAGCCTTCTGTGGTGGTTCTTGACGGTCAAAATGTCACAACAGTGGCATTTCATTCAGATGAGTGCTGGATACATGAAGACTGTGGTATCTGGTCTACTGGTATTTTCCTAGTTAAAGGGAAGCTGTATGGCTTATGTGAGGCCTCTAGTCTTGCACAAAGAACAGTGAGTGACAGTACCCCCCCGCCCCCCACATTACTTTAATCATAACTGTGTATTGTCCTCTTTTACATATTCTGCTTGTTTGTATTCTTGTTCTCAGGTTTGTTCCATATGCAATGAAACGGGTGCAGTAATGGGTTGTTTCCAGAAGGGATGCCTCCAAAGTTATCACTACAGATGTGCCATTGAGTCAGGTACTGTACAGCATATACAACATTATCACTGCTGTCAGGCAGAAACCTCGTACAGTATCTCTATACTTGTGTTTTTTTTCATAAATTCATATGAAGGTTCAAACCCACCGTGTAGATTGGCTATTTTCACTATTTTAAAAGGTTAAAATTATCAGCCTCTTCAAATCGATGAATATCAAGAGATGTATTTGTTGTATTATTTATTATTTTATGCTGCTGTCTTGCAGGCTGTGTGCTAAATGAAGAAAACTTCTCAATGAGATGTCCAAAGCACAAGGTAATCACGTTTGATTCTAAATCTCCATTGGCTTGAATCTCATCCAGTGCTTTAACTTTCTCTTTATAATTATGTATAAAGGAGGGGATTCCAGTGGTAAATTATTGATAGTTAAGAACCATTTATCCACTCTCTGAGTTAATATATATCAAACTGGGGGTCTGAAAGTAAGAAATTAAGAAGCACATTATTTGAATTCACATTTGTAATCATTTGTTTGTGTCCAGCAGAGTGCACCACTTACACTCAGTGTGCGCACACAACACAAGAGATGACAGGAAATGCAGTACACTGGAGGCCATGCACGGGAGGTATGTACTAGCCCTCACTTCACTTCATTTGAACCAGTACAGGACGACTAGAAATGTTGTGGCCTCATAAATGGAAACACACACTATGCTGGATGATACTGTTTTCACATCTGTCTCCTCTATTTTGTGTTTGTTACAGGATGGTCCACAGGTGTCCTCAGGGTCCAACATTTGATTTGCTTATTTCTTCACTAACACTAGTCCAGTATTTGTTTGAATAAGCAGAAAGCTAAGCTTCTGGTAAGGATCCACTCTTCATGGAAGAGAAGTGAGAACAAGTATAGGGGTCAGTTTGAAATGTGAGACGTCCATTAAGTTTTCACTTTTCTGTTTTGCCGACACCAATTTTACTGCCAAAATGACACAGGATGTACAACTGCATGTACCGTACTGTATGTGTGGGACTAGGGGCCCTATCATGCACCACCCCATAACCCTTATCCCTAAACTTATTTGCCATTTTTTTGTATTTTAAAACATTTTAAAAGTTGTAAAGCTTGTAGATCAGCTATTTGAACTATTTAAAAATGTTTTAAAAAAAGTAAAGAATGGCAAATAAGCTTAGGGATAAGCCAAGGGGTAAGGGGTGGCGCAAGATATAGACATAGGTGTATTTGTGGGCGTCTGTGTGTCTGTTCTTGACACAGGCCATGTTTTGGGGCAAATTTGTGACTAGCTGATGTTGGACAGCATATCTAATTGGTATTATCAATTAGATTTGACTGCAGTTACATTAGGTAACAGGTTAGGTTATGCATCTATCTGTTAGGCCATGGTAAGGTTAAGGGTTTACGTTAGACATCTATCTGTTATAGATATGGTAAGGTTAAAGGTTTATGTTGGACGTGTCTGTTCCAGGGCCAAGTTTTAAATTTTTGGGACCCTTCAGGGAAACAAACAGGATTTGCGCCTTTGCGGCCCTGAAAAAGGCTCATGGGGACCTCCATTGGCTGTTGATTGTGTTAAATTTAGGTCAGAAAGATGATAAAAAAACTAAAAAATACGAAGATTTCACACGCATGGCCGCACGCAAGAAAATACTGGCCCAGGGGCCCTCGTGGGGGTTAATCCGTCCCTGGTCTGTCCGGGTAAGGATTATGATTAGACTGGCTGTGGTTATGGTTCGGTTTACAGTTAGACTGAGGCAGCTGTTCCCAAACCTTTTAGCTTGAGACCCAAAATGATGTGATGTCTCCCTGGGGTTCCAAACTAGTCAAAGTAGCTGCTCTACAAGCTCGACTCGATGAATTTAAGCTTGTAGATCTGCTATTTTCACTACTTGTCTTCCTTTTTTAATTTATTTTAATTTATGGAATTTATTATATTTATTTATGAAACCCTTTAGAAAAATGCAGAAAAGAAAATCTTTCGGGGATTTAAAAAACAAAAAAAGAATGGGATATTTGTGCGTGCGTGCATACGTCCGTGCGTGAGTGTGTGTGTGTGTGTGTGTGATACACCCTTGGACTAACTACAATAACAGCATAATTTACTTTATGACGTCATTTTGGAATTAAAGTTAAAATGAGCTTCATTGAGGTATTGTATAGATTCGGTTACCTTTTTCTGACCAATATGCAGCATTGATGTTTAATGTCTGTTTACTAAAATGCATCACATAAATTACTATTTATGTGTTTTGGCATTTATAGTTTATCTATATTTTGACTGTACAGTTATGCAGTAAGTCCGATCAATAAACAAAATGTTATTACTAAGCCCTTTGTTAGTTATTGTACTGTCCGTATTGTAATTTGTACTTGTAAACTAATTTTCGAGAGAGAAATGTGACATCACATATTTTTCACTTTAAAATCTGTTATTGCCAAAGAGTTGCACCATCACGACAAAGTATAAACAAGGCTTAAGTATGAGATGCGATCATGTTCTTCCAATATTTCCAGTTTCTCAAATATCAACCAAACCTGCCCTAGTTAAACAACAATTAACCCTTAATCTGTTTGCACTAAGGTTATAAGGGTAGGTACTATTTTTGAATATGAATTGTTTCTGGGATTTTGAGGCTAGAGAATATCTATTTGTCATATGCAGTACACAAGTACAGTATGTATGCCATTCTTGTCTTTAAAAATCCTTGCCCACAATGCTAGCTCATTTGTGTAGAAAGCAATTGAAGTTTAATTATTAACATTACGCACACTTGCACAATCTCAGATTAGCGGTGTTCCCTCGACACCATATCGTATCGGTTTAATTTCTACTCGGATTACTTTTGGAAGTGTCTATCTACCAGGCAATTAGCTGTCAGCATAACCTGTCTATAACCTGTAAGCTTTTCTTACATTCTTGTTACACTCATTCAGAATAGACCCACTACAGCCAAGATACGTGAGAGCATGTTTTCTTACTATGGCAAAGCATCATCTTCCCACTTTCCAGCACAGTTGTTTTAACATAGTCATGGTAGCGGTTGCATTTCCTCACAGTTAAACCGGAAGACCTGAGACCGATTTTTACAAATGCCTTCTAAATCAGTAGTTCTCACACTTTTTCAGATTAATCAAAAACCCAGCACGTCGTGCCGTGCTGAGAGCTTGTACATCTGCTATTTTAGAATAGCCAACATTAAAATAGAAACTGACAAACATGTTTTCCCGGTTTTAATGCTCGCTTTAAAGGAGTAGTTCACCCAAAAACATTACTTATTTTCTATCAATTACACCCCATGAAGTTTTGAATTCATGGAAAAATATTTGTTTGTCGCAATAATTTGATGACCGGCAGAGACCTGCACCAGTCCAACCACTACAGATATATAATTACAAATTTAAGCTTTAAGAGGAAGCCAATTATACTGAATTCCACTGCAAGGTTACAGACATGAAGGCTCAGTCAGATCCACGGGTGTTTGAAGAAGAGCATTTGGGAAGTAGATTTTCTCAAAGGACTCACTGAAAGGCCTCAAAAATGATCGCTAAAGTGCAATTCATTCCTCCGGTTTTTCAGGTCACTCACATCATGCACATTCACTTAATCAAAAGAAAACAACTCAAACTGGAATGAATTATTGCAGTATCAAATACCACATTCAAGTAAACAATGAGCATACGGGAGCAATGCTGTTTGGGAGAGCTGTGTGCCTGTGTCACATAAGGACACCCTCAGCTGCGTATTTGCCTCCCCAAAGGCCAGTTTGTAGTGAGAATGCAAACTGTGGTTGTGCTACTCAGTTGGCTGTGATTAAAGACTGTTTTCCAGGTCACCACACTGACTGGCTGTGATGTTCAGATTTCTAATTTCCCCCGTTTTTCAGATGAGCAGCTTTGTCACATGTCTGTGAGATTGTCCCTTTATGTTGTTGATGCCTGCAGCCTCAGCCAAACCCTTCCCTTATACCCTCACCTCTCTTTTGTTCTCCCTTCTCTATTCCTCATCTCCTGTGTTGGTCTAGTTTACTTCTTTTGCTTGCTGATTATACCCTCTGTATTTCTCCCTCCAAAACGGGGTGAAAAATCTCTTAATTTCTGTGAGAGTTCCTTTCTCCATCTCTCTCGTTTCCTCGTTCCTTCATGTCTGAATCTGTCTGGTTTAATAGTATCTTTTAATATGCTCCATCCATAGCAACAACAAAAAATAGCAAAGCCTTGTACATAGCTGTGCTTCCATGACTGACAGCCAGGCGCTGTTAGTCACTGTCCCTCTCAAAGGACTCACACAAAAAGATAGCAGACACATGGCATGCGTTGGCTTGTGAACATTCAGTCCATGTTGATCAAGCTCAGCTCTAGTGGTATGTGGCTGGCCAAATTATTTTGAAAATAATTCGCAATATCGGACTGTCCCATGTATAGATTAAAATGGGGGTGTACAAAATGGACGGTCCATTTGGTTTGCACACTGCAGAGGTAAATAAATCACAGAGGATTTTACAGTGTAAAGGGATATTTCAATTTAAAACATGTTTGGGGTCATTGTAACGTCAGCTCAGGCTTTTGTGAGCACCCTACTTTTTAAGTTGCTTGATTCAGTATTTATTTAGATTCATTCGATCAGGTATAGGTGTTCTGTCATTCTGTGGGTTTTATAAATATTGAGTACAAGTTTGTGTCCAAGTACTACAGTAACTACATTGGATATATTGGAACAGGTTATTTAATTGTTTTATTTTCAGAAAGGTAATGTAGTTTTAACAAGGTTTCCACTTAATTTCCACTCGGCAGCAATGGGGACACTAACATAAAGCCCAATGAGTGAGTGTATGGAGTAATTGAACCCCAGCATCAATATTCAGGTAGCCCGACAGCCTTTCGTTTCACTCCATTATTGTAATTTTTATGGCTACAGGCTACATTCTGCTGGGAACATTAACCAAAAATAGCACAACTACAAGCTCATGTCAGTTTGTAGATTGGTTATTTTTGGCAAGGATAGGCTATAGCCTATACCAGGGATACTCAAATAGATTTACCTGTGGGCCACATTACAAAAATGGCAAGGGGCCAGGGGCCAGTAGATAAAATTATGACATTAATGATACTTGATAACTTCTCTCTTTCAATTCAAAGTACAATGTGCATGCACACAATATGTAAATAAATAAATGTGTTACATTTTCTTGCATAAACACAAAGAGCTGTTTCCATAACTGCACAAATTATTGCACATAACATGAGTAGCTGTTATAATAACATAACATGAGTAGCTCTTTGCCTGCCTGCCTGCCTGTCTGTCTGTCTGTCTGTCCATGAGTAGATGATGAACAGAAAATAAATTGTTATGGCTGAGTAAAATAAAATACAATAAACACAATTTGCCTGAAAATAGATTACCCAGCTATGACCTTTTTCATGAAAAAAAATGAGTAGTGATATGGCTGACTGAGTAAAATAAAACAATCTACCTGAAAATAGATAGCTATAAGTGAAGAGCAATTTCCGCAATTACAATTTCCGCAATTTCCTCAATTTCCATTTCCACAATTTCCGCAAACCATTTCCGCAATTTCCATTTCCGCAATTTCCATTTCCGCATTTCCGCAATTTCCGCAATTTCCATTTCCACCCTTTCCGCAATTTCCGCAATTACAATTTCCGCAATTTCCATTTCCATTTCCAACTATTAATGGCAGCTGGGTTTCATCATTCAAATAAAATAGAATTCTGTCCGTTTAGCTATAAAATTATGTCAGGGAATAGGGATACACAGTATATGTCTTTCATTTGCATTGCATCTCCCCCCCCCCCCCCCCCAAGCTTTTATTTTCGTTCGAGTAATAGTACAACTCTAATAGTATTACTTATAATAATGTAATTAAAGATAACTTCATTCAGATTTATTTATTTTTATTTCATTTTCCAGATTTTTTTTTCTTCTATTTTTTAGATTTTCATTGGTGGGCCAGTCATAATGGTCCCGCGGGCCTGATGTGGCCCGCGGGCCTGAGGTTGAGTATCACTGGCCTATACTAGTGTAGACGAAAAAGGAAAAAAAAGCAGTCCAACTACTTTTCTTAATTCAGAGAAAATAAACTACAGCAATGTTTGACTCTGCGGGCTGTTTATTTCAACAATATTCCACCAGAGCAATGTGAATTCATGCAATTATTTTGGAAAAACACAACAGACAGAAAATATTTCACAATGTACTGTTTTTCAAGTTTGTCCATCCTTTAGTAACCAAAATGTTTACCTCTATTCACAGAAAGAAATTCATGAGTAAAATGACTGAATAGAAAGGACTTGACGTCACTTCCTGGTCAGGTTAAGTAGAACATATATCCCCAAAAGCGTTTTATCTTCTCCATGTTGAAACTACTCAAACAGCAGCACACTGGATACGAAACATTTTCTTTTACTCATTATCAGATGCCAATTCTGTAATTTCTCAAAATCTTCTAAAGTTAAGATTTCCACTTTTGTAGTGTTGTTTTTTTTTCTTTTTCTTTTTTAACCATGCAATTACAAAATTATGTTTAACCATAGTTGAGGACATGAGGAGCTACAGGAATGCTATGCCTCCTTTGCAAATAAATCATCTTGCCAAATAGCGACATATGTATTGCACGAGTGGCACGGTCGTCCCTAAACTGAAAAACACATTAGGGTTTTCATTGCTTAGTTACATTACAAATTAATTGTATCACTTTGGAAATCCTTCCTAATGCTGTCAAAATGATAATTTAACTAGATTGGATTTGCCAACTGTAGCAGCTTGTAATCAATGGATCAGTAGAGGTTCCCGTATACTTCCATTCCAACTTCTTAATTGGAAACTAGATTCCAAGAGCTAGGTGTTCTTAAGCTTAAATTAATGTTTTTTTTTTTCACATTGTTTTTTTTTAATCGTTTCGAAAAATCCTAAATCTATGTTGAGCAACATGCCAGACAGAGTCATGAAACAGTATACAGCCTTTTCCTTGGCATTTGATCTTGTATACTACTGTACACAACAGTAGGTTTAGACCTTGCACGCTGACATGATGAACAGACATTTCTGACAAACAAAACATTGACCTCTACAAATATTTGGGAGGCTTACAGTACATCAACAACATTTTTACTCACGCTTGGTGAGTAAAATGTTCCATAGCTGCATGATAGTAGTCATCCTGTCAAGTTCAAGTTATGGCATTAACAGGGACAGCATTGTCAGAGTCTCACTGTAGCCAACACTGCAAAGAATGTATATTTTCTGGGAATTGTAAAGCACTCTAAGCATCTGCCGAAATGGCATGTCGTAGCAGTTCACCTAAACTTGGGGAGAAAATGTATCAAAACAAAGTTCTAATTTCTAGTACAAATATTACGACATAATAAATAATGAAACGAAAACTAAATAACAAAAAAACAGTTTACAGAAAAAAATAACAAAATGTTAACTATTAAACATGGTTCAATATAATACAGGCCCATTAAGTATCTTCCATCACAATCATATTACAGACTTTTGTATGCACAAATTGATGCAAAGAGTATTTCTTGCACTTTTGCCTCACAAATCGATGACTGGGTTGTTTTAAATTATTCATTTTCATATTGCTTCTAAATAGTGTTCTGTTTTCATCTGTAAAGTTGTCTTCCTTCAGTTCTTTTATTTTTTAAGTCAGTATTTCCAGTGTATTTCAGCAACTGAAGTACAGCCATACAAGAATGTTAAGTAGGCTACACATTGGGACTTGCTAGTCATTCCCTCAGAGTGCATCGTCATTAGAAATTATTCAGAAATCCACAGTGAAGCTATATCCTATCTCAGACCAGCTAGGACACGCCACTATACAAAGTACTGTAGCAGCTGCCTTGTTTCTTTTCGCACTTTTCTCTCATTTCTCCTTCCTCTTCCCTGGAAAGATCTCTCGCTTTAGCTCAGACAACCTTTGTGTTACTCGGGTGTGCGGGTGCAACACCCTCCTCACGTTGATGTAGCCCAGGATGGAACAGCCGGCCTCTACACGCAGATCTCAATCGCTGTGGGATGCAGGATGCGGCCACCTCCGTTGTTTTCTCGGTTGACCCGCTCGTAGCTTCCCGTGGACGAGGGGGAGCTATTGGTGGACATGGACGAGTAATGGTTGTCCATCAGAATGCTCCCCTTCGCCACCGTGCAGCCAGGCGACAAGGACTGCTGCTTCAGTCTGTCCACTAGCACGTCCTCCTCCGATGAAGACGAGCTGATGTCCACCGTGGGCCCGCTGCCCCCGAGCCCCCCGCCGCCAACGGCGTTCCCATTTTCTGTGTCCAGCATCCAGCAGTGATTGAAATAGCTGAAGACCTCCTTGACGGAGCAGCGGCGCTCCTGCTCGACGGAGAGAAGCCTCCGGAACATGCGCAGTGCGTCGTCAGTGAAGCGGCGCCACTGTGACGGCACCGTGCCCGTCCTGCGGCGCTGCCAGCGGACAAACTCATCGTAGAAGCCGTCGCACTGCATGGCCTTCTCCCACGGGAAGTTCCCCGTCAGCATGCAGAAGAGCAGCACGCCGAATGCCCACACGTCCGTGCTGTAGTCCACACAGAAGCCCTCGTGGCGCATGGGGTCGCAGAGCTCCGGGGCGGTGTACGGGATGGTTCCGCTCACGCGTTTCACCGGTGAGCCGGCGCGGCGCGTCATGCCGAAGTCGGACAGCTTGATTTTGCGGCACTCTTTGTCAAAGATAAGGATGTTCTCCGGCTTGATGTCTCGGTGGACCAGCTTTTTACAGTGCATGTAGTCCAGGGCGATCGCAACCTGGTGGATACATCGCTTGGCCACCGTCTCGGGGAGCCCCACCTTGACAAAGGGAAGGGAGAAAAATAAAATAAAAGAATGATGAAGTCACACACACAGGACAACACCAAGTTAAGATCTGTGGCAAATTCCAAACCCCTCGATCCATATCATTAGAAATGGTGAGAATGTCAAAAAATGCTTCCATACTGCAGAAATACCTTTACACAGCAGATATCAACTTGTAATTCACATAGATATGTTTTTTGCAGTGAGTGAGCTGGAAATGAGAGCCTAAAAATAGATCTAATTGTTTCAGGGAGCGGGGTGAGAAATAAATAACTGGATTATGTGTAACATCTGTGCCCAGAGTCACATTGGTTCCATGCATTTTTTGTTTGCTATGCACCATTGTATTTTATTATTTTCTACCAATCCGCTGCCAAATGTTTCTAGTTATCTGCTGGACTATATGCCATGAGAAACCAGTTGGATACATGTGTTGCTATGGCAACAGGCAGTGATTGGGAAGCACCGCCGACAGCTCACCTGGCTGATGGAGTGAGGGGCAATCACATTGTTTGAGCCACCTGGAGAGATTGACTCTGTCAGTCCAGAGTGGAGGTGCAGAGAGACAGACAGGCTACTGCCGTGAGCAAGAGGGATATTTCCCAAGTCTTGCCATTCTTTCCTTTTTGGATCATTCCCTTAATATTGGATTATACATTTGGATTTAGAGACCTTCTTCCCATTCCTGGAGTTTGGATATTGGACCAGACTTTACAAAGGAGTTTAAGGGCGGCCAGAGGAGACTGGCCACACTCTACTCTACAGACTGGTTTGGATTTGCTTTATTTTTTGGACACCTGAGTTTAGTTTTGGACACATTGAGTTTAGTTTGTACATAGTGCTAGGACACTTGGACTTCACACCCCTACCTTTTGAGAGTTTTATTTTATGTTGATTTGGTTAAGTGAACATTTCGTGATCGAAAACTTGATTTTTCTTTTGATTTAATAAATCACCGTTAAGCTTATTTACTGATTTCTGTAGTGATTTTTATTCTGAACTGACCCACCACCTCCCAATTTTTTTGCTATAATAGGTTTATTTAATTGTTATTATTGTAACCGTTATATATGTTACAACCTTTCCTAGGCTGAGGAAACTAATATTACAGATCATTTGATCACATAACCACCACATTATTACACAGGTGCACCACATATTCATTTTGCATTCCTTTCAAGTCAGTAACATAACATCCATGTGATAAAACATACCGTGATTTAACTCTTATAAGAATATAAATAGAATTTTATTTAATGGGGGTCTCCCGGCTCCCATCTCTCCAACTCTTTAGTGAAGAGAAAATGCATTTTCAGGTCGGGATACCAATTTGATCCAATCAGGAAAGGGAAGAGAACTCATACAGAATACAGGATAAACAAGTGAAACTGTATGTGATGACACAAAGAAATGAGCAGGCAAAATCGAAACTTGAACACTATATTGGAAGCTAACAAATGGAAGCTGAAAGTATCAGGAAGTATTTATTGAAATACATTTAAGCCTCTGACAAAGCCAACAATAAACAAAAAATGTTGGGCCGAACAAATATTTATAAAGAAGAAAAACTCTAAAAAAGGTGTTTTGTTTCTTCTTCCTAGTTATTTGTTTGGCCCAAAACAAATGTTTATTGTCATGATTTGTCAGGAGCCGAGTTGGCCTTGTCCGAGGCTTAAAGGTCTTTAAATAAATAACTTCTGAGACGTCTATAGGAAAAATGAATGGGAAATTCTCTTCCGGGCCCCTCGTCGGGGGCGGGACTGCAACGCTCTATATAGTAATCCAAATAGTCTAAGAAAATAGTCGATAGTTCAGCGGCTGGCAGCCCTAGTACAGTACCCTGCTCGTTCTCACCTGCGGGGGGATAATGTCAAAGAGATCTCCAGCCAGGGCGTACTCTTGGGCGAAGATGTAAAAGTCGTCGGTCTCAAAGGCGATGCCAAACATGTTGATGATGAAGGGACAGGGCGACAGGTACAGAGAGATGCTGTATTCCCTCAGAAAACTCTTCAGCTTGGTTGTCTTCTTCCGCAAGAACTTCAAGGCCATTTTTGTGCCTGAAACAGGAAAGCAAGCCAGTTTACATAACTGGCATGCAGTATACAAACCTGTTCCCCTCTCATGCTATTTTTTAGCTCCATTTCAGTGCCATGGGGGATTATAATTAATGGCTACTTAATTGTGGGAATGAAACGCAATTAAGATGCTTTTTTCATTTTAAAATGTGATGAATAATTAAAGGGAGTGGGATTACTCAATTAAATCCATTTGGGTTTTGGGTTTGTATATTTAGTAAATATCCCAAATCCTCTGTCGGATTTGTGTTTCCATACAGTGTTGCCTCTGTAGCAGGCATGAGGGCCTCATCTGCTTTGATGTACAGGATTTGGCAGGGAATTGAACAGGAATTATGAATGTATTCAGCGGTGTCAACATATCCAGCCAGGAATACAATTAGAAGATTAGACTAGGCAAAAAAAGTGTATTTTGCCTCAGGCCATGAGAAAATACCAAACTTTGAATTTTGGAAAATTCAAAGTTCCTTTTTTTATTTGCCTATAATGTCGTGCCCAAATATTTTTAGCACAAATATTTGTTTAGGATATATAATTTATTTAATTTGTATTTAGAAATGAGGGCGCACAAAGTATTATTAATACAGTAATTAAAATGTTATTTGTATACAGTAGTTGCATACAGGTTGTCCCAATATCCCAAGGCACGATCTGGACTTGTCTTACAGCATGCAGTGTGCCTCTACACACCGTTTGGAAACCACTCATGTACACAGTAATGTGAAGCCACTGGAAACCTAAAATCCATCCCACTGCCTCGAGGGATAGAGCAATAAGTCCAGAGCCTTGGTTCACTTAATCTCCACTCATCAGACACACTCCCCCAAAACTACAGCACAGCAATGAGCATAGGCGTGGAGACAGACACATTACCACCACTAATTTGAGAGGAGGAGAAATACCCACACAATAAGTTGGAGAGATGCCAGCTTCAAAATGCCACGTTGTCTGACTGTAGCTACTGTAATGGCTGGTGTGTCAGCGAAGGTGAGGAGGGATGCTTCTCCAATACCACTGGCTCAGCTCTGCTTATTGCACCAAGAAAGCATTGAGCAGGCACAGCTATAGACTTGCATGAAAGATCCATTTGCCATAGGACGTTTTTCCATTAACGTCATCTCTGAAGTAATCTTGAAATCAATTCCATAATGTAAAATAATACAACCCTATTGCAGCAGAGTTGAAAGTTGAAACTAAACAACAGAGAACTGAATAATAGCCTTGCAATTTGAGTCATATGGACCGATATTCACTCTGATCTGTGATCGGCAATTTACCTTATCTGGAGAAACTGATCTTTTACACCATTTAAGTGGTATAAATGTCAATCAGATATAGAGCATAATATCATTTTGCAATGTTGTGACAGGCCTAAACATTCTCCCCTTCCTCCCCCCACACACAGGAACAGTTTTGACATATAATAATTTTGGAAACATAACATTTTGCAACATTTCGGAATCGGCCGATCATGAGAAAAACAATCGGTATCGGTCCCAAAAAACCCGATCGGAGCATCCCTACTTGCAAAGGTTGTTTTCTTCTCAAAGAACTGTTCAGCAGCAACCAACATAATGATGTTCTATATTTATAAACCATCTATCTGGCCCCAACGTTTGATGAACTTATGCAATTGCCCCAGAGGCGTTTCTTGACAATAATAGTAAAAAGAGATTTGATGCTTCGCTTTTTATGAATAGTTCTTTCCTATGAATATTGTAGATTAATCTAAATATCCAACCACCCTAAAATGAACACAGATCTAAAATTCAGAGATCATAAATTCCCTTAAAGTTCAAAACCTTTTGCCCAGTTACAGTATGTTCACTGCCAAATTGGAATTGTAATGTACAACAATAAAGCTACAGTATATACTGGTTCTCTCTCTCTCTGGAGTCTATGAACCTGTATAGACTCCTGTGAATTCACACTGGCGATTTCCATAAGCGAATACTCAAAGTAATACTATTCTCTACACTGTACTGTCTAATTTAATGCTGTGTACCGTGTATTTTCAGCTGTTTGTTATGTAACCATGTTTTGACAAAAAAGGATTACTATTATGTAAAAAAAGAAACACACTATACCCATTTAAGTGATCAATTCAGTTCAGTGCCTCAATTGGTGACAGAAACCACTGTACTACACTGTATGTAGATGGGTTCTTTGTGTTTCTATAAAAGCTATGGTGAATTGGAGCAGGTGCACAATGCTTTAGATTTAAATTCAGAAAGTATTTATTCATTGTGAATTCTGAGTTTAGAATTTTGATCTGTGCTCAATTACTGAAATAATCTGATCTATTTCTTAGGATTTAGGATGCAGAAATATTATTTTCAGCTGAAATGAACACTTGCAAGCCAAATAACAAGACTCTCTGAAATCTTCAAATCAGGATGATAAGATAATGAACTGAATGTTACGAACTCTAAAAGAGAGTATCATTTGCACATGATAATCACCTTGGATGCTCATCTACCGTTGCTGCGATACATGTATGAGTGCATGACTAGCAGAAATGCCTAATTAATACTCCTGCACCGAAAATAGCTAATTTACCAGCTCAGTGAGCTTGTCAACTATTTTCGGCATGGGACAATGTTCGACTAAGCATCAATCAGGCTAAAGCCTTTCAGACTTTTTGCAGTGGGTAACCAAACATCCTTCATAGAGTTACCTCTGATCTTGTGGACGACCAGGTCCACTTTTCCATATGTGCCCTTTCCCAGTTCTCGGATGACCTCATAGTACTTGTTGATGTCCAGCTTCTCGAGGTTCTGGGCAGCGATGACCTGGAGCTCCTCCAGGATGTCCATGGAGGCACGGGAGGAGCCATGGGGTGAGGAGCTCATTCTTCCAGAGGGAGAGGCCGGGGGCAGAGGAAGGCTGCTCTGGAGACTTCTGTTCCTGCTCTGGAGAGGCCCGGGGGCAGAGGAAGGCTGCTCTGGAGACTTCTGTTCTCAGGAGAGGCCGGGGGCAGAGGAAGGCTGCTCTGGAGACTTCTGTTCTCAGGAGAGGCCGGGGGCAGAGGAAGGCTGCTCTGGAGACTTCTGTTCCTGCGAGGGAGAGGCCGGGGGCAGAGGAAGGCTGCTCTGGAGACTTCTGTTCCTGCGAGGGAGAGGCCGGGGGCAGAGGAAGGCTGCTCTGGAGACTTCTGTCCCTGCGAGGGAGAGGCCGGGGGCAGAGGAAGGCTGATCTGGAGACTTCTGTCCCTGCGAGGGAGAGGCCGGGGGCAGAGGAAGGCTGCTCTGGAGACTTCTGTTCCTGCTCAGGAGAGGCCGGGGGCAGAGGAAGGCTGCTCTGGAGACTTCTGTCCCTGCGAGGGAGAGGCCGGGGGCAGAGGAAGGCTGCTCTGGAGACTTCTGTCCCTGCGAGGGAGAGGCCGGGGGCAGAGGAAGGCTGCTCTGGAGACTTCTGTCCCTGCGAGGGAGAGGCCGGGGGTAAGAATAAAGTTAAACGTTCACGTTCAAGATTTGTGCCACATTTTCACGATAAAACAAAAATCAGCTCTACAAGCTTGTAGATCTGCTATTTTTCAACAGCTAAAGGTTAAAATAATGGTTAAAGTGGTTAAAAGCTATAAGGTGACACTGATGCGTCCTCATGTCTAAATGGGTTAAATAAAACATACTTCCTCTATTCGAATAATTGCCGATCTACAAGCTCACAATGTGCCTCAACAGGTTATGAGCTTGTAGATCGGCTTTAAAAAAAAGAAAGAAGAAGATTGAAGTTTTTGGGATGCCTGGGTGAAAGTGTTTAAGGTGGAATTTGAACCGGCAGCGTTCATCCATGCATTCATTCCCACACAATTGTGCAGTATACAATGCACATACTGTACAATATACAGTACTGTATATACACACACACACACACACCACGTTTTTTTTCTTTCTGTTACAAACATCAAAGTGGAGACATCTGTGTTTTGTATCCTGGCCAAATGAGCTCTTATGTAATCTTAGTTCAAATATCATGCAGTAAACAACATGCATCCCCTCCCTGTTCAGCGGAACCACTTTCAAGTGTCCAAGATCACAAGCCGCCGTTTCCCCTGACAGGAGAACACTGAACCAGTAGTTCAAACAGCAGAAGAGACGACATGAACACACACACATCCACAATTCAAGTCCTTTGTTCTTTTGTTCTAGTTCCTGAAGTTGAATAGGTTCTTACAAGTCTCAATGTAGGTCAGGTCACTAACTCAACATGTAGTCATGTTTATGTAAATGTTAGCAACTAAAGTACACTCTGTGTATTATTATCCAGTGCAAATCCTGTATCTACTGTGTGCTCAACAAAAGAAGCATTACTGACAGCAAAACATTGCTATTTTGCAGATTCAGATCGGGAAGATAAACAGTATTAATGAGCTTCCAATATGAATGAATGCCTGCCTCTAATCTGATCATTCTCGCTCTGCTCAGCTTCATTCTCAGTAAATATGCCTCTCAGCCTGCCTTAACTGCCACGAGACAAGTCAAGCAACACTCATTTGCAATATCCTGTATTTCATCACCCGCGGCGGCCAAGTTATCGACTATATGACTGAATAGACTTCACAGCCCTGATGGTATGATGCAGAACGCTATAGCTACAGTACATCCTGTGAATGACGTCCATCTGTGCCTGTCTTAGAATACTCACACGATACTGTGATGTCGTCAGCATCATGGGCTGTATCAGTGGCGTGCACAGATAGACACTAGGGGGTGCCAGAGCACCCCTTTTGGCAATGTGCTCAAAAAAAGAAGAAAAGGAAAAAAAAACGTTTGATTTTTTTCCCCTAATTTTTAGTGTGTGGACCATGGTGACATTGATCAAATCTTGATAAAAAAACGCTTCTACTATATTATTTAGGCCCCCACAATCTAAAGCTATGTTTCTATGTCAGTGGTTCTTCGATAAAAAAATAAATAGCAGATCTACAAGCTCATAGCGCGCCACCGAGTGGCGCGCTATGAGCTTGTAGATCTGCTATTTTTCGATAGCTAAAGCACCAAAATGGGTTCCCGCCCCAAAATGCGCTGCACAAGGTGCCCTTTTTTTCACTTGAGCACCTGCCCCTCTAAATGTCTGTGCACGCCACTGGGCTGCATCATGATGTCAGTATATCCATATATGGAGCTATATGGGTGGCATATATAGGGTATATATCTAAGGGTGGCAGCGGGGGCAGTGTCTTGAGTGTACAGGGTTTGATGAGGTCAGATAAGGTCAGATCAACATATGGAATTAATTCTGTATTGGCCATAATATGGAGCGAGTTGCTGGCCGGCTCCATATATATGCAGATCTACAGTAGGTGATGATACAGACTTCTCCATGTATGGTTATCCTGCAGGGTTAGATGAGGTCAGCGTCTTTGACCAAAAAATGCACAAGATCTAAGTGTCTCCATGATGTCACGTGATGTCACGAGGCATGACCATATATGGAGGCATGGGGTGGATGGTGGACAGACGGACCTGTGGTCTCAACTTAGCCGTGTACATTTTGTACAACAAATTGTTAAAAAAATAAATCAAAATATTTTAAATTGTTTTGACATTTTCAGCTATACTAACATGGCCAAAAAATATAGGTATACTGATGATAATCATAATGATTTTAATAAATCAAAGCTAGCACAAACAAATTTCTTGTTTCTTCAAATGGTTTAGTTAGTATACATTTAAATGTATGCATTTCCTGTAGATGAATATCATGTCATGAAAATATCACAATGTATCAATCACATTCCTCAGTGCTAATTTAACTCTGAAATGAAATGATAAATGAACAATGAGAATGTTACTGGCTAGCTGTCAGCCTGTGAGACATGGCTCCAGTGTACTCAGCATGCATGCAGAGCACTGTGACAAGGTCAATAAGCCCCATGGTGGACACAACACCAGCACATAGGAACAAGACCAGCTGACACTGCAAGCAGAGAAATGCATACTCACGGTTGAAGACAAAAACATGTGTGACACGCGCTGCATCCAACACACAGACATTTATAAAGCTTTGTATTATTTCGCTGTTGGTTTAATTTTTTGTTTTTTTGCATCATCTACTTGGAATTTAACCCATTTTGGGGGCGGGAACCCCCCCCCCCCAACACCTTTTGGTGTTAGCGTTATGTTATGCTTTAGCTATTGAAAAATAGCAGATCTACAAGCTCGTAGCGCGCCACTCGTAGGTCTGCTATTTTTGAAAAAAAACAACATAGAAACAGCTTTTTCAGAAAACATTTTCTAAATGGGTTAAACACACCTCTGCTGAATGTGCCTGTGGCGTGTATCGATACACATAACTGACGTGTAACTAACACTATAACATGTGCAGTGAGCATACATGCATGACGCATTGACACAGTTACCAGAGTGGTCGCTTTAATATCAAAGAGACTGGGAAAAGAAAGAAGCAAATGCTGCCAATTAAGAGCTTCTCCTCTGCTGCAGCCCTGCCATCCCCCCCGCCCCTCCTCCAGACCCTTTTTAGGGTAGGCTAATCCTGCCATGGCTATATACTCCCGAGAGGGGCTGCTGGGATCACCGAGTCCTATTTTGCCTCCTAGGCAAAGGGGGCTGAGATTGCCATGCAATGGGTTTTCTTTGCTTCTCAATGGGGTTTAATTCATGTGTATTCAAAGCACAGACGAAACTGTGTTCAGCAGCCAATCTGCCTTGCGTCATCATAGCTGCTTTGCCCCTATACCCCCGGTCCGTATCCTACTCTGATGGGGGCTGATATCCACACGGTGGGTGAGGATTCAATATCAGTGTTTTACTCAAATTCGTAAAACACTAATATTTCAATGAAAAGATATCATGTACAAAATGTTTCTCGACCATCTGACCACCTAACACAGCATGAGGGTGTTGGGGAAACACCGTTCCGATGCCTGCTTGCTTTTGCACACCGCACAGGAAAAGAGGTGACTGTGTTGAGATCTGGCACTGGGAAGGACCCTATTATGGAAGGACCCTAGGTGGGATGATTCGCTGCAGGGGCCCATTATGGACGGGAACCCCTTTTGGTGTTTTAGCTATTTAAAAATGGCCAGAGCAGTGGAACACTGAGACAGGAATGAGTATTGTTGTCTTGTTTCCCTGCAGCAATGTATAGTTGGCTACAGGATGGAATGTCAGTTTGTGACAATAGGTAAATGTGATGACTGCCAAAAGTGCTGAGCAATAGATGCTTTCTCCTCTTTCTCCTGTTTCCTGCATGCACTGTATACACTCGTATACAGTATAATGCGTGTGCGTTACATGCACACACACGCACACACAGTGGGCACAGTAAAACACATATCCTGTCAGTGTCAACTTGCGTTACCTGCCAAACTCGCCTCGTACAGCATTAGCTTGCATAACAACAAAAGGCAGTTTGTTAGGTTCTTAGCTTACTATGATTCATGATGTATTACCATGTTTTTGTTAAACACTGTAAATCGCTCTGGAGCATCTGCCAAATGCCTAAATTGTAAATTGTAAATGTTAGGGGCTGTAGTCTGGATCCTCAACAAGAGGGGAGAACGTTACGCACTGGCGCAGCGAGTGGGGGATCTGCTCGTAATTCCGACGGCGCATTAATAATAATAATATCTGGGACTTGCCAAATCAATATATCACCCATGCTAAATAGCGGGAAGAATGTTTACCATATTAATCGGTATAACGGGTAGGATACTGTAGCACCGGTATAGCCTACATTTGGATGTACCAGTATACACTTGACTATACAGTACTGCAATTCTCAACTATATCTTGAGAGCTGTTTTGGTATCGAGAACTAATGTAGGCCTGCTTGCTTCTTAAAACTGCTATCGTTATCTCTCATCACTCTGATTGTGCCAAGGGACACAGCCTGTCCTTTCCTTACACACAAGGACACCATAAATAAATCAGGTTTACAGTATAATTGACAACTTCTGACAGTGTGTGTCAAATAAACCCTCTTCTATCTTGAATCCTTATGCAAGCATCTTGTGGGAGCAACAAAGGGTTGTGTAGTTGTCTGTTGGTTTGTATCATTTATGTTGGTGGTATTAGGGCTTGTTTGTTTGTGTGTGCCTCGACGGAGCGGGCGGTATAGTTTCAGCTATCTGCGCGCTGGTTGTGGTGGGCTGGTCTGTTCCAAATTGGCGTGAAATTTTTTTTGTCGCTGTCCAGCCCTGATTGTGGCATGGTGTTAGGTATGGACATAAGGTGAATTGTGGCATGGTGTTACGTATGGACATAAGGTGAATTTTGGCATGGTGTTATCATGAGGTGAATTTTGGCATGCTGTTAGGTATCATAAGGTGAATTTTGCATGGTGTTAGGTACGGCCATGATATACGGAGTTATCTGTGTCTGTGTGGGTACCTGATGGCAGCCCATATATGGAGATATCGGTGTCTGTGTCTACGTGTGTTCTCTGTATGCCCATATATGGAGATTCCATCTTATAGTTTCCCCTAAGAAATCAGTTTGTTGATTTGGGGTTGCGTTGGCTACCTAGTGTTACCGATCAGTGAGCTTAGGAGGCCAGTGTGACATCACGGGACTCCTTATTTGGGCAAGGCTTGTCATATTGACATCACAGTGATGATGTCACAGCACCTGGTATAAAGGTAGACCTCCTGCCTACGTGACATCGCCTCCTGCTGGGCTCTTCACCACCTGCCAGAATAATCCTATATACAACCTTCACAATATCTTAACTTAACGTTGGATTTGTAGCGTCATCGAACATATTCACCGATAGTCAACGATAGTGATCACCGGGTTGGGTTCTCTCTCTCTCTCATGAAGGAAGTTATTTAGTTTGTACACTTTTATTCTGAGTGTGTAGAGATGGCTTCTGTCTGCATTCGCCTTACTGAAGAGGACTTACGTTGCGCTGTCTGTCTGTGTGTGTTCACCGATCCAATCAGAACTCCATGTGGACACAACTACTGCAGAACCTGTATCACACGCTACTGGGACACCAACCACGTGTGCAGGTGTCCGCTGTGTGCAAAGGTCTTCGACGCGAGGCCAGAAGTATCCGTCGATGTCTTCGTTTCTGACATGGTTCATCGATTCAGGAGTCACGAGTGGAAAGAAGAATATGAATCAAAGTCAGAGGCTGAAATCCAGCAGATGATCCGGGAGAGACGAGTGAAGATCCAGGAGGTCAAACGCTTGGAAGAGCTCAGCAGGAAAGATGCAGACGCAGTCCTAGCAGACAGTGTGCAGGTCTTCACTGCTCTCATTAGCTGTATTCAGAGAAGCAAGGCTGACCTCATTGATGCGATTGAAGAGAAGAAGAAAACAACAGAGAAACAGGCTGAAGGCTTCGTCGAAGATCTGCAAAAGGAAATTACTCAGTTAGAGGAGAGAATCTCTGAGCTGAAGCAGAACTCACACAATGAAGATCACCTCCAGAAGGTCACATCCATCCACACCCCTCCACCCACCAAGGACTGGACAAAGGTCAATGTCCTTCAGTCTTCATATGTGAGGACTGTGAGGACAGCTGTGGCTCAGCTGAAGAAGGCACTCAGTGAAGAGATAGGTGAGAAGATGGGTGATGCTGAGCTGAGGAGGATCCAGAAATATGCAGTGGATGTCACTCTGGACCCTGATACAGCACATCCCAAACTCATCCTGTCTGAGGATGGAAAACAAGTGAGTCATGATGAAGACGTAGAGAAGAATGTCCCAGACAACACAGAGAGATTCTTTCAATGTATTAATGTCTTAGGAAAACAAAGCTTCTCCTCAGGAAGGTTTTACTACGAGGTTCAGGTTAAAGGGAAGACTGACTGGGATCTAGGAGTGGCCAGAGAGTCCATCGACAGGAAGGGACAAATCACATTGGCCCCCAACAATGGTTACAGGACTATATCGTTGAGAAATGGAAAGTACAAGGCTCATTGTGGCCGTGCTGTCCTCCTCCCTGTAAGAGAGAAGGTCCAGAAAGTGGGAGTATTTGTGGATTTTGAGGAGGGTCTGGTCTCCTTTTATGACGTGGATGCCAGAGTTAATCTCTACTCTTTCACTGGCTGCTCCTTCACTGAGAAACTCTTTCCACTCTTCAGTCCATGTCGTAATGAGGGTGGTATGAACTCTGCTCCTCTGATTATCTCTCCTGTCAACATGGACGCTGCTCTCGGTGAGCACGGAGGGAACGTGTCCCTCTAACTTCAAAAAGAAGAAAAACATGAAGTTGTCCCTGCAGTAAATTATTCATGAATAAATGCACGTCCAATATTAAAATCCGTTTCTGTCGCCACACGTCCTAGGGGTCCCAATCGACGCGTCCATACGACGTCTCTGTACACGTCCTAGCGCATCCTCAATCATACCGGGCGAGAGAGGAATATTCAGATTTGTTTCCTTTTTTTATTTGTCAGTTCGCCTTTCGGCTACCATATGCTACGCTCTGAGCCCATGTTAGCTTAACGTTGACTTGGCTGTTAGCGCGGCAGAAAGAATGACTCGTCTCTCCTAATCCAGGGCGCTCTCCGTGGTTTTGAACTGATCTCCCGCAAAATATGAACGCTTTTTGGATTATATATCGTATAAATTAAAACGATAGCAATGTAAAGCACACGTATTTAGCGGATTGTTTCCGGGTTGTGGGTTTCAGAGTAAAAGCGACCATGTCTTTCCGGCACCCCAGAGCTCCTATTTTGAAGGAATCCCAGCACCGATTGTGTTAAGGGTGGAAGGGGGAAACGGATCATTTTCAACATGGCGTCCATGATGGCTGCCGGGAGCTACTAAATGGCATGCATATTGGGATGTATTGTGTAAAAATGAAAAGAAATTAAAGAGAGAAAAATGAATCATAAAAATGATTCACTTAGTAACTAGTTTTTCACCATAAGGTGAATTGTGGCATGGTGTTATATAGGTATCATAAGGAGAATTGTGGCATGGTGTTATAGGTATCATAAGGAGAATTGTGGCATGGTGTTATAGGTATCATAAGGTGAATTGTGGCATGCTGTTATAGGTATCATAAGGTGAATTGTGGCATGCTGTTAGGTAGCATATAAAGGTGAATTGTGCCATGGTGTTGGGTATCATAAGGTGAATTGTGCCATGGTGTTATAGGTATCATAAGGTGAATTGTGGCATGCTGTTAGGTAGCATATGAAGGTGAATTGTGCCATGGTGTTGGGTATCATAAGGTGAATTGTGCCATGGTGTTGGGTAGCATAAGGTGAATTGTGGCATGGTGTTACCAATGCAACACGGCAGCCTTTAGTTTATAGCAGAAAAACCCTATTCTATGGTCTTTTATTGAAGGACAGCAAATGCTGCTTCTGCATTATTTACAGAGTTTGACTCAATATAGAGGCAGCTGCCGGCCACTGGTTCAATGGAATTGCAATTTGAGTTTTTACTGGTCCAGCAGGTTGTTCAATTACCTGGACTATTGACCATGTGGGTCAGTGAAACTCGTTCTGTGCTCAAAGAAACGGAACAACCAAACAATAGTGCTTCCATTTCTGTTGAGCAGGGGTCATTTCATTTACAATATACCTGTACATTTTTCAGAAGCACAAATGACAAATTAGTTATGGATTGCTTGAAATTTTTAACAGCTGAACATTTGTTGGAAAAACAAACCCGGGGAACAACATTGAGGCTCCAGCAGCACAAAGACCCTTGATTAGAAATTGTCTATTTGTGAAATCGTTGACAACTGAAATTCAGAAAACCTGTTTGGATACATCATCATGTCATGACATTATTTTGTTGTAATCAAAGAAATGTATACAATTTCTAGTCCATTTCTTTAGTCACAAGCAAAACTCACTAACAAAGTCTAATGTATGTATGTATGAAAGTAGAGCCTGAGTGACAACCAACCCAGAGTGCACAAAAGGAACCAAATGGACCCTTATGGGTGTATAACTCTGAGTTAAATGAACACTCAGGATTTCACTGTGTGGACCGAGTCTTTTTAAAGCAGTTGTTCCCAAACCTTTTAGCTCAGGAACCAAAAAAGAAATAAAACGTTTGCCTGGGGGGGACCCAAGCTAGTGAAAATATAGCAAATCTACATGCTTACAACGCGTTGCTTCGCGGAGTTCGCGCCGCGTTGGGAGCTTGTAGATCGGCTATTTTAACTCTACTTCTTAAACATTTGTTTTCAAATTTATAGAATTTCTTTGATTTTCTTAATGAAAATGAAAAAATATATTTTTTTTAAATTAAAACAACATTTCGTAGGCTAAACAAAAAATATATAGGAACCCATAAAAATGTGTCCGCAACCCACAAATGGGTCCCGACCCAGTGTTGGGAAACCAGTGCTTTAAAGGGCGTGAGGCTGCCCACCCAGACCCTTCTCTGCAGATCTTTAGTGCCAGTCTGCTAGCCGCCGACCCGCCGTTCACTTTGTGCCCTGATCCACTCCTCCTCACGCTGTTCACGGAGCTGTGAAGCACTTCAAAGCGATGGAGCTTTGGCCAGCATAGACCTCCTCCATCTACAAACACAAAGGCCTTATCCCTTATCCCTAGGGCCGCCCTAGTGTAGTGGTTACAGCGTATGCCTTTCATGCGGAAGGTTGTGGGTTCGAACCCTGCCTGGGGGTCAACGTTACGTCAGCAAGGGCATGCGGTAACAACGGGTTGTCGGGTTCCTATAACGGCAAAAGTCTAATGGGTTCAGATCTGAGCCAAGTCTCCTGAGGAGGCACGTCTGAAGTCTGTCCTGGACGGGGTATCCGGACGCAAAAATCTCATCCTTTTCTCTAAACTTCTTCCCTTTTCTGCTTTTCTGCCTTTATTGATAGTATCAAGTGAAGATAGACAGGAAAGAGGGAGAGAGAGAAGCAAATGAAGGCATGGTGATCTGACTCGAATGGGACTCGAACACACGACACGCTAGCTGTCAGGCCAAATGTGGCATGCGCCTGGACCACTTGGACCAGTGGAACCCCCCCCTTTTTAAACTATTTTGAAAAACATTTTTAAATTGTTCAACAAGCCGATCTACATCGACACGTTGCGACTTGTGAGCTTGTAGATTGGATATTTGAACTATAAACAAAAAGGCAAAGCAGTTTGCATAGCATGCACTTGTGTAAATACAGTACGTCCCTTTGTGCCATGTACACTCTGTCAGTGGCACATCACTGGCTGGCCACGAGCTGCTGTTTTGTACCACATTGCTGTCAACTACTGTATGTGAAAGCACGGTAATGTTCCCCCTGTCTCTCTCTATCCAGTGGTACAAGTGTGAGATCCACTGTCGGCTAGCTGGTCTACGAGTAGAGTAACAGTATATGCAGCAAATGATATGCTTCAAAAACAACAAATCCAGCCTGGCTGGGAGAGATATCTTGACATCTCACACAGACAGCTCGGTGTCAAAGACAAAAAGCTGCATGTTGCTCCTCTGTCTACACTCCAAAGTCTCTGTTTTTATACTTGGTTATTATTAATAGGCAGGCCATTAGCCTATATGTATTGTTTCACCATGATATTGAGTCATTTTCTTTGTAAATGTGTGTGCATTCTCATGACAACTATGATCCTCTCTCTGGTTAAACTCAAAAGTCACATGAAAGGCCAAGTCTCACCCCCCTCAAACAGACTCAAAGAAATAGGCAGATGACAACGCCATAAGACCTGTAATATTATATGCCGTGTACATCAGAGGATGCTATATATGTGATGTGGTCATATACATAAAGAACCTAAGCGGTGCAGTTAGCTATATCTATAGCAGCATTTTATCAAGCAGTATTGATGTTTCAATATCTGTGCACGTGATATGTGCGCATGTGACTGCACGTGTAGGCTATACTGTACTGTATGCGTCTGTGTGTGTGTGTGTGTGTGTGTGTGTGTGTGTGTGTGTGTGTGTGTGTGCGCGCGTGTGCGTGCACGGGACCATGGGTACATGCGTGTATGTTTTATGAGTGTGTGTGCGGTGCGCGTGCGCATGCAAGCCATGCGTTTATATACTGTACGCATGATGTGCTTCAATAAACATTGCATTTTGAACTAGTAATTTTAGAAATATATGCAAGACAGAAAACTAACATGATAATGTGATAGGCAATTAATGCACATTGTGTACCGGTAACCAACCTAACTAAAACCTGCGGGAAGACATAGCTATATATGACCCCATTGTTCAGGTTATTGTTATCTATGGTGGATGTATAACTTTTAATTGTGAAGGTTATATATGGTTAATTAGAATCAATTTAGCACATTTAAAAATATGCTTTGAAATGTTATAGCATCAAGGCCAGTGACATGACATGTAGCCTATGTAAGTGCATTGCAAAAACACTGGAGCCAAACAGACCAGCACAAAAGACAAAATGGTCATTGACACACAAAAACAATTATATATACATTTTAACACAAAAGAATATATGTCTACATTTTAACAATTTAAAATACAATGGAATCTTCCTTAGCTATTGTGGTCCAGCCACATTTTTTTAATAAACGAAAAAAACTGGAGGGCTTACCTTTGAAATTATGATACACAAGGTTTGCAATTGCAAGTGTCAATCCATTAAGGAGCCACTACTATACTACCATCTTAACTGGGGAGAAAACGTCACAAAGGTGATAGCCTATCATTTATTCTAGTTTTTTGTTTTTTTCCGCTCTAGTTTTTGGAAACTACTACTGCACTTAAACAAAACAAAAGCCGAGGCACAGACTGGATACCTGGGAGAGACGGCGGCACCTTCAATTCCTGCGGTGGCGGCTGTGTGTTGTAGAGGTGATGCTTGCCTGTGTGTGTCGGTGGCTGCTACACTACACACTACAGTGTGTTGTCCTCCTATTGTCTCCGCACTCCGCTGCTAGAGGCTGCGAGCGAGGCTGCAACAAGACACACCCACCGAGTATGTCGCGGCCAGTCAGAACGCACACACGGAGCCCCGTCTAGATTTCGTCGCACGACGGCGTCGCGCGTTGATAACAGCAGCAGCGTATAAACTCACAGCGCGTTCCATGCGCGACGCGTTGTGAGCTTGTAGGTCGGCTATTTATTTAGACGCGCGACACCACCGAGAGACGGAGCATAGATGAAGGCTTCGACGAAAAGGCAGCATCCTGATTCCTGCTCCTATGTATGTGTTCCTTTGGTCTGGTCTCTCTCTGCACACATAATTCACTCCCGAGTCCCTCCCATCCCTCCCCATCCCAATCCCATCCATGATCAATCCTGCGCGCGCAATGATAAACACAAAGCAAAAGATGATGCTGGAGGAAACGCGCAGCTGTTTCACTGTGTTTTAATCAAACGGCGTGTAATGTAATGTTGTAGATTTATGGCACGCTGCAGGCACTCTGCCAGGCAGGTGTGAATTAACCTCGCGTCACCAGGCTTTCCATGGTGTGAATTGAGGCGTGAAAGTGCAATGTTGATTGGGTCACAAAAAGGTATATTTTCCCTCTCCCTCATATGATAGAAATTGGAATGACAGTCCAAAAAATATCTGTTTTAGGCAGGTAGGCCTACTGTAAGTAAATTAACATTGCTGTGTGAGTTTAAGAATAGAGAAACAGAACAAGTAAATTATATAATAAATAATATTCTTGATATTATATTGCTATGTGTGATGATATAGGCTAAAGTAGACCTTTAAGAGCATTAACCATTAGGTTGTGCGGCCTATCAAGGTCACAAACAGGCAGGGACTTCTATATAGTGTCTGAAAAAGTAGAGACACGTCAGAGCTGAGAGCTCTCCAGGACCAGGACAGACATCTGAGTGCTGACCTGCGCTTCGAGGGGCGGCTGGGCGCCCCTAATGGACTGATATGGAGCGAATCTCCATGCATAGATTCGCAATATCGTATCTGCTTTTCTTCATGTACATTCTTGTTGACCAACTATAAGAGAGGCATTCTTGGGTTATTTATTTATTCATTTATTCCACGTATAAATGTGTCAATATGAGAATAAAATGTCATAAAACATATATTTTATGCCTATCTCTGATTATCCAAAGAGCTTCTCCATAGGGGAACATGCATGTGCCACACAGTATGTTGAGATGCAGAGGTTGTTGAATGTGGAGCAGAGTATAGCGATTTTGATCACTGGATCATTCTGAAAGTGTCCTGATTGTTTATTTATATTCTACACATTCTCACACTCAAGTCCTATATATAGTGGGGCAACATCTGACCATGGGTCACTTGTCTGACTGTAGTGACACAACAGGATTTCCCATTGCGACATTTTAGCTTGCTCACCACCACAGAGGTTGTGGGTTCGAATCCACCATGGCAGGAGGGAAGTCGGGCCTCGCAGGGTGATAATTGTCATTGCGTGTAATCCTACAGGCTGGGGCGGCACCTGTCAGCAGGGAGTGTTGGAGAAAACAAACTTGCTTCTGATTGGTCCGCTTCTGTGACGCATGTGGAAGCTTGGCAAGCTTCCGCTCATGCTTCCGTTATGCTTTGCAAGGAACCTCGGGAAAGCTTGCCGCCATGTTGCCTGCAAGAGAGACATGCCCCAGAGCCAAAGGAGGCGTCTACCTTTTTATGTCTATATGGTCCTGCCCACACTGGAATATGGACGTGCCATTCTCACTCCAGTCCCAACAGGTAAATACTAGGAGTCCACTATAGAAACACTTTAACAAGGCAGGCGTGACGTCAGAAGCAGACCTGAACAGATGTGAGGCAGGCACCCCATTAGGCGAGCGAATGGCTGTGCCAATGTGCCATGCAGGCTGTGCGAAGTCCACTTCTGCCAACTCAGCGGCATTCAAGTTGCACACCGATCTATAGGCAGAGAATTGTAAATCATCATGCCACATGCGACGGGCAAACGTCTGATGCATGGTCAAATCTGTCCCGAACTATACAAGCTTGTAGATCAGCTATTCTGGGCACGCGACACCTGCACAACTAAGTGTAAACCAAGCTTCAATACAATGTCAGTGTATGGTATTTCTTCTGATTCGTCTGATCCTGATTCCTGAGTCACAGGCTGCACAGGACCTGCGTCACCACAATGCATTGGTATTCTGCAGGCAAAGGAGTTTGTCACAGAGGAGACGACTTCACGGCCAAATTCAAGGCTAGGGAAATGGACAGCAGAGGGAGAATTACATCCATTCGTCAATGCAATTATACTGCAGAATTAATTCACACGTGCACATATTTGAGCCTGGGCCATCATCCATGACATCTCTGCATATAAACATACTATTATTGCAACAACCCAGAGGTTTAATTACACTTTGGATCATTCTATTAGAAACTGGCAGTTGGCCAACCCTGTCCTCTCACTACCTGGCAACAGTAGTTATTTAAAAGTGGAGTAGCTGACAACACTTGAAATGAGATTGGAGGCCATCCCTGTATAGGAGACAGAGAGGGACAGATGAAGTGTGCATCTGTGTATTCCTTGGGGACAGCCTTGTTCAGGTTGTGTGTGTGTGTGTGTGTGTGTGTGTGTGTGTGTGTGTGTGTGTGTGTGTGTGTGTGTGTGTGTGTGTGTGTGTGTGTGTGTGTGTGTGTGTGTGTGTGTGTGTGTGTGTGTGTGTGTGTGTGTGTGTGTGTGTGTGTGTGTGTGTGTGTCATTTAAAAATCCTAATTTGTCAAAACTTTGCATGGTAGCAATCTGGGAACCCGTTTGAAAAACAAACATTGGCTGATGATTGGCTGATCACCCCATAGCGATGATTTGATTGGCTGAGCAAAGTACATATTGAGGATAAAAGTGAGGGCAAAAAAGTGAAGACGCCAAAAGTGATTGGTTGGAATGACATTTGTGATGATTTGATTTGCTGAGCAAACTCACTTCACATTCTTTTGGGGGGTACCTGTGCAATGCATTCCACAGCTACCCAACAGGGACAAGATTCTACGTCTGTATAAGTGTTGGCCACGGGTGTTATGCTATTGCTTGGATGAACAGATAGATCTGTTCACTGTCTGAGTGAGCAGAATAAGGGGTGTGTGTGCACTGTGGATCATGAGTGCCTCGTGGGCATGACCAACCAATGTGATGCAACCAAAGCTAGGGAAGGGAACACAAAAGTGGGACGTGTGGCAATTCTGTGACACTAAAGGCAGGTGTGCCACCAATCTTAAAGGGGTTTGAGTGAGCAGAACAGCATCCACTCAAGCAAGCAGCAATTAAATGCATCATTGTTTGATAGCAGAACATACAGTAAACACATACAGGACGCTCCGGGGTATACAACGCTTTAAACCCCTTGTCTAGTATATAGGGCTGCATCAGATGTCAGTTTTCCTGATGGGGGTTTGAGGGCAGTTCATTAGTGAGCTGTTGATTATTATACAGTGGTGCATGTGTTTGACAGCATTGTCTGATCATTTCCCCTAAAGAGGAGAATAATGAGATCCCTGGGTGCTGCAGGTATGAAGACAACCTGCAGTGATGACACTTATGACTTATCAACAAGGCCCGCTGCTCTACAGTGTATGTACTGTACTGTAATGTACGTCACACATGACGTGCAATTATCCTACAAAAATAGCACTCATTTATTATAATTTATTATAATATATATATATTTTTTTTAATAATTCTTTTTTTATTTGGAAAAAGCAGTACAGTATAGACAGCATTTCTATGTATACATAGGCCACAAGTGCAATTCACAGGATTCTTTCCCCTCCCTCCCCCCTCCAATGTCTCTGTATAATCCTTGCTTTCTTCAGATGGACTGCATATGGCATCAAGTCAACACTTAACAGGGGCGCAACAGGGCAATATCGCGTATCAAGAGTGTACAACAATTACATCTTACATTCTTTGGATGGAACTGTGTTCAGGACACCGGCTGGAGCCCAGGGCCACAAAAAAAGGACAGCTATGCAGAATGTGGGAGGGCCAGGATGCCACTTTGTTGTGGCAGGCCTGGGGGACTCTATCTAAACATCTAAAAAGTTAATGTACCGTTTTCCTATATGGTTTGGTTTCCAGGTTGAACGACATTTCCTCTAAACAGCGGTGTTATCCAATCAGTAGTGAACGTGTACAGTGTATACTACTGTAAATATAAACCCTGCCATGTTAAAAAGGCAGTGAGTGCAATGGATCCAATAAAAAAAATACACATTTTGCTAAATTTTGTCAGGGCTGAATGCTCCCCTGGAGAGAGCACAGGTGAGCAATTTTCAGTAATTACGAAGGACCTATACCGGTATTTGAGGCCAACTACTCGGCACACTCAGAGAGGAAGGTGGTTGTTAAGGAGAACGAACAGACCCTTACGTAAGAGAACATTGAGGATTGAAAATGAATTGGAATTACAGTCAGTGCGTGATCTTTGAATTAATTTTTGGTCTTTGGTACAGACACACTGGCCTGGAGACTAAGTAGAAAGTAGAAACTCTTCTACACTAGGAAATTGGATAACGGATTTGGAACAGACTTATCAGCTTCTGTCCATTTTTCTTACCCCAACCTTCTGGACTCCCACCTCATGGCCCAGAGTATTTAAGCAACAGCTCTTTCCCCTCACCTTCAATAAAACCCTAGTGGGGTAGGGAGCTGTCCACTGTGTTCATTGTTGGTGGGACGAGGATTTACTATTCTGTGCCTATCTGGTCGCAACTCGGACGGGGTTGTCGGCTCAAGCGAGCTTGGCAAGCTTCCGCGTGCGTCACAGAAGCTTGCCCTCCCTGTGATACAGATGCCCCAGAGCCGAAGGAGACAACTACCTTTCTATATGTCTATGCCACAGAACATATTATATGTTAAATTAAAAGTAAATAATTAGGCCATTGATTGGTGTCTGAGAAACCAGAGAGAGAGGCAGTAGTCTGGTAGGAAGGAGTTGTAACTATACAGTAGCACTGCCCCTTTAAGGGTAGTGCATAAAAGGGGTGCAGGTTTTGAGGCCTCATGTTTGGCCAGAAGCCTGATTTGAGTGTTTGTTGGGGAGGCATGGTGAGGTGTACAGCCTAGTACTTAAGGTAAGAGAACCTCAAACAAATGTTGATGCTTTGATAATTCATATTGATTATGGGATATATTTTAATTAGTGACATGTTCTATTCAATTTATAGAGTTCGGCAGGCTCAAAAAGAGGTTTTTTTGACATGGGGTCAATGTTAGTCAATGGTTAGCCTACTTTATCCTCGTTCCCTTATCCTCTGTATTTCCAGAGCCTCCATCAGTGGGAGCCTTGAGTATATTGACTGGATAGGTTTTGGTATTTTGTTGTCTTTTAGTCATGACTCATTTGCCACTGTTGTGTTGCGGCGCCAAATTGTATAGGCCACTGTTTGTTGTGTTACGACGGTAGCTAGAGGAAGCGTGCCAGTGAGAACAGTGAGAACGGTGGCCAGTGATGCAGGTGTCTCTAAAACTATGGCAGTTAACTAACCTAAATTGGTTCTCTTTGCACAACTCAAATATTTGCCTACTTGTGACTTGTTGCCACGGGGGGCAACAAGTCATTATAGTATGATGATGATGATGATGATGATAGTATGATGATATGAAGATGATGATAGTATGATGATGATGATTATGATATATGATATGATATGATGATAATGATGATTTTGTATAATGGAATGAATTTGTATTGAGGGGTAACCAGATGTATTATGTGATCTATTATAGGAGGACAACTAACCTATACCTAATCTACCACCTTTCACTGTTTTGCCATATTGTACTTGAGACTGGGTTTTACCACATTGTTTGCTGGGCCACCATGAGCCATTGCTCATTTGCAGACCGCGGCCATGTTTCCATCAGTTTGGAAGCACTCGTTTTCAGTAAAGCAATGTCCTGCTACCGCTTGCATTATGTGCTAATTATAAACAGGTGGTACACAGGGCCGTTGAGTGATATCTAACGAGCACTTCCAAACTCCAGCACTTATAATAAATAATCTCCTGCAATGACACAATTCAATTAAATTCAAAGGGCTTTATTGGCATGAGAAAACATACGTTTACATTGCCAAAGCAGAAAGAACAATACAACAATACAGCAATACAATCAAAACAAACATTATGTACTCTGAAGGTCAGTATCTTCAATAGATCAACTTCTATGTACCAAGATCACTCGATGCAGGTATAGTGCAGGAATATACACAATGATTAGTCTTTAGGGTGGTTGTGTTCCATTTGATATCCTTCTCCTATCACAGCAACTCACAAATCTTGCTGCTGTGTTTGCACATTGTTGTACTTCGCCCAGCAGATATGGGAGTTTTTTGTCATTGGTCATGTTTTCAAAATCTCCGTGTGTGGTTGTAATCTGTGGGAAGTATGTGTCTCTGATGTCTTGGTACAATGGACAGATGGTTAGGAAGTGTAGCTCGGTTACCACTTCATTTTGTGTGCAGTGGGTGCATAGTCTGTCTTCTCTCGGGATACAGCCATTGGAAGTTGCACCTAGGTAGAACCTTGCCATTAACTTATATGAAGATGGCCGCGATCTGCATATGGAGAATAGTGGTGTTGAGGACATACTGTAGGTGTATACTGGGCCAATTAATAGTGGATGGTTTGGATTTAGTTTGCTGTGATTCTTTAATTTCTTTATTTGCATTTGGTTTTGCACATTCGTATTGTTTTGATTGGTTTGTTTGCTGTGTATGTTTAGTTTGGAGGACCCAGTAGGCCCTTCACCGGCATTTTTGGACGGCGGTAACTGCCGTCCAAAATTCAGAAAAGGTAACCGAGGGTCCCGAAAGGGGCTAACCTGAGGATGTGCCTGGCAAACAGCCCTACATTTTGCTTCACTGCCAGTCACTTTGTTTATCAGAAATCCCACAGAACAACTGGGGGCTACTTCAATCAAGTTACTGATGTAATCACAGACAGTCCTATATTCCAGTTATCCAGTGTTCTAATCTCGACAGGACTCAGAAACAAGACTGCATAGCTTGTCTGTTACACTCTCAGTTACTCAGCCTCAATTTCCGATTCCAATCTGGTGTTTTCCTCCATGGTGTCGGACTGTGTTGCTTTGTACACAGGGACAATATGCTTATGTAATTTTGCCATGTCTAATGCAGTGTTCAGATTGCTGGGCCAATGAACTTAGATGCTGGATGAGCGTTATTGTATTTGCAGTGGTGGACAAAATGAATAAATAAAGAAATTCAGTACTGTCCATGACTGTGGTATTGTTCGTATGTGTGCCATGACAGTGACTGGGAAATGTACTTTTATGCGAGGTTGTCTCATTTTGATTTTTCCAAATCCAGACCAGCAGGGCCTAAAACCAGCAGCCAACTCTGAACTCTGAGTCTAGATAAACCATCATGTGATCTCCCCTAGCCACCTGGTTTGATTGGACTGTATGCAATTCATAACCTCTGCTAATGTTGCTCTAGTGGCCCACACCCTCTCATATAATAACAGACAAAGGCTGTAGTGTAGCAATGTCCTCAAACAGCAATGACCTGCAATCCTGTGTATATCTTTGGCTGAAGCAGGACATTTAGGAGATGTGGAGATAAAGCTCCACAGGACAGGTCTTTCCTTTAGCCTTCAGTCTTCCAGGCCAAATAAATCACTCGATAATGCACCACATATAGCACTTCTATTCTGTCCTACCGTACTGTATATTTATCTATTTGACAATGCTATAGAAGTCTTCTGCTAGTCACCCAGATATGCCAGAATATATGCACTTTAATAGACTGTTTGGTACGCACTTTATTTATACGATGAACTGTGAACTTTATTGTAGTGTAGATGCATAGCTCTTTATAAACGTGGGTAGTGGGTGCATTAAGTCTAGTTTCTTATGTATAGGCTGTCTGATGTATTGTTGATGTGTTGTCGTTTGTTTAGTAGGAATTGGAAATAGACTAGATCTTCGGATGTGAGACTGAAAAACATCTGCCACGTGGTTTATAAACTTTACAGCATTAAAAGCAGCTTCCCCCCTCCCCCACAAGGCCACTGCACTTGAGCAAAATCAGCAAATGAACAGTTCACGTGTTTAGACACTATGCTGGCATGGACACGTGCAGAGCCAGAAGGAATAAATGGTCATCCCCATCGCCTCAGTCCCCCCCCCCCCCCTGAATTCATCCTCCTTGACGACAAGGACTTACAGTAATGTCACTGTAGACGATAATATCTCCTTGAGGGAATATCAGGTACATTAACAATAAGCGTACTGTAAAATCATAATAATAATATTTTACTCTTCCAGACACTGACTAATGAATGATTCAAGCATGCACTTTGGCAGTTGGCATGCACAGGAATATTGTTTTATGAGATTGGTGAAAATCGTACGTGCCGTACGTGGTAACACGTACTGCACGGCATTGTGGATGAATGGATGGATTCTATTAGCAACAGAGGGATATCATTGATGTAGGCTATATGTTTCACAGGGGCATGTAATTAACGCTTGACTGTACGTGTTGTGCTCCATGCGTTTGTCACGGTTATACTTAGCCAACGCTGCGAGGCTTATATTCACTCGCTCACGTATCGCCAATTTCCTCTAGCCAAAGCACTGATGCCTGCTCACTGCTCAGAATATTAACATTGTGTTGTTATCGAGATGCTGCAGGCGGCCAACTCTGTGTCTGAGCAGTGGAGGATTAAAGATGCTAGGCCAGCGGCAGCCTCTCCACACAGCTCCACTGAAATGGCTACTAACGCTACCATTACATTATATAGGCCAGCGGCAGCCTCTCCACACAGCCACTGAAATGGCTACTAACGCTACCATTACATTATATAGGCCAGCGGCAGCCTCTCCACACAGCCACTGAAATGGCTACTAACGCTACCATTACATTATATAGGCCAGCGGCAGCCTCTCCACACAGCCACTGAAATGGCTACTAACGCTACCATTACATTATATATTGTAGCCTTGTAGCCTTGTAGTGTCCAAAACCATTACTGTTCGGCGAAGATTTCAACAAACCTCTATTCCAATTGATTAGTTATTATTTAGTCACAAGCTCTTAATAGCTTTGGCATGGTGTCAATATTTATAAAACCCACAGACACACTTCATAAAATGACTAAATATAGGCTACTCTAATAGTAATCATTGCCATATAGTGTTTGTTCAGTAACAGTGGTACAGTCCCTGCTGTCTCCAGCTCTTTAGTATGCACCGGTAGACAATTCATTTTCAGGTCAGGATACCAATTTTATCCAATCAGGAGGATCCTATACATGTCCAGTGTTGTGCAGTAACAAGTTACTAGTAATATATTACTGTAATATTATTATTTACCCAGTAATAAGTAAAGTAATTAAGGTATTGCTTTGTAAAAAAAAAAGGAGCACATATTGATATTACGGTATATTACTCAGGATTTGTTGGCTACATTTCATTTAAAAGGTCAAGAGAGATTGCTGCTTTTTTTGGTTTGGATTCAATTCTAAAATAAGCTGACTAAACGAATTGCGTGAAGTAATAGGCCTATGTAATATAAACTGAAACATAATATATTACTCTTGATTCCAAGTAAGTAATATAATATTACTTTTTTTAAGGAGTAATATGTAATAAGTAACATTACTCTTGAGTAATATTGCCCATCGCTGTAACACGTCATTGTATGATGAATAGCAAAAATTCACTTGAAGATCTGCTATACAATATACAATTCTCTGGACATCTTTGTTAGAAATGTTTGGAAAATGGCTGTAATTATTTGAAAATCTTCACTTATGAGTATGACATGTGCAAAGGGACACCAGTGTTAAAGTGGTTAGAAGGCAATACGTCCTGTCATCCCCTCCTGTCAGAGACTAGCACATTTATGTGGCTCTCCAACATGACTGAGGTTGTCCCCCTGCAGTCTTCATTCAAGTATATAAATCATTCAATGAATTGTTATCTCTGCCAAGCCGGAATGGTCAGGGCCGGGGATTATGTTCTCTCACCCGTGTGTGTGTGTGTGTGTGTGTGTGTGTGTGTGTGTGTGACTGTGTGTGTGACTGTGTGTGTGTGTGTGTGTGTGTGTGTGTGTGTGTCTGTCTAATCTCAGGCACAGCCGGACCGATTGGTGTAAAATTTTGCACTCCCAGTAGGGAACTAGAACAGGCCGCTTCACGATTTGAACCTTGACCAATATCGTATATTCACAATACATTTTTCCTGGATTCCTCCTTGGACCATATGACGCAACTCCCCATATAGTAGTACACATTACCTCCTGAGTCCTCTGATCAAAATGTCAAATTTCTTTCCGATTGGCTATATGATTACAGGAGGGGACCGTTTTGCAAAAAATGCCACAAAACATCTGCAAAAAATTCACACATTGAGGGGCCTCTAAATAACGCAGAGCCAAAAGCAATTTAATTTACACCCATAGGGGGTGCCTTGTAACATCACAGGTTTACGACAGTGGGTGAATTCTAATCTTTTGTCCAAGCTCCATCGTTTTTGTTATTTCCATAAGAGAAGGGAAGCAGACGAGGGGGGGGGGGGGGGCAGGGGGGAGCAAGGGAAGCGAGAGAAAGATATAGCAAATATATGCATAGACAAACATACCTGATACTCAATACTTTTTCCTGTAATTGCTTTTCCACAAATTCGTGGCCGGGGCTTATTTCTCACCAAAAACCCACATATAGCCTATCATCCAATCATACCAAAATTGCAAACGCGCACCTCCATAACCCTCATTTACAAACTGAGAACAATTGCACCAGCTGTCGAACAAACAATTTAATTTCGTTCCTGAGTCCTGACGGCTGCACACGATGACTGACAAAGCCCTGGGTAGGCAACCCAGCCTGGCAGGATTCTGCGTTTTCTAATTGTGCTATACAGAAGTGATCTAAAATAAACCCCTACGCCTCTTTATTAAGATTTATGTTCCATTACATTTTCCGCAGTTTGTAAATAAGGAATTATTTTTCCATTATGGTATGATTAAAAATAGAATTGCCTTTTTGGAAGGAAATGCTATAGCTCTACCATTTGACCTTGAGAAAAGTATTTCAGGATGCAAATCATAACCCCCAAATTACAGATCATCGTGACAGCGATACCCTTTCCATATGCTGTAACCACACTGCATGCATGCCTTATTGAAGTGGTGAATGTATATATTACAGAATTACACGCTAATGTAGAGTGCCAGATGGACTAGTTTAGAGGGTTGTGGAAGGACAACATTCCAAAAACCAATATAAGACAGTACTTTAACCCGCACTGTTTGTATCTAGACCAGATGAGTCGGACTGCAGTAGCCTTCCTGGAGGCAGCTCTAGCTGGTGTCAGCCAGTGTGACCCAACTAACCAAAGCAAGGCATCACATATGGCTGCTTGCTTTCCTTGCGACTGCAGAATCAAAGTATACTGGGGTTAAAATCTGCCTGCTGCCCTTTCTCCAAGCTCTTATTTATTTATATCCACAGCCACACAGATGGCAGTAAATCAAATTCCTCTTTGAAATGACTTTAGAGGGCAAAGTGATCGTTGCTTTTTTTGTCACGTTCAAAGATTAGACTCCTGCCGGAGTCTGACATAGATTCTATGTCAGACATCCCTGAAAGAAGGCTTCACCACCTGGACAGAGACGAATATTAAAGAAACGTATGGATCCTATATACTAGTATCCCTATTCTGGAGGGGTTTCTTTTTGTGCGTTTTGTGTTACACCTGGTGACCCCTAGGCTGGGTCGTAACAACCAGATGTGCGCCTTTTCTCGTTGAATGTTCAACTATATGACATGGCGAGAATAGGGACACTATAGGTTTAATGTATTTAATTACAGGTCCTAACAGAAGAAGTCCAGAATCCCGTGGAGTCATAAGGGCCATGGGGGCGTTGCAAGGGGGGAGTGGGAGTTACTATGTTTTGCTATATAGTTCAGTAATTATTTTGTCTAGTTCTTGTAGAGCTACAGTGAGTAATGTATGCAGAAATATACAGTAGCCTATTCTGACTGAACACTTACAGAATAAGGCACTGGGATACAGTTTCTTACAAAGATGGCATATAATATTATTTCTTACTATGGTTAGAAATATGGAGTAGACATGGTTGGAGAGTTGTTTGCCAATGGCAAAAGGTTGAATAGAGGATATTTAGACTATTGGTTATCTATCTAATGCTCTATACTGTAACCTGTGAAACTCATATTTTCTTCCTTGTATTTGTCCTAATACCCTTTACTACACGGTTATTGTCTTCTCTAGTCACACACTATAGACCAACGTATCCTGTCCTATTGTTTAAAGGACTTAGCATAGTTGGGCTCCTATCGGCTCAGGATCGAAACAAACACATTAAACATCCAGTTGTATTTCGACCTCCAGCCGGTGAACAGGAAACCACCCGACACAAGATGAGGGAGTGGGCTGTCGGCTGAACTGGCGATAAGCAGTCCTGCTCTGACTGGGCCAGGGGTGGTAACTGAATGAGAATCTCTTTGCCAGCCTGCTCACCAGTCCAGCCACGCATAGCAGGAACACACACAGCCTTGCATCAACACTATACACTTGACCGAGGCATTGTTGTAGCTCTACTCGCTGTAACACAGCAGAAGATCATCACATATGTACCAACTGTCCTCACAGCAGTAGCCTGCAGCAGTGAGTCTTCACTTTCACAAAACAATTTGTCTTTTCTAGAAGACATTTTTTTATCTAGCCTCCCTGATAGCTCTAGACTAGAGTCTAGTAAACTATGACCCTCCACCACCAGATTGCCAGTGGATCTGATTACTAGACTGTTACCTGCCCAGTGTCCAAAACAATGTAGCTTCTTATATAGGCCTACATATAAAGACACGGTCTGTGCACAAATTCTATCTCTGCTCTACAGCGTTCAACAATTAATTATAGGTGACTGGAGGCGTCAAACTGTAGACTTGAAATCTTGTTGAAGCCAGAAAGCCAGAATGTGTTGCAGATGTTTTGAGTCTGTTTCACATAGCATTGTTGTGGATTGTTCTTGTATCTTTGCTCATTGAGTATATGCCAATAGAAAGAAACCGTATTGTATATCAATGATCTGTCATGAAGAATGATATTTTACATAATCTGAAAATGGGGAAAAAAAGAGAGCACGAAAAGCCTAAACTACTGTATGAATAATCAGAATTGTTCAACGTGTCCCTTCCACGCGCTACGTCCGGCCGGGGAAATTCCCCTCTGTCAGGTGAAAAGAAGCAGCTTGGACTCCTCATGCATAGAAGGAGGCATGAGGTCAGTCCGCTGCCCCCCCAGGTTGGCAGAGGAAGTGTAGCGCCCAGGATTACTTAGATAATTGGCACTGGGTGAAAAGAAAAACTGGGTTACAAAATCGTGGGATAAAAATTTAAAGGAAAAAGTTCAATGATATACTTAAACCTTATCTATGAAGGGTGGCTGTTTACTTTGTGCATAATAATCCTTGTGAGTTTATGCGCCTGTCTGCAGATGAAGGGAAGTTATTAAATTACCAAGGAGATAGTTTGCATAACGTCCTATGTCCTATACTGATTATGTGGCTTGATTTGCAGTGAGAGACAATTTCCGTCCACCTTTACTCCTTGACTATAGTATTTAGTCCAGTTTACTTAAAGGACAACTTTAGTTTTTTTCAACCACGGTTCGTGTTTTAGCTTGTTATTAGAGAAAGTAAAAGATGAGTGTTAATTATTTTTCATTTGCTGCTTTCTTTCGTTTTATGGATTTTTAGCTGTTTTTGGACTATAGTAAATATTAAAAAAAGAAATCGCTATAAAATGTTGTAAAAAAATACATATTTAGCCCCATGCTCGAATGCCCCCCCCTGTCAAAAACAGCTAAAAAGTTAACATTCATCTTTTACTTTCTATAATAACAAGCTAAAACATGAACCTTGGTTGAAAAAAACTAAAGTTGTCCTTTAAGTAGTATATTAGAGAGGAAAAGCCTTAGTGCCAAAAGCCAATATCTGATCATAAATCATTATATTGGCATCATCAAATGATGGCGCCCGAAAGTGATAATATAGGAACTCAGTGTTTCTAAGTATTTTTCTCTTGAAGATCCAAGAATTAGGAGCCATATATGGGCTGTATTTTGCGGTCTTATTCCTTAACTAGAGTAAACTACAGACCTGGAGGCGTGATCAATGCCATTTGGCTATTCTGAGTGGCCAAAGAGCATTGATCACGCCTCCAGGTCTTTAGTTTACTCAAGTTAGGGAATAAGACCTGCTGGTACTTAAGACACACAAAATACAGCCCTAGCTACTTGTCTGCATTGAATTCCATTGGGCAGTCCCGGCAGTGTGTGTGTGTGTGTGTGTGTCACTGGTCATGCATGCACTGGTCAACTTTCCAATAAATCATTGCCTGGCTTAATGGACCTCTTCTCCTCATGGCAACCAACCGCAGTCAACAATCCAAGTCAACCTATAAGTCTACATAGACAAGAAAAACATTTCCTACACTACTACTTAAAACTAGTAGAAAAGGTTAAATAGTTACTGTTAAAGGACCACTTCACCACTTTTCAACCTATCTTCATATAATATGTCCTCACTAATAATCATGATCAAATGGCACCAGTGACATCATCATTAGGCTGATTTTTTTTAAACAAGATGTTTTTACAAAAATGTTTAGATTCTCATTATCGTGAGAACGATGGCTTCCATTTTCGCATTGCAACTTTTCAGGACTAGAAAGCTTGCAGTTTCTATTAGCTTGGATTCCCCATCGATGATGTCACTGGAAGACGGTTTCTGAACTGCCCACAGCCCTCCTATGAGACACAGACCGAGTAGATTTTTTTTCCATGATTATTAGTGAGGACCTATTATATGAAGATAGGTTGAAAAGTGGTGAAGTGGTCTTTTAACTCATGGGTTTTCAACAGGTGGTCCGTGGACCACTGGTGGTCCGTGGAGGTATTGCATGTGGTCCCTGACCATGAATTTAGTAATGTAGGATTTGTTGATTTGTTTTAAATGTTCTTTCCACTAGTTGAGAAACCGTGAACTGAATGACCTGGTGACCTATGATGAGTCCATCCATGTAGTCATTTACTGACAAGTTGGGAGTTCAAGAAATTCAACATGAAAAGGGAGTTAGATTCTCAAGAAGGGGGAAGTGCACCGGATTGTCTGGTTGAGTCATTATTAGGACATTTTACCAGTAGTAGTCAACGGTTAAGAAACAGTGGGATGTATACACATGGGATGCATAGTGCAAGTGTTAACTTACAAAAGCACTAATCTTAGGCCATATCCTCACCCAACACAATAGTGGTCCCCAGGTTGATTCTAAGTCAGGGTGGTGGTCCCTCGTTCACAATCAGTTGAAAACCCCTAACTGATGAGAGGTCTTGGCTTTTTATTATGTTGAACGTTAGCACAATCTGGTATTACTGTAAAATGTAGTCTTATACATTTAAAAGCATGCTGCATGACTAATCCCATCCAGTCACTACACCCTTGGGTAGAAATCACTGCAGGGGATATTGATGGCTAGCAGAGCAATGGAACACCAGTGTGGGTGTTTGTGACAATAGGTAAATGTGATGCTGCCAAAAATGCTGAGCAATAGATGCTTTCCTCCTTTTCCACACACACACACACACACACACACACACACACACACATACACACACATGCACATACACACACACACACACACACACACACGCACACGCACACGCACACGCACACGCACACACACACACACACGTTAACTTCCAAACTCAGTTTATAAAGCATTTATGCACTTAAAGTGTGTGTGTGTATGAACGGATAACAGTCCCGGGGACTTTTGTTTCCATTGTGGTCCTATGTATAGGGATCTGAGACCTTGTGGTGGAATATGGGATAATGACTTAGGGATAACATCATATAATTTAGTCTTCATGTCCTAAATAATTTAAATCTGCATGCTAAACTGTCTCACAATGTGGTGCTGCAGTTTCTCATGTCTATGGCAGTTTCCATCTGAAGCCATGTCTACAGCTTCCTCTGAAACTTCAGTTTCTTCTTCTCCCTACAGAGGGCGATGTAACACAACTTTATGTTCTTAGGTTCAACCTCATGGATGACTGATTCTGTTGATGGCAAAAGCAATAGGTATTTACTAGTATTTAACCACTTAAACCCTCTATTCTTAGCAAAAACTGACCTGAGTTGCAACTCCAGAATAGGGATGCTGGGGTTGAAGTCGTTATTATTAATGGCATGTCAAAGTTATAACTTTTAATTATGAATACAAATTTACAATGCAGTGACCCCACCCCACCAATAGCATCTGAATCGTTCAGCTGCTATTCCCTGCTATACAATATGTGTAGAGAAACCATAGAATGTCTCCTTTTGAGAAAGTCTAGAACCAGATTATTTGCAAACTGCATACAGTTGTATAGCTAGCCACTGTAGAGAGATTGTATTTGTTCATCAGAATAGTTCACAGAATGTAATGCCTTACTTGTCAAGGTCAGAATGTACAATTTGTTACAGCAGGAAGTGTGATACTGACATGATATCCACATGATGCCAACATGATTCCGACCCTGATACTATTACTGACACGATACTACCACTGGTTCTTAATGTATCATTCATTAGGCTACATTATGCAAAAAACGTTATGTGCTCATGATTGTATTACATTAGGCCTATGAGTGAAAGAATGTCTTGGGTTATTGGTTCAGGGCGTAGTGACTAACAGTGGGACTGGTGAGCATGTATAATGCTCACAGGTTCCACGTGACCATTAACATTAAGGCCATAGCCAAATGTGATGACCTCGTCACATTTGTGATGACAGCGACAGTATATGGCCATTTTTTGTTTTTCGTGCAAAACCAATGCTTGCAATGGATTCAGAATCATGAAACTCCCTAGTTTGACACGTCACATGCTACTTATAGCATAATGACATTTTTTTTCTTCTTTTGGGCCACACACCTTTAGCTTAGATTGACTGGCCTAAACTCTGTGACGGGTGGGGGGGGTCAAGTCTTTGGTTCATCATGTCCTTGCTGACATGCAGTCTCGGACCCAAAACTTTGAATACCATATAAGGCAAATGTTGATATAAATAACAATTGTTTCACATTCTCTAATTGTCTAGACTACTCGTAAATTAACTTAGTAATGCAGATGTTTAACAAAACATTTACTCTTGAGAGCATTCATTTTATGCTCTCAAGAAGACCTCCTCAAGGACCACTGGTGGTCCCCGGAACCACTGCTTGAAAACCAAGTGCTTTACAATTTCATGGCGTACTCCAGGTCAGCTTCCTGTCTATCTGACTCATACAGAGACATGTTGCTGTACCTTCCCTTGCCCCTACCTACCTATGGCCTTCATTGCTTCCGCCCTGCTTCTCTCTCTACCAACATCCCACTCGGAGAAGCTGTCACGGACATATTGGTGAGTCCTTGACTGGCTGTCCTCCAGGCCAGGTCTCCACGTAGAGAGAGCGATACCCCAAAGCTGACGTGTCGTCCCCCCCCCCCCCCCCCCCTGTCTCCAGACAGGATTTCCTGTGTCTGAGGGAGGGGTTTGGGTCTCAGGAACCCCGCCCCATCTCTGCTGAGACCTGGGACTGGAACTGAGGAAGCCTGCGTGGGATGCCGTGCTCACCATTCTGGGTGTACAGCATACTAACTGGTCATCACCACCATGTGACTTCCTGCTCTTATTGTTTAACATGAGGAGGAAGGATGAGCCATCGCAATCGCGACATACAGTCACTGTCGGAAACCCATGTCCAAAACAGTGTTTTTTTATTTGATAAACTTAAAATAGTGGAAAATAGCTGGTGACAAAACACACAAAGTTGAAATATGGAGATATGAGATTTCCACCTGACAGCATCTATACAGCCATTTCTAAAGCCCACTCCACACCAATGAGTCGACTCCTTGCAACATACAACTACCATTCTCCCCAATGGCAGTTGCAGGGAGTTTAATTCGTGCAGTTAATACTGTTTTGTTTCGAGGAGTTGTGACTAATTGCATCGGTACGGTTTGGCCTTAATGATATGAATATTTCTAAAGATTTGTATAGGGTGGCATCTACTACAGTAGTAAACTTTTCCTGCAGCAATTCTTTGCATTTGCAATACTTTGTACAAACTGTATGTTATACTTTCAGAGATGCTTGGTGATCAACCATATCAACAGTAACTACGTCAAAGTTGTGCCCTTACTCTGATAAAGAAAGTACTTTGTGATGGTGAAAGAGAAGAGGCTCTCAAAACAAAACAATATCAATAAGAGTAAAAAAGAATGTCGGTAAATCATATGCATATGATTTACGAGCATATATGATATATATTTGATCTGGTTCAGTTCTGTTTTTCTATTTTACTTTAATTAGGCCATTATTATAAGGTGACGATATGCAAATTCAATATTACTTACTGCTCCAAAACGTTTGAAAACCCATTCAAATTGAACTAACTTTGTTTTGACCTAAGTTTTCTTTGAATAATTTTCTTCTTTAAATATAATGGCAAACATTGCAGATCTACAAGCTAACAATGCATCGCAGTGCATTGTTAGCTCGTCGACCTACTATCGCTTTTATTTTAGCCTGACACTTAAGTATGAAAGAAATAGGGTGTTCGCATAGATTAGTTTATCCAAAAAATAAAAAACAATTAGAAATCACATTTCAAAATGACAAAATTAACCCAACAAAAAGGAGTTGATAAAGAAAAAGAAAATAATCGCCTACTTATAGTGCTGTCATAAGACATGCAAGACTGACTGACAAAAATGAAATATTTTCAATTCCTTTTTGCACTTAATAAAGGCTTGATGGGGATCCAATAATATCAGCTCAGAAGCTTTCCTTGGAGATGGCCGGCCCAGCATTCCAGTCCCAACAGGTCAGAGGATGAGCATTTCCTGGATGAGATGAGCCAGTGGTTCAGTATAGTCACCAGGAGCAGGTGGACACAAAGACAGAGACGGGAGCAGGTCTGTCAATGCAGGGGGGCTTTGAGCTGAGTAATCCAACTCCTCTCTACTCCCTCATTCCCCGCCTGAACCAGCTGTGGGAAATCTCCCTCCTCTATCCTAACTCTAGCTCTGGTACTGGAAACAATTATGGCATTTTAAAGGATTACTCCATTCAAACCAGAGCTCTAATACAGTAGTTAATTCTTCTGTGCTGTAGCATCCATCTGCAGGCTCTCCCTAATTTTCCCCTTCAATTTGTCAGGATAGAGGTCCCGGACAGTTTCAGCATCTTTTAAATGTCTAATCAAGATAATCTCTAGGGGAAAGAGATTATCTGAGTTAGCATTAACCAAATGCCACAGTGGGGATTCTTTGAAGCACTTGTGATTAGCACTATGATTCAGACTTGTTCATAATGCAAGGAGTTGTTCATTTCCTGGATGGCTCTCGATATCCCCCTCATTCTTCAACAGATAACAGCCGCTGGCTCTGGGAAACAAAACTAGAACAATGTTCCTTTTGTCCTTCGGGGCTACGATAGAGTAAACTGTACTTTGCCCACTGAAGGAAAGATCAATCGTACCAAAAGTTTGAGCAAAGGACGTCCGGGAAGAATCGTCAGTGCTGAGTTGAAGCATTCAACCCCACAAGGTAATGGCACTGCGGGTTCTCAGGGTGATTCACCGAGGAGAGAGGATCACCCCCCCCCCCCCCCCCCCCCCCACATCACTGTTCTGAAAGAATAGAAAAACCCAGGCATGGGCCTTTTCAATTTGTCTGGGCTTTATGCTAGCCGACTGCATTGCCACCGTTCGTCATCACCAAGGATGCAGGAGGTCAAAGAGTCGTTCCCTTTCAAGAGGTGAATGGAATTCAGCACATCATTTGTAGGGGAGTAAAAACCATGTTATGAGCAATACACTTGGTTGCAATGGAACCCATTTCACGGGTAATAGGAATGTCCAAGTTGGGGGTCCTGTAATCTGAGTTCCCAGAAGTTTTCGCCAGCTCCCGCATTACAAGGGTCCTGTGTCAGCAGTTCCAGCTTAGACAGGCACTAACCGGATGGTCAGCTACAAGCAGACAAGCAGTTACACGGAATATGGTAAAACATTTGTCTTTTTGTTCACATTGACTTGAACTGACTGATTTTCTTCTATAGGAGTCTGAATGAGCCTGATCCTTTGCTATGAGGAGAGAATAGGACTGGAGTGTTGCCCCTTCTTCTTTTTGGAGGTCACTAAACGGTATGCCATGGGTCAGCAAGAGCTGCTGTACACATACATATCCGCAAAGCTGGACATGTAAATACAGACCGACACTCGCATATAATATAATGCTTGCACGCACACAAGAGAGATTGGGAGGCAAAATCCAATCAAATAGAAAGTGTTTGCTATGACTATATGTTTGTCCCAAGGATATTGTCTGTATAAAGGAAAGCAGTAGCCAGACAGCCATCAAATTGCCCTCTGGAGAAATTGTTTCACAAATCCTTGTGGCTAAATTGGAACAAACATGCAGCACTTTGACAAACTCCAGCTATGCAAGGATCCAGCCACAAATTGCTGCTACCAAAACTTCATGTCTGTGAGGTTAACCAGGCTTCTTGAGACAGAGTTATTTCTGATGCTCTTAAGCTCTGTGATGAGCACTAAATCACACTGTGGCATCCCACGTCAAACCCTACCATTGCATTGCAAGGAACCTGCGCAATATGCAGTATGCACGTCAAGGGCAACAGGCTGTGATAGACATAAATGTTATCGAGTGTATAAATGCCCCCCTCTGGCACTGTCTGTTCTTTGGATTCCTTTATTTTCTTTAGATTTTTGGGCTTTTATGTGACATGGAGCAAAGGTTGTCGAGATCTGGATTCGAACCCGCGACAGGCTGTCAGGCTGACATTGCAGCCTAGGGTGGCCGGACCACCACACTGGCGGCCCGGGCCTGTTCTTATAGACTCCGGTGCACATGGACCAGGGGTCATCACAAACAACATGCAGTGTATGTGTTGTTACTTACTTGATACTGACCATGATGCTGATGTGATTCTGACTTGATACTAACAACTGACCACCCTAACGTGCCATAATGTCTATTCAATGAGCTGCATTTTAATTAAATTGGTGTCCTTTCTTAATGTCACTGTATGTATACTCATACTGGCTATCGCGTGTTTGGGAATTCGATAATTTGGCGATGGAAGTCAGTTGCTTACTTGTACAAAATACGAACAGTATAATGAAAGAAAAAAAGATATGCCACAGACACAGACAAGTATTGTCTAAGTATACATTTTTTTTGTCTCTTCGGTTTTTGTGTCCTTTGTGTAACTTCTGTTTTGAGTGTCTGCCTGAAACTGGGAGGTCTGGGTTTGATCCCCGGCTGGGTCATACCAAAGACTGTAAAAATGGGAACCAAATAATGCCTCCCTGCTTGGCACTCATTATCAAGAGTTGGATTGAGGGTTAAATCAACTAAAATAAATTCCTGAAAGCGTGGCACGGCTGCGGCTCACCGCTCCCAAGAGATGGGTCAAATGTGGAGAAAGAAATCACACCTGTGTGAAGTGAGGGGCGCTCTTATCATCGTACATCATAATGACATAAAATAGACACTGCTTATTTGCTCTGACACTGATTCTCCATTCATTATCAATGGGAATTTGACAAATACATTTGTGGATGGTAACTAAAAGCATGGATGTAAGAGGGGCTAGCCACTAGCGCCCCTCAAAAATCTCGCATACAGCAATGGATGTCAAGATCATACCATTTGGGGTGCTTCTGCCAAGCAGCAGCAAGGTGTCTGACCTGACCTGACTCAAAATGAATCAGGAGAGAGCTTGGATCCAGAGTTCCCAGCTGGAGCTGTTCAGTGAACAGTGAGCACATCTTCTTCAGACCATGGTCGCCATCCTTTGGGAAGCACTCTGGCTAGTTACTGTAATTTTGTTTTGCGCCAATAACGTTGTGGCTGAAACTATACTTGTGATGTATGCAGGGTACGTGACAGGCAGCAAATGGTCAGGCTGACTGGGAATGGAACTGGGGACTCGCTGTAAGGCACTAGAGCCCACGTGAGATGCTGCTTATTGGGTGTGCCAATAGAAGATTAACGAATAAGGAGTTTAAGTATATCGTGGTCTTGTTCATATATATATATATATATGGAGATGCTGATCCTCATCTCAGCCGCCGTACACTCGACCGAGAACCGGTCCACATCTGCAAAAAGCAGTGATGCAACCCTTAGCTCACCGAGCTATATACCCTCTCCACCACAACTTCGCCTCGAGATCCTGTCCATGAAAATGACAAACAGGATAGGTGACGATGCACAGCCCCCACATCAAAACCCCCACCGGAAACAAATCTGACATACTCCCGAGCACACGGACACATGCTCTTGCTTTGGGTGTACAGAGATTGGATGGCCCTCAACAAGGTTCACCCCATATACTCCCGCAGCACCTCCCACAGAACCTCCACGGGGGCAAATAAACAAAACACATGTAGACCGGATATGCATACTCCCAGGCCTTCTCCGTGCAAGATCCCTGCGAGAGTATAGATCTGGTCAGTTGTTCCACGGCCAGGACGGAATCCACATTGCTCCTATTGACTATCGGCCCGGACCCTCCTTTCCAGTACCTTGGCGTAAACTTTCCCAGGGAGGCTATGAGTAATGTGATACCTCTGTAATTGGCACACACCCTCTGAGCTGAGCTGACCTCTGAGAGCTGAGCCAGAAGGCAAAGCTCTCTGTCTACCGAGCAATCTTCGGTCCTACTCTCACCTATGGTCATGAAGTATGTATTAACAGTTTGCAGAATTACAGTACATTTCGAGCACAAATATACACTTCTGGTTCGGGCATCTGGTTAGGATGCCTCTCAAGCGTCTCCCTATAGGGAGGTCCTCGAGGCACGTCCCACTGCGAGGAGATCCCGGGGTAGACCAAGGCGCAGATGGAGGGATTACGTGGACTCACTGGCCTTGGAACGCCTCGAGATCCCCCAAGAGGAAGTTACTAATGTTGCTCTTGGAGAGGGAAGTCTGGAGCTCTCTAGTGAAGCTGTTTCCCCTTCAAACCAACTACGGATAAGCGGTTGAAGATGGATGGATGGATATATATTTGATAATCAGTTATAAAAAATAATCTAATTTAAAATCAAATCTGTTTACAATCAGTTTTTGGTTGTACAACAGTATAAATTAGCATTAACAGTGAACATACGGCGGCAGCCTGATCTTAAAAGAGCATTTATGTCTGAAACCTGCAGAGGACAACTCTCACACTCAGCAGCTCCTGGCACTTTAAAGCATTTACTGCACACTTATCCCGTATAAGCTATGCATGCAAGTGATGAGTATGCAATGTGTTTAAACTGCCCCCTTTTACAGTATACTATACAGCATGTACTGTAAAACAAGTGTTTTTTTTAATGCAGGCCTGGGGCACAGGCCTACATTAATAGGACTGTGAGGCAATAAGGGTAATTGACACATCGGAAAACAGCCGATCTACAAGCTCACACCACGTCACGCTGTGACACATTGCAAGCTTGGAGATCAGCTGTTTTCAGTCCACATATATAATGGGCTAGTGTAGTGGAAAGTGCTAGCCTAGTGGAAACCACACAGAAGCTATAAACGGCATCTGTGGTAATTGCACTACGAGACACACCCATGCTTCCCCTGCTGCTCTCCCCAGTTTGAAAACTACAGCTGGGTGCCTCGTTCAGCCAAGTGTGCCATTTATTTGTCCCAGTTACCCCACCCTGCACGGAGTGTTGCACAGCCTACCACGCAATATATGCAGCAAAGTACACGTTGGTTTTTTTCAGTCAAAATATTTATTCAATACATTTGAAAAAATACTAGGCAATATAAATATTACAAAATGGAATACTCTTGTTTTTTTTGTCAATATAATTGAAGACTTAACACTGTTACCCTGGCAGTAAGGAGATTATAACATGGAAATTGACAGATTTGAGATGGTAGAGCTGTTACAGTATGTCATTCTACAGTTGTAGTGTTAAATACATGCAAATATGAAATCATAAACATATTAAGAAAAGGAGGAACCATCTGGGGTTGGGGAGGGCAAAAAAATGGAAATATGTCATACTGATACGATGAATATTTTAGATTCTTTTTCATGAATATGGGCCCAGAATACTTGCAGTAAGGCTTTCACAACATTTAACGGTTCATTTCTATAACTGTGCAGATTACAATAGTAGGCCTACAGAAAATCTGTACACTTCAGATTTGGTGTGTATTTCATTACCGCCATAGCCATCATGGAGGTACCCTTGATGCTTGCATATGTAAATACTGTAGCGATTACATTTGGACATGATGCATGCACATATACTGTACCCAGCAATGCATTCATACGGCAAAGGTTACTGCAGTCTGTTCCTTCTATGCAAACATGTTCATTTGTATATGAAAACGTACATTTCTGATACAAGATCAAATCTGATCATCAGAATTTCCCATTTCAGTGTATGCACATATTTCCACACACTTGTGTGACGCTCCATGCTAATGGCACACGGATAGGCGGAAGTGAGTGTTTCCCATATAGAGATCAAGTATCTGGATACTTGCGTCCTGAAAATTCTTGTTCTTGGTCAAGATGACCAACCAGTACACTTACTCAATTGCTGTGTTATCAAAAATAATTAGCTTGTTCTCTTGAGTAGAGATTGGTTGGCATATTACCAAGCATGTCTCTTGCTGTATAGACTGCCAGATATTTCCTTTTGCATTGTGACAGCTAAGACGAAAAATACATTAGAATTTCCCTTGGGGGTGGAGCAATTGCATAGATATTCTATGGTAGCTAAGGCTGTATGTTCTGAAGGCCACAATGAAAGTTACCACCTGTTACGATATATACTGTAAGTATATGCGTGATGCATTTTGAATCAGTCAAAACAAGTTCAGAGTAGACCTGAATTGTTCATTATTGCATATATTGTTCCTGTAGTACATGTAGATTTTGGTTCAGCTTGGTTCTGCTCTCCAGACAGAACAATGTGTACTTTGCAGCAAGTGGACTTAAAGGACACTGAAATAGTTCTGTCATCGCTTGCAAATAACAACTGCCCATTACCACAGACAGTCTTTTTCTTCACTACCAAACCCATGTATTATGAGTATGGCGCAAACCTGTGTGTGTGTGTCTTTTCCCAATAAGGCTAGCAAGAAGCCAGGACAACAAGGGCCTGGGTTTTGCGAGCGTGCAAGCCTGTCTTTACCATCCATCTTCCAGCAAATGCCCACAAGTTTTTGTTTTGTTTGGTAAGAGATTCACAGTTGTTGATCAAATGAGATTGATTCAGAATCATTCTTTCTGTTTTGGTTAACGTATTTGTCTCCTATGTTTTATACACCGTACAGCTTTACTGTATGTAATAAACCTTTCTCACAATGTAAGACTGAGATGAGATGAGAAGCAGGAAGCCACCAAACACGTCTGCTTTTCTTTGGTTGGGGAACGCATCCTGTGAGAAACACTGATATACATTCAACACCCTCAGATAAGAGCAGGAAGAATTCATCCAGAATCACATCTCCTTCTGTGTCCAATTGCACTTGTTGTTGACGAGAGCTTCTTGTTTCAGCACTTTGTTGTAACCGAGTCCTTGCTCATCGCTCTTTGGTCAATCTTGGCAACCAGAAATCTGAGCGAGTCGCCAGAAGATCGAATGAGCTCTCTCCCACTGTGGAGGACGGAAGAGAGGGACAGAGAGAGAGAGAGAGAGAAGAAAAGAGATGACAACTTAATAACAAGGAGAGAACATCAAATTAGTGTCTGCGTGCAATGGCAATTTCTCTGGCCCCAGAGCTGTCTCAACCCACTACTTACACGTGGTATTCCATGCCAACGAGGCTGATGCCATTAACGGCCAGGATTCGGTCGCCAAGTCTCAGCTTCTGACACTGAGCAGCGGGGCTGTTGGGCACCACTGACTTGATATAAATGCCACTCATCTTAAGAGGGGTTTTCTGCATCGAGTGAAACGTACAGGAGATCAGTTACAATCAATGAACGCTTTACAATCACCTGTGTCACTGTAAGTTATAAAGGGGACATGACTCCCTCATTGTTGCCCAGCTGATACTTGTTAATTATTAGAGTAAGTGCTTGTATTCTTACCGATCCATCTACGAGTGCCAGGCCAAGCCCATGAGGACCCCTCTGGAGTTCCACTGTGAACACTTCCTCTCCATCTTCATCCTCCACATTTCCATTCCTCATCTCTGCACTTTCACCAGCTGCAACAGAGCGTACACACACACGTTATTTAATTGGTCGACTCGGCAGCGTGCGTGCACAAGCAATTTGCGACATTATAGCCCTGGACACACAGACTTCAGACCCATTTCTAGACAGCTTGCCTCCTACGAAGCCACACCGGACCAAAATGCTTCCAGTGTTCAGTAACCTTGAACGAAGAACTGGAGGCCATAACTGGATTCAGTGAACACTATTCTGCAGCCCTGGATCATCTTCTACAGCCCTGGTCTTGTTTCTGGCTAATTCCCCTGTCTCTTAGCATCATCAGAGAGTAGAAACTTTAGTGAATACAAATGTAAAGGTTCACCAAGAGGCAAGGACTTCATGGTGAACCCCAACAACCTCCACACACACACACGCACGCACACACACACACACACACACACACACACACACACACACACACACACACACACTTGTTAAAACATGCTCAAATATCTGGTTCTTATTAGTGCACAGTTGCTGGCAGTAAATCCTAAGAGATTTTCGTTTAATAAAATACTTCTTCAAAAGATCTGGCTGGCATACATTAAATTAAAGTATTATGAAATGCAGGCTGTCCACAGAGGCCCAGGTTTGCTTAACGATTCGCCAGTTGTTGGCGGGTGGGAGACCGACCCTATCCTGTAGGCTCTGTGCATATAGACAGTAAGGGTGGCTCTGGGTTGCCATCATAGAGTAATAAAAGGATAGAGACCGAACCGGCGCGTTAGCGTTCCCGCTGGGAATCCCCTCACCTGTGCAATTTCCAGCCTCTGCCTCAGCCAATTGATTGCCATGGCAACCCCACACGGGCCACACCTGACAATTGATTAGCCTACTTAACCAGTCCACTTGATAACAGGTATTATTAGGTTCCCAAGTTGCATCATTCTCAAGTAGGCCGGTAGCCGACGGGCATTGAAAAGTACATTGAAAAGGAAACGCATCAAATTAACTGGAACAGGACATGCATGGGTATGAAACCGGGTGCATATCGTTAGTCCCACGTCCCAATATTAGTCCCAATAATCCGACATTACTAACCCTACCCTAAACCTGACCCTAACCGCATGCGGAAGCCACGGGTGTCGGACTAACGGGACGTCGGACTAACGTGTGCCCCCCCTGGAAACCCAGGACCACATTTATGTCACTTCAGTGGTGACTCCAACTGGTGTGGGATCTGGGGAAGATAATGTGAACCTCCGTGTGTGTGATGCACTCATGGTGAAACTCCTCACTGTCAGGTGGTTGTCTACACCCTCCCCCCAAGGACAACAGTGGGGGTTGCGGCAATGACGGGATAACTAAAGATAAATTAAGATTATTATGAAATTACGAAACTGCTGCTGTGCTGCTCACGCAATAAGAAATCTCAGGCTCACATTTCCACAGCTTGTTACAACAACCATGCAGCAGCAGTTGTATTCCCAAATGCAATGTTCCCACCCCTCAGCTCTGCCCCTCCTCCCTGGACTACTGACATGCAGCCTGTCTGGTCTGCCCCCCATGCAGGACCTGCCCAGAACAATGCCTGCTCCGATTAAGATTCCACGCACCAACCCAACTGTAAATTCCCATGACGGGTCAGCCACTGCTCTTTTCTCTCCTGACATCACCACCTCTCTGGAATTCTTGGGGCTAGATTAAAGGATTAGCAAAGCTTCCAAAATAATGTTACCCGTTAGAAGCAGAAAAACGCAGAGGTAGAACAGGAACTCTGGATGTGAGAGGCCAAAGTTAGGCTCTGTGTGGCGAGATGAGGTGAGCTGTGTCGTATGCAACAGCCACGGGAGGTTGCATATCGGAACACAGGCTGCCCTCAAAATAATGATCAATCACCTCGCAAATAGAGTGACATGTCATTACGCTAAATGACTTACGACAGTGGGGAATGTGATAGATGGACACAGCTATGTGATATTGGATGGACACAGCTACATTTAATAATGAGAATGTAAAAATTGTAAAGCAGTTAAATTAACCCCAGGTAAGCTTGTGTGCAGTTAAAGAAATATAGATTACACATTAAAATCCCCAATTAATTTAACTCAAGACTTTGGACCCATGGCTTTTACTATGTATATGCAGCCACTTGAACTCCCTTATTCCGGGAGGAATATTCAGCAAAAATATAATGAATAATTCAGCAGATATTTGACCTTGTAGATCGGCTATGTTTGGTGAAGAGATTGTAACTTGTAATTCAAGTCCAGTTAACTAAGACTAGAGGGTTTAAACCATTCAAATTGGGTTAAAGTGGTTCAAATCTTTCTGTAAGTGCACATACCCTCACCAGCTGGTCAGCAAACCCATAGACTGAATTTGTTCAGTTCACTTTATAGGTCCCCTTATTTTTCCTAACTTTGGTTTTTAAGTTCCCAAAAAAGAAAAATCTTTCATGAATACCAAAATTCAATGATTTTTTTCAGAAACTTCATGAAGAAATAAAATTAAAATCTAAGAAATTCCATACATTTGAAGAAAAGAAGTAGTGAAAATAGCCGATCTACAAGCTCACAACGTGTGACGGTTCCCTGGGTATTTTGATAATAAGTTGTCTGGTTATGGTTTATGTAATGTTGTGTTTTGCCCTATCGTATTTCCTGTTCTTTTTTTTGTCAAATAGGATTGAGCTGCTAATAATGATCAAGCGGCTCACACCTGGGCCCGGGTGTTGACGCCCTATAAATGCCTGCTTCCCCAGTTCTTTCAACATTTTGGTTCATGCAACACGAAGTCACGCACCCACCCACACTTCACACATACACACACTACACCACTGACAACTGATTTCCACACCTCATTTGTTCATTAGTCCCTTGGCAACCCCTAGGTCTGGGTCATAACACATCATGACTCGAAGCGGCGCGTTATGAGCTTGTAGATCTGCTATTTTCATAGTTTGGGTCCCAGGAGAATGTCTAATTTCTGTTTTGGGTCACGGGGCTAAAAAGTTTGGGAAACACTGTCTTAGACCAATTGGGGGCTTGGGCAGAGCGGCAGACCATGTGTTTATCAACAGGAAAGGCCAGGCAGAGCCTATCTGATGTTCCCTGCATGAAGAATTTCCATTAAGCAAGCTTTTGTTTGCCTCTGACGGGAGACGATAGCCGCTTCTTTGATGCTACAGCAAATCAGAGAGATCCTGACACATGTTATGAACAGATTGCAAAAGCTTTCCTGAAGCAGAGTGAACTGAGCTTGTGGCCAATTTGCGGCATTGGTGATTTAATATGCAGTACCAATCTCAGCGGGGTGAACTGTGACTATAGAGGGTATGTGTGTGACATCATCATCATACCTGGAAGTTATGAGGGAACGCCCACTCAGTGGCAAAAAAAACCTCAGTAATTGTGTAGTTTTCGAAAGGACATCACATTAGTGAAGTGTCTTGTTTTTCTCCTAGAAGCCAATACGGACAGTCTCAGAGTTTGTTCTAGGGTCCATTGGTTCCATTTTGTACTAGGCTACACTCACATAGTCACCTTGACAGATCCTGTTGTTGTACACACACACACACACACACACACACACACACACACACACACACACACACACACACGATATGTCATATAATAGCACAATTCTGGAGATATAATGCAGCAGCTGGTAATTAATTTTATATGTGTGGTGGTGGTGGTCCACAGAATAAGAAAATCGCAGATATACAAGCTCCCAACGTGTGAAGATATGAATATGATGCCGTGTGAGCTTGTAGATAGGCTATTTTAACAATTTTATGTATTTTTGATTATTATATATTTTGTAAAGGAATGGTTTTGGTCATACAAGGTTTTCACCTGACAGCAATCAGTCAGTTTGACCAGATTGAATTCAAATTGGCTACTATGAGTATGAGGTTTCCACTTGACAGCACTCACTCAGTTGGTTTGAGTTGGTTTGATTTACCATGCTGCCACGTAGTGGGAGCTGGTAAAAACTCATTATATATAGACTCACTGTAATTGTTGTTCTGTTTAGTGTAGTCCTAGTGAAGGTACAAATAAGGTCTAAATAAAGATCATCGAACACAATTGTTTTTATTTCCCTCATTATAGTAACTATAGAGCAGTGCCCGTGGGGCCTCTACAGCGGTGCCCGTTGGGCACTGGTCTACTTGGAACGATGCAAGTTGGAAGTGCATGCCCCACCCAGATATTATGGAGTTCTTTGTCAGGCATGCCCAAATATGGAGTCTATACAGACGTCAGAATGATGTCAGAACAGGCCAGCTCCATATACTGTATGGACCCTGGTCAGGGGCCCTGTCCAGAGCCCGGGCAAGGGGCCTTTTTGGGGGCGGTTCTGGACAACCGTGGGTCCGACCAACTCGACACCGGCCATTGCACCCCCTGCGGTGGTGTGCAACGCGTGTGTGGAATTTGAAGTCTGTGGGGCGAACGGTTCTCGAGTTACGTGGATTACACACACACACACACACACACACACACACACACACACACACAGAGACTTGGTGCATTTATAGATAGATAGATGCAGCATGGAATTTGGAGATTGTCCAACATTCACTGTTATTTCTTTTGTCTGGACTGAGGAGGAGTTCCCTCACTTTCTTCCCCCAGAGTGTGTTGGAGTACAGAGACCTCAGATCCGACACGTCGAGTCCCTTCCTGTCACTTCTAGAAATGACCTCATTACTGAGCCTTCTAAAAACAATAGGGGCTGAGGAGGAAACGGTGTTTCCTCTGCAGCGAATCCACCCTGTGGGGAGGAACGCAGAGGCCACAGCCTTTCATTTGAAAGGCCTAACCTGCAGCCCCGTTCTCCATCCAAAGTCAGTAACGTTGAAGGGCGCGGGACGCTGGTGGAGACCGGCACTCCACCTCTTTTATGTGGGGCACCGGGGAACCCTTATGTGGGCTTGAAGCCACAAGGGACAAAATATGCAAAAGGTCTACCGGGTCAGATCTCTAAATTCTTTCCCTATTGGAGTCCATCAATCATAGCTGGTTAATTGGGTGGAGGTGGCACCAGTGACCTCGCTTCAGAGATGAGATATGGCCAACAAAGTTTGAGTCGCGGTAGCCATATATGCAGTGGACAGATCAGTTTAATCAAAAGCTGCTGTGTAAAGGCAAGTCGTGAATGGCTGCTTTGTGACGCTGTCACTGAGTTAATGATCCGCGGTGACAATTTGGGTTGCTCCTCTCTTCCTGGTTTCTTTGTTCATGTACATGCCCTCATGTGCTCATCAATCATCTTTTTGAAAATGGCTTTCAGTAAATGTGTTTCAGCTGTTACTGAGGTTTTTATAATGCCTCCTCCTCTGTTATTTATGTCAGCTGTCTGATCTGCTCCTCGCATTCGGAGTTCTACAGTAAAGGCTCAGTGTGTGTCTGCCTTCGGAATTACCTTTGTTTTGTTGGCGAGCCCCTTCCTGCAGGTCTGCCTCCAGTTCAGACAGCTCCATACCCTGGGGGGTATTAGGTGGCGTAAGCAGGCAGGACGGGTCCAGGGCCATACTCTTGTGACAGCCCAGGTCGGCTTGACCTGGGAGGGTGTTCTGAAGCTCCAGGCTCTTCAGCTTCTGGGTCAGTACCGCCTCACAGCAGCTCAGGTCACCATGAGATCCACGGGGTTGAGGGGCTGTCCCAGGGGAGTTGAGGTCCACATCTGCCCTCAGGCTGGGGCAGGTAACGGGGTCGGAGACCGCCTGATGAGCAGGATCCTGAAAGACGGCAACGGAGGGTGAGGTTGTAGACTGGCTGTCTGCGGTCGTCCCGTTGAGAGTCTGCAGGGGGGCATAAAGTCAATAAATAACAGATGGGGAAACCTCAAAGTGAAATGTCTCGTTTGCTAAGCATAACCCAGACTCCCAACGGCTTCTCATTATAGGAGTAATGTTGGGTCAGAGAGTCGTTTACCTGTTGTGCAGGATCAAGTTTAGCTTGCGTTTCCCTGCAAGGGAGACGCCGTATGAACTCTTGTAGCTGGCCGAGCTGTTCAAACAGACCAGGCTCCACGATGGGTTTACCCAGCTCAAGGTGAAATGTGTTGCTCGGCAGGATGAGTGGCGGGTGGCTGTCGAAACTCTCTAGGATGTCGGCTACAGGATGAGAGAAAGACATGACCTCATCCATCACAGACATGACACAAGCGTTCTCATGAAACTCAACCCTGTGACTTAAGTAAACCGGTTTTGTTTTTAATTATAGGTTAACACTTGATTAATGGCAGCCACACTGGGTACATAGGACTCAAGCTGGTGGTTGCTGGGTCAAGTGCTGGGGCTTTTCCACAGCAGGGTATTGGGGAGGAGGAGGGGGGCACAGGTGCCAGAAGAAGTGGATTTAACAGGCAACCCCTTAGATTGAAACCGATTGGTAGAGACAGGTTTCAGGACAGGATTACAGGGGTGCAGAAGGCTTACTATTGACAAATGCACGTAGGTATTGTTGGTGCATGAGTGCAAAATTGGTGAATAATATAAACGATATATTATTTATATACATATGTACGAGTGTGGTATGTGCACAGGCTGACGAATAGTGCTGAATTGCATGGGTGTGTATGTGTTCGTACACCTACCGGTCCTGACAGCATCCTCTGCATCCTCTACGGATGGCGTCCATCCAGAGGGGCAGGCCTTGCTGGAGTTGTACTCTCGCAGCATGTGATGCAGCTGGGCAGCGTTGAGGGCAGCAAACTCTGTCCTCAGAGAGCTCCATGATGCCTGGTGGGGACATATAGAGGGTATGCGCATGCTTAAAGTGAATGGCACGTCGAGTGGCAAAGCAACATGCAAAGTGAGTTTGACATTGTTTAACGTTGTTTAATGCAATCAGATAGGACTTTTCTGTTTGGATGTATGAGGCTGTCAAGGCCAGAAAGTAGTTTTTTGCCACTCAGTACAGTAGGCGTTCCTGCATAACTTCCGGGTTTGATGATGATGTCACACGCATAACCTCTATTGGTAGAATACACAGCACATTTTGTCAGAAATACACAATAACTGTCGTAAAAAGCTGCCATCATCCATTGACTTAAGTCGACTGGCAATAAAAGAGTATTATCCCACCATGTTTATTTCCACAAAAGGAAACCAATTGATTTCTACTATTATTGCATACTATTTGTATGCCAAATGTTTCAAACCAATGATTAGATCTAGAAATTGCGTTTGTCAAACCAGTGGCAGTTCTGATAAGAACATCTCCTGAGGAAAACACTCCTAGGTCTGGTATGTGACACTTATTACCAACCAACTCCACAGACTACAGTTGCACTTCAGGTTTCCTCACATCAGTTAAAGCCTTAAGTAAATCATACTTTTGCTACAGTATGCTCCATTGTCCCCATACGTGTGTATGTTAGAGTCAAGTTTCATTCAAGTATTTCCAGTTATGAGTAAGTGAACTTTATTTGACTTTTCATCATCTCTCTACTTGGCCTCTTGTGAAAAAAATCCCTTATCTGAAGCCATTCTCCTCCTGAAACGACCTGAAACGTTTGCAAGGACAGGGATACAGGTGACTCATCTGACAATGAGATCACTTGACAAGCAGGTGATTACTGATACACCTGTACTAACAATAATGTGAGAAATGTCAGGCTAATCATTCTGTCCGCTCACAGCTGAACTGGAGGACATAACAGTGCACCGAGCGTGTCAGTGCAGTAATGGAAACCTACTTTAAGAGTCCCAGCTCCACTCCAACATGGCAAGGCTTGCACACAGAGTTTAGCCGTTTAAAGAATTTATTTTACTTTTGGTGCCATGTCTGAGGTTAAATGTGTGACAGCCACGTTTGTATGTGATATATTGCATTATGCAGAATGGCTGTAGTTAGATGTCAAAACAATTCGTGTGCCACGTCACGAGTACAACCGACAATAATAGTGTCAGAAAAGCCACTTCAGCTCTTGCAGCCCCAGTTCTCCAGATGGAAAAGTTAAAACATGACGAGGGTGTGTGCTCTGTTTTTATACAGACCACAAAGTGACCTCATGCCGTGAGTGATGCAAAAAAGCACCCGCCTCCTAGCAACCACCCAGTCCCACGAATAGAAGAGACGTCTCCAGTGGGGTGGAGTGGTTCTTTACCGAAGAGACATTTCAGGCTGGCACCATGACCACTAGTCACACACTATAAACAGGTGTTAGCCTGAAGCTCCGTTCAGACCGAAGAAGCTGCTTTAAAAAGCAGAAGCTAGCTTCTGCTTCTTCGGTCTGAATGGGGCTTAAGACTGGAATTCTAGCCCCATGGCTAACCTGTTTCCTCCAGATATGGGACTTCCACTTTCTTTGATGTGTCGCCCACTTGGCGCCTAAACTCTGACTCTTAAACCATTTAAGACCCGAGGCAGAGTCTACAAATGCCTTCAAAATCAGTAATTCTCACACTTAAAAGATTTTTCTAAAATGTTCCAAAAATAACAGATGTACAGCTTGCAGCGTGACACAAAGTGACATGCTGTGAGCTTGTGTATCTGCAATTTTTGAATAGACAACACAAAAATCTAAAAAGACACAAAGGTTTTCCCAGTTTTAATGGGTTAACTTCACAAAAACTATGCCTAAACCTAACCTTAACTCTACCTCCACTAACATTATGCCGCCCTAACCTTAACCTCACAGAAACTATTCCTAAACATAACCCCACTAACACTATGCAAAACCCTACCCTTAACCTCACAGAAACTATTCCTAAACCTAACCTGAAACCATTTAACCTGGCGAAACAACCGGGAAAAGAGTCCAGCTCCAGATATACAGCAGTAGGTGGATTCTGAGAATGGGGTCATAACGAGGTTCAGTGCTCCAGCTGCATGTTTTGGCGTACGATGAGGTTGCTTTGGGAAAATGCAAATTCTTTACACTGAAATCATATTATCCTCGAGCAACACTATCATGCAATGAAGTACAAGTTAACCTTTATTGAAGTCAGCTGCCATAGGAAGGTATATGCTTTTCATTTTATTTTGTACTTTGTACATTATGTTATGCTTAATGTTTTCCATTTCTTTATGTAATGAAGCATGACAACTTCTTAGTCATGATATTGTGTAAGTTTAAATCATATTTTATATATTTATTTTCTATTTACCGGGTATGTTGTTTTTGATCTACAGTACACTCTTACTCTTAACCTGTTATCTCCTGTGTTTCACTCTTACTGCTGCTACTGCTGCTATGACATCCGAATAGGCCCTCAGGGATTAATACAGATTGATTCTTATCTTAAAGGGTGACTCAAACATACAGCTCTATGAGAACACTGAAAGGACAGTGGAAGAACATGGCGTTTCTAAGCCCTTCCTGTGTACTGTTTCCATGGGATGAGACAGGGAACTGGCATTCTCATGTGATTAGTAAACCACCCAGCACCATTTCTGTGACATCCGTGTTGTGAAATGAGGGGGACTTGGGATATGAACTTGTCGATGAGCTTGTCATGAGCTTGTAGAAAGCAAAACTGCTTTGTTTCAAGCATAATATATACAGTAGTATTAAAATCCCCTGCATGAGCATACTGTCAACAGTCCTTTAACAGGTTCATTATCATACTTATCATTTGTCTGTGTTAATCAAACCCAGGAGCGGATGTGCTTTTGGGATATAGTGTGACCTTTGGTATCTCCCCTGGTGTACCTGGTCACTGTTTATACGGTGGTCCCTCTTTATGGCTCTGAATACCTCACAGTGTTTACAACCAGCCGAGGAAGAGCTCAACTTCCTTCTCTGGCACTTAAAGAGTGAACAACATCCCCGTTGAATGGTTAAGAAAGAAGTGAATAGTGTTATACTTAAGGGAAGATTAACCACCCTTACAGTATGTACCTCGTTGCAGGCACAATAGCAGAAATTAACCGAACTACAAGCTCACATGTCGTGACTTATGATGAAACGTGAGCTTGTATACATACAGTATGTACTATTTTTGAATGGGGCAGGCTACCACTTGAAACCAAAGCAATAGTGAATGTAAACAAATGCATAAAAACATTACAGTAGCAATTGAGTACTACCATCTTTGCTTATCTGTATGCTCTTGAATTGAGGGCAACTGAATGGTAATAAAACAGTCATAAACTTCCATTGTTTGCCGTCTCAACAAACTTTAGTGATGTCATGTCATGTGAGCTGTTGGGCACATGAGTCACTTGGCTGACGTCAAGTGTAAATAGGAGATCAGCTCTATCACTTGTAATATCTTCTGTATTGGTTTAGATTAGAAGAGATACACTGTATGCAGCTCAACATGATTATGCGGTTTATACAGTATGATGTTGGCATGTTAAATACTTGAACCTTCTATTCTTAGTCAAAATTAACCCGAGTTCTACAAGATCTCACCGCATCACGTTGGTGAATGTTCAAGCAGTTAATTCTGTGCACCCAGAGGTGTGTTTAAATCGCAGAGCAGTGACTCATCACGGCTTCAGTCTGGCACCTCAGGGATGTTTATTTTTATTTATTTTTAGGGCTTTTCTGAGCGTCAATGTTTAGGTACAGTGGAGAGAGACAGGGAACACAGTGATAGTAGGGAAGTGACATGCAGTAAATCGTCCATCCAACCGGCAATCGAACCAGGGACTTTTTGTCAGGCATTAGAGCCCATGTGGTATGTATGTACCCTAACTTCGCCCACTTATTTTTGTGTACGGCCGTTGCAACGCACCCGATGACGCGAGTTGGCGCATTTTCAAAGCTGGTCCATCTGCAAACAACAATTCTATAATTTATAGGAAACACTCTGAAATGATTCAGTAGAGTTTACAACAACAAGGATATCAATAATTGCTCTTGGAAGGGCAGCTTAAAGTTCACCGACCTCACCCCGAGGACGCAAGGCGTTGTAGGCCTTACATCAACCACATAAACATAACATAACTGATGTTGTACTGACTATCTTAATACAATGAAACGTTCAGACTGACGCACACGCCATGACTTGGAATACTCCATCTGTGGAAAGACAAACAGGAAAAGGAGAAGAGGATGTCCTCTGACCTGCAGGAGCGTTTCTTTGGGTGTGGCGAGAAGATTGACGGCAGCGGAGAGCTTCTGGAAGAACTCCGTGGCCAGGTCACCCAGGCCGATGCTCTGAAACCAGTCCATCAGCAGGTCAAGGTTGGCCCGGATCTGCACCCCTCTGGACCACTGGTAGAATCCACCTCCAGAACCTATACCCAACAAAGAATTATACAAATGTATAAAAAAACATTTAGAGCGTGTATACATTGTTTCTGCTATTCTTTTGTTAATTTTACTTCATCAACTTCCAATGCACATTATTCCGTTGCTTAAGTAACTTTTTGTAACTCTGTGGTATTAAAAAAGTGGTATACAAATGCAGATTATAATTGTTATTATTATAAATTGTTTCCTTACAGAGACTTCACCCATTTCTATTTAATAATGCTCACTATAAGGCACCATTTCTGTCTACTCACACCGTGTCTCAGAGGTAGGCTGTGAACAGTTCGGAAGGCTGCCTACCAGTGACATCATTAGTAGGCAGGTTTGGTGATTTGAAAGAGAAAAATATATGAGTGAAAACAGTGGCTTCTATTTCCATGAAGGGAAAGGCTGCCGTTTTTATTAGCTTGCATTCCCCATCGATGATGTCCATTGGTAGGCAGGTTTCTAAACTGTCCATACAGTCCACAGAATGAGTAGACGCAAATTGTCAAGGTACCTTCAGAGTTCCTTGAGTGGGTTCTAAATGGGGGGTGTACAAATTTGGTTCCATTTGTACACTCTGAGTTATGGAGGTCCTTGAAGTTAAAAAGGTTGAGAATCACAGACAGTGCTTCAAACAATGCTAGTGAGGAACAGGAGGAACTAGGTCTAGGCAGGTCTCACCTCTCTCCATGAGGGCATTGAAAAGCGACGCGTTGGTAAAGAAGAACAGGTAGGCACAGAGCTGTAAGGAGATGTCGGGGTGGACCTGGAATGCGTTGAGCAGCTTTAGAGCCTCTTTGAGAACATCCTGGATGCCACTGACTCCGTCAGGCACTCGCAGCTGCCCACTCTCTGAGAAGGGGTTTCCGTCCAGTACACCTGGCAGAGCTGCATACATGCTCTGGGGAGAGAAAGACATCACATTTACATTCCTTGACACACTCTTACTTTTATGGCTCTTTTTGATTACAATTTCCAGCACCTGTGAAAGTTCTGTGATACAGTAGTTTTCCTGGTTAGTTTTCCATTATAACCAGAACCACCCCAGTAATGGCAGGTAGGGGATTTTTTTTTTTTCACATTCCGTTCTCAGCCAATCAAATCATCACAAATGTGGTACACACAGACACACAAAGCTGGGCATACAGGTAGGAGGGGCTAGCGCGTAGCCGTGTTGTGATGTGTTGCTCCTTTTTTACGTTTGAAAGTATAAAATGGAGATACGGTGGTTAAAAATGTCAGCGATGTGTTGCTCTAATGTTTGGTTCCAGCGCCATCGGGTCAGACCAGTCCAGAACAACAGCACAGCTGAGTAGGACCCACATTGTCTTCTCAGAACCTTGTCTGAAACCGAGCCCTGTATGGAAAGAAATCTAGAAACCATTTGTTTTGTCTTGTAGTTGAAAAGAGAATTAGAATTTTTTGTGCAATTACAGTACATACACGTACACAGTAGCAGTTGTTCATTTGAAATGGTGCATAGGCTAACTCTATCCGACTGTCTTTGCTGTTGACGTCTTCAGCAAGACAGCAAAACATCCTGCCAAAAATGTCTCTTATCAAATGAGTGGCAAATAATGGACATCACACTCACATCCATATTTTTGTGGGGCGATCAACCAGAGGCAGATTTCCCCTTTACAGATATGGCCTTTGTAGTGCTAAAGACCCGGAAAATGTCCACTCCAAGTTCTGACATTGCCAATTTTCAAACCAAGCGGTCGTCGGTTGCTGATGGAAATCAAATTGTGATAAAGCTGGTACAGGAGAGGGGGTGGGGGGTTTATTCCAATTAGAAACACAGAGTACAATATGTTCTCTTCTCCATAAGTTAAACCCTTGTTTGCCCTCAAAGGCCTCCTCCTGACTATACTCGTGGTGATTATGCTTTCTTTTTTCCCCCTTGCCGTTTATGGTCAAAGCCAGAGAGGTCCAGAGAATGTGATTATCAGCAAGAACATACAACAGTGAGAGTCTGAGTCAGGAGGGAACTCACAGAACATAATGGCCCAGTGAGAGGAAGGCTTTTACAGAACATACAGGATATTTGGCAGGAAAACGTGTTTCCCATGCAGTGCACAAAGCAGATATAGAATAGGGGAAGCAAGACTGGAGACAAGGAGGGTGAAGAATATTAGGTACATTCATTCAATCAGTCAGTCAGTGCGCTAGGGCCGATATTTCGAACCAATAACTTGCACAGTAATAATTGAGTAATTGAGAAGCAAGCTTCTTTTTTTTAATCGACTAAATCAATTAGCCTGATTAACCACGTAACACTGTATTATACTTCATTGTACAATGGTGGCATAACAAATCGTGAAAATGGTGCAAACATTGCTTAGAGATTAGAGATTTGAATCTATAATCCCAGTACATGATCCTGTTTTAATCCTGTTTAATAGACACTTGCTTAACACACAGAGTACGGATGTCTCTCAACCATAACGGAACATAGAGGCTCAAGACGTCTTAATTCTTCAAGACCTCAGCACTTTCCCTGAACACGACCTTACTGTTATTAGTTCTCACTGACATCCTGCTCTTATCACCAGTCCTGATACAGTGCCATTGTTTCACATCCATTACATTAGCCATTAAACATAAACACACACAGTCAGCAAACTTATGCACGCATACGAACATACACTCAACAAACGCATTACACACACACACACACACACACACACACACACACACACACACACACACACACACACACACACACACACACACACACACACACACACACACACACACACACACACACACAATGACCTCAGATGCTACGAGAGGAAGACCATTAAAAACCTGGGTGCTAGAATCACAATCACACCGCATTCCTAACATCACAGGTCACTTAATAGATTACTAGCAGGCTCAGCAGAGCTACAGGTGCTGGCCAGTTAATGATGAAGTCTAGGTGTGAACAGAATAGAGGTATTTTAAAGATAGGAGTAATGTGTGAGAGAATGCAGAGTAAACATTTGTTATTGAACTTAAGCACGCCAGCCTTGAGAAAAAATAAATACGTCTTGATAATAAGAATAAAGGCGCCATAATATAATAGGAACAGCAGGAAACAGACTCTGGGGCTAGGTTGCCATTCTTTTCTGGTAAATCCTTCCCTCACTATTCTCTTCGGTCTCAGAAGAACCAAATTACAGTATACCTACATAATAGGTATAGGTATACTGTGTGCATACAGTAGCACAAAGCCTATTGCCTACACTGGAACAGTTGAGGGCAAAAAACAAGTTGAAATGTTTTGTGGAAGATGTTACTGCAGAGAATGGACCATATTCACACGGTGGCCATTTTGCTCTTCTTATAAAGACTTGTCGGGGTGAATAATGGTTAGTGGAGTTGGCGAGGGTTCAGAATGATATTGGCAAATTTCTCCAACCGTGCTTGGCTAGTTGGGAGTTGAATAACCTTGAAAGTGAGACGTAAACAATATAGCTTTTTCACAGCAGCAATATTGACATAAAATAATAGGATAATGCTATACGTTACCAAAAACACTATTATGTTCCATTTAGTGTAGCAAAGTCTTTCCAGTGAGCCAACATTTACAATAGCAGCACCCTGACTCTGTTTGACCTGAATGATTACAACGTGAATTAGTATCATTGATAACACCAGTGTTTACCCTTCTATTTCATGGCCTGTGAAAACTGAACTATCATTTCCTAGTTGGAAAGGAATATGTCACTGGCATCTGTTCTGTTATGAGACATAAATCTGTCTCTCTCTCTCTGGTCATCCAAAATAACAGCAGACTGTTCCTACTTCCTTCCCTCCCTTCCTTCAACAGTCACTAGTCAGGGTTGGCATGGTTACGGCCGGGTGTCTCCAGTGCCCCAGTCGTGGCTTGTCTGAGGTGTGGTCTGAGGTACGACAGTGATGGAGCTCTGTTTAAGTGATATAGCCTTTATTTAATGAGCGCTTAACATAGACTCCCATAAATACAAGCAAGGAGTGCCTTCCTGTGGCTTATTGTTAAACAGGATCGTCTGGACTGGTCTTGTGTTCGACAACGCTACAACCGTGTTACAATGCAATTCAAGGGTAGTTGTGAAAGATCCCTTGCGGTATTGGTATTCTAAAAAAGAGTTCCCACGAAAGTACAGGTTGTAGGTTTGTTATGCAAACTTCTAACCTTGGGAGACGAGATTGGCTTTGTTTATATTCTGAATGGAAATAAGGACAGTCTGCCTTGCACACTATCTGACATGTCTTTCCTGACCAAGAGTGCCAGAAAAGGTCAGTTTCCATTGGCTTATTGTGGTTTTTATCCTGAAATTATCACTGTGTTTACTTTACAACACTCCATGTCCTGTTTCACATGGAGTCCAAACAGGAATAGTGAGGAAATTGTGAAATTACAATTGTGAAAAAGTTTCTATATAGCGTGTGTGTGTGTGTGTGTGTGTGTGTGCAGTCCAGTTTAGTAAATATATACATTCCTCCAAGACCACTATGCTCTCAGGATGCCGGAAAACTCACAGTCACTCACAGTTTTGTACTATAAATAAAATAAACTGAATTGAAACTGAACATACACTTTAACAGTTGTACTGCACAATTCATTTCAGCTAACCTTGGTCAAGTAGTAGACAGACTGCTGGAAGGTGAACATGATGACTTCCTCCAGAACTGTCATGGCTTCCTCGCAGGCTGTCCGCGTCGTCATCATCTCAGAGTCCTGTAGGCCTAGCGACAGATAAAGACATTCAGCTATGTCTCATAATACAACTACAGATGTACAGCAGTCATGAAGTGACACCCAGAAATATGTTTAAGCGCCATTGAAAAGTCACCTGATGCCATGTAGTACACAAGGATAGAACTCTTTACAGGTATATGTTCAAAGACACATGAGAATCCCCCTTTGCACTTCGTTCAAAGGCATAGAAGAATCCCCTTTGCACTTTGTTCAAAATGGCGGCAGCCAGCCAGGTTCCCATGTGCGTCTTACCTTCATCCTCCTGGTCTTGCCTCCAGGGCAGCATCTGAGGGACCTCATGCTGCACAAAGTGCAGCAGCTCGATGGAGTTGGCCATCCAAAGCAACAGAGGCTGCAGACCTGGGATCAGCTCTTCCATGCTCAGCAGCTGCATCTGTTCAGTCTCCTGAGGCTGCCCGTCTGCCGAACTCCTGAGGTGAAGACAAAACATGTCCTTACTGTAAGAGTTTGTTTAGAGCACTTATGACGTCAATCGTTTGACTTTAATGGTTGTTTATGGCAATAACTGACGTTATGTGCCAGATATAAATACATATTTTAACTAATATTATTTCATGCAAGAAACAAGCCAGGATGGATAAACCTCGTTATGTAGCAGCCTGAGCCAAGTCTATGTACCCCCGTACAGGTATTTTGAATGAGGATTCTTCATGGAATTCATGATTCATTCGACAGTCACTCCTAGTATTGTCTTTGTGTCAATGTCACATGATGTCTGTGATGTACCCTTGAGTTATAATCCACATTTTTACTTCTCCTTAAAAGAGTTAATTAAAACATGAATAACACATATTTGGCTAGTTAGGAATTCCTCTTGTTAAAGCTGTTTTCCTCCAACAGCTGACATGACCATGACTCATTCTCATTAAATGTGTTTCTGTTCTCCAATCTCCTTGTTCCCCCTCCCCATCTCAGGTCGTTTGGTTATATGTGACAGTCAAATCAGATTTTGAAGTTCCCTTACATGCAGACACCAAGGGTATGGGTGCCAAATGTCTCAATGTCAACAAGTGGTGCTACTTTTCCTTTCTTTGTAAACGGGTCATTGTCATCCATTTCTGGGGCAAACACTGAAAAACGGTTGTGGTCGGAATGCCTACTCACGTTTCTGGTTGGATTGCTGCAAGCTCCTTTGTCTTCTCCTAAGAAGGAAGGCCACAGAAAAAGAAGAAAGAAAATATCCATTTCAAACCGATATAGCAAACACTGGCCTACACTAGCCTATCTATGTAAATGATATTCGACCTTGATGGCATCTTTGATTACTGGCTTTCTTTACCCAACTCTGGGGACTTTTACCTTTGAATACATATGGACTAACATTTGGCTTGTTTGAGGTGTTCCAGGAACAAAAGGATAAGACTGGGCAAGGAAACAAAAAGGGGGGCACTGTTCATCACTCACCCACATGACCAGCTGGATCTGGCTGGCTATTCGGAGCAGCAGCTTCCTGAAGTGTGTCAGTTCAAATGTGGCGGCTGAGTGCTGAATGCACAGTGCCAGCAGAAAGGCAGGCGTCAGCCTGGGTTCGTTTCCATTGGGGTCCGACATGACGAGGATCCGCTGCAGCACCCCATCCTCCTGCTCCAGCTCGTAGCAAACGGAGGCTTCAGAGCCGTCCAGGTCTTTCCACCGGGGAGGTGCGGGCTTCCTGTGGACTCTCCTCAGCGGGAGGGTAGAGCCGCAGGACGCACAAGAGGACGATGCCTTTTCGTGGTCAGTCGGGCAGAGCTTGGACATCCACGGGGGTGTCTGGGGGGTTCCCGGCGTGCAGGTGGGATCCTTGAACATGAACAGGTAGTGTTTCCCCAAGCCGACCAGGTCCCCTGGACTGAGCTCCACCTCGTCTTTCAGGAGGAAGCCATTCCTGGTGACGGGGGCGCCGTGGAGCGGCTTCAGCATCGTCAGCGTCTGTCTGCCGTCGGCGGCGGCCGGGGCGGAGCTGTTGGAGTCCAGGCGTCTGACGCAGCAGTGCTGAGGCAACACGTCCGGGGCGAAGAGGAGGATGTCCACCTTCAGCCTCTCCTCGTCCTCTCCGTTGCAGTGCTCGCTGCAGCAGCCGAAGATGGTGGTGGTGCCGCTCATCAGGTAAATGACAAAGTCCTGTCGCGAGGAAAGGGGGACCACAGCCAGGAGACACAGAGGAGTGAAACAAAGTGAAAGAGAATGTGTTAATTTTGTAATGCTATGCAGAACGGGAAGTGATTCAGCATTTTTAAACATTCCGTTTTGGTTCGTCCCTTCCTGTGTGTGTGTTCCTGGACACCAATTGCAATGAATGGTTGAGATCGGATTAGGCTGTTACTACTAGGGTCTTACTTATTTGGAAATCATTCAAGAGTGTCTGCTGTTAAATTGTATTTTTGGGTGAGAACAGTCAGGTCCATCCTCAAGAAACAGCACAGCCCTGTGTGTCCATGACCTTATAAACACCACCCTAAGGCTATTGGTCAGGAATGATACTGTTACTGTATCATCTCTGCAGGCAAGTCATCCAAGCAAGCTGGTAGGCCTGTGAGGTATGTAAGGAATAAATGCACAGCTTGGACATTTTAAATCCTGCATTAAAATCCAATTCAATGTGCTTTAAAACGTATGTTTACATTGCCAAAGCAAAAAAAGTGGAACAATACAATCCAAACAAAATGTATGAGTGGTCAACTGGTCATATAGCATCAGGTGACATTCCAGGTAATCATCATATTGCACCGACTGAATGTGTCTAATGAGCTAAATGCAGTGAAACAACACAACCAAAGCCTTTATTTAGTGGAATTTAAACCATGTCAAATAAATATACTGTATATAAGAATTGATCCCACTGCTAAGGAAGTTGTAAACTATTATCTTTATAGATTATTAACACCCTGTGCCCAGCGAGACTGAGATTGTTAAAAGGTTGAATCATGCTCACATTGTTTCACTGAATTATACTTGAACCATAAACAAAGATAATTGTAACAAAACAATTTTTGGTCAGCTTTTCATCACGGAAATCTCCACTATAAAGATGTCCCAGATTAACTTATTAAGTCTGAGCAAAACAAACAAAAAAAAACATTAAACTGCTCTTGTTTCATATGGCCGTTTGGTTTCTCTTTGGCTCTGGGTTGACTAATGGAATTGATGGAAGTGTGAAGGGGCCAAGATTAAACTGACCACAGTACTCAGAATGCTGTGGCAACACCCAGCATCCTGCATACTCAGCAATCTCCAAAACCATGTGGGGACAAACAACAGAGCGAGAGGGATAGAGGGAGAGAGCGAGAGGGAGAGAGCGAGCAGTTTCCTGTTCCTGGGAATGGACTCGGATTCAGACTGTGGACTCAGCCCACTGTCTGAATCTCTGGTTTTGTGTGGAAAAAACAGCTCCGTAAACAAGTGACCCGGAGTGCCATAATATTTCAGTGTTCAGGATGTTATTTTTGAAGGGCTGCTAGCTGTTTACAGAATGAGGCATTCCTTTTCCAAGACTGAACACCCTGAAATGTACCTAGATGACAGTATACTTCTGCACCATGTGTACGTTAGCCAGTTTGTTTATGCTCTAAGAATAGTTCTAGTATAGTTTATCCGCCTCCGCAGTTTATCCTGCTCTACTGTGCGTCTTTAATCAGGGCTATCTCCCCTTTCACTACAAGCCCTGCTGTTGTCAGTTCACCCTCTGACTTGAATAGTGAACAGATTGTTCCTTATCCTTTGCATGGGGACATGCTGACAGACAGCTCATTACTGCGTGGGAACTCAAGCTCCATTCTGCGTGCTTCTCTGACCCCATAAATGCCACAGGGTGGCCCCTAAGCATTTTGGAGGACAGGAAGATCACCTGTCTTTTCACGCCACTATATGGCTGCACTCTACTGAGCAGCCCTGTCTGGCGCTAAGCCCACTGACAGTAATCCCCAGGGGAAGCCTCTCTCCTTCCTTCTCCTTTGGCCTGTTATAGTCCTGCTCTCTGACACCGGGATTTCCACTTCTGAGGCTCTTAGCCTAAGAGGTTCAGTAAGATGCTCTCCGCTGGGGGCAAAGTGTACTTGTCTGTCTGTGAAGCCAAGATGAGACAGTCAAGATCCTCAATGGATGTGGGAGCTCAACCAATTTGACCATCTCTTTTTAAATGCCCGGTCAGATTGGGCTATCGAGGTCATAGTTTCTGTGAACACTATCCAGTAAAGACTGGAAAGTGATTGTGGTTTGTGAAACCCAACATATCATAGTGGATTTGCGGACCTCCCAGTGGGGGTTCCTCACTGGAAGGTGAGCCAGTAGGCTCACATCAGTGACAAAAATAAATAAACAAAAGATGCAGAAGAATACGGGAGGATTTCTTTGTAAGAATTGCATGGTCTATTTGAACAAATCAGTTTGAAAAAGTTAATAAATCCACTACATCACACCAGCATTAGAAAATGGCTAAGTGATCATGTGCACAATAAGGCCCTGAATTAGAGCTTCTATTCAGGCGCGCAAAAAAAACAAAAACTGACCTGACCTTTTTGTAAATCCTGTTAAACAAACAGATTTACAGATCCTGCATCGGAGCATAAGATGTATAACTCCAACCCAACCAAACAATTGCCTGCAGTTCAATACATCTCAGTAAGTGACAGTCACCATTACGTGTTCCTTCCTTCTTCCCTGTAGCTCACCTGTCTGTGGCTGTAACCTTGGAGCAAAAGGAAATACGGGAAGTCGAAAGGCGGATGGATGGAGTACTGGGTGGTGTTGTCGTCGCTGCTCTCCGTCTCCTCCTTCTCCATGCCCAGACGCAGGATCTCCTTGTCGGCCTCTGCCTCGGGGTCTTCCCTGAGCGGGCCCTGTCGGACTCGGCCGGCCTCCTTCCCCATGGTGGGTAGGTCCATCTCACTCAGACTCCTCCAGATGCACTGTCCCTCCATGTCCTCCCCGCTGCTTTCCACAAACAACGAGGTCACCCTCGAGCGGCTCTTCTGGAGCTTGCGTGCCTGGGCATTGATGCCTGCATATAGAAAGGTACGCGCGGTCATGAGATTCACAAATTCCGATGTGTGCTTCAGCAACAATGTATATCGGTAAAGCGTGAATAAGGCTTTACTGAAAAGTCATGGTTGTGTTCAATAGGCGGAAAGCCTACTGTACATACACTACTGTACAGTGCTGAATACATTTGTCATTAATGAAAACTAAAAACAATGCATTGTTTCCTACTGAAAGCTCTTAGCCAAAGTTTTTGGCTTTTCTGCCTTTATTGATAGTATCAAGTGAAGACTGACAGGAAAGAGGGAGAGAGAGAAGGGGAGAGACATGCAGCAAAGGTCGTCATGAGCGGGACTCGAACATGTGACGCGCTGTCAGGCCAAAACCTATGTGGCATGCGCCTGGACCATTTGGCCTGCGGGCGCCACAGCTCTTAGCGGTTCTGTTTAATAACAAAACCTTTTCCCCCAAAATGCATTAAAACATTAAAATAAAAAAATTAACAGTTCCCCTAAAACTATTCCGCTCTGTAACAATGATGGTTCACTGCATGCACTGTCTGGCACCTGTTCAAATCAAACAGCCAACGGAAGGAGAGGAAACGTGGAGGGAAAGTGAGCGGGCGGTCACCTCTATCTGATATCAACAGGCGCTTGAACGGCCTGACGTAACATAAACACTATCCAGCTCATTTGTAGCCATTAAGCACCATGGAATGTTCAGAGAACCTTGCTTCACACCCAGCTCTCCAAAGCCCTTATCAGCTGTGGAAGTGGGCGTTTTTCCCACATTGTTCAGCTACGCAGCGACAGTTGGGGCGCAGGGGGGGGGCGGGGGGGCTATGCCTAAAGCCGTGGAAGCACGGGGCAGCTCCGACAGTAGCCAGAGTAGCGCGAGGGGTAGGATAAGGCCGAAAAGAGGCATGAGAGCCACAACAAACAAAGTGCCAAAGTCAACATTGAACCACACAGTCCCCCCCAGTATGCAGGAAGTAAGCTCTGATGGAAAAGAATAACAAAGCAGAGAGTTGGACACACTCTGGCAGGTCCAGGCCTCAGCCGGTCAGAGCTGACCAGTGACTGCAGGCTTCAGAGGGCCCTGATGGGACCCTGCCGCAATAAAACAAAGATAAGAGAGGGGCCGCCATGACCTCCTCTATCCCTCCCCTGCTGCTTTTGTTTCCTGTCGACCTCTCACATGCCATCTCATCTCCCCTACTCTCTGAGTGGTGATAAGATGGGACAATGAAGGTTGTTTAACCTGCCATAAGAGATGAGGAATTAAATGTCCCTCAATGACACCATGAGTGAGTCATTGATTGTCCCGCTATAAAGATGTTACAGTCACTGAGTTCTGCCTGTTTTACTTTGATCACTTAATGACCACTAAGTGTGTCCCCTGTGCATAATATAAAAAGACTCTCAGGCTATTGTAGCCCATAAGAAAAAGGCAGATTTTCTGGCTGGGCTAACGCACCACACTATTTAATCCCATCCGAGTGTCTCTGGGACTGTAAACAAAAAACTGAGTAGTGTACACCTGCATACCTGCTGTGACTGTGTCTGTGTCCTTTGCGCTTTGCTCTTCTATGCTTGCCCTCTTCTGGATTTCAAAGCGCCTGGAGAAGCCTTCTTTAGGTTTCCAAAGTGACTGGAGCACAAGGGGCTTCTCGTTGTCCCCCACGACCCGGAAACACTCTCTCTTCCACTGGAAATCGGCTGCCGTCTGGCCAATCACGTCACAGAGCACATAGTCAGTGGCGTCTTCCTTCTCCAGGCAGTACCTGCACAGCAACAGTATAGAGCTTCACTTAGGAGGGAGAGGTGTTATGATCTATTTAGTACAGAAGTATAGTTCATAGCTGTGCAAAATATTACATTTGAATTACACCCTTGTGGGTCAATCCCACAACAAGGCCCCGGGCCAGCATCCTCACCGCTCTAGGGCCTCCTTGACCAGTTCCTTGGCATTGGACCGAGGCGTGGCCAGCACGCTCTTGTAGTTGGTCCCCTGGCAGATGTCGCTGCCGAAGATCTTGAGGATGCCCGGGGCAGACATTTGACTGGACAGCTCAGCTGGGTCATCTCTAGCCCGGAGGTCTCCTGCCAGGCTCTGGCTGCCGCCCGAGGCATGCCGCTGGTGGCCATTGTCCCGAAGGTTTGGGCTGCGGTTGAAAACGGTGGACAGCCTGTTGTTGTGTCGGCGGATTTTGTTCTTGGCTGGCTGCCGAACACCCACACTCTCTGCTGACCGTGTGGTGGTGTCTGAGTTGTTGGACCTCAAAGAGAGGGCAAGGGGCATTGGGTAGAAGAGACCATAAATGATTGGGGCATTGGTGGTGCTGTTGTTGGGCAATCAAAAAGCATACAGGCTAGCTATAGAACATTTTAACAGGTGCGTAAAAGTCATAAACAAAGCATGGGAGAGGTGAGATCAATTGCATAATTTCATTACAAACGTTGAATTCAGACTTCAGAGTGATTGTCATATTGGTTACTTACTGTAAAGACCCATTGCTTGGTTTCCTCCCGAGCTTAGCCAGACGTTTCTTTGGAGAGCGGATCAACAAGCCCACAGGAAAGTTCAGGGCTTGTTTAGATACATGACTGCTTCTCTCCTCTGAAATCATTTTTTGTTTGTTCGTTCGTTTACTCCACCCGGTTAAGGGGGGTGTAGTTATAATGTACACCAAAAGCAGTGTTTTCCCCGCAAAAATAAATTACTTATTACAATATTCCATCATTCCATGATATTCCAGTTTAAAGGGGAAACTCGGTTGTCGAAGTTAAAACCCTTTAGTTCACCCGGTATTCCAGAAGTAGGTCTATCCGGATTCAGCTGTCCATTTCCAATCACATTCACACTGGTCCGAGCATTTTACTGTCATTTCATCTACCATTTGGACATGTGTTGCAAAGTTAGTGAAATTGGCTACATTGTATCCCGCTTTAATAGGGATGCATACAGGCACAGCCAAAAGTTGCGGCGAGGGGACGCGTTTTAAACTTTCAAATATATTTTCTTCCGAATGAAATCCACAGCAGCACGCAGCAAGAACTGGTCGTAAATATCCATCTGAAAGTGTACTTTTCCTCCCGTTTCTGTGTGCACTGCTAAAACTCCATGCCGAACAGCCCTTTCCATAATAAACACTTGACCCGTTAACTGTGAGCGCTTGATCAGTTGTCCGCCTCCCACCACACACACCACGACCGAGAATGCCTTGTTGCAACCATAGATCGCAACCTGTTCGAAAAGCTGCTGCTACTCTGCTACTACTGCGCTGACGTCACTGAGCGCATGGTGGTCCGGTGGTGGGAGGGGCCGAGGGGGATCGGTTCGGTTCGGTTGATTGATTGATGTTTGTTGATGCCATGAAACTTTTGATTCAGAAAAAAATCTAACCGCGGAGGACCAAGGAGGCAGGTAAGAAGATTATGTATTATATACGTAATGGGTTAATAAACTGCATGCACGCGGGAGGGCCTTGGGCACCTGCCCCCTTGGCACAAAGTGCCATTTTCTTGCCCAACATCCATGGCCCTTTTCATGTTGATATTCAGAGTGTATTGCTTATTTTACTGTCCAATGACATGGGTCAAGTTATTGTGGAACATATATTTCCCCATTAGCATAAGACATCCAATGTAGGCCTAGGCCTACTACATTTCTGGTGTGAAATGGCACGAAGGACCATCACAAAAAGCCCACCCCAAAAATGGCAGAGATGTGCCCTTTTGTGGGCTTTGAGCACCTGTGCCCTCAGTGCTTTGCACCGCTTTGGTAAAATGCAGTGTTGGGGTTTGACTTTTAAAAAAAAATCTGTATTATCATTTATTTATTTATTTTAAACTGTGTTCATAATTACTATACTATAGGCTAGTAACCTCGCTTCACCAGACTTTATAGGCTAGCCTTGGCTATCCTGGCTACTCACTGGCTTAAAAAAAACCTCGACAAACCCTTTTATTTCACAGAATCTGTTTCTATGTCATTTAAATAATGGCAGTGGGATGTCATACCAAGGTTGCATTTCATATAAAATCAAGCCCTCCCCTGCCCCTGCTGACCTGCTGTAAACAGAAATAACAATTTTGTTCACCGGTGCTGCAAGAGCCCCATCTAGTGGTTATAAACTTAAATGACAATCTTATGACACTAATGACAGTCATCCATCATGCTTTCTCTTTTTCTGAAATATGAAAGCGCACGCACGCACAAATTCAATTACATTTCAATTTCAATTATTTATTTGCATGAGAAAACATAGCCTATGTTTAATATATTGCAAAGCAAGTATCAAAATATAATAGAACTCTAATTAAATTAAATTAATAAAAGCACACAAACACAAAATCCAAGGCCTGCCTGTCTACTGAAGTGTTGCGGTATTAAGTAACACTACAGGCGGATGTGAAACAACACCTGCAGGCTGCAGCTGTAGAGACGCGGTTTGGAGACGCGGCTTGCATGTGGTTGGGAGAACATTCAGTATATTCAGGTCGTAGTCTATCTTATCTACTGCTTAAACTGTATCCTGACATCTCACATGATTTATGATCTAACGTGCGACGGTGTCGAGCGCGTAAAATAGCAGAACTATAAGCTTTCAGTGAGCTTTGTGCGCGCTGTGTGATCTTGTAGGCCTAGTAGGCTAGTGCTAGTTGATCACAGGATCAGCTATTTTAATAAAACAATGAAATAATTTCTGTACTATAGACTTATTATGGCATACATAGCCTAGGCCTACGTTGTTTTCTTGGAGTAAATAACTTAGGCCTACTTCTAATAATAATAATTATTATTTTAAATCTTAATTAAAGTGATTATTCATTTATTATCAAGCACTAAAGGCTGTTTCTTGTAGACTGCATGAATAGCCACATGTAATGGTTCTCTGATATTCTCATGGGGTTGCCAAAGCTGCCTGTTGCCAAACAACATTTGTGCACATTTCAGTAAAACATAAACGTAGAATTTTAACACAGAACCCAAACATTGTTAATTTTCAATAACAACATCATCTAACATCATTATTATTAATAATAATAATTATTATTATAAATCTTATTTATAACAATAGCTTACGCTTTAACAACAACAATAACAACAAATATCAATGCAATATTTACAATTCCTTTTGCGCTTAACACGGCAAAATACTTATTTCATTATGTATCCATCATGTTTGAAAATGCATCAATAGATAATCATATAGCCTATATCCTACTAGACAGTACCTTGTTTCCTTAGAGTCTAAGGAAGTCTAAGGCTTAGAGTCTCGCCCCAAGTTGAGTTCGACACCCCTGGCTTAGACTGTCATCATCCAGTTCACTGTTTGACATGTGATGTGAAGAGCTACATTTTCTCCTGTTTCTATGTTTATTAAAATGCCACAGGCCGTTTCATCAGCAATTTCACAGAAAAGGTGTTAACATCATAAATCTAAATAATACGTTAATTACCGCTATATAGTCTAATGGTCAAAACTCAAAAGTAATTTGAATGTATCTTATCTCGGGATAGCAGCAACACATAAACTGACATTAAAGGTGGTGAATCTGTCATGTGGTACCTTTTGTGTGTATGCTACAGCATACACACAAGGGACAGGTGGCCACTTTGTAATATAGTATCACCATGTAATATAGATATTACATGGTGATACTATATTACAAAGTGGCCACCTGTCCCTTGTTGGGCAGTGTCCTCATGCAATTATGCAGGACAACTAGAGATTCACTCCAGACACTGACTGACTGACTTGTGGGAGAATACATTGCCAACAGACCTCCATATAGACGGCTAGTATCCTGCAGAGCTACACCATCATATAAGCATAAGGAGGAGATAAGAATAATTCTTTATAGTGGAATATTTATTTTGTTCTTTTTAAGCATTACTTGTCTTGATTGATTCCATGTCAGACACTATATCAAACACCTGCACATGTCGCTTTTAAGACACTGAGGTTTGTCCAGTTTTCCACTTTTGTTTTCTGTTTTAGAATTGTGTTGGCTATTGATACTCATGTATATAAGGACATTTGGTGATGTTGGCAACAGTAACAACAAATATTAGAAAGTATTACCGTATATGCGATACTTTCAGAAATACTATAGGCTATAGACTTAATGTGTATAGCTTTGAAGGATACAAAAACAAGGAAAATATAATGAGTGTCTGAATGAGTTTAAACTGTTAACAATTTTAAAATCAAACGTATTGAATGGATTATCTTAGCACAAGTATTTAGGCTAATCAAGTACTTAGGCTAATCTCATTTTCACGTGAGAAGGTTCGTGAGAAGACATGAGGAAACCTAGTGTTTAGTTTGAAAAGAGGCGGTCTCTTCACAGCAGCAGAGCAAGTTCTCTGTATCTGCATTCAACCACTGCAGACACTGAAGACGACCGTAGTGCCAGTCAGTCACCCATCTGACCTGCCAAGCGTGCATGGGGCTGCTGCACTCTCAGTCCCACAATTTGGGAATTTCAGGTACGTTGAAAATAATGTTGTTAATAATGTCTGTCTTTAAACCTCTCTCTCTCTCCCTCTCTCCCTCCCTCCCTCTCTCTCTCTCTCTCCACACTCATGCTACTGTAAATGTGTAGTTAATTTGTTTGCATAGTATTAGTAGCCCAATGTGTACTGCTTTTTCCAAAAGTGAAAAACAAAGTTGCATAATGGCAATGATTTGTAGACTGACAGTAATTTGCGTGGATAATTAAATAAGCTAGCTACTGGCAAAAGTATGTGCTGTTCCCAAACTAATTAACTGTTTACGACTGCTTTCCACGTCATTAAACATTTTTACGCCTTATTGTTTGATTATCTGGGTTGTTCCTCTTTGCTGTCAGTTACAATTTAGAAAGTTATTGTTAGGATGGGAGAGGAATAAAAAAAAGAAAAAGCTTGTCAAACTGCTCAGAATTGAGCTATTTTAAACAACAATTGTGTGCTTGTTGTTGATAGTAAAACCAAAAGGTGCAGAATGAGAAGTCAAAAGGTGCAGAATGATAAGTCAGTTGATTGATCCAAGAGGTATAAGACCTATTGGATCTAATATGAACCATTGTTTCATAGAAAGTATGGAATCTGCCTAACATTTAATATTATTGAGAACCAGTCGTATAGTCCCCAGCAATAATTAGTTATGTCATAATCTATTCTAATATTTGTTACAACCACCTTCAGTCTTTGTTCTGAATTGGGAAATGAACTTTTGACTTTCTGTCAAGGAAGAGATCTAAGGGGCCAATCTATCTCTAATGGTAATACTGTATTCTTATTTGCATCTCTGTTTACATGATTTACCTTCATTCTTTTACTCCACTGGAGTGGACTACTAATTGTACTTTTTCTATGTTTTTTTGTGGCTTTCGCCTTTATTTTATATCTTTTATGGAGGGACAGACAGTAGGCTGACAGGAAATGGGGAGAGAGATGGGGGGAAGACATGCAGTAAAGGCTAACTGCACATTTCTTGATACACAATTACTTCAGTGTAGTGTAGCATACACGTCTTATCTATGTTCAATCTTCAATCCAAAGCCTTGGCCCCTATAAAATACAAAATGATCAGCTTTGCCAGTAAGCACCACTTCAAAGTGTCACATCATGATGTGGCATCCATGCTTTCTTTGTTGACTGCCCAGATGACTTGCAGGAGGAGAGCTAGCAAAGCTAATCAGCATTGTCGGTTTGTCTTTGTCCTTTTTTTGTAATATGTTTAGGCTGACAGAATATGTCTATTAAAGTAGCCCAAAGGTTAACATAGTAACTTTCAAGAATATGAATGGTAGCGAAAGCTGCGGAACCATACATTTGCAAACATCTCTACAGCATATCAAATCTTATCACATCACCATTCCTATTTTCACACAAAATAGTGTAATAAATCTATACGGTAGCAGGGGGTTATCACACTATTGTATTGACTTTCATGCTTCACGCATGTACACTGTACAGTATGTATGTACAATGTAATTAAGTAATGTAATATCAGACTGTCTATTATGCTTATACTCATCGTTTTGTTCTATATATTACGGTATGTCATTTTAAGTATTTAAATACTTTGGAAAATTGGAACAATTTTGGAAAATCATTGCCTATAGGGACCCCAGGGTGAATGTGCTTAACGATTCAATTTGGCTTATTCATGCTAGTGGAATGTACAATCCCGCTGATGACCTTCAGAATCCTGGTCCACTCCTCTCTGTCTTATCAAAGAGTTCTCTTGTTGTTTTTATCATGTGTTAATTCAGGAAGCTAATACATGACCTATTACGGACAATAAGTGTATATATTATGTTGATTTGTGAAGGAGAGATAGAGTGGATATGTTTTCTATTCTGGATGAATAGGCATTGCCTATAGTTTCTTTCCTCAGGGAAATACAAAGCAAAAAATATTGACGCACAGCTGGATGAACAGATTTTTGGTGATGTGAGGATGACTTGTATGTGTAATTGAATTTGCACATCCACACCTGTAAATAGAAGTCTAGTAATTTTCCTCATCCATAGCTGTCCTGAATGCTAAATGCCAAAGTACTATTAAAGTAAAAGTAAAAGTAAACTATTAAAAGGGGGTTATTTGTACTAACAATGATCAAGGATGGGACGTACTGAAAGGATATGAGTATGAGCTTATGGGAGAGAGGTTTTTGTAATACTCAACATCTCATAACTCATAACATACACATTTGTGGGAAGATAGCCAAATGTAACATTAAAGATAATTGCCTGCATGGGATTTGATTTCAGCAAAGATATCTAACTTGCATTTATACGTGTAATGGGTTTGTCAGTGGCTTGACACATTTTTGAATACAGTACAGAATTAAATTTGTATATTTTCCAGTCCCGTACTGACCACCACCGCCCAACCAAGCCCGCCCCGCCTCTCTCCATCTCCAACCGTTCTCCTGCCTTTTATCCAAAATGAGTTAATAGCACATGCAGGCAGAATCTTCAGTCTTCACATAACTAGAGCATGTCTGAAATAAGTGTCAGAGCTGAAAAACCACAGAAGTGATCCTTTCAAGCCTGTTTTCTCAACTCACTCTGCAAGACATATTACTGACATATCTCCAAAACTGTTGGGTCAAACTGAACAACCAATATGTCAAATTGAAGCTATGATTCCTTGCTTTCATATGACATGAAAAAAAAAAATTGTAGCAACAGAGAGGAAGTTAACTTGTGTGACCCCACTTTATTTTAAAATTATTCAAAAATAGTTTTCCACTTCCTTTATTCATTCTTTCCTCTTTATTTTTCACATCTCCGTATCTTTCATTCATCCAGTATATATATAGGGCACCTCTGTGTCACATAACCTTTTTCTAAAGTCCTTGAACCCTGTCGTCCTATCACTGACTGTATTGTGTCACTTCAGCTCAACTCTCAGCTAGTTCCTATAAATGAGCGTTGTCAGACCACAACTCTTACCATGATTAGAAATAATGCACAGCTAAGAACCATGTCCCAAGAAAGCAAAGCCAAATGCAATACATTGTCCATACTTTAGGATTATGCTTTAGTTATGTTTGGAGAATACAGTATTGCAAGTATCTACTGTAGTAACAAAGCTTTACACATAGACAGAGACATATGGAAAGGGAGACTTTATCCATGTCTATATATTGTATTAATAATAGTCAAATATAAACACATTTCTGAATGTCTGTTATGTTTTTTAATAACAAAATTATTTCCATGTGTTGAAACGCACCGCACATGTTTTGAGACTTTAGACAGTTTGGGTTGTACTACTAGACTGCAACTCTTATACGCATTCAATTATTTTACTCTCTTCTTGCACAGTCTTGGACCTTCATTCCTACTCTTCGTTTTCCAAACTCTGTACCCATGGAGGCCAGAGGAATGTATGATTTTAATGCAACAGCGGAGGATGAGCTCAACTTCAAGAAGGGTGATATTCTTAAGGTGAGAATGGTTGAACGTCACTTCCGAAAATTGTACTTGTGGCAGTTTAACTTGAAACAGTTAAAATATGATGCTGCTTATTTTATGCTGATTTATCAGTGGATCAGTTTATATCAGTTTATTACCTCTGTATATATCCTTCCCCAATGTTACGGATGTTTTGGTAACACGTTCTATGTAGAAGTATGTTTATTTTAATGCTTAGACATGGGGCTTGGTAGAAGGTGTCACCGCTGTGGTTTATCTTATCAGATCATGGGCTCACAAGAGGAATGGTACAAGGCGGAGCTCCACGGACAGGAAGGATTCATACCACAGAACTACGTAGATATGCAAACTCCTGGGTTTGTTTCTTTTCTGTTTGGTTAGGCTTCTAAATCCTCCAGTTTTTTTAAATAAATATTTTCACGATTTTTCAAAAATAGCAGACCTACAAGCTCGTATAGCGCACTACTCGGTGGCGCGCTATGAGCTTATAGATCTGCTATTTTTCAATAGCTAAATTATAACAATGTTTAAAACACCAAAAGGGGTTCCCGCCCAAAATGGGTTAAATAATTATACAAAGAACTGACAACAGATGTAATAACTTTATGCTTTAATTTTTTTAGTTAAAATCTTTCAATCTGGAAACAATTATGACAATTAAGATGATTATTATCTCCAATAATTGCTATTAGGCAATTATGTAGCAATTCATTGTGACAGCCGTGTGTGTGTGTGTGTGTGTGTGTGTGTGTGTGCGTGTGCATGTGCGAGTGTGCATATACTGTGTGCATGTGTCTGTGTGTGTGCACGTATACGCAGTACGCACACACCTGTGGTCTGTCCTTGCATGGTTCATGTGTGCTTGCTGCATGTTTTCTCACACGTACAGTTAAATACTATAGAGTGTGTGATGTTTATGCATCTGTAAGGAGAAACTCAAGTCTCATTTATAGACTGATTTGCCACATGACTAGGGCTGCAACAGTTAATTGTACAAATATTTTGCACGGTTGTGTGAGGAAGGAAGAAGTATAACGCTAGTGGTTAATAAACGTTTAAAATATAAAAACCTGCACTTCTCGAATATGCGATTAAACGGAAAATAAATGAATTAAATGAAGCTTAACGGCAGATGTGTCATGAACTCGTGATATGTTTCTCTCTAGCTGGTTCCAGGAAAATGCCAGTCGTGGCGCTGCAGAGGAGCTTCTGATGAACAAGGAGGTGGGATGTTTTGTGATCCGAGGATGCCAGAGCTCTCCCGGAGATTTCTCCATTTCTGTTAAGTATGTGTGCGACTGTGCGTGTGCGTGTGCGTGTGCGTGTGCGTGTGCGTGTGTGTGTGTGTGTGTGTGTGTGTGTGTGTGTACATGTGTGTGTGAGAGAGAGAGAGAGAGAGAATCTATAACATTTGTTTGATTTATGTTAGTAGTAGTATAACTTTAAACTTGCAGATATTTAGATTGACCAGTAGGGGACAATCCAACCGAGGATACAGCTAACATTTTGGAGGAACATGGAGACATGGGACACTTTAAGTTTCCAGTCACACAGTGTTTTAAACAATGAGCCGTCTCAAACATGCCGTCTCCCCCACAGACATGAGTGCGACGTGCAGCATTTCAAAGTGATGAAGGACAGCAAAGGCCACTACTTCCTATGGTCTGAGAGGTTTACCTCCCTGAACAAACTGGTGGAATTCTACAAGTCCACCTCCATCTCTAAACTGAGGGAGATCTACCTCATTGATGGAGGCCCTGACAGCATGCTGTGTCCCTCTACACTCCAAACGGTATTTCATTTGTATGGGTATACCTCGATTAAAATACATGGGTGGGGGTCAAAATTTCATGAACAAGGCTGTAATATGGCCTAATTGCTTATTAGCTACAGTCATTTCTAATCTCAAAACCTAATTAGGAGATGGTGGAGGAGAAGCTTCCTCAAAACAGTTAAATGGATAATTACACAGTAATTACAGTAATGTATTTAAGAAGGATACGGTAAATGATCACCAAGCTTTAAAATGGGTTTGAATAATACAAGGTTTGATTTAATATTTCTTTAATTCTGAGATTGTTGGATGAGTTTCTGTGAAACAAGCTTGATTGGTTAAACTTGTAACTTTTTAACATGTTTTAGTCTAGTTAACTATAGGTGTGTAAAATGCCCTCAACAATTAAGGATTTATCCTGTAAATCAAACCCGACAATGATTATCAAATATTTTGCAATGCAGAAATGTGTTGGGCAACTTGTAGTGTGTATCGTGTGTATGGTATATATACATATCTATACACTACAGTGACTACACTACCATAAGGGCTTTTTGATGTAAATGCATGATTTATCATTTAATGAGCAAGTTGACGTATAACCGGTTTGTTGTTTCACATTCTAAAGTTTACATTCATGCAGTTAATTTGTCAATTCATAAAGGTTACAGACATCAAGAGGGAATAGAATTCCTGTGGGGGTGTTTGACTTGTTACACCATAGTGTACTAAAACATTAATTTCCACATTTTATCTTTCTCAGTTGAAAAGGGGGAGTCTGCCAGAGCAGCGAAACTATGTCAACACGCCTTCTGCCACAACAGCTACACAGCGCAGAGCCTCAGACCAACCTCACAACCAGCTGGTACATATATACTCCCCATTATTTCATCATGATTTACACTAGCAAGCTATCTGTTTCTATCTGGGTGCAGCTTGGTTCATTCACTGCAGCTTTCTATAGTTTATTTTAATCTGATCTAATAATCAGTATGCCTGTTGAGTTGCTCTGGTTTAGGTGCTTGCAGCGTCAATGATAGAGTCTATAATGTTTGCAACAACCAAGTCTATAGTTAATAGACTATTCCTTCCTCCCTATATAGAGTAAGAGAGCTGGTCTAGAAGAGAGGGCCCACACCATCGGCCATACAGGAAGAAGCAGCCCGGTTAGCACGTCGGCCTCTGTATCCCGTCGAACATCAGAGACCATGCCTAATCCTCAGGTAGGCCTGCTGCCTCTTCAATTCCACCTCACTGTAGTGGATTGGGGAGTTTTCACATTTTGGATTAAATGGATTTGGGAAATGAATATCAGCTTATATAGTAGCTATTGTATGCTTGTGTCTGTACTGCATGTGTTTGTGTCATGCGTGTGCATGCATTATGTGTCCACAGAGGGCAGCCACCTCGATAAAGGCGAAGGCCATATACAGTTTCATAGCAGAAGAAGATGATGAACTTGGCTTCGGTTCTGGTGATATCATTGAAGTGTTGGATCGTTCAGATGCAACATGGTGGAAAGGGAGACTGCGCGGGAAAAGTGGGCTGTTTCCTGCTAATTACACGTCGCCACTGTGAAAATCACCCCAGGGGCGAACGCACACGACATAAGTCGGTTGTGTATCTTTGACTTACTCATCAGCTATGGGGTCCATGGATATATGCACAGTACAATGAACAGCCATCAGTGACTCATCCAATGCTTGGCTATATCTTGACAACAACTTCATACTTCTAGGTGCCAGGACTGTGTGATAGCCTAAGCTAAAGTTCAGATTGATATTGCAATTCATAGTGGTTCTGGTTCTTCAAGGTAGTGTAAATGTTGTTTTTGAAAGTAACAATTGCTATAGTGTTTGGAGTCAGGTCAGGGGTACATTTTCAGGTGGGTTGACAACCCATTCTTTTCTTAAAATGTATAGTTTTGTAGTTACAATTTTGTCTGCTAACCTCCAATTTCACTTGTTACAAACACACACTCATAGTCTCCTAGACTAGAGCATACATGGACAACTGGTGGCCCGGGGTCCACATACTGGTATATTATTGATTTAATTATAGGACTAGTGACCCTCTGGAGTGAGTGTGGAAATATAGTGGCCCGATCTCCATCATCAAGTTGCCCACTCCTGGTCTACTCTAGTCTAGAGCAATGATTGCTATCATCATTATAATAGAACACAACACTGTCAACACAGTGGAAATAATCACTTTAATGAACATATAAGATCCTTCTTGTCTCTATTGAAGATTCTGACCTTCAAATGTACATAATTTTTGTTTTGATTGTATTGCTGTATTGTATTGTTATTTCTGCTTTGGCAATGTAAACGTATGTTTTCTCATGCCAATAAAGCCCTTTGAATTGAATTGTCTGAGACACCAACACCCACACATATCCAATGATATGGTGCATGCAGCCCTTTTAATAGAACTGGCACGTGCACCTGTCCCATATAGAATAGAAGTATATATATTCAACTGTTGATTGAATTAACTATTTGTATTTTAACTAGGCTATATATATATATATATATATATATATATATATATATATATATATATATATATATATATATATGGCCTATGTAATTTGTCACATTTTATCAGATTGGAAATTAAAAAGAATCAACAATGATCTGAATTATTTATTATGGCAATAACATTGTGAGTCGGGCCTTTCTTTGGAGAAATTAATAATATTTTGCCATTATGAAGTCAAACAGAGTTTAGCTCCTCCCCAAACTTTGAACAGGTTGAACGTCAGCTCACCTGCTGTTGTGCGTTACTGTCTGTGTGCCTACCTACCTTTAGGTTACCTGTACGCAGGTAAAGGGTGTCCTCAAACGCAGTGGGAATACTTTGGAAACTCGCCACTACTATGGCCGAGTCTCAACTACTGTGTATGGACGATGAGCACGTTAATGAAAAGATACCGGAGTCCAGGCCAGAGTTTTACTACAGTGAAGAACAGCGAGCCGCGCTGGAGCAGCTGCTGAAAAACGGCGATGGCGCTTTCAAGATGCGCCTGAAAGAGGACAACGTCAAAGACTTTCTGTCCGCGAGAGAAATTAAATCGATTCGGAAAACGTTCCACGAATATGACTCGGATTGTAGTAGTGACTCTGTCGCAGAATCTGTAGGAAATGAAAAGTCCAAGGAGTCCAGTGCGGACTCTGGGGTTCACTCGACTTACTGGCCCCAAATGTCAGACACCGAGGTCCCCCCGCTGGACCTCGGCTGGTCGGCCAGTAATGCTTTCTACAAAGGAGCGACTCGGGTGTCCGTTTACACCCATCCACCAAAAGCGAATGGCCCACATATTAAAGAGGTGGTGAGGAAACTCATACAAGAATCAAACAAGGTACGTAATTGCTTGGTACACGTTAGCCCTGAAACATGACTGCCATGAATCATGGCTAGGTACACGTAGTCTGTTGCATTCCATGTTGTTTTGTTGTAGTCAACAGTCACACATTTGAACATAAATTGTACGTGTGGTTATCTTGGAAAGACGTTTATTAATAGGCTAAACTTTTCTTTTACTGAATGGGTTCCCACGATTGATACAATTAGCTAGTAGTAGCCTACAGCTGTATGGTGGTCCTCAGGAGGAAATGTAGTAACGCTCAAAGAAGTCACCAGTCACTGACCTACTTGGCCAGGCATTATTCTACTTGATTGGTTCACCATTTATCATGTGATGCTTGTGGGAAAGCGTCTACATTAAACCTGGGGCTATGTAACCACTGCGTCACAATATTTCCCTATACAGATGTGACTCATACATGAAACTGTATATGATCATACATATATATTTTATACAGGACCTACTATAATTATAGCTTGTAAAAGGCCTTAGGCCTATGTGGCACAACTTCCCACAAGCCACGAATGGATAGGTGACTGTATGCATCTAATTTAAATTAATCTATTTAGCCATCATCAGCAATATTGGTCTTTTGTCAGGTGTGTGCTGTGAACAAAAAGTGTAACTCAGCCTTTACCAAATGTAACCAGACGAGCAAGGTTAAAAAAAGAATACAAGGAACAAGGAACACTGACTTTACTCTGGGAAATACCCAGGGAAAAAAAAGTCCCATACTTTTGGGTGGGCTTATAATACAATTCAGGTATGAAGCTGAGAGGGCCGTATACAATTCGTCCGAGGGCTGCATTTGGTGGCCGCACTCTGGACACCCCTGACCTGCAAACACATTGTGGTCCTGTCTGGGTTTCTTGTAGGCCTACGCATTGTTGGCAACAACCTATCCACTATGGCAGGCGGCAGCTTCCTGTTCTACTGTGAAGATTTTTCCCCTGCCACGGTGCCACCACAGCAGCACGGAACTGGTCTTTGAATTGTGTGAAATGTGTATTGGAAAAGAAAGAAGTGTTTTGATGATTACACAAAGGACATGGAAAAACAGAAAAACTTGCTTACAGTAGTTCTGACATATAATAAGACATGCAGAATCAGAATCAACTTTATTATCACATCACAGCTTCACAGGTTAAACTTTACAGGTGTTATTGTGCAAGCTCCATCGTTTTTTGTTATTTCCATGAGAGAAAGTGAAGAAGAAGAAGAAGAAGAGGGTAGGGGAGCAAGGGGGAAGAGAGAAGAGAGATCAATAAAAAAAACGATCAAATTATCTACATATTTACACATGGTACCGGATATAGTATAGCAGTTACTTTGATTTTCATTCCTGAGCATTCTTACTATCGTTGATCTCCTGAGATTGTGCTGACCCACTCTCCCATTGAAAGGTTGTTATTGATGACGAGTGATGACATGATTAATAACTGTGACACAGATTTAATCTGAAACGTCTTCCCCTTTGAGCTGCTCTACCACTGCACATCCGGGCCCCTCTTCCTCTATGGGCCCCTTTTCCTCTCATCTGCACTTACTTCTGCACACACACACACACACACACACACACACACACACACACATGTGTGGCTGTGAGTGTGTGCGTGTGCGTGCGTGCGCACATGCGGGGGTAACTAAATGCTATGCTCACATGACAGTCAGGACAGTCTCACAACTTTCATTGCTAATACTGGGTGGAAACAATTGAAGAGTTAAAGAACAACGACTGCTTTGCAGAGCCAATCAAACGTCTTTAGGGTGGTCTTTCACATTTTGGGGCAGTGATATGATTGGTTTCCAAAGAAGCGATTGTCACAGGTTTGATAGCACAACAGGGCTCTGTTCGCCGTTCTCATCTGGCATTGTGAGACATGCATGACATATACAATTATACACTAACAGCAGATTAGATTAGATTTTTTTGCACACCTATTAGGTTGTTTAATTTTCTACACTTTACACTTTAATATTATGTACCCATGTATTATATAAATAATGTAGTACTACAGTACCTCAAACAAGGGATTAAATTAATTTTGCTCCTATGCCACTAAAATGTGGAACGCCCTACCAACAGCCCTTAAGAAATGTGAATCCCTTGACTCCTTCAAAACCACTCTCAAAGAGCACCTACGGACGGCTGCAATTCGAAACTGTCCCCCGTAAAAAAGTCATAGTCACCTTTTCCCATACTGTACTTTTTCCCTTTTTTCTTTCTTTACATGATTATTTCCTGTTTTTAGTGTATATCTGTAGGTCTTTAAATGTTCTGATGAATTGAAAATGGAGGACCCTGATGTAAACAATGCTTTTCGGTTTCATCCTCATAGTAGCAATTTCAGATCAGGACTTGTAAAGACAGATGGAATCCATATTTAGCCCTAATTATTGCAATACCTCCCCCCCACTGCTATAGCCCGGAAACCAGACGAATCTGCCACAGGAAAAAAATTAAAAAAATTAATCCATGGGGAAATTGGCTCTGTTGGAATTGCATTTCTCTCACCCCAGCGTTGTGGGTGACCAATCAGAGCCCACTATTCAAAGTGAGACTTTTTTTGCTGTGTTGCTGTTTGTAACCGCCCCTTGGAAATGGAAATAAATCCACACAGAAGTTCCAGACTATATCTACGCAGTGATATTACTCTGGCCATGCCTTGCTACCCCGATGCATTGCTGCTGGAGACCATCCATAATGTTGTTTTCTGCTTCATCTGTCACCTGATTGACTGTGGCAGGTGTACAATCTTAAGCACAAAAGTGTCAGTGTCAGTTTGTTTTAGTGATTGGTTTGGCGCATAGGATTTTCTTTTCTGTGGCAGATCTGGCGAATCCAGATGAGACCAGTCCAGATGAAGATTCATTGACTCTGTTGAGCTGGTTGGCTTATAGGCCTGACAAAATGGTATTTTGAAAGCAGCAAGGTTATTGCTGCCAGGCTTGTGTTTATATAAACGGCACATCATTCTGTCTTTCTTTTGACTTCTGGTATGGGTCCAACACGTTTGCTTATAGTAGTACTCACCGGGTAATGTCATCTCAATTTAATGTCATCTCATTGTGAGTTTGTTTCCCTCAAGCCTCAAGGTGACGTAAATCATCTACTACAGAAAACCTGTTAGGCTATGTATTTCATTGTGCTGCGAAACGTGGCACGCTGCATAGTTCCAACACCTTGAAATTGAAATCACAGCATGCACTTGGCATACATGACGAACACGTACTTGCCGAACTCTTCCGTAATAGGCCGTGTAATACAGTCAAACGTTCTTTTACACAGACTGAGAGAAGGCACCAAATTGTACATTACATATTTTATTTGTATCGACTCTGTTGTTTTCAAGCCTGTGGTAGGTCGGTTAAAGTCTGAAAAGAGAACTATTATATTTTAATTACTGGCAAAGTTTCAGAACCCATTGTTTAATTCATAATCTTTTAAGATGTATGATTATTATTACGTTAGCAAACTTACGTTAGAAAACATGAAACTGTATACACTTCCTAGTTGGTACTAGTGTTGAGTCGGGTCCAAGAATCAACCTACAGTAATGGTGACAATAGGCAAATAGGGTATGATCACATGACGTGATGTAATGAAATACACCCAAGAACAAAAAAGCCACTGTCTGTCTGGTGATAATGGGATACTTTGCAAAACAGTCATCACACTTAAATCATAAAACCTGTTCAAGATATTGCCCTACTTTGCAAGTAGAGGTTTCCTCAGATGGAAAGTTTGGAAACGGATCATTGCAATGCTACAGTCACAGTGAACAGTACACATCCAGGGGCATCAACACAAATTTAACAGAGTTCAGAATCGGGTCTAATCTAAAATGTGTTAATCCAAGTTCAATTTGATCCTGTTCAGGATTTTAAACCGGGATTAGCAAACCTTAGGTTAATACTTTTACATATGATTAATTCATGTTTTATTGATATTCTTGGCTGCCATATTGAATTATATATAGGCTGTAAGTAACAATATGAGGACACTTGATTGAGGATAATTATCAAATTTTACTTTATTTTTTTGGGGCGCTAGCTCCTCCTATGTCCAGCTGTGTGTGTCTGTGTGTACCCCACAGCGATGATTTGATTGACTGAGGGCTTAAAAAGTGAGGGGAAAAAAGTGAGGACGCCAAAAGTGATTGATGTATGATGATAAGAGCGCCCCTCACTTCACATGAGTGTGATTTATAAGATTTTATCCAAAAGCATGAGCAAAACCAGATAGTTTTGGGCATAAGGTTGTGAAAAGGTTTGTTGGATTTTCATCCATTTGCTAGGAAGCTCAGACTACTAGCATTTATTGCTTGAGTTGGTTGACCAATACAAAGTGATAATCAAGGACAAACAGATGGTGCTACCACACTACTAATGGCTGTATCATTGCAACAAATTCTTGGTAAAACAATATTGTTGGAAGAAATAAATATACTTCCTACTCAAATGGGTTAAGCCTATCATTTCTATTCATGGCAGGAATTTGCCTCTGGTGTTCTGTCCGCCGCAAGTATGCTGTCATCTTATCCAAACGTAACACATTTTGTGCCCAGGACATCTCCAGACGTCTTTAATCACCCACTGTGGTGCCCAAGACGTCTGGGGACGTCTTTGGGAATTTGTAGTGAAATTGTTTCTTTTTTTCTTTTCTTTTGCTTTTGATTTAAAGAAAACTGCAAAATCTGCTGGGCACTCTACGTCTCTATTCTGAAATAATCAATGGGCATCTTAATAATGTACCCACTTACATTTTGGGAATGTCATTGTAGGCAAAAATGAAAATATAGAATTCTAAAATGTTCACGGATTTATTTTTAAATAGCAGATCTCATACTCCCAATGATTCACAGTGTGAGCTTGAAGGTTGGCTGCCTTTGAAATACTGTGTTGTGCAACATGCTTAACAGATAAACTGTGATTTAACCTGGTTTAGGACTTATTCTTTGTGCAACCCACATGTCTTATAACTGTCAGTGTGGACTGTGGAGACAATGTGAAATAATTAGGAGATTATTGCCTATGCTTGTTTGAATAATTTCACGCTTTTGTGAGCAACCCTGCTGGGGTAATTAAACTTGAAAAACCACTTCAACTGAAGTGTAACACTGTCTTATTGTGTTTCTAAAAAAACACGATATTTTCACCTATAGTGTCAATTATCGAATGTAATCCTGGGCGCTACACGAACTCTGCCAACGCGGGGAGAGTAACGGACTGACATCATGCTTCCTTCTATGCAGTCCAAGCTGCTTCCCACCTGACATGGGGGAGTTTCCCCGGTTGGACGTAGTGCGTGGAAGGGAACACATTATTCCAAACAGTTCCTTTTCCCCTCCATCAGGCTGGCCAGGGGGAGGCAGTTTAAAGACCAGGATTACTGCATGTTTTTTGTGTTTCTATTCACCGACAATAGTTCATATTCACTGATGCTGTAGTGTATATAGTGTATATAATTCGTTTTTTGTTTTTACATAATGTGCAGTTCCCAGAACTCGCATGAAAATGGGAGGGCCAGCAACTCTTGCTAAACTATGTATCCTATATTAATCTGTCTATAAATTCACAAAACCTGTGTCTGTGTGTGTATGAATCTCCTGGGCATAACTCGGGCACCATCCAACTTGGCGTGTGTGTGCGACGTGCGTGTGTGGGATAAATCGGTTTGCGCTATAAGAGGAGATCCGTATCCATATTTGGTCTATCGGTACTATGGTAGTGTAGTGGTACTGGGTACAGCACTGGATACTCTGACAACAAGTACAGTACAATGAGTACTTATAGTGACTTATAGTGTGATTATTATTATTAGTTTATCATAGCATAGCAAGTGTTACCCAATTCATTCATATCACTCATATACATGTGACAACCAAAATGCTGTATGTGAAAATGCACATACTGTACATCGAGTATATCAATTCTGCTTCACAACTCGTGCATCTTAGCCAATTTATATTCATATTGAACTTGCCCTGTGTGCTTTTCCCAGTGGTGGAAAAAGTACTCAAATGTTTTACTTAAGTAAAAGTATCAATACTGCAATGTAGTAATACTTAAATGTATATAGGGCTGATGTGGTTAATGTATGGTTTGTAAGAATAGTGCATACCTATTTACACGATAGGAAATACTCCAGTTAAAGTAAAAAGGCCTCAAAATTGTACTTTAAGTACAGTACTTGAGTAAATGTACTTAAGTTTACGTTCCACCACTGGCTTTATTCCAGGTGGTGGCCATTGTCATGGACCTCCTGACCGACATGCAGATCCTCCAGGACCTGCTGGACGCGTCTTCCAGGCGAGGGGTGGCCGTCTATGCTGTGTTAGAGGCCATGGGGGTGCCCCACTTCCTGGATATGTGCAGTCGGCTTCAGATCAACGCAATGCATCTACGGGTGAGAACACGAACAACACACACAGACACACACACACACACACACATGGTGTCGTGCACCGACTATAGTCGATCTACAAGCTCACACAACACGTCACAATTTGAGCATCTTGGGCTCGTCAATTTCTCGCTGTGTGTGACACGGTATGGTGAGTCGGTGAGGTAAATAGATGCAAAGAGAAACTGGAAAAGGAAAAGATTAAAGTAGCACGGTAGACAATGTCACTGATGATTATCTGTGATAAAGATATCATAGAAAGGTATCATATGTCATGGTCAGTAGTTAACATTTGATGTTATGTTATGTAAAACAATTACACCTGTGTGAAGTGAGCGGTGCAACTGTACCGCGTGGGGGGGGGGGGGGGGTCCCCGCAACATCCAGACCCCCATGAACTCGCTCAGGGGAACGGCCCGTTTCCTGCGAGCCGCCCGCTTCCAAAACCATCGAGAAATGACGTTACTGTGTGGGGGTCCTCGGAACATCCAGACCCCCAGGAACGCGCCCGTTGGGGGCAGCCCGGTTCCGGCGAGCCTTCCCGCGTCCGATAAATGACAGAGTTACGGCGGGGCTCCACCGGGCGAGTTGCGTCTCCGTCGCGTGCGTCAAAAAACGAACCGGGGCAATTTTAATGCAGTCACGCAACGCAACGCGGGCAGTGGAGCCACCCTTCATTGATTAAAAAGGGAACATTCCCTGACGGTGACGGAGATGCGACGCTGACGCGCCTGGTGGAGCCCCGGTGTTACAGTGTTGAGTCAGGTGTATATTGACTTGATATTGATATTGTCTTCTTTTTCATTGCATAAACAATTTTGCCACCTGAGATATACCTAAGAAGTAAAGTACCTATCCATGTATTATTTGAGATATACCTAAGAAGTAAAGTACCTACCCATGTATTATTTGGGCCATGTGTGAAACATTCCAGTGACCTATTATTCTAGCTCCGCAGAGACACTCTACCTACTCTGTGGCATCCAAAGTTTGTAGCCTGATCGGGCCCATTTTAAGTGGAACACTGGAATAGCAAGCCATTGTGGTGTCAGTTGATAAGGCTGTGAATGGCCTTTTCACAGCTCTTGGCTTTGCTACTCTTATTCCTGACAAATAAACATTTGTAGATTCTGAGAACAATTCCAACGACTGTAACTCAATGCTCTGCATCACAAAGGGTTAACCACCCGGGATAGCGTCACTGGTGTGTCTCTTTATGTGTATCTCTCAACAAGCTCTCTCTCTCTCTCTCTCTCTCTCTCTCTCTCTCTCTCTCTTCAATTCAAAGGAGCTTTATTGGCATTAGAAAACGTACGTTTATATTGCCAAAGCAGAAGTGGAACAAGACAATAAAAATAAAACAATGTATTTCCAAATAAATATTGGATATAAACTCTCTCTCTCTCTCTCTCTCTCTTCCCACCCCCCTTGGTAAATAGATATGGCCGGCTTGTACAGTATGCTGAACAGGATTTGTGCTCACGCTTTGCTTATCCCTAAAGTTGACTTTGTTCTAAGCGGGAACGCCACAGTTTGACTTGGCATTTCACATGATCAGCAGGCTTTCATGACGGTGCATATAGAGTGTTGATATATGACATTGCCTCAGGCTCATGTGTGTCATGTTAAGCCAGGCCGGTTGTGTAACTAAGTGGGTGTATCCTTACAGAACCTCCGCGTGCGGACAGTGAAAGGCTCAGGGCTGGCCCTGTCCTTTGGCAAGCTACCAGGCTCCCTGTGTTCCAAATACATGCTGGTAGATGGAGAGAAAGTCATGTTTGGGTCCTACAGGTGAGCAACGCCGTCATGTGACAAAACATAAACAGGCTTGAGACAGTTACTGTATTTATTATCTTGTGTAAGCTGAGTTCCTGTGTTTTCCCTCTCTAGCTTTACGTGGAGCTCGTCTCGGGTGGACAGGAACACGATCACTGTGATGTCAGGACAAGTGGTGGATTTCTTTGACAATGACTTTAGGGAGATGTACGCCGTGTCGGAGGAAGTGGACCTCTACAAGGAGTTCAACATCACTAAGCCACCGATTTCCGCGCCGGTCAAAAAGCCTGTAGTGCAAGCCCAGCCACTGCCGGTCGCCACCTCACGATTTCAAGTATCTCTCCAGCCACTGCCAGTCACCACCTCACGATTTCAAGTATCTCTCCAGCCACTGCCAGTCACCACCTCACGATTTCAAGTATCTCTCCAAGAATCCAGACAAGTGGACATGAAGGTGCCTGCACATAAGTACCACAACCCCAAGTACTCTTTGGTAGTGGGGAACAGCATGGTTCGTGCAGGTTCATTACAGGACCTCTCCACTACAAGAGACTCATTGATTGGTGGACTGAGCCTAAGTAATGGCTTGCAGAAAAAGATGCTCCCCGCCAATGTAGGCAGTAGTGAGAAACTGGACCGGGTCTGCCTACAGTCGCCCAGTTCAGCTGCGCCTGTAGAGGAAGATGATGAGGGAAAGGGAGGCCCAAAGAAGGTCCCAGCTTTCGGTGCAAGAAAACAACGCAGTTCGTTCAGACTCTTCCTGAAAAGCAGATCAGGCGCAGACACAATAGAGGAAGACACGGTCACACCGCAGGTGCAAACCCCCCCTACCTGCAAAGTCTCAAACACCAATGGTGTTGAACCTAGTGAGAAGGAGGACTCATTTGAGATAATAGAGAAACCCGCCATAATGAAATTCTTGAACAAGAAACCCTCAAAGCTCCCTCAAAGAAGCATGTCTCTTCAGTCACTCAACATAGGGGACGAGGACGGTACGTGTTCAAAATGAGAAAAACGGTGCCTTAGTGCCGTGCTGTTAATATCTCCACACTACTGATGTTTTTGATCATCTGTCTCACTTTCTTTTTATGCCAACAGGACCAAAAGGACGTAAGCGGCTTTCGAAGAAGAATTGCATTCAGTCCTGAGATGCAGTACATGAAAGGAAGGGGCGGCATTGCTTCTGCTTACCCAGAGTGAAAGCAGGAGAGCATTGAAAGCAGGTTTTGAAAGTGATGGCCTGACGATCTCATGTGTGACACACGCTGCTGCAAGGACTGGGTCACCGTCTCACATTACTCACTACTGCATCTATGCATCGCGCCTTCAGAGGGAATTGAGTGCAGTGAGTGGCCCGTATGTGGGTCCACTTGTTACGCTGTAGTTCATCCTATATCCCTCTCGGTTTGGAGCACATTATGGCTTGGGGGGTGCAGACTGACGAAGCTGCAATGTTGTTTACTTGAACTGATATGGTGCCCTCAGTAGAGAAGATATATCCCCCCCCCGCCCGTCATTGTTGTAGCCAATGCCGATAAGCAACAGTCAATCACTACGTACTGTATATTTGGAGGCTATTTAGTGCCATCACAGAAAGCTTCAGTTAATTGAAGGCAAATACATTTTATATCTCTCACAGTAAACTGAAAGACACTGCAGCTATACGTTTAGGTATATATGTTTTTTTTATAGAGTGGTTTAACGTTGTGCTGTTTGACATCTTTGGACACAGATACCACATAGAATACCCAGTGAAAGTTGGCTTGTATCATGTAGTCTGGAGTACGTTATTCAAGTTGCTATGGTTGTGCTATCGCCAGAAGAGTATCCCCTTACCAAGGACCCTTAATAATAGACTGAGTGTTCATTAAAGTGTGTTGCAACTTGCAAGTGTGTTGATAATGTCCCCTGTGTTGAGAAATCAGTCATTTGCAATGTTGATGCATAATAGTATGCATCCTTATTACAGTATGTTATTGTCATGGTCTCTAGACTGTAGAGAAAAGGGCATACTTTGTATAACCAAGAACACTGACATGTATTTTGCACATGGATGTTTACATCCAGTTGACTTTGAAAAGAGACAAGAGTAATGTATGTTGCGATGGAACAATGTGAAGCCCTGCAGTCGACAATGTTGTCTTGGTAATAAAACAGGAAAATGGCACATGTGCAATTCATTTAGTTGCTAAGTAAATAAAGTTCAAAGTATTGAATTTACCACTAAGCCACTCTCTTATGAAAACAAAATAATGGCTTGGGGTTTTCAGTTCAATTACACCCTAGCTCCTAGCATGTATATAAATTGTAAAGTTCATACAATCTAAAGTTTGTTTAGTAACTGAGTCAATATGCTTAAATCCACCGCCCTGAGAATTCAGTTTTGCAGAAAGCAAAGATAATAATGCTGCTGGCGCTTCTTTATACACGCTGCAGGTGTGATCTCTAATTTAAAACACTTATACACGAACATATTCTGTTATATACCAGGGGTTCTCAACCCTTGGGTCGTGACGCCTCGGGGGGGTGTCCCCAAATTATTAATGCAACTGAATGGCTGGAAAATGGAAATGAAGAGTTTACATAGTACGCACAGTACATGCATATATTTCCTTAAGTTTCAGTATTCATTTATGATATATTTTCTCTATTATTAAAGGGACACTTCACCCTTTTTGCAAAAAGATATATGTTAATGATGTTTAGGAGCTTTAGAACACTTTCCTGGGGGTCTTTATGTGTGTAATATGTGGTTTTAGATATTTTAGATTGTAGCAGTGAGCCTGTTGTCTCTGATGTCATGGACACTGGGCTCACTTCCTTCCTGGACTACATGTTGTCTCAGTAAGACAGCTCTCCCCCTATCCACAAGGAGGAGCAGTGCACCAAAGAATTATGGGAATTGTAGTCCAGGAAGGTAGTGAGACCAGTGTCCATGACATCAGAGACAACAGGCTCACTGCTACAATCTAAAATATCTAAAACCACATATTACACACATAAATACCCCCAGGAAAGTGATCTAAAGCTCCTAAACGTCATTAACATATATTTTTTTGCAAAAAGGGTGAAGTGTCCCTTTAAGGATATTTTTGCAGTCAGTTTGTATTGGGGTTTCAGTTTGTATGCATATCCAAAGCATTTCCGGGGGTCCCCAGCCAAAAATGTTGAAAACCCCTGATATATACTACATATACTTTCCCTGTTACTTACAACATACAATAAATACTTAGTTGAAACTAAAAAGATGGTTGTCTACCACCATCTGCTGGAGAAGTAACCACACAAGCCTAGGAAATAACCAGTTTATTGACTTAAGCGTGTCATCAGTGAATAACATTATTGAAACCTAAAATTAAATTAACCTATTTACAATATGCATTTCTAAAATAATAGATTAAACGTAAAGACTACTAGTTTATTCATGTTAACTTATTAAATTATAAAAGTCCTTTCCCCCCAAAAGGATTACAATGGATGTAAACGGACATTAAATAGATGTGCATTACAACAATGTAATGCACCAAAAGTACTGTACAAGGAAGAAATATGTTTAATAAAGAAAACTGTTATTTAAATAGAATTGCTCAAGCCAAAGATTCCCCATCTTTGCCATTAAATTAGTTCATATAAAACTATATACAGTAACTATATTACACTACATGTCCTCTCCGAGTCCTTTGTCACCATTCACAAAACACTTAAAGTGCCACATAATATTCTGCTGATCCATTCAACACAACACAGTTTTTCATTTCAGAAATATTGTAAGTGTTCTTTACAGAGTATTTTGGCAGAGTCTACAGTTCTTCAGCTAATCTTACTTTAGTACTGCAGGTGCCACAATAACCTCTTCAACCAATGCAGCAATATGCAAAAAGATGTGCAACTTCCACTCTGGCTAATGGTTAGTTTATACTTTGTCCTACAACAAAATATAAATGGGGTGTGTCTTTACCGTAAACGTAAACCATATACAGCACAATACACACTTCTCAAAAACAGCCACACTCAGTATCAGTTCTCAATTGGACATCAGTCTAAAACCTTTTTTTGTTTCAGTCTAATTGGACTGTCTTACCAAAGCACACAATAAACCCACCGATGTACAGAAGGATGCTCAGGTTTTTCCATTGAATGACTTGTGCCTCATAGTCATATCATGAGGCATTGCTGTTGTTGACGACCTTTCTCTTGCGGACGGTCACGAGGTCATAAAAAGGGTCCCTTGTGATGCTTGCTCTGAACCAAGAGATTAAGAAAATGCATTTTCTGTTTAATAAGCTGGAGAGACATGGAGGCTCCTTTTACCAAACAAACACTCAGAATATAGTATCAGAATATAGAACTATTCCAAAATATAAATCCCTCAAGTGTTACAATTACAGGTCCATTTTCTTCCATTTTTACACTCTTACAACTTAAATTAACACTGCTTCCCAGTGTCTGGCTCTCACCTGATGGACTTGATCCAGTCGTTACGTTCGTCTGTGCTGGCTGCTCGGAGTATATAGGACTGGTGCTTCCCCTCCACCACTCTGCCTTTGTTCTCCGTCTTACACGCCTTGATCTTCTGCCCTTTAGGGTTGAATATCTCCAGACAGTGCTATTCACAAACATACACACACACACACACACACAGTCACACACACACACACACACACACACACACAGTCACACACACACACACACACACACACACACACACACACACACACACACACACACACACATGAACATGAGTCATGACATAACATAATGCTTGCTATTAATTTACATCGTTATCAAGCAATTGTTTGAGTACTTCGCTGGGGCGATGTAGGTCAAAGCAAAGGCTCTATGAATCATACACAATCAAATAATTTGTGTTAGTTTATCCATTTGTTACTCCACAAAGTTAACCACGTTTGTAGTTAAATGAACACTTTGGATTTCATAATGTAGGGTTGCAGAAGCTCTTAATGGAGGAAGCTGGGCCATGCTGTCAGACTAACGTGTTAGTGACATCTGATACGTATAGAAGGAACTGTTTTAGCTTATATTGTACCTGTTTACTTGTGTCATTGGTCTCCCGGACACATATGTTTTCCAGTGGAATTATTCCAATTGGGTTTTTATCCTTAGGGACATAGACATATTAGAAAACATTTTGGCCTGCTTGACGGACATTAGTGGTGTTTTCTGTGCCATAAATTATCAATATCTCCCCAAATGACTTACTGTCGTGTATTCAAAATAATACAGGCAGCTGTCGGTCAAAATAAACCACCTCCTCTTCCAAGTCTTCACCCTACCGCCTGCACAAAAGGAATGAATATGATCCATCAAACAATCAAAATCAACCCTCTAAACATGAAATATTATAGTCTTCTGAAACCTTTCTTTTTGTCACTTCTGTGTGTGTGTGTGTGTGTGTGTGTGTGTGTGTGTGTGTGTGTGTGTGTGTGTGTGTGTGTGTGTGTGTGTGTGCGCGCGCATGTGCGTGCGCATGTGCGTGTGCGCGTGCGTGCGTGCGTGAAACAATAAATACAGAAGGATCCTCTTACCCAGTTTGAGGAGCCAGCCTTCTCTGTCTGGGTTGAAAAAGGTGTGTGTAAGGTCATTCCCATCATCCTCAGGGATTTTGAAGGGCTCGCTGCGAATACTCTCGTATAGTTTCTGTAGAAAATTATTTGACACTTTGTTTAAGTGCGTTAAAATCATCTAAACTTGGTTATATCGGTTTACAAATGTACAGTATAACTACTACAATAAGGAAGGAATAATTTTGTCTCAGACTTTAATAGAAAAAAATCACACTCATGTGAAGTGAGGGGCGCTCTTATCGTCATACATGACATCCCGTACGCATTCCTGATAGGGGTGCTAGCCTCTCAAAAATGGATATGGGCCTAAATTAATAACTTAGTATTCAGGATGTTCACCTGAAAGAAATGTCGCTACTTCTTTCAGTATTAAAACGTTTGAAACCTGTTGAAATGGAAGCGTGACATGGTAGAAATGTGTCTTGAAATGTCTAAAAGTAATTGATAAAGTCGAGTAAATTTTCCCTCAGCATACTGTATCAAGAGCTCATGGATGGGTGCAGATAGAGAAGAAAGGCACCCCTTACCATGAGGAGTTCACTGGGCAGATCACCACCATTGTTGATGCCTCTGTTCATGGAAATAAACTGCTCCAATTTAGGCTTGTCTTTTACATTGGGGTTGTGGAGACTGGTGTTCAACATGATGACGGCAAAAGACAGGATATAGCAAGTGTCTACACACACACACACACACACACACACACACACACACACACACACACAGTCACACACACATTGACATAAGTGAACAAAGATCCTCAGTGGTACTTTATCCATTTGTAATTTAAGCTGTCTACATGTTGTGCCCCGGGAAGAACCCTTGTAATTTCCTTGCATTAGAGTTCCACAAATGATTTAGTTGACCAGCTAGGGTCCCCCAAAGGGTCTATACTTCTGCTCATTATTATCTTTTTCCCTTTTTGTCGAATTGAGAAAGACACTTAACAGCTTTGCCTGTGTGCTCATCTCAGCCATCTGAGCAGCCATCTGCTGGGTGAAGCTGTAAAGTAATTTCCCCTTCCAGAACATGATCAGTTGCACCTGCACTGCTTACCACTCCTTAAAAGAGACTTGTCATTCACAGATTCCCCACACTGATGAAGGCTGGATAGCCGAAACATCTGATATGTAGAAAATAAATCCGTTGAAAATGAGTTATTTGTGTGTGCGACCCTTCTCCTATTCTATGACCGTTCCAGAACATTCCCATTCCTTTCCCCTTTTTCAATTAGGTGTCTATTCCTCCTACCTGTTGATTGGAAGACCCCAACATTACAGAAACAATAGCGCATTGCAAATGCCTCCATCATTCTATCAATCTTCTGGGCTTCTCCTGGGAGACGAAAGCTCCACAGAAACTGTCTAAAGAAAATGACAGAGATGGAGAAACACATCATCAAGCAAATCTGCATTTATGTGCATGCTTACAGAAAATGCTATGACACAATATGGGTTCAAAACAAACCTTAATGCCTGCACCAGATTCAGACCTGAGAACTCGTGCAGGTCTACGAAGGCTTTCAGTACATCAAGGTGCATTTCCTCCCTGTATGCATTTAAAAGTTGACATCATATCAGCAACCCTTTGAAATAACCCTCTTAATTATCATAGTCACCAAGAGGATGATGAATGTAATCATTATGGACATTAATTGCCACATTTTCCTCATGTTTGCTGATATCCACATCAGGTTAATTAACACAGTTATGTGTACTGTACCTCTCTCCCAGGAAGTCCCCAATGGCAGTTTTATTGAGTCCCTCCTCTTTGTACAGAAACTCTGCCACTGCCTCTGCTTTCCATTCCAGTAGGACATTTTCAACCAGATAATTAATTCCCTGGAGCACATAGCACATGGAAAGTCAAAGGGATGAATATGAATGGCATTTTTAATACACGTTAGAAATGTTTATGTACATGTGGTTGTACACCAAGATTTGGAGCATTTAGGTTAATTAGTTATCGAATTTTCAATTACAATCCCACTGCACTGTTCATAAACTAATTTGACTTACATTACATTTCCCTAGAAGGCTCTCAGCCATGAGAGGGAACAGAATTGCCAGAGAACTAATTCATTGATACAAAACAAAACAGAAGAACGAAGAAGGTTAATCTAAAGGATTTCTTCAGCACCATTTCTAATTCTAACATGGACTTCAGACAGTCACCTGAGATCAGATAAACCATTTGATATGTTGACACTTCTCATACACAGTATGGCTTTAATGCAGAGGTCATTCGTACAATCGTAGGGTGATTTTCTTTTTGCTTAACAGGGTAGATTTAGAAGATATAAGTCGTGGTCGTCACTAACGCTTAGTGGCATTCTGTGCATGCTCTACTTCAAGGAACAGGATGTGGCTTTCTCCCTGCTGCGCATCTTCTCCGCACACCTCGCTCTTCCTCTGCACCAACATCCGTTCATGAGTCAAATAATCTTTTCTAGCCGTGTGTGGTTGCCTATTGCAAATTGAGAAGAACTGCTACTTACTACTTATTTCTACTCTGTATGAGTGATAAGGCAGAAATTCACGTGTTTGCTGTTGTCGGTACTGTGCTGTGCATTTCATGAAATTGCACAGTGCAAACTGCAAACCTACAGTATGCCAGTAGGCGTTGAATTATTTCCCTATTCACATCATACAGTATGTCAACATTTTAACACAAAAACATCGATTGCAGCCTATAGGTTTAATGGCAATATACCTGATAGCCCTTTCTCTAGACTTTCTGAGACCGGGTCAAAGCTGCCCCCACTCTAGAGACCTTTAAAAACATGCTTATCAGTGAACTTTAATTCTGCCATACAGCGGATTCTGCCAATGCTTTTCAATACTTAATGGAGCGTTTTTAATTATATATTTTTTCTGAAATACACTATGGCAAGCAAAGCACCAATGCAACACCTTGCAACACCTTGCATTGGTGTAGTAGCCACCTTTTCACTGTAGAGGACTCCTGAGTTCACTTGTTTTGTGTTTTGGTGGGTTGTGTGTATGTGTAGCTTTTCTACTCCCTCCTGTGACTGACAGACAGACAGACATATAGTGTTTTTGTTGTCCTAGTATAGCCTTTTTTGTATTTTGCTATGCCTTTCTCTTTCTTCAGACTGTACATGGAGATTGGGAGCGTACGCGTACCACATACTACAAATCCCAAAAATCCCAGACACACACATACTGTACATACAAAAGCTCTGCCCATAGGATATAGGCTACACTTAGTCAAGCCTATAAGCTCACCTTTTTGGGGTCCATGTTGAATTTCTTTTTCCCACTCAAGAATCTCTTGTTCTTCAGTGCAAGTTTCCTGTTGGACAAGTATAAGACAGATTAACTCATCATAAAACCTGTCCTATTATTGGTTAGGTTTTAGCATTGTAGAAAGTGGGTCAGTATACGTAGGCCTACAGTATGTATGTAAGACACGCACCATGAGATTATGACATGTTGGTGTCACATGAGTAATACATGGTGGCTTAACCACTTTGTGATATGACAAAAGACACAGGAAACACGCCAGTGAACCATATAAACTAGATTGGACTAATGGGTATTGATGAAATACTGGGAATACATCATTTAAGTCATTACTTAAGCGATATATACTTCATTGACAGGAGTAGGCCACCTCCTTTTCCACCTCTACATGTAGTACAAGCTGTTCTGAGCTTATAGATCTGCTATTTTTTGCCAAATTGCCCCAGAATAGGGACTCTACATGCAGGTTCAAGTGGTTAAGCATCACTTCTGTTTCGAGGGGGGTTTCAGTGTGTGTGAAAGAGCCAGTACAGAAGAGGAAGAGGCCCCATTGACTGAAAATGGGCAATGAATATGCGAGCTGTGCTGTAACTCACTTCTGCTCCTCCATTTCAGCGTGTTCAATTTCATCATGATTGCCGTTATCAATCACCAACCTCAGCTTCTAAGAGAGCGAATTGACAAAGTGTGAAGTGACGTCGACATGGACTATCATGAAGGCCATATCTTATGCTAGCTAGCTGTTAGTTATGACACACTGTATAGGCTGTACATTATAGGCTATATACACTATTATATAGGTTATAGGCTATATCACCACAGTACCTTAATGTCATCCAACAGATCACTCTTATGTAAGTTGATTGGTTCAACCTGCTTCCTTCCCACGGGAACGAGTCTTGTGGGACCTGTGGGATGACATATGAGTGTTACTGAGATAAGAATAATTTGAACAGCATTCATATTGACTCCCAGTCACTGATTTCAATATTCCTTACAGCCTTCAGTGTGGGAGATAATTATGCTTAGTTGACGGTACAGTAAACTGTCATGACAACAACCTCCACACCTACGTACTGTATCACTGGTCACACGTACTGCATGGCTGTTTAACTATCAGTTAAAAATATCTCCTGTTTCTTCAGAATGCCTCTTTCTTCAGAATGGAGAATGGACTTGGTCAGCCTCTGGCAAGGCCATACAAAGTAAAATCCCCAGCGTTAACGTGGTGTGTACTGTAAACACATGTAACCAAATGGACATGCAGTCCATTATGGTTATATTTTCACACTATCGGAGTTACAAATTACTGTTACTGCACTGTGTCAAATTGTCAATGAAAATTAAGGTACTGCACTGTGTCAAATTTTCAATGAAAATTAAGGTACAACTGTTTTCAAGTGGATTGGGTTTGTCCAGAATCCAGATGCATTTCTGCAGGACAGCAAAATGGCCAAATAGCTAATGAAAATTGTAATCAAATAAAACACCACTACACTACCTGGCTTATACTTTGACACAAAACTGTGAACATATTTGCTGAGTAACATCTAATAATTGATATAAATTCGGTTTGTATATAGGACTTTTCCTTTTTTACAGAAGCTATAGCTCTATAGTGACTAAATTACACTGTGAATAACAATACTTGATTGACTGTATACTTTAACAGTTTTCAGGGGGGGGGGAATTAGAAAGTACAGTTCAATTAAGGTCTGGTCTGCTAAGAGGATTTAAAACCCAAGAAAGCCTATGCCTTTTATCCCCCGTTTATTTCATTGTGGTCCTCAATTCATCTCAAGTTTGTCTCAGATATATACTAGTTCCTCTCATACAGTAGGCTACACCAGCAAACCGTACGACTGCACCCCTTGAAAAGAAAGTTTAGTGTCTGTGTCAGGCTAGAATGGAAAACAACATATGGTAGAGTAGATCAGTGGTTTTCACCACCATTTGATGAGATTTAGCCTCAGTCTCAAACCCAAACGAAAGAATTGTTTGATATCGTTGGATACAATTTTGTCCACAATTCCATGGTTTATAGATGTGGGACTGGTACCATATAGGAGAGATAACAGGCAAACATTGATCAAAATAACAATTCCTGTGTAGACTTCTTGTAAATTAAGTTATGCAGAAGTTTAAAAATAATCGACCTTTAAGTCTTGAGAGTGTAAAATGAAACCAAATCGACCTGCAAGGGTCCATTTGGTTTCATTTTACACTCTCAAGACTTAAAGGTCGATAAGCGTCCATTTGGCTACCAACTCTCCATCACTTAGGGGACAACTAAGACCCTCCTCAAGGACCACTGGTGGTCCCCGACCCACTGGTTGAAAACCACTAGAGTAGATTATAACTTTGAGATTAAGAAGAGCCTACCTTTTCCCCAGAGGAAGCTGTCTTTTCTCTGTACATTCATGTTGTTGTTGTTGGTGTCAGTCAGAGAATGACTGATGTTACAGAATAAGAATACAAGATAATGATGTGTCAGAGAGAAAAGGGGGGGCAGGTGCTGCTACATGCCACCACAACTGTATCCTTCCACACTCCGATGTCCACTACTTGGTACGTCACAGTGGGTTCAAGATGCTGGTTACTGTTTACGATTCCATGTTATCCATGTGCCTGTTACACATGCAGTCACCTAGAGACACCATTCTTGCTGACAAGGCTATTGTACAGTACAGTACAGTATACAGTACAGTACAAAATGTTGAAATGTGGTGTCTCTCTTTCTGTCTTTATGTGTGTGTGTGTGTGTGTGTGTGTGTGTGTGTGTGTGTGTGTGTGTGTGTGTGTGTGTGAGAGTGAGAGAGAAAGGGGAAATGAGAATAACCCAATATGCAAATAAGAACAGTAACACTTAGAAGTAAGACTTCTCTACATTTGGCCATTGATATAATCTGATCCTCAGTGGATCTTCTTTCATTTCTAAATCTAAACATATGGCCCCATCTAGTGTACTGTGGGTAAAACACAGGCTGAGGCTACCAATAACATTACATGCTATAATACGGCATAGGACCTGTAGGCTACTGACTGAGCTATAATATTCTATAATAAAAAAAGAAAGAAAGAAAGAAGAATAAAATAAACATTTTGAGAAATTAGCCTATAGCATAATGAAACATATATTATTTTAATTCACTACAGTTTGTAGACTGAAGGAATGCTCAATGCAGTAGCTAGCTGTAGGCTATAGTAGGCCTGTGTCACCCACATTAACTACTTCCTACTGTCTGTCAAGACAGCAGGAGTTGAGCGGGCGAGAACTTGCGACTACACTACATACAGCACGGCGGATAGACGCTCCAGAGCACGACGGACATTTGAGAGAGAGAGAGAGAGAGAGAGAGAGAGATTTGACACAGCGTCGTTAACTGAGTTTATGAAAAGTTCTCTCTTTAAAATACTCTTTAATACTTTAATAATAGTTTTTTCGTTTTGAAAAGTTTGGACAATGCAAGCCATCAAATGTGTGGTGGTGGGAGATGGGTAAGTTCTGTACAATTAATCAAATCTTTAATACTTTAATGCAGTCTGCATTTTTGCTCTCATTGCCTTTATAACTTCAATTGATAGAGGCTATCTATCCCTTTGACTGACTGACATTCTGTAGCCTAATAATGATTTTTTTTAAATGTAGGAACATTTTTGAAGTCAATGATGCGTTTAAGCCAGGCCTGTATAGGCCTGCTATGCATTCTATGCAGTTTCTAAAGCCATGCAGCTTTCATATAAAATGAAGGGAAGACAAAAATGGAAACAGTTTGGTGAGATTGCGGTGACAAAATGCCTAGTCTAGCGGATGGATGCCGATAACCGATAAGGAGTTTTTTTAATGTTTTAATTTTTTTATTAAATCGCGTTTCAATAGAGAGGAGAGTCGCTTTTGATATTGACGAATTGACAATTTATATGCTGATTAATAACCATTTATTTATTATCTTTGCTTTAGCTTTGAGGAACTGTAGGTGGTTTAGCTGTTCTCCTCTGTTTCACCCTTCCGCTTTTGAAACAGATGATAAGTTCCTCTTTTGGGCTTATTTTTCTACTCTTCAGTTCCTCTTTGGTCTGTGAAGTTCACTGGAGCTCAAAGTCTATCAGTGTCACACAAATTAGTTGACTTGATCAAATTGAAGTTATCACGATTCATCAAGACTATATGGTTTGAAGATCTCTTAAGTTTCTACCTATTTTAATATTTATATTTGTGCAGGATATTATTTGAATACTTTGACTGATAGCTAGCTACTTGAGTTGTCTAAATTGTGTAAGTGGCTTAATTTCATCACACCCCCTGGCTCTGGCTTCCGCATAGCTAGGCCTGTGCCTTCAAATAATAACAACATGCTTTTCAAACTAAATAGAGTGCTCTATAGTAGTGTTTTTTTAATATATCAAGGTCCATTATTTATTCGGCATTTGATCCACAGACCACCATTTGATTTGGTTTCATTTTATACACTCTCAAGAGTTAAAGATCTATAAGGGTCCATTTGGTTACCAACTCTTCATCTTATAGCTGGGGACCACCTGGAACCCTCTCAAGGACAACTGGTGGTAACCGGCCCACTGTTTGAAAACCACTGCTCTAGTAGTAAGATGTTCCAACACAGTACAGAGGAGGCGAGGCAGCTGTCATTGCCGTTGACACTTGAGTTGACTATAGTATAGATATATAGCTTTCCCTCACCACTTTTGCGTATGTCTGCACAGAACCACCTTCTCTCCCCAGTCTCTCTTGTGTTGTGTGGCACATTTTGTAGTTTCAGAGAAGTTTTACTGTCAGAAATAGGCCTGCAATATACGGCATGCTGGATGGGTGGAGGAGGTGCGTGGTTTGACATTCTGTGTGCAACTCAAGCACACACACACAGTCTGCTGTACTGCAGCCTGTACTGTACTGCTGACTGTGGGCAGGCTGGGAGACAGTCACAGATGTCGAAAAGAGACAGAGAGAGAGAGAGAGAGATTGACCATGCATGTCCACACAGCACCCACGATGAATATGTATGGTACTGTAAATGTGGTATGAATTCGCATAAGCATTATTAATGTTGTACTGCCAGCCATGTCTGCTTCTGCCAGACACGTCTTCTTGCATTTATCAAACAGAGCTAAATAGAAATCACTGCTCTCTGTGTGTGTGTGTGTGTGTGTGTGTGTGTGTGTGTGTGTGTGGTAATTCCTGATTTATGGCAAAGGCAGAACGATAATGACAGTGGCGCCTAGTTGTGCCACAGTTTCACGGTGACTGTTGTGATACCGTTTGTCACTTTATTCCTTAACATTTTGATGGGTGCAATGCTAGCACACCCACTCCCTACTGAACTTATAGGGGCTTTCCTTTTGACTTCACCTGTAATCTGTCTCTAGTACTGTCATCGCCAGAATTCTACATCAAAGTTGAGTTCACTGGGATTTCAGGGCACGTACCCAGATGTACATGAGAGATCATGACATAGACACACACACCAAGAGAGATCATGACATAGACACACACACACCAAGACAAAGACAAACGGACAGAACCAGGACAGAGAAGCAGGTCGAGACTGAGAAGCAGCGTACGCTGCAAAATCCAGAGTGTTCATTTAATGAGAGGGAAAATGAATAAACAGGGGATTTTACAGTGTAGGACTGTACTGTATAACTAGACTAACAAAGTCAACAGCATGTGTATATGAGTCAGAGTGGCAAGAATAGATATACAGTTAGTATGGTGCATATCATAACTCAGACATCAACACCCCATCTTCCTCAATCCTCATGGTTAATTTATCTATTTGTACACTCTCGGAAGAATACTAAGGATTTTACTGTGCAGATTTTCTCCCCTCATTTTTTATTTTCTTTTTCTTTTTTCATATGTCTGTTATAATGCGTCTAGCCTTGGGTGGCACTTTCTAACTGCTCACAACAATCCCTTCGCGAGAACAGGACTCCTCAACCCTAACATTCCTTCTCTCATGCCTGTACTTGCAGGGCTATTTTTCCTGTGGAATTTCACTCTCAGCTGCAATTCTATTCAACACCCTCAAAGATGTTTTTTTTTTGTATATATAATTGTGGAACAAATGAATGATCCTTGCTAACACAGTATATGCTTTTTATATACTTGTCTTCTATTTCTAAACAATACACATTCTCTTTCTTGACAGTTGCGGCAGCTTAGGAGTGCACATAGCTGTATGGTGACAGTGAATATATGAAAATATGTGATAATATGAACACTTATTGCGACACTTGCCAATGACCATGAGGGATTGGAGTGCTTTTCAACTAAGTGACAATGACAAAGAACCATTTCATGTCCATGAATGCAATTATAGAGTCTATATATCAACTGGCCTAGCCAATGCACCACATTAACCGTTGTATATATGCTAGAGGAGGCCATTTGACGCATGTACAACATGCTTTGTGCCTAGGGAATGGCAGTGTATCAATCAATAATGTATGAGAGACCAGATCTGGGATTTTGAATATCACATGGCATATACTGTATCTTGTCATTTCCTGGTCACTTAAGCCTTATTTTATACTTGTTCAAAGTTTTTATTAGGTATTTGGCCAAAAATATTGTGATGTTTGTTGGTCCATAGAAGTGTCCTACATGTGAATTGAAACTCCCTGTGCTCTTGCAATGTGTGTGTGTGTTGGCACACATGCAGCTGATTGCTCAATCTGTGTTGTTAACAGTGCTGTGGGGAAGACATGTCTGCTGATCAGCTACACAACCAACGCCTTCCCTGGAGAGTACATCCCTACAGTGTAAGTGTTGTACCACTGCTTCATGCACGCACGCACGCACACACACACACACACACGCACGCACGCACACACACACACACACACACACACACACACACACACACACACACACACACACACACACACACACACACACACACACACACACACACACACACACAGAAAAGTGGATGGTCAATTTGCGTTATAATTTCTTTGAGGTGCAGAATCAGATGGTTATACATTTTAGGTTCACTGTCTTCAAAAATCTAATTAAAATCAGTTTCAAAGCCAATACATTTTCCAAAGTCATAATAAATTTGATACTGGTTCTGATTCACAATCTATACCAAACTCGAGAAATCTCGTGTTTAGGTATTAATGTTACATTGTTTCTTACAGCTGCATGATGGCTGTTGCTAGGATACAGGTATCCTTCTACCCTAATAGACAGGGGGCACACAAGCACATGGCCGTTTATCCGCCTTTATCCGTGCTCCTTCTCCTACCAAACCACACTGTTAGCACACATCTCTCCATGCAAAATAAAACCTGCACGCTCCCAGAATCCAGCTGCACTACATTGCATCCACGCAACTGTCATATTTACTGTACAAATATTACTTTAGTCAAACACACTGTTATTGCGCAAGATCACCAGCCTACGTCAAAATCGTCATCACTTTGCCGACTTACTCCAACTCCGTTCACTTCATGGGGCCAGTCCTTCACAATGACACACGCGTTACATGAACCACGCGACCGGGATGATTTCCAACCCCTCAATGTCCTGAATTGGCTGCGGCATGCCTACTCTACACTCTGCTCCATAGAGCGAGGCTAGCAGCAGCAGTACACTACAGGCTACAGCTCCGTCAGAAAGCCCGAACCCAAATGAATCGAATGAATGAAGAAGCCGCTTATATCGCTTTTGCTCAGTGGATGGGACATTTACATTTAAAAGCTATCGGATGGACGCGTGGATAACGGCATGGTTGTGTGCAATATCGGAGGGTCATAATCCATATGACCAACGTTATAGCTTCCATGCTAGCTGCTTCAGCTTAAACATGTCTCGCAGAGGACACCGGAGGCGATTTCACCACAGCAAGAAGCTGTCAAGCTGTCCTCTATGCGACGTCACGTATGTCGGAGCCATGGCTGAGTTTTAACCGGCCACGTATGTGTCTTAACTGTCCACGTATGTCGGAGCCATGGCTGAGTTTTAACCGGCCACGTACAGTATGTGTCTGTAGCCACGGGTGAGTCTAAATCGGAGTATTGGTGTGCCCCCCTCCTTTCCGAACACACACCCTTCCATGCAATCCCATCACACACATCACTGAACTTCCTTGGGGCCTCACCAATACAAAACAGACAGACAGACAGAAAGACAGAGATTCTGGCAATGTTAGGAGTGCATGTCCATTGGGAACAGCTGGGTAACTTTGGATTGCAGGCTTGCATTCTCAGAAAGCCTGGGGAACGTTGAAGTGAAAGGCGGATAGATGGGGCTGGAGCCGCTGACAGCTTGTGCAGGAAGCGTTCTATAGCGGGGCAGGGGCTGGTCCAGGTGCACACAACATCAATAATGTCCAAATAAGATTACTACTAAGTGAAACAAACAACATGGTGACCGGCGCAGCAAGTAGCGTTAGGTTACAGTATGCCAACAAAATCTGTTATGTGTCGTGTTTTTGCCCAAAATGTATGAACAGTCCCATTTTGACTAATTTACCTGGCCTGCTCCATGTCTATTTAGCCTGCATCCTGACCTATTGAGGCTCACTTTGATTGTGCCCGGCATGATTTGAATGTGAAAACTTTGCACTGTATACATTTGTATAGCCTATACTTGAGAAAGCAGTAAAAGTGAGAAAACCTTTCCGGCGAGGGAGGCTCTGGCCACACACAATGTAAAGCACACAAAATGTAATTATTTTGTGTGCTTGCTGTGACTTTGTGACTCATACTGTATCTGTCTTTTGGTTTACTTTCCTGGCAGGTTTGATAACTACTCAGCCAATGTAATGGTGGACAGTAAGCCGGTCAACCTGGGACTGTGGGATACAGCAGGACAAGAGGACTATGACAGGCTCAGACCACTGTCCTATCCTCAGACGGTAAGACCAAGCAACACATATATACCCATGCTACACCTATAAAAATCACACCCGTGTGAAGTGAGGGGCGCTAATATATTAAAGTCTAACTCATGTTGATTAGGTGATGTAATGGTGATGTAAAACAAACGGTGCCAACACAAACATTAAACGCCATTAACAATAAAGAGACAATTATGACGTAATGAGACACATTATGACGTGAATTTTCCCTTCATCGTCAATGGCGTTTACAAAACAAACATTGAGCTAAAGAAAAACATTAAACCTGTTGTAGAAGCCATCCTCACTGTTTATGTATGTCTACTTATTATTATCACAATTGTTGTAGCTATTTGGCATTATTGGGCTTTAGTTTGATGGGTTATAATTTAATTATTGTTTGGACAACAGGGGCACGCCTCCCCAGGCCTAATTGCTTGACAGAGGGTATAAGTAGGCCTGGGTGATTGGGGAGCGGCATGCACCTGGTGGACAAATGTTTTTTAGCTGACAGACAGAACAGAGATCATGCCATTACAAGGAAGAGAAGATGTGCCTGTTTGTAATGTATCATTCACTGCACTTTGGAAAGTAAATGCAAAGCAAAAAGACATTGAACCTGTGGACAATCTGTTTCTTATGTCTGCGTACATCCTTAATCCCTGAGTGCATCAGTGGGTTTGTTGGCTATGGTAGAAATTTTGGAACCAACAAAATGGCCACAACACCTGTATATAGGAGGGGGCTAGCACCCCTCAAAAATAAATCAACGGAGAGAATTGGTGATCTCATTTTTCATTCACTCTCTCATGGAACGATCGCCGCCGTGCTCGGTTCCTCACTGTTCCGTTTTGTTCCATGCACAGGATGTGTTCCTCATCTGCTTCTCTCTGGTCAGCCCCGCCTCCTTTGAGAACGTCAGAGCCAAGGTGAGTCAACCTGTCAACGAACCACCCACACACACACAGAGCCAAGGTGAGTCAACGCTGCTGCGTTGGTTCAAACCTTGACAATCCTAGGATTACGGCGTTCAAATATTGTCCCTGACATACGGCGCAAAACTGAAACCTATACGTGCACACTCAGTTGTATGTGCCACACACACACACACACACACACACACACACACACACACACACACACACACGCACACACACACACACACACACACACACACACACACACACACACACACACACAGAAAAGTAGATTTGGTTATACATTTTAGGTGAATGATGAAAATCAATGCGTTTCAAAGTCAATAGACTTACCAAAGTCATAATAAATTTGATACTGGTTAATGTTACATTGTTCCTGACAGCTGCATGGTGGCCGTTGGTTGCTCGGATGCAGGTATATAATGAATGCACAGAATCTGCGTACGTGTGTTCCACTGTTCCTCGCATTTCTTGAGAACCATCTATTTGTCATCTATATGTGTTACAATGGCACGCATTATGAGCTTGTAGACGTGCTATTTTTTTAGGCACGCTAAGAATCTCCCAAGATCCACATAATTTCCTATTTTGTTTCACTTGAATTTTCTTTTCATAAAATCTCAAATCATGACCTATTAGAAAGAAAAAAGCATTATACCACCGCGTCACGGAATGAAAAAGCTTTTGATTAGTGATTAACCTGAAAACGTAGCCGTGTTAAAACAAAATACACACATACATGGATGCACCTGGGACGTATCCTCAGTGATGTATCCCACGGTCATCAGGGTTTCGGGTCTCCCAACATCATACCCCTCACTCAGGTGACCCAGCCGGGGTGATGAAGTCCCGACTTACGTCCCAGTAGCTACCCTCGATCAGTCCCATTAGGGAAAAACCAGGGCCACACAATCCGTTCCTCCTGAACTACTCTGCCGGGACTGGGAGGTACCATTGTCCAGCAAAATAGCTGGGGTACGATTTGAGAGTATGACCTCAATGTATGAGACCCGGGTACTCAGGAAGGGGAAAGCTATTACTAGGGACAACACACACCCGTTACACAGCCAATACCATCTTTTACCATCAGGGCGACGGTATATGGTACCTTCCCTGCAGGCTAGGGCCTCAAGATCGTTTGTTCCCATAAGTATAGGCCCCATCTCAGTTCTGTTCATAAAGTGTGATGTGATGCCTCTTGGAACTATGACTGGTGGCCTTCTGTTGGCACTGTTTCTTTATTGTCTATGTACTGTGTGATCTGTTTGTTTGCATGTTTTATGTATATCCTGATGACTGCTGTGCACAAAACAAATTTCCGAAAGGACAAATAAAGTATCTATCCATCTATTATGGCGCGTGTTGAATACACCAGAAAAGAAATCTTGAAAATTGCAGTTCTATTCAAAGATCCTGCAGCAGAAGGTGTGGGGGAAATTGCGGAAGCTAACCATCATGATTACTATCTCAGACAGTACTGATGGCCTACTCTTCTCTCTAAATTGTTGGAGATTTGTCACAGATTACTTCATCCCCTTCAAAAATGTCCTCATGTCTTTCAAAAAGCTGGCTGATTCTGATGCATGAAAAGAAAAGACAATTTGAAGTTTCTTGACACGATCTCAGGGTAGATAAAGTGGAAAAGTGGAAAGTCTATGATGAATATGTCTGTACTGTAGATAACATTTCAGTACCCTATCCATGTCACATAAGCTGTGTATGGTGTCACAGGGCAGCCTGTGGTTATTGGTTATTTCAGAATCTAGAGCCTGCTAGACTACAGCAAACCAACAATCCAACATAGCCAATGCAAAATGTATGGTTATCAACAACAGATAAACATCTGCTACTGTCATCGGTTAATGTCACTTTTCTTTACCGATATTGACCGATAACAGCAATATCGGCCGATACCGATTATGTGGCCGATACATCGGTGCATCACTAGTAAAAAGTAAAGAAGAAAAAAGCTAAATCACAATATATTTTGGTATCTCAAACTACTTTCCCCCAAAAAATATATTGTGTCATTTGTACATTTTGAACAATGTCTTTATATTTTCTGCATGGGTTATCTCTGTGGATTGGATTACGGTATGTTACAGTACAGTACTATGTCATGTCTTTAAACCTTTCATTTGTATCAGTTTAAAGGAGAATTCCATACTAGAAGGCTTTCTTACCTTTATTTGTAGTTGTTACGTCCCCACCAAAGAGGTCCAGATGTTATTTTGTGCAAAAGTGCATTATTGGCTATTTCCCCTAATATAAGCCCTCAATGGGGGTTGGGTTTTTGTGCTAATTCACTTATTTCCATCGAAATAAGTAGTAAAGTGTGTCGCTTGGGATACTATTTACATTATGAGGAGAAGATATATAAAAAAATAGATTTTTGAGCGATGGAAATAAGTGAATTAGCACAACACCCCATAGCCCCATTCAATTCAATGCAATTCATTGAGGGCTTATGGTAGGGGAAATAGCCAATAATGCGCTTTTGCACAAAATAACACCTGGACCTCTTTGGTGAGGACGTAACAACTACAAATAAAGGTAGGAAAGCCTTCTAGTATGGAATTCTCCTTTAAGTCACTAACATTTTAGATTTGAGTCATTCATATTTAATATGATCGATTCAAATCTAAAATAATTATCAATGATGGAAAACATGGCCATGTGTTGGTTTGGAACACCAAGGAAATGACTTACTTAAAACACAACAAAATATCCAAATGGAAATAAAATGAAAGCATGAAAACGTTACACAAATCTACAAATGTTAAAGTTTCTCCATTTTTTCATTGTCAAGTTATGGCAACATTAGTGAAGCTGCAATTCATAAAAAACAACAACAGCTAATTCACTTTAATTTCATTTTAGAGTAGATGAGTGTCCTGTTCTGAATATTGAATTTCCATTTCCCGACTTGATTCAGGGCACACAATAAATTGATTGCCACCCCTGACCTGTGTTTGTGTGCATGCGTGCGTGCGTGCGTGCATGCGTGCGTGCGTGCGTGCGTGTGTGCGTGCGCGTTTGCGTGTGTGCATGTATACTGTACTTTACATGCATGCATGTGTGCATAACTGTGTCTGTGTATTTTCCATTACCCCCCTCTAGTGGTACCCGGAGGTACGGCACCACTGCCCCTCCACCCCCATCATCCTAGTGGGCACCAAGCTGGATCTGAGGGATGAGAAGGAGACGATAGAGAAGCTGAAGGAGAAGAAGTTGGCTCCCATCACCTACCCTCAGGGCCTGGCATTGGCCAAAGAAATAGGTAAGAGCAGCTTTCCTCTGCATTCAACATTAAGCACTCACTCACGCACGCACTCACGCACGCAGGCACACGCTATTTTCACTACTTATTTTCTTTTAATTTATGGAATTTCTTAGATTTTTCTTTTATTTCTTGATTGAAGTTACTGGAAAAAATCATTACATTTTGGTTTAATTCATGCTTTTTTGGGAACGTTTTTTGAAAATGTTTTGAAATAATAATAATTAAAAAACAAATTTAGGAAACAAAAGATTAGGGCACCCATAGCAATGTGTCCGCGACCCACAAATGGGTCCCAGTGTTTTGGGAACCAGTGACCTGTATGTCAACGGAAGAAATGTAATTTCTGTCATTCTGTTTTTGTTATTGCCATTGCCACACACATCACATGTCATGACATGTGATGTCATCCCTCATGTGGAAAAGTACTTACAACTTTCATTATGTTGTCCAATATTGCAGCATACTGTATCTTATCAATTTGCAGTGGCTATCGGGGGAGCCCTATTGTTAACATTCATGTGCCCGCCTATATGGTAATTAATTCTCGAAACACACAAGACTGACTAGGTTATATTCCATGACAAACATGAAAATGCCCACAGCCTCAACCAGAAGTTGTCAATACAATTGTCATCTTGCGCTGTGATTAGTTGGAAAGCGTGTCATGCTGCGCCATGATTGGCTGTAGGATTTGTCGTTGGCCAATAGCGGTAGTCAGTAAGTGGAAATGGGTGCAGTACGTAGTTCAGACTAGTCATTGGTCCGACAAACGACAACCTCAAACCCTAACCTAACCATAACCACAAGCACGGGAGCAGCGCATGTCCGCATGTCGGACTAATGCTCCGTCGGAATTACATGCGGTCCCCAGTGGAAATGTCCATATTGCCTGCATTGCATGGTCCAGATAAGAACATCCTAGTGATTATCGGTTGTCGGTTGATAACATTCGAAGCGGGTGGATTGGCTGAATTCCGGGCCAGACTCTTTTTGTACATACCTGAGGGGTTTGTCCTTTGACGATTCATAGCCGATATTGTAGCCTACCCGGTGTGCAGGCCTAGGTTAGTAGAGGGCATAATGAGAAAAATGAGAATGATCAAATATGCTGCTAATAATTCTCATTTTAGCTTTTAGGAGATTAATCAATTAATAATTTGTGACCACGTAAAATGTGTGCTTAAAGTGGTTAATTCATAATGCACTGTGGAGTGAAAAGTACAATATTTGCCTGTATTAGTGGAGTGAAAGTTATAAATATACCAAACGGTCTAAGTCCTAAATATCGAAATTACTTCATAGTCAGACCAAAATAGCCGATCTGCAAGCTCACAGATCTTGCAGAGCTTGCAGATCTGCTATTTATGTCATCAGCCATAGTCAATCTCAGACCTGAGCGGAAATGTAACGGAACTGGTCCCCTATCGAAAACACACAAAGAAGACGCGGTCGAAGTCGTTATCAACATCAAGTCATTATAAGATGATATTGTGGTTAATAATAGTTTCCTTGTGATGTACATGACGCAAACATTACGGGAACAATATCACGACTCGCGTCGCTAAGTAATGAAGCACGGAAATTTCCACGTTCTGCTGCAAACAGTGGGTAAGTGAAGAGCTTGATACTGTACTGTACTGTACTGAACTCTAATTTGTAATTGACCTGATTACCCTGAACAGCACACCGAGAAACCCCACAGCGACCAATGCAGAAATTAAATGAATGCTACTCGTCTCATAATTGCCAGTGCTGCAGTGAGAAAAAGGTTGCAGATGGCTAGTCCTTCAACACTTGGAGGAAGGAGACAGTATTGTCAGGGTTATACTGGAAGAAGAGATATTAAGTGGAATACCTTGTGCTGTTTTCATTTCTGTCTAATTTACTATCGATCGAGTTGTCAGTCAGTCTGTCTGTCTGGCGAAGGTCTTTTATGCACAATACACCCGAGGTCGAATTGGGCTGAAACATTCCATTGTGGTGGTGATCCGGGGAAGGTCATTGGCCATTGAAAGGTTTAAGGGTCTCAAACATTAAAAGTTTTTATCATGGTTCTTTTCTGCCTGTATTGATAGTTTCAAGAGAAGATAGACAGTTAATAAGAGGGAGAGAGACATGCAGCAAAAGGTCATCATGAACGGGACTCGAACATGTGACGCGCTGTCAGGCCGAAGCCTATATGTGGCATGCGCCTGGACCACTAGACCAGCGGGCGCCCATTAAAAGGTTTTAACTGAATGATCCACTCTAGTGAGCCATGGCTGGCATGTGTTCAGTTTCACAGTGTTCAGAGGCCTTTTCAGGTGCAATGAAAAAATACCAAATTGCCTGCGAGTGTCACTGTAGAGCAGGGGTGCCCAAAAGGTAGATGTGATCTACCAGTAGATCACAAAGGCTGTGCAGGTAGATCACATGACATGCCTCTAAAAATATATATCATTTAAATATAAAAATGCATTTCTTTCCACCTGCCACTTGAATTAAGGTGACTTGATTGATTGACATCAAAAAGTGCCTGTCAGGCGTCAGCTCAAACCCACAATGCAAGTCTTTGTTTTCAAGTGTGTTGTGCGCAGATGTCGGTAGCATTATATAGTTATATATATTTTATAAAACCCTACCAGTTAACATTTCCTCCCATTCTCCCCTCTATTCCTCAAGTGCGTCACTAGGTACATTAAAAAATAATCAGCAATGGGATAATACTGTTTTTTGGTGGGTAGATCTTGTTGAGCTCGTAATTTTCAAAGTAACTCGCAAGTCAAAAAAGTGTGGGCACCTCTGCTGTAGAGGGATTTTGCCTGTCAATCATCTCCTGTGCATCACAGCACTTTTCTGAGCCTATAGAGACCACAGAAAATCCACTGAATGTTCAAAGTTAAATTTTTTGGGGCGGGAGAGATGCCTGACTACACAGTACTAGTACATGGCTTACTGGCTTTCTAAATAGCCTATTGCACCTGCACAATAAGTACCCTGCTGTATTATATACGTACCTCATGGCCATGAAAAGATAATTTTGCTGCAGGCTCTTGTTTTCATATTTCCCCTCGTGCGCGCGCGCGTGCGTGCATGTGTGTGTGTGTGCGTGCGTGCGTGCGGCATGCGTGTGTATGCTTATGTAACTACCACTCAGCCAAAAGCGAGATATGATCAAGGGAGACATTATTATGCTTCTGGTCTTCTGGCAGGGCCACTGTGCTACACTTAATTGCAACATTGACATATGACATTACACATTATGACGACTGGACTGTATATCTGTTTAGCAGTGGTGGAAAGTAACTAAGTGCATTTATTTAAGTATTGTAATTTTGAAGTATTTGTACTTTCTTTGAGTGTTTCCAATACTTTTACTTCTATGCGAATATTGTACTTTTACTCCACTACATTTATTTGAAAAATGTAGTTCTTAGTTACTTTGTACATTAACCACTTAAGCCCTTTGTGTGTACATTTTAGACCATTTGAAAATAGCCGATCTACTTTTGGTACTTTATGTACATTTTAATGCCAATACTTTTGTACTTTTACTCACGCAAACGTTGAATTCCGGACATTTACTTGTAACAGATTTCTATATTACAGTATTGATATACATTTGCTTAAATAAAACGTTTGAGCACTTTTCCGCCACAACTGCTCTTTTTAGACTCTGTGAAGTACCTGGAGTGCTCCGCCTTAACCCAGAGAGGACTGAAGACAGTGTTTGATGAGGCAATTAGAGCCGTGCTGTGTCCACCCCCACCAAGGCGGAAGATTGGTGGGGGCATCTGCCTACTTCTTTGAGATGTCCACCATGGCTCTATAGCTACTGTACTGTCACACAGGGAAAGGGGCTCAGGAATAACCCGGAAAACTTGCCTTATGTTCAGTTGCGCTTTGCAGTACTTTAAAGCAACTATAACGTAGTATTTTAAACAGATGTAATATCATATTGTCCCTCAAACTTATTTCTAATGGTTTGAGCCTAAATCACCACTCTGATATAACCAGTCCATGGCATTTCTTTTTACCTTCTGAAGCAGTTTTAGCTGCAGTACCACAATGTCCTGAGGTGGTGGGGGCGCTGATATGCAACTTATTTAATATTTGAGTCATTATAATACTGATGCTAAGTAAACCCAGGCTTGTTTCCATTTCATGCCAGCATGGAAAATCAACAATGGCGGACATTGTGTAAACAAAGTGGAACTGCAAATTTGACTGAAGAGGGGGAGTAATTATACAAAGTAGGGTGATACTGATGACATCACGCATATGACCAAATCAGTTGAGCTGTTCCTGAGAGCAATTTCCATAAAAGCCCCTATATGATGAAAATTGCGTATTTGTGGGGATAGAAAATACACAGGGGAGCCCAAAAAACACCACATTTTTTGAAAATGTTGAATTTTATGTTATAGGTCCTTTAAAATCAGTGTTAATTTAACTCTGAGAAATGTAACCAAATGGACCATTATGACAACTTTATTATCTTCAAGTTTATGTTTTATGTGTAAAAGAAAATCAAGAAAGCTCAAAATAATACAATAATAAGGTATGGTTTACTTAAATACTTCTGCAAATATCAACAGTATGCAAATAAGAGACATCAACAGTATGTACAGTATGTGTGTGTGTGTATGTATGTATCAATCGTATAGTAGTACAATAGATAATACTGAGTGTGTCTAACTGAACTAATTATTGTAATTACACCATTACTCAAACCTTTGTATTAGTTAGTGTATGAGTTAAAAACGATTCTATTATATAATAAGATTACATGCCCACTTACTGCCTACTTGGAGAGAGAGCAATTTGTATGGTATATTTTAATTTGTTGTATTTTTTAATTGCAGAATACAAATTAGAATATGAATCTATTGTTTCAGGTCTGCAGTTGTGGTGAGGTGACTGATATGTAGGTTTAAAACTTGTTTGTATTTCACAGATTTCGTGCAAATATTAGACAATAAACGCACACTCTTACATACCTTTTAAGTGTGATGTGTTGATTTCAGTGGAAAGAATTAGTAGCTTTAACAATGAAAATGAAAGCCTTCATGCTATGTGGCCTGACAATCATTCAATCAATTCATTCTGCACATTAATAGAGTTGTTTTTATCCATGCACTGGCTTTTGTCTTTAAAGGAGTAGTTCAACCAAAAATGACTATTTTCTATCAATTACAGACCCCATGAAGCCTTGAATTCATGAAGATTCTATTTTTTAAATAATTTAAAATAAGAGACCTACTGAAGACGTCAGAAGGTCGTCAAATTATTCGCTCAGGAATGTGACAAAAACAAAAATGACTTAATTCAAGGCTTCATGGGGTAGATGTCTTTTCTTTTCGCAGATAAGTAAGCCTGGGACCAAGGCTGGGTAGATATAGAAAATAAGTAATTTTTTGGGTGAACTACATTTAATTCTCAGTGGTAACTGCTTTTATTGAGTTTATTGCGACTAGCATTGCTGCATCCCGCGTTGTTTAATAAAATCGCCCCGGCTACTTTTCTCAAACAGGGTTCGTTTGGGAAATTCACAGTTACACACTCGCATTAGTCTGCATTGGCAGTGCGGTCAGCATGCCTATATCGAACACACCGAGTGCCACACTCCTCCCGAACGATAGGGGCGCGTAGTTGAAAGCCAATGGCAAAAAAACGACTCGGATAAAAAAGTTTTTTATTAAACAACGCGCAATGCAGCAATGCTAATCGCTGTACCAGCAAATTTGTAACACCCGTGGCACATGTGGCGAGTACTTTATATTTAGAATCTGAATGTTTATGTACACGTTTACAATGTAAATGTAGCGATCGCGTAAAACAGGCGGAAGTTAAGCCATGTGAAGTACAAGCGTCACATGAACCATGGCTACTTGCGCACCATCTCTCCGGTTATGTGCTCCCCTGATTATAAAGCCCTGTTGCGGCATAGAAAAAAGTGTTACCACAAAAATAGGTGTTACCACATGTGTTTCAACCTTAGCAATAGCACTGGATAGCACTATTGCACAGCGACACGCACGCACACACACACACACACACACACACACACACACACACACACACACACACACACACACACACAGAGGCCAGGGAGGATGGCTTGTACAGTACAGTATACAGTACAGTACGGTACTAGTCCAGGCACTATCAAGGTACCACATCATGCATACGCGTAATGCATACGCGTAATGCGTATGCATATGTAACTATACCACTCAGCCAAAGGCTTATCAAGGGAGACATTATTGGGCTTCTGATCTTCAGGCTACTGTGATACACTTTTGTAACATTTGTTACGTTACACATTATGACGAATGTATATATGTCTTCTGTTTAGACTCAGTGAAGTACCTGGAGTGTTCCGCCTTAACCCAGAGAGGACTGAAGACCGTGTTTGACGAGGCAATTAGAGCTGTGCTGTGTCCACAACCCACCAAACCCAAGAAACCCAAATGCCTGCTTCTTTGAGATGTTATTGTCCACCATGGCTACTGTCACACAGGGAAAGGGGATCAGGGATCACACAGAATTTGTGTTAATTTAACACTGAGTGTAAAGAAAAAACAAAGAAACAGACCATAGTGAACTTCAACTTCAAAGTTTATTGTCATGTGTAAAAGAGTAGGTGCAATTATCTTCTGTGCAAGCTATCACGAATTGCGGTTTTAAAAGACAATCAAGGAAACTCAAATAACAACAATAAGGTATGGTTTAATTAAATCACAGAAATAAGGCAGAGTACCTCACTTGTGCAAGTAAGAGACAGCATCAACAGCAGGTATTATGTGTATAGGAATGCAGTACATTCCATTCTGTAGGATATATTCACAGTAATTACGGGTCCAATTTGGTTACAATTTATACATAATAAATTAACACAGGGTTTACAGTGTATGTGGGGCTTAGACTGTTAAATTGTTTTCAAACAAGCCCTTACACTTACAGAGTTCACCAGCGTATATATTAAATAATGTATTGTAATTACACCATTCCTCAAACGTTTGTATTAGTTAGTGTATGAGTGTATGCGTTAAAAGGCTTTTATTTTATAATGTTAGATTGCATGCCCAGTAAATGCCTATTTGGAGAGAAAACAACTTATGCTATATTGTAATTTGCTGTATTTTCTTTTATTGTAGAATACAAATTAGCATATAAATCTATTGTTTCAGGACTGCAGCTGAGATATGTATGGTTAAACTGGTTTAATTGTATTTCACAGATTTCACGCAAATATTACACAATAAACTCACACTCTTAAATGCCCTTTAAGTGTGATGTGTTGATTTCAGTGGACAGAAATGATAGCTTGAAGAAAATGAAAGCGTTCATGCCTTGTGGCCTCGATGTAACTGTCTGCCATGACAATCATTCAATCCATTAAGTCTCCATATTCATACCTGCAGGAGGTGTTTTCATCCATGCACTGCAGGTTTCTGTCTTTAATTCTCTCATGAGAGGATGTGTCACTGACACATGTCACTGACACTGAGTTTAAATGAATCTGCAGCATTGGTTGGACTAATGGATTGCACTTTTTTGTCTTGAATTCTGACCATGCAAATCCCTTTACAATGTACTTCACGTTCACCCATTCACACACGCAGATAGGCCTACGGTATGCATAAGCATAATGTGGAACTATTTCATTCACCGACAGCAGAGGCGAACATTCAAGGCCATCAAACAGTTTTGCTCTCTCTCTCTCTCTCTCCGCTGAATGCCATAAGCATCATCAAACAAATGTATTATCGATGTATTTATTTTGTCACCACCGTCAAAGTGCTGCAGGCTGAGTTTGTGTTACATAATTCTCTTAAGATCTCACTGATGTTAGCCTCCGGGGTCATTTGTTGTTGCATGAACAAATGATCAAACAGCCATCTATCTCCTTAGTATGGCGTGAGCATACTTCAATCACGACCCACCCTGTCAGGGACATGAAAGGCATCAAACTAAAGTGCAAACACTGCTGTTCCAGTGCATCAGCACCCACAGTTCAGAGGGTTTGTTCAGGTCAGCCATATCTGACACAATCCCCGGTGTTGTTAACCCATTAAGACCAGTGAGGACGATTCTACAACTGCCAGAAACAGTGGTGGGGAAAGACATTTACAGATGTCAGCCATGCAGTTGCAACTCACCTGTGTAGCAATCTGGTTCTTAGTCCACTTCTGTGTTTATTCCTAACAACACCACTGTATGTTTAGGGCAACTAGTGTTACCGGCAGATTTTATTACCTGCATATAGTGTCACAGGCCAGGCCAGCCCATGCCCTATAGACACAATGGTTGAAAGAGTTTAAAATGTTTATTTGTATTTATTGATACTGAAGTTGCATTGGTCACCTGCCTCTCCTCTGCAGTGCTGGCACTCCTCTCTAGATTGGAGGGTGCCAAGTACTGTAGAGGAGGGGGGGTGATTGTTCCTGTGTGTATTATGTTTGGTCTTTATGTTAGGCCCTGTGAATGAATTGAGCCTTTGAAATATGTTTTTAGTGCACTGTATATTCCTCTAAAGTATAGTAATGTGGAAGATTACTCGTAGGGCTTAGTTGGCCGTGTGGTTGAATCAATTGATTGCCACTTGCTGATTAGGGGATGGTTTGCCCCACCTGTATAAAAGCAGGATTGCTGCAGGTGGAGGCAGTTCAGTATTACCTGAGGCTAGGAGAGACAACAAGAAGATAGCTCCAAGCCAGGACCTCATCGAAGGATAATATCCTGTAACAGTCTCTGAAGATCGGTTGTTTTCTTAAAGTTTAGCCAGCAGGTGTATTTGTTTCCTATTTTAGGAAAATGAGTAAACAGAGATTACCAAGGCGAGGGATCGGGTGTAGAGTTATAAGAGGAGAGGACCAGGAACTCAACTCTGGGGGACTCCGGTCTAAAGAATCAGGTAAGAAGAGAACCACTTTAGTGTATTTCCTCTGTACCGGTTTGAAAAGGTGTCCAGGAGAACCTGGCAGTTAAATGCAGCAGATGGTTCAAGAAAAATGAGAAGAATTGAAGATGGGGAGGCAGGTTGAGCAGCTTGGAGTGCTTATATATCTGTGAGGATGGTTGAAATCATGCAACTAGGAGCACATATCTTTGCTGCTGGGCAGAAACCTTGTATACATTTCAACTTGTGTTTTTGAGCGGTGCCTCCACTCCATTACGTAGCTATGTGTGTCCCTGACTGGCTGTGTCTGTCTGTCCGTCCGAGGACGGAAGGTGTTTCAACCTTAGCAATACCACTGGATTGCACACACACACACACACACACACACACACACACACACACACACACACAGAGGCCAGGGAGGATGGCTTGTACAGTACAGTATACAGTACAGTACGAGGAGTACAGTACAGTTAGTACACCGCTCAGTTCACACAGGTGTGATTTTTTTTTTCACACTAGACACTGATTTTTTTTCTTCACACTAGACACTAGAGTGTCACGCAACAGTAGCACAAATATCCTCTGTATGAATCATCAATGGCTTTGCAACAGCATCCTGATTTCTAGTTCATCGCATGATGACAAAGAACATTTCCCAGGCAGAATGGTTATTGCTCACACGCTGGTACCGCATTAATTCCTCAAGCTGCTAGCTAGTATCTTGAACACCAGTGGCAATAGCATAATGATGACAGAGACAGGTTTCACTTGCTCAGTTTTATTTAAAATTCAGAATTCAGCTAACACTTTACATGTAGTTGTGTTCAATGTAGGTTCAGGAATCAGGAGTGGAGACCACAGCCACTCCCATTCTCAATAGAGGGTATGTGCGTAACATCATCGTACCTGGAAGTTATGCGGAACGCCCACTGAGTGGCAAAAAACTACTTTCTGACCTTGATAGCCCATTCACCTAAACAGAAAAGTCCTGTCTGATTGCATTAAACAATGTTAAATTCACAAACATTGCAGCTGTATGAAAAGCTTGAATTATCCTCTTTCTAGCTGCAAAGTTTCATAAAAATCCCCCATAGAAACGTTATGAGTTACTTTCTGTCAAGTAATGCCCTGCATTTGATTATTTTTCTAAGTGTCAGAGTTTGTACATAAGTGCTTATTTTCAATAACACATTACATTTTTGCTGCCTCCTGCATTATGTGACATTTAGGTGGTACGCAGGACGGTTGAGTGATTTCCAACGAGTGCTTCCAAACTCGACACTCATGCTGCTCAATGTTTTGCCACTCAGTCTAGATTAGGGGGGCGTGTCCTGATGGGAAAATCATGCCTGTGCATACTCTCTATTGCTACTCTACCACACTTGCCTTCACTCATTAGCCACACTAGTCCCCATTCACAATGACCCTTATCCACTACACCTGCCTCCACAGCCAATCCTTGTTGCAATCACCACAGTATAAATACACCTGCGATCTCCTCGATCGGCTTGTTTGTTCTGCTTCACAACAGACCAAACATGGGTTGGATCACGTCTTTTTTGCTCCCAATCCGATTCCGATCATTTGAGCATCTGCCGATACCGATATATATATTTTATAGAACACGTTTATGCCATATCATAATAGTAGCCTACAATATCCAGTCTAATATCATGATGGATATACCGATAATAAGATAGGCCTACTAGGGATGTCCCGATCACGTTATTTGGCTCCCGATCCGATTCCGATCATTTGAAAATGACGTGATCGGCCCCCGATTTCCGATCACCCGACCGGGACAAGCGTGAGTTATGCGCTTGTAGATCGGCTATTTCTGCTATTCATTGCTTTAAAATTTGTAAACGATGGGCTGTTAAAAGTTGGGAAGCACTTAGGCCCCCGCCCTATGTGCTTTCTGAGGCTATAGGCCTACTTGTGGCTATTAAATGTACATACTCTCATAAACTACCAGAACAGAAATCGAGAAACTAAACTAACGAGTTATAGGAAAAAATAATGTATTTACTTCATAAATAATTTGCTAATCTGTTTACCTAACTCAGTATAGGCAGGCTTTTTTTTAATCAGTAGGCCTATATACAATCCGGATAACAACTTGCGCGCACGCGTAAACACACGTGTACGCACGCACGCACACACGCACACACACACACACACACACGCGCGGGTTTATTTTAACACCTCCTACTTGACTCTGGGGCGTCGGCAAGCAGTGAGCGGTTACCTAGTTACTGGGAAGAGTGTGGATCAGTAATGTAATGTCGGTACACCACTCAGAGGACAGAGTCAGGTGGAAAAAGTCAGATAACGCATTGAAGTGGACAGACAGATTGTTTTGCTATGAGAGATAATTTATTAGTTATTAAAAGTAACCTATCTCAGTTTATTTATTTTTTTAAACCCTGAGTTTCATAAATAGGCATTCCTGGACTAGACTTCGACTCTGAGAAAGTAACCTGGGTAAGTTAAAAAAGGAAAATCTGTTTTTCACATTGTAACAGGATTTAATTTATTTCCATACAGCAATATCTTTCAATAGCCTGACATTCGATTTCCTACCGGCTGTTGAAATGAGCCTATTGAAGCAGGTCAGTTTTCTACCTTTTTATACCAGTTTATTTCGTGGTATATCGCGCAGCGGCATTCGCAGCATTAAAGATCTCGGCTCGGATCACTATAGCTTGCTACAGATGAGATGAGACAGATAATGATGCGAGATGCTTCCCAACACGTGCATGCAATGCATTGAGCGAACGTAAAATAACGTGGTCATAAGATGATGCCAGGCAGGCATATTTATATACTACGTTACATTTTATTTTAACACCGCAGTAATTCAGTAGGCGCACGGCAGTAGGCTATAATTAGACAACTTGTGACTAAAGAAAACACTAATGAGAGACCTGTGTGATCATTCATGACCCGTTTAGTTTCCTCCATGCGACGCTGAATTGTGTGCGTGTGTGTGCGTGCATGCGTACGTACGTGCGTGCACATTTGGGTTAATTTGGGTTAATTTCTGTCAGTCAATACCTGATCATCTTCTTTCTGTCCAAAATGAAATGTCATTTATATTTAATGGCTAAAGATGAGGATCAACTTTAATTGCTAGGCTATATCTGTCTTCGATTTACCTGGAAAAATACATCTCCTTCAGATGAGGACAATAATGAAAACATTTACACTCATATAAGTCATCACTAAATCTACCCTATAGGGGGGGTGCACACACACACACACACACACACACACACACACACACACGTGACGTCTCGATGTGGAAAGTTCATCGGTCAGCCTATTATTATTTATTTATTTATTAAATGTGGATTTGTTTTTTCAAAGAGCAGAATGGCAGAGTAGCAGTTAATCCCTGTGCTGTGTGTAGACAGAAAGGATGCTCATGCTAGAGAGTTCATTGCTGCATCTTATTGCTCGGTCCTCATTAGTGACCGATTAGTGAGAACTCAGTAAACTCGCCATCGCTCTGGACCAGAGCTTAACCCATTTAGACCTGAGAGCTGATTCTACAAATGTCTTGTAAATCATTACAGTTTTCCGAAAGACCTATGTTTCTATGTCAGTGGTGCTCAAACTTTTTCATGTCAAGGACCCCAGAATTACCTGTATTTGGCCGTGGACCCTCATCTGAAAATATGTTGTTCCAGGAACCCCCCCCCCCCCCAGAAGCAAAGATTTGAGCTAAAAAGGTTCGCTCTGAAAGAATATATATTCAAAGATTTGCGCCACATTTTTTGACCGAGTGCCACGCTACAAGCTCGTAGCGTGGCACTCGGTGCCGCGCTATGAGCGAGTTACAGATGGATAAACTAACACTGAGGATTTTACCGGTACCTTTGGCCAGAAGCTTTTCCTGGTGAGCATTCCCCTTCACCCACCCATGCAGCTAGTAGCAAGTAATGGCAGTCTTAGCAGATGCTCTGTGAAGGGGCCACTCAGTGCCGTCGCTACCCATACGCGCAGTACGCGCTGTGAGTAGGGCAACACGCCGAGGGGGGGCAACAAAATGTGCCAAGCCGACCCTCAAAATAACAATTTTCTCTGCGGCTCCAACGCGTAATGAGGAGCGGCTGTGTGTGCGTCCTCACAAACAGTGAAAATAGCCCATCTGCATGGGGAATAGCAGTGCTCTCGTCGGGAGGGGGGGCAACACAAATATCCTACGAGTAGGGTAACCAAATGGTCAGCTACGGCCCTGGGGCCACTCTGCTCTTCACTCCCAGAAGGAGGGTGAGCAACAAAAGTTTAAGCAGACAGCAGCGCAGCAGTATCAGCATGCAGCAGCAAGCAGGATGAGCAGTGCAAACTTCCAGTTTTAACCCATTTTGGGCGGGAACCCCTTTTGGTGTTTTAAACATTATGTTATAATTTAGCTATTGAAAAATAGCTATCTACAAGCTCATAGCGCGTCACAGAGTGGCGCGCTACGAGCTTGTAGGTCTGCTATTTTTGAAAAATCATGAAAATGTGGCGCAAATGTTTGAATATATTCTTTCAGAATTCAGAGCGAACGTTTTTAACTCGAATCTTTGCTCAGGCCTAAATAATGAGTGTGTTGTTGTGTGACTCTCACTCATACAGAAAGGATGATAAAACAATGTCTCCCAAATAAGCAAGGGATATCAATATTGGAAAGTATAGACTCTCAAAATGATGATGTCCATCTGTCTCTGGGGCTGTACATTCTGACTCACTGAGCCGTCTGCTCCACACAGCCCACAGACCCACACAGTGGGTTCAGAGACTGAGAGGAAGTTAAAATACAATAATAGCATTATGCCATTAAATATTCATTTATCAACAGGCTAGGTAAGGTCATCTACTGGTAATTTATTGCAGGACTGCAGTGCTGGCAGGCTTGAATAATGGCACCACCGTGCAACAAGAGAATCTGTGTTGTTCCCTAGTGCCCACGCACAATACTATACTTACAATATGTCTGAAAATCCTAACTTTTAAACCAGTTTAAACCAGTGCTTCTTGCAATGTGCTGGTTTAACATGTGAGCTCTCACATGTTCATTGTCAAATGTAAAAACAGTGAAGAAATAGAGGAATGGAAGCGCTGCAGGGATCTGTTAGTGGCTCTTAGATGGGTGCTCTTTGGTGATACAGGTAAAACCATATAGACAAAATGTATCCTTCCTCCAAGTAGTACTGCTTGTCAAAATGTGAATTGCAGACTTGAAAAGAAAAGACTGTAAAAACAGTGATATTGCATTGCTGACTGAATTTGATTTAAAGTCAATTGAACTCTGAAAGTTTACAAATGGACCCTTACCGCAAATCCCCAGGATTCTGAGAAGGAATAGCTTATAACACCAAGCACATTCATGTTTATGTACAGTATAAATATGAGATTACATCTCAACTTGCAGAAATAAACAGAGAATTACTCATTTACCAGTAGTCTGTTTTTCATCTACTTCTCAGAATAGACTATTTTCCATAAAGCAAGCTTTTATTAATGGGTCAACCTGTACTGAAAGATTATTGTAGGCCTATATTTTTAGATGTAGGTTTCACAATTTAACAAGATTTCCCCAAATTATTTATGGGAAGTTCCCCTATATTAAATCCTGGGCAACCAAATTAATGTTTACTCTCATGAAGTAAAATTCAAGCAGATATGTTATTCAAACAAAGAAACAACTACATTTGACTTGAGCAATGTCATTAGCCATTACTCTGACCTTGGCTTATACTATTGACTAATTTCTGTAACTAGCATTGAAAGACTCTACATATGGCTGAAATATGCCATTAACCATTGACCTCTTGTTGCAATGGCAACAGCACCAGATTCTGGCCCTTTTTGATTAGTAAGAAATGTATGCCAGCACCCAAAGCTGTGAAAATGACCGGTAGGATTTCTTTGTATCAGGTCTCGCTAAAATGGCCTATAATAGCCTTTACTGCTTAAGGTGAACATTGTGAGGCTGTCAAGCTCTCCTGACCTTTGTGATGGATGCTCAGCTGCACAGCACAGTGCATTTGACAGCTATCTTGCAATTCCCATGCTCCAGCAATAAGCTGCCTTTAACCACAGTCTTGTTGCAGAAAATCTCCTCACCTTGGGCTCTATTGAGATAAATCCAATTGTCCAAAGTGTTTTGTTTGTTCACACATTTTTGTCACTCTGAAACACCATTTGCAACAACATAAACAGCAGATTAAGGCTTTATGTGAAAGTAATAGTCTGGGATGTCTTGTAAAAAAGTACAGTAGCCTATAATGAAGTTAAAAAAGAAAATGACATGGCACCAATATATATGCGAGTATATTGTCATTGCAAATGTGTGAAGAATAAACGCTAGTTGGAGGTTGGTGAGACACTATCAGCTCACATGAAACTGGAGGTCAAACTAAATCTTTAAATCCAATCGAGAACTTTTGGTCGAGAAATAATATTGATTGTTAAAAGCTCTACTGTGTGACTGAGTGAGTGGACTAGAGAGAAAAAGAAGGAGAAAACATTAATGAGGTACTTAGTTGTCACCTGCCTGGCCATGCAGGGATATTGCCTCTTGGCTGAGGAGTCAAAATGTGGTCCCTCATGCGAGAGCCCAGGGATCAAATTATTGAAGTCTTTTTGCTTCAAGGGTAAAATAAAAAAATTGCTGCAAAAGACGATTGACTGTAATTTAAAATGAGATTCCTGCTGTTCTCCCTCCCTTCCTATGATGGAAGAACAACGAGTGCATGAGTGCATTGGCAACCTATCGGAGAACTTTCATTACACGTATCGCCTACTTGTTATGTGTGCGTTTGTGCTTAGATAACATCTTGATAGCCACAGAAGGTGATTTCACACTTTTATCAGCAACAGAATGGAAACGGCTTCCGAAAACTCTTATCATCATTATATATGACTTAAGGTTCTTCTGCTCTGTATTCTGATGAAATCATTGCCATAGAAGGTTTGTTCTGTAAACAAGGGTCTTCCAGTCTCTCCAGCACTTCAATAAATCGAAAATACATTTCATCCAATAAAGAGAGAGAGTAGCCTACCCATTTATTAGCTTCAATTTGAAAGTTTTCCATTTCCAAAAATTCCTCCAAAAAGCTAGAGAGATGAACACTCTATAGCAATTATTCTGAATATGCGCACACACACACACACACACACGCGCACGCACGTGCGCACACTTTTGTTTAAAAGCCTGCAAATAAACTGACATTTCAAAACAAAATAGCAGAGGCTAATAATTGGCATTTCATTGCTCTAGCTGTCTATAGCATATACCAGACTGTGTGTGCGTGCGTGCGAACGTGGTGTGCGTACGTGGTGTGCGCATGCACGTGCATGTGTGTATACAGAGAGACGGCTACATTATTATGTTGTCGTGTCACATATCTGCTTTATATTTGTTCACATGTACGGTAGTGGTAATTCAGTAATGTAACTTGCAGTAACAGCGGAGAATTGTGCCACTAGGCTAATCTCAGTAGTGATTATGTCTTTGTGCCGGACAGCAGCACAATGTAGTCACGCCCTCAAGTTTCAGATAAGCATGCTTTCACCTTCAGCTACCCTACACAGTAAAATCCTCATCAGTCTTAATTTAACTCTGAGAGAGTGTACAAATGATACATGTATACACTCCCTGGGTTACACACCCTTACAGGTCCATTTGGTTACAGTATGTACTGTAGGCTACATTCTCAGATTTATGTATGTGTTACACCTTACCTTACCTTACCATAATCCTCTTTGATCCCTGTGAAATGTAAGGCTGCAGTGACTATATCTGCTTGGACCATCTACTCACCCTATCCTGTGCAGCATTCTGTTCCTGCATGGCCCAGTTAGGTCTAGCTGTTTTCAGCTCTGTGGTCCATGATCTGAGGGCTACTTTAGGAACATGGTTCTGGTCCATTCTGAGGACATGCCCACAAACACTCTAGTACAGAGGTTCCCAAACCTTTCAGCTCGAGACCCAAAAAATAACGTTGATGTCTCCACGGGACCCAAACTAGTGGAAATAGCCGATCTACACGGTGTCACGATGTGACGCATTGTGAGCTTGTAGATGTGCTATTTTCACAAATTTCTTAAAAGCGTTTTTCTTTTCTCATTCATTCATTTCTCTTTGATTGTGGATTTATTTATGATTTTTTTTGTTTTAATAATAATTAAAACAAAGCATTCAGCACACATTACCATGTACATTGTTACCATGGGTATCATCCAAAGCCATGTTACTTTGTGCGTGCATGCATGCAAGATACAGAGAGAGTCAGAAAGAGAGCAAAATAACCATTATCACCTCCATTCTTCTTAGTTTTAATGGTTTGTGTAGGTGGGATTGTTTCAGTAAAATGAAATGGCCCAACGTGATTCATACGGTTATTGTTGTTGTAAGTAGCCTTGCCGAGCCATGAGGCCCATAGGGCAGGAGCCTATCTCCTGTTTCTGTAGCGTGAGGCAGCTTGATGTACAAGTACACCCCCTGGACATGACGCTAGTATGTTCTTGTAGCCTAATGATATTCAATGAATATTATCCCTTACATAGTACACGTTGTGATATATCGCATTGTTGACACAATACGATGCATGCATTTATTTGGGGAAACAAACTCAACTCAGGCTTTATTGTCACAACACAGGTTTACAGGCGTAAAGAAGTGGGTGAAATTCTTTTTCGTAAAGAATTCTCCGAAATAATTTTGTAGTTTTCAGAAAAGGGAAGAAGAATAGAGAAAAACGAGAAAAACAAATATTCAGATATTCAAATATTCCTTATATGAGTCGAGTAAAATGCATAATATACAAGCAGAAATTAAACATTCATCAATTGGCGGTTTGGGAAGGATGCCTTGATGTTGTCTTGAGAGACTAGTAGGCTACCCTTAAAACCTAGTGTAGACTGTAGAGCCCCAACCCGTCAAAGAGCATCAAAGCAAAACGTGAACAGCATCCAAACCATTTTTGGTTACTGTTGACATAAGGTAGTGTACACTGCCATTAGTTCAGTTATAGGACAACTCATGAATGATAAAAATATATTTTTAAATAAGACAGGTCCCTTTGACACAGGCTTCAAGCACACTCTGAGCAAGGATACATTTAAATAGCCTTTATTGCGCTTGTACAAGGCTATTACATGTTTAAAAAAAAATGCCACTCAATGCCTCAATAAAGGCTTTTTAAATGTATCCTTGCTCAGAGTGTGAAGCCTGTCTCAATGGGACCTCTCTTCTTTTTAAACCCGTTTTAACTTCGTGAGCACCTCATCACCACCTGGACTGGAGTCATCACAGCACTTGGCTCGCCTTTGTTCTTTGATACAATATTTTTATTGAATATAAAATGAGCAATACATTTATTTTTGTTTGGCCATGAATTAGATCTTGTTTTTAGGTACTCTGGGAAAGCACATCTCCCTACCAATAGGTACATACATTTAGCGTCTGTATACCTTCATTGTCCCACGGGGAAATTCCATTTTATTGGGTAGGCCCTAAAATGATGGTCACGGGGAACTATTTTGGGTAGTTCTTAATTATTCCGGTTGTGGTTTCCTGCCTGATGACTACAAATCAGTGACTACAACATGATGTAAATTACCATCCGCTCCAGACCGGTTCACACTGTGATTTTGGAACACAGACCAGGCTGTCCTCCGAGGTGGAAAGCCTCAAGGTTGGGAGGTTAGGCAGCAACTAATCTTGCGTAGCCAGACAACTATTCCACAATCTCCGAATGCTATATAGAGTCTGGAACTACGCCTCCCGAAATCCGAGTAAGGAAGCTGCTATTTCCGTTCACGAGAATAATACATTTTAAAATATCTTATTTCCTTTTATGCTAAGCAACAGCTATATATGCTTAGATCTTTTCTATTTATATTAGGATACATTTGCGCTACTGTAAAGACGAAACGGAAGTGGGGAGGAGGCTCCACTTCCGCTTTATATTTTACTCGATCATGATAGCTTTTCTATTGCTGTATGACGGAAGCATTTGGAAATTGCGAAAGGCAACAGTCTGGCAACGCGAGACTATAGGCAGCAGCAAATGGCAAGCAAGGGATGAGCAATGCAACTTCCCTCATTTACAGTACATAGGTTTCTCTATTATAAAGTGAGTATGTGATTGGCTGAGAATTGAAGCATGGAGCTGAGACCGACCAATGGTCGGGCAGTAGCAACTGCACTGAGTTCTCCGAGGGTATGGCCAGACAGTCGCGTCAAGAGGTGTCGGCTAGTCCAGGCGTCTCCTCCTTGTTTTTTTGGGGGGGTAGACCGGGTACCAAACACATTTTGGGAAGGTGGGGGGACATAACAAGGATTACAGTCTGTGTAATAATAGCCTACAATAACGTGTGTACATCTGTGAGAACTCAATGGTTGAGTTATAGAATATAAACCCAAAAATATAAAAAATATATATTATTAAAATCGTCTGACCACCAGGGGGCCAATTGCCCCCCTTTCCCTCCCCTACAATTGCCTATGTTTTAACAGTCTATCTTCAGAACCCCAATTTGCAAACTAAATATATTTCCGCCCTGGGAGATTAGTTGGAAAGGCTCTGGTGTTTTCTTTTTTTTTAAAACACATGTTTATTGATTTTTCTTTACAACATAGTAATTTCAAAGCAATTATTCAAATATATTTTCCCCCCCACACCATGGCAGCACAAATGCAAAAAAAAGTCTTCGGAGAAACATCCGGAAATGTCCATAAATACAGAACAAAAACAAAAAAACACATTACACATACAGTTAAACAAACAAATGCACAATGTCCATCACAGTTCCCTACCCCCACCCCACAGCTGACTACTCCAATTAACCACTATACATATAAAGCCTCTTCAATATCACCTCGCTTGAGGTTCTGGTCTAGTGTGGAGAGGAACATCAATGAGGGACAAATATTATGATAATAACAAAAGGTCCTCAGAGTGTTCGGGATAAATTGACAAGGCACAAGGTTGAGTCATTGCCCTTTGGGGAAACATTGCAATTCTGAGCAACATAGATTGTGCTAAACAGCCACATTATCACTTTCACAATTTCATTGTGGAATGTTCTGCTACATTTCACAGTCCTTATAATATAAGCTCGGCTCAAGTGAGACAGCTTTCTTATTGTCTTTTCACAAGAAAAATCGATGCATAGCCGTCCTGCTATTTGTGCACGTTATTTAGTTCTGTTTGATTTATGGGACTTCTATCAGAGTATTCTCTCTCCTTGGTTTCTTTGGTGGTTGGAGTTGTCACGTGTAGGCTTATGTGAAATGTTGTAATATGTGACGATATTGGGGGGGGGGGTGCTAAAATGCACACATGCAAAAATTGCTCTTGGAACTCCTGTAGTAATCTCAGTTTCCTTTCACATGCAGTTTCAGAGTTAGGTGTTCCTTTAGATGGGTTTCTTTATAATTAGCTTCAGCAACTTCAACGTTTTCTCTGACTGTGCAGCTGTTTCCATTGAGATGACAATATAGCCATTCAACAATTAAGTGGTTTGATTACCGGTAATCAAATAGCTATCGGTAAGCTTACGGCACTACAGCTGTGCTGTTCTCACAGCTGATCTACCTGATAGCAACATTCCCGACATGATGAATGAGAGACCTATTTGAGGAGAGGAAATAGACTGATGGATATTTCTCTGCATCGGAGATTATAATTAATCTCAAGTAATGTTCTGGGAAATGACTCCATCCTTTCCTGTAATGTAAAGTAAGCCTTATTAAATGATAGCCACTGTGTAGAGAAACAGGATACAGGGAGAGAGAGCCGGTCTGGGAGTGACATGCATTGACTGGGAATCTAACCAGAGACCCAACAAATGACTGAATGACCCCAAAGAATCCAAAAAGTTGATTAACTTGATCTTGCCGTAATAAAGTCAGGAGAATGGTCTAATTGTTACAATTAGAAATGCCTCAGGCCTTTGAAGTTTACATGAACGTATAGCCTGAATAACGGGTCATTCCTTTGTTTCGTTTTTTCATTTTCAAATGAAAGCAGCTGTGATTGGGAAGTGGAGGTTGCCAGCTGTTACTTTGTTCCAGAACGTGGCCCGAAGGGACGTCAGTGCCAATGGATGTTTACCAAGCATGAGACTCCATAGCCACATATGGAGACTCGTGTCTAAAGCATTTGAGCTTCTTCAAGCTTACACGCACACACGCACGCACGCACACACACACTCATGCATAAACGTGTGTGCACACAATGGTGTGAAAAGCAGATGCACTTTTATGTATAAACAAACACGTGCACACGCACGCACGCACGCACGCACGCACACACACACACACACACACACACACACACACTGTGTGCCGTACGTGTTCACAGTCCGGTTAGAGAGAGTGCCTGGTTGCTAATGAAATGTCAATTATTAGCCTCTGTAGTTCCTGTCTACGGGAACACACACTGTTTAATGTGTCTGAGGTTTCAATGGGCCAAAAGACTGACCGAATGTTGTTATGGCAAAATTAATCTGTGGCTTATTATTTCAAACAATTTCTGTGTTCTCACAGGACGGATGGGAGCGAGCTGAGAGTGAGACAGACAGATAAAAAGAAAATTATAATAACAACAAGAGACAGAGAAGAGAGAAAGCAGCCATGGCTGACGCATTCAACTCCATCCAGGAGATGAACGAGGGGTTATTTCCGAGCGAGGGGTTATTTCCGAGCCCTTCCTCCGAGCCGTCTCTGCTCCTCCTAAACATCAACGACAGCTTCTTCAATGACTCCCTATACAACTGCACCAACTGCACCAACGTACCCTGCAAGCCCTCCCCGGGTCCCGGTGTGCTGATCACGGTCATATACATCATCGTCTGCATCATCGGCCTCACGGGCAACACCTTGGTCATCCACATCGTGCTGCACTACACCAAGATGGAGTCCGTGACCAATATCTACATCCTGAACCTGGCCATAGCGGACGAGTTGTTCATGCTGGGCCTGCCCTTCCTGGCCGTGCAGAACACCCTGCAGTCTTGGCCCTTCGGCTTGTTCATGTGCCGCCTGGTCATGACCGTCGACTCCATCAACCAATTCACCAGCATCTTCTGCCTCACCGTGATGAGCATCGACCGCTACTTGGCTGTGGTCCATCCCATGAGCTCTTCCAAGTGGCGGCGCCCTCGGGTGGCCAAGGTGGTGAATGGCATGGTGTGGTTGCTCTCGTTCTTGGTCATCCTGCCCGTGGTGATCTTCGCCGACATCGTCCAATGCGGCGAGTGCAACATCACCTGGCCGGAGCCGGCCACCGTCTGGAGTGTCACCTTCATCATCTACACCTCTGCGGTGGGATTCATTTGCCCGCTGCTCATCATTTGCCTTTGCTACCTGCTCATTGTCTTGAAGATCCGCAGTTCGGGGAAGAAGGTCCACGCCACCTCCAGTAAGCGCAGGAAGTCCGAGCGGAAAGTCACACGCATGGTGGTGATCGTCGTGGCTGTTTTTGTCTTCTGCTGGATGCCCTTCTACATCGTCAATATCATCAACCTACTGGTGAATCCGCGCCTAGAGTACCAGGGCATTTACCTCCTTGTCATTGTTCTTGGGTATGCCAACAGCTGCGCCAACCCAGTCATCTATGGCTTTGTGTCAGACAACTTCAAGAGGGGTTTCCGTAAAGCCCTCTGCCGCTCGTCTCGAAAGGTGGAGAACCAAGAGCCCACAGAGCTGCAGGAGGAGCGGAGGAGGGTGCTGATGCCGAGGGAGAGCCTGCGAAGGGTAATTCGGGATGAGCAAGATGATGAGATGACGGAAATGACAACAGAGATTTACAGAATTAGCCAGAATGGCAATGGCAGCGTGCAGCCCGAGAACTCCACAACCCTGTTCTCGGACACGGGACCACCTCCTGGAACTGCGGATATGTCTACTCCAGAAATTAAGGCCGCAACTGGGGAGACCAATGGGAAAGATCCAGGCGATGGGCCCCCACTGGTCCAGCCCTCACTTGTTAATGGAACGAAAAATGGGAGTGTCAGAACCCTTCCAGAGGAGCCAGGGCAAAAGAGAAACTCATTGGACATAAGTTACCTCTAGTGTAAAAAAAATAGATAATACTATATGTCTTAGCTCTGGTCCATAGCTCTAATGTGCATTAGAGCTATACTACTCTCGTCTTCCTGCACTCGCATGAAATGCAGACCAGCCTCTCGACTGTAGCGAAACTAAAAAGAACGTTGTCGCTACTCATCAATACAAAGACGGTATATGTGTCTTTACAAAGCCTTCTTTCTGCAGTGGACGCACACTGAGCCCCCCAACACACGTATAAAATGCACTTTTCGGCCAGAAAACTTTTTTTTTTTCACCGGAAGAAAAATACTTTTAGTTGCTGCACTGCGCCCTCTACCAATATTGGCAAGAGAAACCCCTTTTCTGGGCAAAAAGTGCATTTTAAACGATATTTTTTATTTCCGCTACAGTCGAGAGGCTGGTCTGCATTTTATGCGAGTGCAGGAAGATGAGAGTCCCATAGCCTTAATCCAATGGCAGCAAGGGCATTAGGGCTATTGACCAGAGCTATGTCTCTTGGTGTCAGTTTGTGTTACAAGTTTGTGTTAAGTGAACACAGCATAATAGAACTCATCATTGAGTCAACCATCCTACCTTTCCCTGAATATTATTTCATTTTGATCAATAGACTAAGCGACATTAATATTGAATATTGTGTTTGCTATCTTACTGGTGAACTGTGGTAGATTTATTCAAACAAAGCTTGAATGGAGTTGCTATAGTCTGTATCATGCATTATGTGCCACCATATTTCTAATGCCTAAAGATTACATTGATGTTTGTACACATTTGTGCTGTTCTTGAAGATGTCCCTACCCTTTTACTTCATAATGTGACAATCAATTGCTCTTTAAAGGAATGTATATTGCGTGAGCATTCAAGGCAACTACTGCAGTCTGTCGTCACTGGTGGACTAGATGAACTGTCCAGGACTTTATTTTTTAACTGGTTGCCTCACTTTTTCATATTACATATTTTATATACTGTAAAGTGTAAACGGTAGCTTATGTAGTGAGCTACCTATCATGTTGTAGTAGAGTACAAATTTAGTAGAGTCTATGTGTACACAGGCAGCTTTCGTGGCTTAATTTATAGGAAAATCAAGAAGTGATTGTGTGTCATTCAGACATACGGTATGAAAAACATTTATTGCGTTGTTATTGCATTGTATGTGTTTCTGCTCCTGTGAAGCTTCAGAACTCTGTGCAAGCATGACACAGACATTATGATCACAAACCACCCAACAGCAGAGCCTATTATTTAAACCACTCTAAAACACAATCAGCACCGGGATTCCTTCAAAATAGAAGCTCTGGGGTGCCGGAAAGACATGGCCGCTTTTACTCTGAACCCCCCCCCCCCCTCTGGAAACAATCCGGAAGAAATAATTTGCTAGCTTACCTTGCTCTCGATTTCATTTATACGATAAATGATCCAAAAAGCATTCATATTTTGAACGAGAGGCGGATGAGGATCAGAAATGAAGCGCTAGTATATCCATCAGATCAAAACCACGATTGGATTCCCTATGACGTGTGAACACGTCGGATGGACGGAAACGGGGCATGATTAAAATAAATTAAAAGAACATGTAATACATTTAGCATTGGATGACATATTGACAGAGTGAAAACCTGAATACTTCTAGGGAAGGAGGAGATGGAGGGAGTTTGTTCATTGATGTGGATAAAGCAGTGGTGCATAAAGCGTATATCTATTCTACGTCCGAGCATAGACATGGTAACGCCCCGCCTGCCTCTGATTGGCCTACCGACACTGCCCGTCTTGCGTGTCCTCCGAGATGGAAGGTACTCCGTGGTGGGAAATAATACAAGAGAATGACAACACACGACAGTAACTTAATTGTATTGTAAGTGTAACTTACATTTTTGTAGAAGAGGCAACTGGCAAACTAATATTGTTTGTGCCGTTTGCTTTGATTGAATAATTGATTGAACACGTATGTACTATGATTTGATTTGGCTTTGTTCTAAATTAAAGTGTTAGTGTTGATTATCGTGTATTAATTTAATTAAACTAATACTATTTATACTAAAAAAGATAAAGATCATGGTATTAGTCTAATTATAGTAAACTAATACTGTTACACTAAAAACGATTAAGATGAAGGGAAAAGAGACCCTTTTATACAGTACAAAAAAGTTTCTAGTTTACACATGTATACAAACTCTGGTAAGGCCGGCAGTGTCTGTAGGCCAATCAGAGGCAGGCGGGGCGTTACCATGCCTATGCTCGGACGTAGAAAAGATATACGCGTGGATAAAGTACTTAACCCCAGTACTGTACTATAATGTAAGTGTAGATGCTCTTGGTCAAACATTGCTCTACTATACAAAGTGAAAGTCACTCTGTCAAATTTGTACAGGAGTACTTTCTTTCAAAGATATGTATTTAATAGTACAAATTACAAGTATATTTTGTTTTTGATATCAATGCTTTGTTGAAATGTAGACATTTTTCTCAAAAAAGTTAAAGATTTTCCTGACATTTATATAGTGAAAATAACATTTTAGAGAGGGGAGGGGGGACTGGGCTATTTCCCCACATCTGTGCAGTTTTGGGTCCTGGGCGAACATCTAATCCGTCTTTTGGGTCTCAACCTGAAAAGTTTGGGAACCACTGGTTTAGCCTATATTTAGGTTATCAACTAAGTTGATCAAAAACAACCATTATTATTATTAAATTATTGACTCATGCTTTGTTATGTTTAATTGTTAAATTATGGACGTATACTGTGCTTTTATTTTTCTAATTATTAGAAGCCTATAAGACGAAAAAGCAATGGTGGTTTTCCGAAAACCACCAGTGCCACGCCAGCCTTGAAGTGATCATGTGCCCAAATGGTTACCTAAACCTATGTCCTAATAACAGTGTTATTTTTGGTTTATAAAGAAATATGTTGAATACCAAACTTTTGTTTCTGCTTTTTTTTTTTTATATACGTATATAAATATAATACCAATAACATTTTTGTCTCAAGGCCTGTGTCTGTTTGCAGATAAAACAGGAAAGGGCACACACCAGTGTTGGTGAGGTGATGGCCTAAGGCAGTGAATGAGTAAAAAAGAGAGAAAAAGGCTGCACACTCGTAGCCACGATGCTGTATATTATATTTATTAGTTTCCAACGTTTCGCCTTTTCGGCCTTCTTCAGGGAATACGACTGTGTCTGTTTGCAAACAGCGGAGAAAAACAAGTGTGCAGAGGGTGCACTCAGAGAAATACTTCCACAGGAACAAAGACGCAGATGGAAATTGTTGCATCACTCCATAACTATACTCCAATGTGTGCATTACAATGTGGTTAACAGCTTCATGTTTCATCATGAGGTCACCATTCTTCCTTCATGAAGCCTGATTTATACTTAGTCGTATGAAGGTGTCTCGTGGCAAGAATAGCTGATATACAAGCTCACAATACGTCAACATGTGATTAGCCGTGAGCTTTTCGATCAGCTATTTGTCCTATATGTCAGAGAATAAAATAAGCTTAAAGGTTAAATGATTTTGTTAAAAAGTTAAAGCTCTATATTCTGATGGTAACTATTGCTATAGAGCAGTGGTTTTCAACCAGTGGTCCTTGAGGGGGTTCCAGGTGGTCCCCAGATAAATGATGGAGAGTTGGTAACCAAATGGAGCCTTATTATTAGAGCTTATAGTTTTTACGCTCTCAGGAGCTAAATTATTGTTAAAGCATTACTTAATTTACACAAGTCTATACAGTTAGTTGCTTTATTGACACAAATGTTTAAAACATTGGGTCCAAACGATAATAAAAAACCCATGAATCAAAAACTTTAAAAGGTAGTACAATACATTAAAATATATAACAGGCTACATGACAAGCAGGCATGTAGCATATGCAATTAGAGAATATAGAATATTGGTTCTTTTGATCAACGTTTGCCTGTTCTCTCCCATGGTATCACATCAATTCAGCATGGAATTGTGGACAAAATCTTATCCAGCGACAACAAAAGTGGGTGTGAGAGGCAAAATCTCATCAAATGGTGGTCCCTCCGTGGCTCAAATTGCCCAAAAATTAATGGACCTTGATATGAAAAGGGTTGAAAACCTCTGCTATAGTGTAGCGTTAGACCATGCAGCTCTTTAACCCATTCAGTACGGTAATCCCTTTTGGTGTTTTAAGCATTACGTTATACTTTAGCTGTTGAAAAATATCAGCTTCAATCTTCCAGTTCCAATTTTGTCTGCTAGTTTTTACTTTCATCCCTTCTAATTTAAATATTCTGTTTCCTGCATGAATTCAATCTCCTTATTGATTGGATACAAGTGGTGTCCTGACCTGGACATTTTCTGTTTACTTAAGAGTTGGAGAGACTCCTTTTACAGATAAAAACAGCAATGTTTGCTATTGGAATATAGATATACCTACATTATTTAAGGCCTATATTCATTTTACCAAAAATAACACACATCACAGTAAATATTGTAGATGGATCCAAATACACTGGAGCGATTCTATTGACTCTACGATAACATGCTCGGTGTTCTCCCTGATTCTGCGTCTAGGGTCTAGCCCACACTCCCACGCGTGCAGTGCCGTGCACTTCCACACAAATCCATTAAGAGGTATAAAAACATCATTAAAGATGCATTAAAAAGGGATTTGCCACCCTGATACCTTATCTGCTTTGCCCCTCAGGCTTTCAGAGATGTACTGTGTTTTGGGGGGATGCTGTGTGCAGTGGCGTGTTTGCCTCGCTCTCCAGGTGTAACTGCTGGTTTACTGGTGTTTGTGCCTGAGCTGTTTCGGCTATAAATATGGTTTCCTGCAGTTTCTGCTGTGATTCCTTCCTTCCTGCCAGTGTTCTTCTATACAGTACATAGAGAGATGATAGTCATCTAATGGGTCTGGTCTCTGCGATTCACTCTTTTAGTTTTTTGCAACAACAAAAACACATTTAGGTAAGGGTGGACCCATGGTTAACAACATGGAATATAGAATTCGGGAGATGTATACTACTGTACATATCATATGCATGGACAAGAGTGTGGTGAATGTTTTGGTTTTTTTTTGCAGGATTTTAATATTGTTTGAGGCCTATAGGCTATGGCTGCAGTTAAAGAGTGTACACAGTTGCCTATACAATCCTCAGTGTTCATTTAATTATACTGTAGGGTGTACAAATAGAACCAAATGGACCCACTTTTACAGTGTATGTGTTTGCAAGACATCTGCGGCATTCTCAGCCCACAGGCTCACACCCACGTACAGTATGGACACACAAAGAGGCAAACACTCTTTTTTGGCTGCATGGGGCTACTATGGAAACCCTGTTCAAACACTGTCAGTAGCTGTGAAGACAACAAGGCCTTCACACTACACCAAAGGTGCCTTAATTTTCCAACTTTCTTCACACTATTGGCTTTGGATTGAATATCTCGATCAGATCTGTGCACTCAAAATGCCCCATTTGGTTGGGTGGTATTTATTATAGACCACCAAATAAATCATAAACAAACTGTTCAGATAATAGATGAAGAAGCGCTGTGTGGGTGAGTGGGTCCCAAATTATGTCAAACTGAGAAGGTGCACTTTGGGGAGGGTTCAATACATTTCAGGACAATACTTTCAAGTTCCTTTCCTTTGTAAACGTCACAGTGGAACCCCCCCCCCCCCCCCCCCCACAGACAGACAGACAGACAGACAGACAGACAGACAATCTGATTACCACTGTACATTTTAAAACACCACAGTACTATATCTACTCGTCAAATTCGATCAGGTTTCTCATGAAAGAGGAAATGGAATATGCAATTTATTTGTCCTGATCAAAAACAAAACACTTGAGGATCATATTAATTGCATTTCAGAGAAACAGAGATAGACTGACACAGACAGATCAGAACAGCAACAAATTTCACAACAAAACCTTATTGAGTTTAATTCTAATTTGCTTGCTTCTTCTCTCCTTTATAAATGAGTACTCTGAAAGGGGCAAGGAAGACCTCGTGCTCAAGTGGTTATAAGAGAAGGGCCACAGAAGGAGAGAGACAATTCATCAGCGACATTAAATCCAATTTATTTTGTTAATTTAGTTAAGCAAAGGGAGTGAAAAGCAAGTCATCTTGCAATACTAAAATTGATTTCAAAACTTAAACTCTGCCTGGAATACAGGAGAGGCACTATAAAGAGAAGAGTACTTCAGTTGAATCCAAGCCATGGTGCATGCAGAGAAACACTTAAAAGGCCCTGCTAGGCGGCTAATCAGAAACAGCTGTCACATATTATTTCATCGCCAACTACTGGATTCTGTCCAATGTCTCTATTAGGACCACACTTGAGGTGCACAATGTATGTTCTAATCTACACAGAATGACAGTGTGGAAAAAGCAGGTACTGTACGCATATTTATTGAGTAATTGTTTTAATGACCAGCGCATTTCTTCAATAAAACGTACAGTATAGGCCTACCCATGTTTTCAATCAATCAATCAATCAATCAATCAATCAATCAATCAACATTAAATTACAGGTACAGTAATACGGGTGAGACATTCTTGACTGTTTACTGCAGTCCCATCATCGCAGTGAGAACAAGATAGAGAATATGAGCACAAAGGGAAAGAGGACACATAAAATGCATGTTTTCTACATCTATTCATCTATTCAAGGACATACAACAAACAGCCTTGAACTTTGCTCCTGCTCCTGCCAACACATTCATCCAGACCATTACAACAAGCCTGTTTCTGTCTTTCTTTTGTTTTAGAAAAGGTGGATGTTGTCGGGTATGGTTTTTCTAATGTGCAAAAGGCGTGTTTGTATGTTTTCTGGAAGAAAGATTTGTTTTCTCATGTAGGCAAAGCAGTAGCAATTACGTAGCTATGTATTCAGAATGTATCTAAATGTACAGACACTATGGTGTGCTATTCATGAGAATATAATGCAAATCACAAACCAGGATATTCCTTATACACCGGCTCTCTTTATTCTGGGTGATCCATTAAAACACCTCCCCGCACCTCTAGCTGACTGGATTCATACAGCATTAATGGTGGGCAGGAAAATCATTGTTAAGGAATGGAAGTCTGAGGATTTACCTCCAGCACATGTATGGTTCACTCGTATTGGTATTGTGCATGGCTGCTTTGGAGCGGTTATCCTTTAAGATGAATACTCAGTTGGATAAATATGATTCGAAGTGGGACGTGTTCCTCAGTCATGTTGCAGGTCCTTTGATGTGATCCATGGTCAGGCAATGCCCTTTTGATTGTTTATTATATACATATGATACGGTTGATGATGCTGCGTGTTTGGTCGTGTAAACTAATTTAAACTTTTAACTTGATTTATTTTTATTTTTATTTGTTTATCTTGTCTATCCTTGTTTTATATTATGTTTCTATGTTCATACATAATGTCCATGAATACGTATTATGTTGTTGTTGTTGCTTGTGTTTGTATTTTCTGTTTTCTGTGTTTGTAAAAAATAGTAAGTACTGATCAGAGAAAATTCTTCCCAATTTGCGTGACTTTTTGGCAAAGGTTTTAGGAGAAGTATAGCAAAAGAAATGTTTTAAAGAAACTGCACCATCGAGGCAGGAACTTCGGTAGACAAAAAATGCTGGCAGAGTTGTGTCATGCCAGGAATCCAGGGTGCATTGGTTTTTGTATAGTATGTCCTATATGTTTCATGTGAAACTGGCTGTACCATGAGCTCAATTAAACAAAGAGCCAGAGGGCTGTATTTTGCGTGTCTTAAGTACCAGGTCTTATTCCCTAACTTGAGTAAACTAAAGACCTGGAGGCGTGATCAATGCTCTTTGGCCACTCAGAATAGCCAAATGGCACGCCTCCAGGTCTTTAGTTTACTCAAGTTAGGGAATAAGACCTGGTACTTAAGACACGCAAAATACAGCCCAGAATGTCTTCCTTGGCAGACTGGGGGAAAGTTTCATTATGATGAATCTACCAGATACCCAGGCTACCAGGTACCCAGGGTTTTATATTCGTTAAAAGCCTGGGGAAACCCATAGGAAAATCTGGCATAGTATATAGGAAGTGGGAGCCAACTTGTATTTCGCTAACCAGTAACTTCAGACTGCAGAGGGGCGTCGCTCTAGATTTGGTGATGTCAGTGTTCTCCACTGTTTTGTACCGGGGAGGGCCGGCCGGGGCGGGCGCTCTGATTGGTGAACCAATAGGATCGACCGGCTGTTTTCGCCAGCACCCGCCCCGCTCTAGACCAGAAGTCACACAGGCTGGGGCAGGCTATGATGAATCCAACGGTATAGATAACATTCGCTTTTCACAAACACACACAAATGCACAGACAAAACAGACAGAGAAACAAACACAAAAAACTAAAATGTTAGTTTGAAAAATAATTGGGTGGAGATTCTTCACATGACCATAGAGGGGATAATTGGGGCAGAGGTTTTTACTTGGCCTCCAAGGAGTATGTGACACATGTGTGCACACCATGGTGCACAGTTTCATGTGTCTGTGGGCAGCTAATCTCCGGCACCATTGGAGTGATCGTCCTGCCGGTGATTAGCTGCTCACAGACACACGCGGACACATACAATTACACATGGACGGACGGGGGAAAAAACATAGTCTCGGCCACGGCTTCGGCCTGGCAGAGACAATTCTGCTACATTACTGTGCAGAAATTATTGAGAAAGATGCTGAATATCATTAAAGCAAATTAGAGAATTATAGAGATTATGATAATGTTTTGATGATTGGATGTCTGTCATAAGTATTCGGGTATAGTATTCAAGCTTTAAATTAAAATTGGTTTAATATATGAAGTTGATAAACCAAAATGTTCTGCATACCATTGTTATTCAGTCGTTTGGATTAAATAATTTCATGCCATGTTTCATGCAACAAATTCTTCTTGCAGACTAATTAACCAAAAACGAATAAAATCAAGCACTGTCTGTATCAAGAGATTCTCAGATTTGGAGAGTATAGAGCACATATTAAGCAAACAAGGGGAAGATGGGAGAGCAAAGCGAAAGCGGCTTACTGTGTACTGTAGTGTGCACCTTGGGGTCATGGACACCAACCACAAGGATGGCTCCTGAATTCATTTCTGTCCTCCCATGTGACAAGTCAAGACAAAGAGATAGTCAGAGTAAAATAAATATGTAAAACTAGAAAATTCGCTCCTACACGCCAGCAGCTGTGCTTCCTGCCCTGATCACAGCATATAAAACACAATACATTGAATTGAAAAAAAAGTGTATATAAACAAATAATAAGGTTAATAAGTAGTGTCTTATCTTATTAACAGTTAATTCATGTCTTATTAATGTCTTAGTTAATAAGTGTTTATTAATAGGACCTTAGTTTAAAGTGCTACAGACAAAACAATAACAAACATTTGAACCATAGTACAACGTCACAGATGCAAATAAATATAGTATTAATGTCACTAATGTAGCCTCAAGAAGCATCCTTGAGGTCTGTTGAGAACAATAACCAGTTTCAAAGAGTCCTGATTCATAGAAATTAATAGTCAATGGTGTGAAACTGTGTGGAGTGGACATAATGTCATGTATGACTGTATATGCAAGTATGCAAGACGAATACATGGCTGGATGGTGGAAGTTGCAGTGGAAATTGAAGCTTGAACTAATAGGCGCGAGTTGCTAAGAAACCAAGATAAATCAGAAGAAAAGTTTGTAAGAGTGCTGATGTTAGATGGAGAGAAGTGAAGGTTATAGGGGTGGGGAGTGTGGGGGTGGTAAGAAAATTCATAACACAAGTACAATGTCACATTATCAAGGTGAAGTGAGGAGGTGGAGGAACTGAATGGAAAAGGAGAATAGTAGAATGATGATGGTCAAGCCATGATTCATGATTTCTACAAGAAATGGAGCATCATTTGTTGTGAAGAAGTTTAGATAGTATAGGCCTACACATTGTCAGTTTAGCTATTACTCTCGAAATTATTAGTTTATTAATTAATTTATTTATTAATAAAAAATAAGACAGACAGACAGACAGACAGACGAAAATAGCCAATCTACAAGTGCTTGTAGATTGTCTATATTATAGACAATCTACAAGAACTTGTAGAGTGGCTATTTTCAGTACTTAATAGCACTGTTCTTTGCCACCATTTCCCCCCTTTATGGCTCTGGTCTTATTTGGTCTTTAATTGCTTCACAGCCAGGTCATCAGCTGACCTTTCCCCAGCGAGTTCTCATTAGCCTTCCTTATTGCTCTTCATCGGAGAGAGCCAAGGCCACTGACAGGACTAATTTACCAGTTCTTTCCGATCCCTATTTCCACGTCATAAACCACACAAAATGTGATAACATGAATAGTAGCAGTGTTCTGGCTGTATGCAGGTAGGGAATTCTGTTCATAGCAAACACAACCTTTTACTGTATTACATCCATGCTGTGAGACGTGAGTCACTTCACAGTCATCATAAAATAGTAAAGCTGTGAGGGAGCATAGAAAACAAGTTACCTTCAAAAGGAATAATATATTTCATTATCTGCTTGACTCAGTGATGAATCACTGATTCACAGTACGTAAGCATATTGAGATCCATGATAAGGAAAGGAAAGGTACTATATGTTTACCCAGGGTAACTGGACTAAGCTCAATAACTTGTTTACAGCCAGGCCCTGCTCATAGAACATTTCATGGTAGGGGTTCAATGCCTTGTCCAAGGGCACTTCAACGGTGGTAATTTTAACGTGCCGGTCCGGGGATACGAACTAGCGACCTTCCGATATCAAGACCGCTCCGCAAACCGTTCGGCCCCCACTGCCCAAATACGATGACCATCAACCACAACAATTATTCCACAGAGGTATGTTTTTCTTTGTCCTTTCTAAACTCCTCATTCCTTGCTTTCTATAATGAATAGGAATGACATTCTGCCCTATACAGCTGAATAAGTACTGGCACTGCACCGAAAAAGAACTCAATCAGAATTTTCATTGCTATAGTATGTTTTTTAAAGGAATGTGTCTCAGTGAGGTTAAACTGAAACAGAAAGTAGAACACGCACGCACCCACGCAAGTATGAGGGTAAAAACCTTGAGAGGATGGGGAGAGCAGCCACATTGACATGGATATCCATCAGAAAGGACATGGTCAACTGTGTTTAATGTTAAATGGATTGCATATTTAAGTGCACCCAATGGTGGAACACCATTAATTATATATATATATATATATATATATATATATATATATATATATATATATATATATATATATATATATATATATATAGCTCTAGACTGCATAGCACTGGTAGTTAAATCTACTGCAGAAAGTTCAGAAGCCCAGGGCACAAAAAAATAAGAAGAAGACCAAAATACTAAATAAAAAAACCCAAAATACAGAAGGGATAAAGGGCAGTGTACAAAAAAAGTCAACCAAAGAACAATATTCCTTTACAGGATCTCCTCACTGGTCAACAAAAACCCCTTGAAGACCCTAACAGGAGCCCTCGTACAAGGTTTCTTCGACTATGCATGCACCTCTTGGTACCACAGCACCTCAAAGGCTCCTAAACAAGGCTCCAGACTTCCCAAAACCAACTGGTCAAGGCCTATTCATAGTCTGGACTTTCGGTGGTGAGGTGACCACCTTTTGTCCTTTTTATTTTATTTTTTATAAAATAATAATAAACTATTTATACTGATGCATTGTTGTTGTTCTTGTTGTGTTGTTTCCTTGTTTGTACTAATTTCCTTTAGGAATAACATAACCTCGTGTCACCAGGCTTTTATTTTAATACATATACATTTAATACATACAAATTAAATATAAAGTATCATCTAGGGCCTTCCGATCTCCCTATCTTTGTCTGTGTGACTGTGAAACCTACTACTTTGAAACCAGAGTTTATGCTCTCTGCTGTTTAGGGAAATCTCATTGTCGCAAAACAGAAGAAACATTCCGTTTTACGGCACTTAATTTGCACTTCCTTTCTCGTCGGCATCTGGAAGGAAAAACTGTACATCGGACGTGTGGTTGAAATAAACCACTCGGTACGGTGTCATATCTCCTAAGGTAAGAATCGATCGAAATATGTGAACGTGTATGACGAGAAATACTGTAAAGTGTTGTATGTCATAAGACGGAAATTAGTCTAGGTAAAAAAGTATTTGGCTTGCCATCCACGTTAGCTTAGCCTAGCTAACACGGCCACCTGGCAGCCTCATATGTGAGTGAGGCGTTAGCTTAGCTTACGTTTAGCTAATGCTAGCAGAATTAGCTAACGCCCTGGACGAGGGCTAAAGCTGATCCAGCTGGCAATTGTGTTGTCGAATCATTCCCATTCTATCACATAAACTACTGTAATTTCACATGTGTCTTCTATTTAATCTACAATTTGACTGGCAAATTGTCCCATGCTGTGGGTTGTTGTTGAAGCGGGTGAACGTTCAGGGCCGGACAGGTCTGTGATGACTAGCCCACTGCGCAAGCCGAACAGTCGGTGCCTGTTTGTTCAGTGCATTGATGATGAGGGACAACAGTGCTGCTAATAGTCTGAGACTGAGACCTCTCCCTGAATGAATGTCATGATCTAAAGTCACTACTGTTCCAAACTTCCATTGTCACTGGCTTACAGGTGCAAAGAAGTTGGTGAAATTAGTTTTTGCATAAACTACAAATTTCTGTTTTCCAGAAAGGGAGAATACGAAAATTGGTGACAGCAGGGAGAGTTTAAAATTGAACTGCAAGGGTCCTATGTTATTACTAGTTCTCAAAGTGAAGTGAGGAGAGTAGGAGTCATTGAAATGGTCCCACTTAAAGTATTGATAGTTCAAATGGGACAAGAAAGAGTTATGGATGTCCATGGCCTAATAATGCTTTCCTAGTCTGGGACTCCTTGAAATTACAAAAGTTTTCTGTGATTGTGTGTGTGACTGTGTGTTAGCGTCTGCTTTTAAATCAAATGATACTCATACAAGTCTGGTATTTTCTTCTTGACATAAGGTCATCATGGCAAAGTTCCATGCCCCTGTGATCCAGGACAATCCATCGGGATGGGGTCCTTGTGCAGTTCCAGAGAAGTTCAAAGACATGCCATACCAGCCTTTCAGCAAAGGAGACCGTCTGGGAAAGGTTCATAATATATGCCTTATGTTACATACCTTCAGATTACAGCCTGACCGATGCCACATTTTTGTGGTCTGATTTAGGAAAGTCTGGGATCACAGATCATTACCAATGTTTTTGACTGATATTGTATATTAATCCATTCAGACCTGACGTCGAAATAAATAAAAGGTCTTCTGAAAGAATATTATATTCAAAGAGTTGTGCCACATTTTCCAAGATTTTACAAAAACAGCAGTCGGTGGCACGCTATGAGCTTGTAGATCTGCTTTTTTTCAATAGCTAAAGTATAACATAATGCTTAGTTAAAACACAAACGGGTCCCCGTCCAGAATGGGTTAAAAGTTTCTATTTGAGAATATTTTACAAAAAAGTAAAACTAATGATTTTGAATAGATCAAATCTATACCACCGATATATCGGTGTGGCTCTACTCCAGTTTTCCCCACCTGAAATGTTGAGTGGTGTAAGCTTTTTTCCCAATTAGTATCTTTATAGGATGTACTTAACAAACATGGTTTAATTGCAGGTGGCTGATTGGACTGGGGCGACCTATCAAGATAAGAGATACACAAGTAAGTAAAACCATTTAGAAAAATTAGCATCAGAATGTTTTATTAAAATAATATAATATACGGCGTCGGTATGTGTATTGTGGATTATACACACATTCAAACTCATTTTCTACTTGTTTTTAGTTGTTGCCACACATTAACTTTACTCACATTTAGCTGCAGACATGTATTGCCAGTTGCCACCAAAGTCAGATTTTACCCTACACTCAAACTTAACAACATACATATGCGACCAATAATTGGTCACATATGTTAATTGGTTGCATAATGTGAGGTTTTAATTTGGAAGTATCGTTATTTGCTTACAGTCTTGAACCCTTATACACATACTGATAGATAGATAGATAGATAGATAGATAGATAGATACTTTATTTGTCCTTTCGGAAATTTGTTTTGTGCACAGCAGTCATCAGGATATACATAAAACATGCAAACAAACAGATCACAGACAGTACATAGACAATAAAGAAACAGTGCCAACAGAAGGCCACCAGTCATAGTTCCAAGAGGCATCACATCACACTCTATGCACGGAACTAAGATGGGGCCTGCTTGTTCATAAGTCCTATACTTATGGGAACAAACGATCTTGAGGCCCTAGCCTGCAGGGAAGGTACCATATACCGTCGCCCTGATGGTAAAAGATGGTATTGGCTGTGTAACGGGTGTGTGTTGTCCCTAGTAATGGCTTTCCCCTTCCTGAGTACCCGGGTCTCATACATTGAGGTCATACTCTCAAATCGCACCCCAGCTATTTTGCTGGACACGCTGATGATTTTATGGAGTTTGTTCTTATTAACCAATGATAATGAGCCATACCATGAAACAAAACAAAATGTCAATGCACTCTCCACAAAGGATCGATGAAAGAGTACCATGATATTTTTTTCAACGTTGTACTGTCTCAGTCTGCGCATAAAATGCAGCCTCTGCTGACCTTTCTTGTAGATGGAATGAGTGTTGGAATTCCATGTCAGCTTGGAATCAATCGTTGTACCCAAGTACTTATATTCGTCCACCATCACTACCCCATCCCCACCAATGACTATTTCCTGGTGTGCATGGGCACCAGTCCTAAGGTCCAATATGACCTCCTTAGTTTTTTACTGTACCAGTAAGACTCGCTGAGGCGATCTCGCCCTAAAGGGCCGGGCCTGAATTTTCGGCCTGTTGAGAACACTAGTTTTCGCCGGGTGCTGCTGCACTAATAACTTTAGGGCAGGCCCGTCTAGTAGTTTGTAGCCAGTATTGATGACATCAGGGTTCTCCATATATGGGCATACCCATATGACCATATATGGAGGCGTGGGTGATTATTGTGACCTGCAGTCTCAATAATTTACTTAAAGCGCAAATAACATGCATTTTAAAACTGCTTTTAATATTTAATATCATATTGTCGATGTCCCTCAAAGTTATTTCTAATGGTTTGAGCCTCAATCACCACTCTGATATAACCAGGCCTTGTCATTTCTTTCTGGACTTTGAAAGCAGTTTTAGCTGCAGTACCACAATGTCCTGAGGTGGTGGGGGTGCTGATATATGCAGATTATTTCATATTTGAGTCATTATAATACTGATGCTAGATAAAACCAGGCTTGTTTCCATGCCATGCCAGCTTGGAAAATCAACAATGGTGGACATTGTAAACAAAGTGGAAATGCAAATTTGGAACTGAAGACTGAAGAAGAGGAGGAATTATACAAAGTAGGGTGACATTGGTGACATCACGATGAGGCCAAAATCAGTCGAGCTGTTCCTGAGAGCAATTTCCATTAAAACACCCATATGACATGAAGGCCTGATTGTTCAAAATTGGTTATTTGTGGGGATAGAAAACACACATGGGAGCCCCAAAAACACAAAATAAATTGAAAAAGTTGAATTTTATGGTATAGGTCCTTTAATCGATTTCAAACAGCAGGCATTTAGACTAACTTGTCTCCTAAACCAATGGATAAAACATAATCCTTGTGCCTGTAAGGGCACCATAAAGATAGGACCAATGGAAACAAGTCCCCAGGACGTTTTGTTAGCCTTAATAGTCTTGACTGTACCACATGCCGTTTACATTTTTTACTAACAAAGTAATCAATCAATACTTAGATGATATTGTCCATATGCATGCATGCCAGACCTACCATGTAATAATCTTCCGACCTCTCCCTCTCAGATAAATATTCCTCTCAATTTGGGGGTGGTAGTCAGTATGCCTACTTCCATGAGGAGGATGAGACCAGCTTCCAGTTGGTGGACACTGCCAAGACGCAGAAGACTGCGTACCAGAGGAACCGCATGCGCTTTGCCCAGGTACTCAAAACAGATTAAAACATGACTCCAATGAATTCAAAATATTTGTCTTAAATTGTGTCCCACCCACCATGTAATGTAGCCTAACTGGCAGTCTAATTAAATTAAGTCTAATTATCAGAGAAATCTACGGCGCGACAAGGACCGTAGGAACCTGACCCAGTTCAACATGCAAACCCTGCCTAAGAGTGCCAAGCAGAAGGAGCGGTAAGTTGCTGTCAAAACTGTCAAGTACTGCCTCCAGGAAATGTCCCCTTTAGTTTTTCCCATTTATACTCCAGTCCATCTTCAGCTGGGTCAGTATGTACTAGTACGAGCTGTGACCACATTTCCTTTTTTTTTTTTTATATATTTTTTATCCCACGATTTTGTAACCCATTTTTCACCCCTGTGTCAATCATCTAATGTGATCCTGGGCTCTACACTAGGCATGCCACGGTATGAGATTTTACAGTACGGTACGGTGCCGGTATTGATAATCTATACCTCGGTATTCCACGGTATTAAAAAAAAAAAAAAAAAGCCCCCCCCCCCCCACCTATGTCTAGAGACTACCCCACCTCCTTATAAGCCCTTCTTTGTTCCTCAACCTACAGGCCTACATATCTTATTTTTTTATTTTTACCTTTTATTATCATTTGAATTTTAATATTTGTCATGATTATGAATTGATTGAAAGTCCTTGCTGTCTTGTTTCCATTCGGTCCTGGGCCAGGGCTGAATGGAACAAGACAGCAAGGACTTTTTTCAGTGATCCCTTTGTAATGTGTTTGGCTGTACCCTATACTGATTACATTTCTGCCAATAAAGTATTCAATCAATGAATCAATAGATATTCCCCACTGTATTTCACTGTACTATGGCTCCCCCTAATGGCCGTTTTAATGGCGTACCCTGTATGCTGTAGAAGAGGTAGTGCAATCTGCGCATGCTCACAACTGTCACTGTGTGCCGTTGACACTAGTTCACTCTTATAGTACATATTATGGAAATATGGAATATACAATTGGATCTGGGTGTCTTTCAGCAACACTAACTCAAAGGTAGGAAGCAACTTTTCAATCTACTGCAGCTGTGTGGTGAAAATAAATGTTTTGCCTTAGTGTGCGAGTGGAGTTGCTTTGCATATGCGCAGCATGCGCCGCCCACCGACGCTGTATTAAAATACCGTATGCTCGGAAATCTCACGGTATCAACACCGTGGCTGTTCCTGTCGCGGTATTACCGAAATTCGGTAAACCGCGGCATGCCTACTCTACACACCCTCCGCCAACCTGGGGAGAGCAACGGACTTAACTCATGCTTCCTTCATGCTTGAGTGTCCAAGTTGCTCCTTTACACCTGACAGGGGGGAGTTTCCCTGGTTGGACGTAGCGCGTGGAAGGAACACGTTATTCCAACCAGTTCCTTTCACCTCCATCAGCCCATTTAGGCCATTTAGAGACCAGGATTTCCACATTTCCATTAGACTTTTAATACGACATTTCTGTATCCAGGGATCGCATGCGTCTGCAGAAGAAGTTCCAGAAGCAATTCGGAGTCCGTCAGAAGTGGGACCAGAAATCTCAGGTATAGCATGAAAATATTTACAGACAATATTGTAGTTATTACGTAAACATGGATACTCTGCCTATTGTGTATATTATTGTGCTATATTCCTCACCCACTTTAAGCTTGTTTTTCTCATTGATAAGATTTTATATGGAATACACTTTATAATTGAAGTTTTATTATCATGATTGTTTTATTAATACAGAAGCGTTTCTGTCCCCTCCTTTTTCCTCTTTTTACCTCCTTTTTTCTCTATATCTCGCGTTCGTTGAGACCCAGCTGAAGCCCAGGGACTCATCTGTGGAGGTGAGGAGCGACTGGGAGGTGAAGGAAGAGATGGACTTCCCCAGGCTGATGAAGATGAGATACATGGAGGTAGCTGATCCTACTGACATGTAAGTTTGACGCGCGCACACACACACACACACACGCACACGCACACACATTTTAACAATTTATGTCCACACAGAGGAAATTGCATACATACCCCCCAGGACATAAATAGTTCAGGTGCAGCAACAAACAAGAACGTCATTCCATTCCATTCCATGGGCACAAGTAGTGTAGGCATGCATCCTAAGTTTGCGGGTATGTCTCAGGCTGGAGCACCAGAGGAATCAATTTCCCAGTCCACTCCTGCATTGCTTTTTATATATACTTTATTGAAAAATTATTCAGGGTTTACTCCTGCATTGCCACCGGTGTGTGGCTAATCCCATGGGCCCAAAATCCACCCACTGTTGTTTCCGACAGCGGACGGACACACCGCTAGAAGGCCCTTGTTGTATGCAAGCTTGCGATGGTGTTGTAGCACACAGTCCACAGAGGTTGCAAATGCATCTTAAATCTGTACCCACTACATTAACGATGGTAGTTACAACAGAGCAGTTTAACGTCATGCTCAGGACCACACACACACACACACACACACACACACACACACACTACTTCTGAGCCAGACCTGCACTCAGGGGCGTCATGTTTCAATAATGATTGTTAGTGCTCAAAGTCCCGCCCCCAGCCACGCCCCCTGCTCCAGCCGTGGAAATAAAACAAGTTTTTTTTCTTTCGGTTGGTACTTTATTTACAGTTTGCTGATGAACACAGTGTTTCAGTTCACAACGAACACATTAAATTGTTTCAGCATCTTGTTTCAACATTTCAGCATGATCAATGATAAACAGTAAAGCATTAAATTGTGGCGGTCGCTTATTGACGTACCATTTAACGTACGAGGAAAGTGTTTCTCCTTACAGCTGCACGGCTGATGAACTCGTTGGCTATAACATCCATGTCCAATGCCATCACCATATCGCTGTGACAGTTTATCAGAACAAGGTGATTGAGTCTTGCTTGTCCCATTGTGGCTCGCAAATATGTCTTTAGTCTGTTTAGCCCTGAAAATGACCTTTCTGCGCTGCATGATGTGACGGGGACAGTCAGCACTTGTTTCACCAGTCTTACTGCCTCTGGTAAAGTAGATCTGGCGGTCCCCCCGTTCTCACTTTTGAGGAACTCCACGACATCATGAAAGGTAGACAGTGGAACTCTATGCCGCTTTGCCATGGCAAGCAACATGTCACGATGCAGTGTCAGCAGCTCACTGTCAAAATCACTCCCATAGAACTGCACTATGCTTTTGCAGTCGCCCTTCCCGACAAGAAAGTCCTCTACATCTCCCAAATGGAAATAAAGCTGTACTGTACTGTATGCAACATTTATACTCTACCTGGCAGCAGAACAAAAGCCACCTTATTAGCATTTGAATGCCCAAGTTGGGCGTCCCAACACCTCTTGCCCAAGCGCCCCCCCACCCCCGTAAAGGTTTGTGACTACGTGACATTTTAAGCAGGGGGAGGGGAAAGGGAGGGGAAATTCAGTCTTCATAATACGTGGGTTCATATTGGCTTATTATTTTAACTGTGGGTGTTTCAGCTACCAGGCACCCCCGAAGTCTCCGCGCCTGCCTGCACTTAATAAGCCTCCAACCAGCTAACTCTTTGATGACTGTTGTTCAGCTGCTAATGGTGCTACAGAGCAGTGGTTTATAAACCACTGGATTTGATGGGTTTATTGCGAATGAAGTGAGAACTAACTATAGAAGATGGCCAAAACTGTCTGTGTGTACCACATGGGAGTTAATGCAATTCACGCCAGACATTTTCAAGGCAGTCGAGCGATAATCATGGAGGCATTGGTATTGAAAGAACAGCCTTGGACGTCAGATGCTCTGCAACACACTACAGTGCTACCGGGTGCATCAACAACAAGCGAGGATGCACGCGAATCAATGGCCGATCATGTGTGCGTATTGTGTAATCATAATTTGGTTAGAACTTAAGGGAAAATACCACCCCCCAAAAATGTCATTAATGTATGGAAAAACAAACATTGGAATAAATGACATTATGGGGGTTTCCCGCATCAGATATTGGGTCATGGTCTGAAAATCATTTTCCATCTTCCATCTTTTTCTTTGCTTTAATTCCTGTGAATCCGCAAAACGTGTGACGACATGGCTCACGTCGCTTATGTTTATTACATGGTGCACTGGAGCCGTCTAGGCGATATTTGAGTTCCTAGGATGAGCAAGCACTCCCTTGTCCCGGTCATCATAGGAATACACATTTAGCGTGCTACTGCATTGGTGAATGTAAAAAAAACACATGTGATATGAAGTAGAACGAAAGTGGTTCTATGCATGTGTGCCTGGTCTATCTGGCAGTTGAGTGTGTCACCGCCACCTGGCCTGCACACTGCTGGATATTCTGATCAGTGTTGCGCCTCCGTCAAATGCAGAATAACAAAATGAAAACGCAACGGGAATTTGCCGTTTTCTCTACAGAACGTTGCCGTGTAAAGGTGGCCATAGTCATGATCCTATAGCCCAACAGACAGGCCATGGTCATGCTGTAGTTATTAGGTTGTCAGCAAACTAAGCAGCAATGGCATCAGGCAACTGAATGCTAGAGCTTCCACACTTGTTATTTAAACGAGTGCAAAAGAATAGGGCCAACTCCAGTCCAGTATGTACTGAGTATAAAGGTTTCAATTGGTTAAGAAACGAGTAGCATTCAAAGATTGTGGAAGAGTTGAGAGGCTAGAATACAAATTAATGATGACTTATGTCTTGTATTATGTCATCTTCAGCGAATGCTGTGGCGCATTGGAGTACTATGACAAGGCTTTCGACCGCGTCACCACTCGCAATGAGAGGTCACTCAAGAGCATCAAGAGGATCTTCCACACGGTCACCACCACAGATGATCCTGTCATACGCAAGGTACAAGCACAAATATACCCACAAGTCATGTTGGAAACTATAGCACATTTTCAGCAGATTAATCACAGTTAATAAAGCAATAAGCCACAAGAGGTCTCAGGTTACCATGGATTTTACAATGGGTGAGAGGCGTGGTGAGACACGAGCACAGCGAGTTGCTTTTCTAAAATGGTTAGCAATATTAACCTAATAAAACTATTAAATTCACAAAAGTAGCTACGCTTTGCGCCCACCAGAGCGAGCCACATCACTTCCTTGGCCCAATCCCAAATGGCTCCCTTGCTGACTCAATGAGCCCTCACTGACTTAGCTGCGCGTTCACGTGAAGTCTGTGAGGGCTTGAGGGGTGTCCCATTTGAAATCGGTAAGTCAGTGAGGGCTCAGCCCCGCCCCTTTATGTGCCCTTTGCCAAAGTCAGCATCGATGCTGACTTTGGGCTGACTTTAGCAAAGAAATTACCCACAGTTCATAGCGTTACCAGGGGAATGAGGGGGATCCTCCAAACGTCAATCATTTAAATATGCAAATTAGTTATGTATCGCGATTAGAATGTCAACAAACACAATAGTGCTTTCTCACTGTTCTTAAAAGGAGACGGAATGGAAGGATATAGGCTATATATTTAATAACAATAATAATAATAAGGGAAACATGATGAGAAATTACTAATGAGCAAAGTTAAATAATATGGAAATGAAATGTATAATGAATATTATTATATATGAATATTACAACCCATATCACACAGGAAAGTGTATTTATGAAACTAATAATAATAAAACGATCAGCTTAAATACTAAAATAGACATGATAGACATGTATAAATAGGCCAAGCATGTAGGTAGGCACTGGCTGTGAATATGGAGATTTTTTATAAAGTGTCATGGACTCATGAATGGCGGACTCATCTTCAAAGTGCTGTCCCATTTCTTTCACAACAATGTGGAGCCCTTGCAGCCTCTCACCCTCAAGCCCTTACAGCTGACGTCACTAAAGTCAATGAGGGTCCAGGGCTCAGGGCTTGAGGGAGGCATTTGGGATTGGGCCCTTGTTTTGCTCGGCAAGTAGGCTGTGACGGGAGAATAGCACTTGATGTCTTTACGGGGCCGCCTGGAGCCTCACAGTCATATGAGCCCGGCGGTGCTTAGACGCCCGCACGGCATGGGCTTGTAAGGCAATCAAGTGCTCCCCTTCCCCAGTACAGCTACAAGGCTGCAGGATCAGCTGGGAATGTTATGAAGTGATTGAAGTTGTGGATTATCTGTGAAATTTACAACGGTCACGTGACGGTAACCAGCCAATCAGAGTATTGGGACTAACCGTTTTAGAAGCTGTGAATAATTATGATTAATCACCATTCATTAATTATTATTAATGACCAGTGCAGTGACCTTGTGGTTGGAGTGTCTGCCCTCAGACACTCAATCCGCAGCCGGGTCTTACCAACGACAATAAAAATGGTACCCAATGCCTCCATGTTTGGCCCCCCCGGATTAAGGGTTGGATTGGGGTAAATACCTGTGACAGCATCGTGTCCAATGTGTGTACTTCAAGCTAACTCAGGCTATGGAAACGGGAGACAAATATGACACGTGCAAGTGAAGGAAGGAGGGATAATAGTGAGGTTTATTAACTAGCTTACTTCCTTACAGTTTGTGCAGAAAGTGTTCTGTCTGCAATCAGTAACGGAGACATTCTATGATAAATTATCGCTGCTAGAAGAACCGTACCTGACATGACGGGTTGATTAAAATAAATTAGAAAGGTAAAGTTTTATTATAGTTTTGTCTGTATGTCTACATTATAAAATCCTGGCTGTTCATTTAACTCCGATAGTGTAGGAAAACTGGCAGAACTATATACTAAGGCTCTTAGACAGACTTAAAAATATATAATTTATTTTATTTTTAAATGCTCATCAAGTGCTCTGCTCAAATTTAGGTCAAAATGTGCAAACGTTTCGGTCTTGGGACCTTCGTCAGTGCTACAGTATGTGTGTAAATCACAGTCAAACCAGGTGCTCTTATAAGGCTCTATATCCACTCAGATGCTGACGATCACCACTCAAGGACATCACCATAGTTACACAATATGTTTCTGATAGTGTACAAATTGTCCAACCAAATCAATTTGTATTCCCTCAGTTACAAAAGGATAAATTAACAACATACATTTTTATTTTGTAACTTTATAACATAAAATGTATTGGCTATTCTCTGAAATTCTGTGTTTTTTTTTGTTTGTTTTTTTCAGCTTGCTAAAACCCAGGGGAATGTGTTTGCCACCGATGCCATCTTGGCCACGCTGATGTGCTGCACACGCTCTGTGAACAGTTGGGATATCATTGTGCAGAGAGTGGGCAACAAGCTCTTCTTTGACAAAAGAGACAACTCTGACTTTGGTAAGCCTTTTTGCCGTGTGACCGTGGAACATTAGAACCTTGGATGTGTGCCTTACTAGCTGTGGCCCTAACTTCAACCGCTCTGCCTCAGATCTGTTGACCGTGAGCGAGACTGCCAACGAGCCACCGCAGGATGAGGGCAACTCCTTCAACTCCCCCCGTAACCTGGCCATGGAGGCCACCTACATCAACCACAACTTCAGCCAGCAGTGTCTGCGCATGGTACGCCTCACTCACCCAGCCACGTCCACACTGTGCTGACAAAAGACCGTCCATTCCAAAGGATGCCGTCGCTCTTGCGTAGAAACCTTATATTTAACAATGTCCTTTTTTTATGTTCATCCAAAGTAATGCCCTTTCTTATACTTATTTGTGTGACAGTATCATGCAAATGTAGTGGAAATATCAGATCCGCAAGTACACGAGCTTGTAGATCTTTGACAAATATTGCCTACTATAATGAATTAACCAAAATGGTTGAAAGTGCTTAAGTCTGTGGTTTTAACAATAAATATGTAATCAAAAGTAAAGTATCAATTAGAGCTTGTAATTAAATAACTATGGGACCATTATGGTTTTGGACATGCAAGGTTTCTGCCCAGCAACAGTGATGGTATGACCTTGACATGAAACTATTGTCTTTCTACAGGGAGGAGAGCGGCACAAGTTTCCCAACCCCAATCCATTTGTGGAGGAAGACATGGATAAGAGCGAGGTGGCATCTGTTGCTTACAGGTGTGTACTGACCCCTGCTGGTTAGATTCAGTAATTTGTGTAGCTATGATCAGAGATCTCTGCCTACTGATTCGTCTGGTGGCATCTAAATTCATGGCAGTTTGTCCAAACGGCACGCACATCGGTACACATTATCTCTGTAGTCGTGCGATCAAGGCGGATCTGTCCGATTTTTCATATTCCCACAACAATTGCGATGGCCTATTCACAGCGCTCGGTTCACTAGGCAGGGTTCAGGGCATGTACTGTATATGTATGGCAGGGACATACAGAAAAAATATAATCAATAATAAATGCATTCATACAATTTCAACTTACTAGACGTATATATATTGCAAAGAGCAACAGTACTGAGTACTGTAAAAGGAACTCAAATGTGTTATAGTTCCAGCTGAATGAACAAATTTGACTAGGAATTTTCAAATGATTGTCCAGCACAGCCTATTTAGCTCTTATTACTGATGGATGGAGTATGTCCATTTAATGTATATTAGTACGTTTTTGTTCTCTTTCCCCCGAATAGGTCTACATAATATTGGTAGAATTATGGTAAATGCTTCTGACACGTCAACAAGTGCAACACTGTTAAAACATCCTTAGTTTTACAGGTTTCTTTTCTTCTTTTTTTAACCTTTATTCAGCCAGTAAAAACACATTGAGACTGCGTCAGTGGGAACTGGCCAAGCGGCAGAAATAAAATTACACAATACCACATCGTCAATGTTACATATGTTAATACACCTCAAAGTACCTATGAATAAATACAACACATCACCCAAGTCCTACTTTTTTATTAGCTTTTTTCCCCCTTTTTTTTCTTTATACGGTATAAAAGACATGGACAGCTTACCAAACTATAGTGTGACTAAGTCTTAAATGAAATGACATCTCTGTAGTTCCTCTTTGCATTAGCTCGTGTATTGAAACGATGACGCCCATTATATCAAAAACAAAGAGCATGACAAATGGGTGAGAAGGTTTAGGTTATTAGATACGGATTCTGAACTCGATGAGCAGCAAGGCACACAAAGAGTGGCCTTGCTTTTATTCAGTTATAATGATGTCTGGGATTTGTATAAGTAAGGGGAGAGAATATAGAAAATGACAATGACAACTTTAGAAAATAACTGAATAAGTTATAATAAAATAAATAAATAAAAGTTAGTTATATAACCCTTTCATTGTAAAGAGAGAGAGAGAAACTAATACTCCAGTCACCCATTTTTACGTCAGCACCTCCTACCTGAACAATACTGTCACTGCATGCATGTGTGTCAGTGTATACAGTATATAGAAAGATTGTGCCTGGGCCTTGCTGCTAAAAGTTTCCTTCTATTCAGTTATATAACCATTTTAAAGCGAGAGAGAGTATCTAATAACCTAAACCGTCTCACCCATTTGTCATGTGCTCTTTGTTTTTATGATCTGAGGGTCCATCTGATCTTTCAGAGAACATAATATACAGTATTTACTAAGTAAGTTAGTAGGTTGGAGAGGCTTATTGTTGGTATCAGCCAGAGCGCGGGAGTCTCCGAGTCTGACAGTCCATACATAGGCTGTCACGATGAAGACGTACTTTTTATTTAAAAAAATAAAGATTTAGAGATTAGGACAGTAGACTGACGGGGAAATAAGGAGAGAGGTGGAGTCGTGGAGAGTGACACGCAGCAAAGGTCGTCGGGATTCGAACCCGCAACATGCTGTCAGGCTGACATTGCAGCCTAGGGTGCCCGGACCACCACTCCGATGGCCCGGGCCAAGACATTTTACTTATTAATTGTCAAATTATTGTGATTAACGATTTAATTGTTTAATGTTTAAAAAAAGTTGGCATTGAACATATAAATAAAAATCGCATTTCTGATTCTGCTTCGTAAACAATAATTGGCCCTCAAGTACTCCGGGGGCCACTTTGGGAAACGCTAGTCTCATAATAAATCTACTTCATGCGTTTAAGGTACCGTCGCTGGAAGCTGGGAGAGGACATCGACTTGATTGTTCGCTGTGAGCATGATGGTGTGATGACCGGAGCCAATGGGGAGGTTTCTTTCATTAACGTCAAGACCCTGAACGAGTGGGACTCCAGGGTAAAAGAAGTAAGGTGGCGCACACAGTTAATTAAAACATGAAAATGTTTGAGAATGAGGACTGCTGCTGTTAATAGGCTAATCTTCCATTGCAGCACTGTAATGGAATAGACTGGCGACAGAAGTTGGACTCCCAGAGAGGAGCTGTCCTGGCCACAGAGCTGAAGAACAACAGCTACAAACTGGCCCGTTGGACATGCTGTGCCATGCTGGCTGGATCGGAGTACCTGAAGCTTGGGTGAGGAGGAACACGCATCTCCACCTCTTTGGAAGGTGTCTTTTAGAGCCCAAGCATTCGGGGAGTTTTAGACTGCTGTACTGATGTTTTTACCAATTTTTTAAAATGCTTTCCTATAATCATGCCCAAAATAGGGACGTTAGATTGAAAGTTCTCTCTCTCTCTCGCTCTCTCTCTTTTTTTTTGGGGGGGGGGGGATGTTTTTTGAAATAATTCAACAAAATGACGGAAACAAAAAAATAAAGGCAACCATAAAAATGTGTCTGCGACCCACAAAAGCGCCCCGACCCAGCATTGTTTGGGGGAAACGGTGGGTCTAGATCAACTCGATTGCATTCTCATCGTCCGTCCCTCTCTCTCTAGATACGTGTCTCGTTACCACGTGAAGGACTCTGCCCGCCACGTCATCCTGGGCACCCAGCAGTTCAAGCCCAACGAGTTTGCCAGCCAGATCAACCTGAGCATGGAGAACGCCTGGGGCATCCTCCGCTGTGTCATCGACATCTGCCGCAAGCTGGACGAGGGCAAGTACCTCATCCTCAAGGACCCCAACAAGGTGAGCTACACGTACCATCCAGGGGGGGGGGGGGGCAGTGGATCAGGGGTAGAGTGCCCGGTAGAACAGCCGTTCTAGTTCTAGGTTCCCAGTTCGATCCCGGGCTCCCCCAGAGTTGGTGTCGAAGTGTCCTTGAGCAAGACTCTGAACCCCTAAATGCTCCCGATGTGCAGGTTGATGCCTTGCATGGTTTCCTCCACCATCAGTGTACGAATGAGTGAATGTAATGCACAATCTATGTAAAGCGGTATATAAATGTATCCAGCGCTGCTGTTGGGTCGGAACCATTGTACGTCCAAAATCGTTGAGTTCCAAAGGATCCAGTATAGTTATCGAGTCCCTGTTAATGCTTTTCATTGGTTAAATATTCATGAAATCCACACACACACTTAAAAATGGTCAGAAAATAGCCTTCGAGCTTGAGCTACGAACTCTACAAGCTCACAACATGTTGCAGGCACGTATTGTGAGCTTGTAGATTGTGAGTTGTGACATTCTGAATCTGAAGTAAGGCATTCATTTTCGGAGATACAAGATTTCTGCACAACAGCAACGACTGGCTTCTTGGTCACAATTTGTGTCAGCGATTTCAGTGACTTCATTTTGTGTACATTGTACTGCTGGTCAAGAAAGATGGCTTGATGGTGGTTCATTTTGTGTAAATTGTACTGCTGGTCAAGAAAGGTGGCTTGATGGCGGTTGCATTTGTTCCGTTTCCAACAGCAAGTGATCCGCGTGTACAGCCTGCCTGATGGGACCTTCAGCTCTGATGAAGATGAGGAAGAAGAGGAGGATGAAGACGATGACGAGGAGGAAGGTGAGAATAGGAAGTCGAGTGATGTCGTAGTGACGTATTCAGTGGTTCTCAAACATTTACGTATGTACTGTATCAAGGACTTGTTGGTCCATTGATAGATATTTGGCCCCATCTGACAAGATCTTTTACCAGCGACCTCCATTTGTCAATATGAAAAATGATTTAAACTAGCATCTCAGCAACAAGCTCACACCGCATCACCCTCACCCTCACCCCAGGCTGATTATTATGTTTGTTTTCCGGTTCAGATTGAAAACTACAGCAGATTATAAAGATGGTAGCCTAGTAAGCAGCACAGCTGCACCAAAGAAATAAATGAACAAGTCTTAGATTGTGTCCAGAAACCGAGGGCATGACAATGTGAAAGCATGGATAGTACTGACAAAAACAAATCTAACGCAACCATTATTAATTTGATTAGCTGCAGCTGTGTTGCTTACGTCACTGTGTGTACTAAAGTGATTATGCAGCCTACCATGTTTTTACCCTGCTGTAGTCTTTAATTCGGCGTTCTTAACGCTGCTGAAGTGGGAAACGAACCCCTTTTTCATTCCCCTTTAACAAGACAATAACACCATTGTAATGTTTTTTTCTTGCTGGGGTGAATTCCTGAATGTCTGTTATTGTCTAAAAATGACTCTACAGTACTGTTCTTTACATTTCTACTTTCTCTCTCTCTCTCTCTCTCTCTCTCTCTCTCTCTCACTCCCCTCCCCTCCCTTCACACAGACGAAGAGAATTATCGCGTGGAGACTGCTTAGTGACCAAAGTGGCCTACCTACACTTGACATACATTACCATAATTAATTCTGATATTCAATAAAAAAAATATGATTGGCCATCTTGTTTTATGTGCATTCACTATTGTTCAATACAACTTTTCCACTCTGAGCCATGTTAGATGACATTAGTTTATTGTTCCCTGTGGGGAATTCAATAATCGTGTCAGCAAGTAAATTATTAAACCATTTTTATCTAGTATACATGAGTAGTTGGCGAACACATAACCATACTTAGCAGCTGTAATGAGACATGTGGAGCAGACTGTAAATATATTTCAGAATTGATGGGAGAGTACTATTTTCCTCCTTTTTATAGTTGCTGTGATTCAGTGTCCCAGATGAATTTCAGGTCCATGTCGCCCATCCGCTCCTGAAGGATCTGATCAAACCTCTCACTCTGGGCCATGGTAAAGGTGTTCTTCCAGTCACCAACCTTACCTGCAAGTACAATAGTATCACAACTGATGATGACGCATCTAAAGTTTACGTATCGGGACAGTCCTGTAATCAAGAGGTCTGATGTCAACAATCATGGGTTCTGACCTTGTGTCTTAGTTAAAATGTTTTGCTATTATCACTATTCCACAGTGAGTCTGTGGAAGGGCATAGCCTTCTTAACCTGACGCTGCCAGATCCAAGAAGCTTGCTACACATGTTTGTTTCACAGCTTATTGGGATCTGGGATTGCGGAAGCAAATTCGATGACGGGGCTGTTCCTTTGACCGTCTGTCTATCACCGTGTGGGCGTGCAAACACAACCAATCATATTGACGTGTCTGTATAGCTTCACATCCGGTTTCGCACATATAGCTCGTACCGAACCGCCCTTAGCTCACGCTGTTTGGTTCGGTATGGAGATTCCAGATGGATGTGGTGTTGGGGAACATGGTTACCCAATACCGCCCCCAGCTGGCAAAGTCAGGTTATAGCCTTCTTGCCAACAGTGGAAAATTGTATGACTTCAATATTTACCTTTGCGCATAAAGTCTCCCTTTAGCCGCTCTGTTGCCACAAACTCATAGTTGGCTTTAGGGTCTTTCTTCATGTTCTTGAAGGTAGATTTTTCCACAATTTGATCGATGGCGTCTTCACTGAGATCTTTTCCTAAGAAATGGCAGATCTTTGTTACTGCCGTCTTCAGATCCTACAAGAAAAATGGGGGGCAGTGGGTAAAATAAATTGAAAGTTTGAACTACATAGTAAAGACAGCGTGCTATTGACCAAGATAGCACTCTATTGTAATTTGTAGGTATGTTGAGTATCCTCAATGGAGACAATGGGTTGTGCGGCTTGTGCCATGTCAAATCTTACCAGAATCATATCCTCATATGTCAGGAACAGTATGTTGTACTGGTCTCTCTTAGCATGCCACTCTCTGATGTGATCAAACCAGGAGCTTGCGCCAACTGGATAATGACATAGATTTTAGTGACAATTATAAATCACTGAAAGCAGTTAAATGGAGTTAAAATAAAACGTCTGGGTTTCCAAGGCTAATTGGCGTAGAACAGTGGTTTTCAACCCGTTTCATATGAAGGCCCATTATCTATTCAACATTTGAGCCACGGACCACCATTTGTGGAGATTTAGACTCAAAACTTATGATTTTGTCCACAATTCCATGCTGTATTGAAGTGGTACCATAGGAGAGATAACGGGCAAACGTTGATCAAAAATAACAATTATTCTACATTCTCTAATTACAGACGTCTTGTAAATTAAGTAATGCAGATGTTTAACTCCTGAGAGTGTAAAATGAAACCAAATCATTTGGTTTCATTTTACGCCATCAAGAGTTAAAGCTCTATAAGGGTTCATTTGGTTATTTACCAACCCATCATTTAGCTGGGGACCACCTGGGACCCCCTCAAGGACCTCTGGTGGTCCCCGAACCACTGGTTGAAAACCACTGGAGTAGAAGACGACATACTTCAAAGTAGCTTTTAGTGACAATTAAAATGCCTACCATTCCCTGACACATATTGCTCCAAAAAGTCCTCGAAGCTTTTGGGAGTTTGCAGGTCAGCCCAGACACAGCTGAAGTGGTAATATGACACAATGTTGTCCTTTGGGTTCCGCATTACATAGATAACCTGCCACGACAATGAAAATGTATTATATACAGTATACACTCACTGCGACACTAATGAGTTATTGAATCCAACAGTCCTCTTACTTTACCCTTCTCCTTCAATCCTGGAGGCATGAGAGCCGGGGTGAGGTGAGAGGCGAATAGCCGAGGAGAGGGTAGTATGGAGTAATCTGAACGGCCTTCCGTGTATTCCAGCCATGGCATTCGCTCCAAGTTGTTTGCATAGGAAACAGAAACACCTCCGTCTAACTCGTATATGGAAGTGATGATTTGCTGAGTCCATATAGTGCCTGTGAGTCCAAATGTTCAAAAAGCTTTTGAGACGTTATTAAAAGCCTATGATGGGTTATTTTTGGTATTTTAGCACTCACCAGTGGTGGAAAAAGTAGCCTATTCAAATGTTTTTCTTAGGTAGAAGTATCAATATGGCACTATAGAAATACTCCGTTACAAGCAAAAGGCTGGAATTCATCATTAAGTAAAAGTACAAAAGTATTTGCTTCCAAATGTACTTAAAGTACCAAAAGATTGATTGATTTGATTGAATGTCCCATTTAAATCTACTAATAATTGCTATTTTCAAATGGCCAAAATGTATATAGGGTAGTATGTCTATGTGCCTACTACTAGTATGAAGTATGTAGGCTGAAGTATGTTTTGTAATAATCAAAGTAACAGTAACTAAAGTTTTCAAATGTAGTGGAGTAAAAGTACAATATTTCCCTCTGAGATGTGATGGAGTAGAAGTAAAAAAGTACAAATACCTTAAATTTGTACTTAAGTACAATACTTAAGTAAAGTTACTAAACACTAAATCACTAGACGGCTACAGTCCAAATAAATTGTCTCACTCACCTGATTTTGGGTAAGTGACGAGAAGGACGTCGTCGTCACGAATTCCAAACGACTGAAGAGAATCGATGTATTCAGCAGTTGTGGAACCAACTGCAAAATGATAGTTTTTATACCTGAAGAGATAATCTGTGATCTGCTCCATGTGGAATGTTTGAATAAAACAAAGACTGTAGAGCTAAATATGTGACATACAGTGACGTCGTGACGACACTCCACATGAATGGAAATAAAAGCCTGCTATGGGTACCGAGGCTAGTCCACATGTAGTTTGGACTTTGGACCTTTGTAGTAATAAATGCTTTATTATCGTCCTCGGGAACCTCCTGAGGTGACAGAAAATTGCTGTCAACGTGCATTTCTGCATTATTACATCACGACGTCTAAAAAGTCATCCAATAATATGGGATTTAAATAAGCCATACTAGGCTATATATCCAACAAGGGTCATACTGTAAAATAAAAAAGGGCACGTGTACTATACGTACCTCTACTGTATAGGCTATACTACGCTACTACCATATCAATTGATTAGGTTCGATTATAGGCTACTGTCCTATTGCATAAAATGTAAAGTTGTAAAAAGAAAACGTGCTAGGCTATGCTGTATGCGGTCTGCTTTGCTTGTCCTTTTCAATATGTCTTGTATGTCTTCTGACTAGCCTTGTTAACCACTCCCCCTTGAAAACATTCCATAGAATGGAGTGAAATGCCAAAAGGGGGAGTGGTTAACCAGGCTATCTTCTGACAGCTATGTAATCTGTACTCATGCATGTCACCTTTCAACACGAGCTGTATAAATATACAGTATCTTACAGTTGCCTTTCAGATATATAGGCCTACTCTCTTGGGAGATGAATGGTTGATAATGTAGATTAGATCAGGTGTATTCTCAAGCTTTGTTGTTACTTGGAATAACGTTCCTCTATTTGTGACAATAGCATAGCCATGTAACAGTATTGGAAACATCTGCTCATCCAGAATGCTTGGTTTTTATTCATCAACACCCATACAAAATATTCATTTTATTTGTCATTATTTCAGTCGGCGCAATATTCTTCAAAAATATGTATTAATTCTTAATTCTTTAGCAATTATTTATGAAGGTGTGTGCTTTGCTGTTTCAATATTGCAAACACAAACATTTTTCAAGTCATGTTCTCTGAATGACAAAATACAATTACATTTTTAAATTGGTACATATTTACAAAATTTTGAAACAATATCAAATACTTTATGCTCAGAGGACAAAATAACATGGTATTTGGCATTGTTCAATTACTGACTGCTTTCTACTGTATAATGCAATGCTCTTTCTTCCCCACTGGATCAGAGGGTATCTGTTCCACAAATAGTTTTATCTCCCCTTTTTTAATATAAAATGGCAGCTCAAGGTTACCGTTCTTCTCTGTTGATGTCAGCATGCCTTCACTCAGAGAGTCATGGATCTTCTTCCATGACTCCAGCTCTGAACGCCACAGTGAAGCTCTGGCTCGGATGAACTGTGAGATTTCGCTCTGGCTCCCTTTAGCCAGACTCATGCTGTCTAGGCAGATGTACATGATGTCCATGCCGATGAAAAGTGCATTTAAAACAATGAGACCTTCCCGGAACAACATCTTGACACCACTTTTGGCACAATCAACTATAGAATCAATGCCTTTTCCAACAACAGCAACCTTTCTAACAAGTGTCCCTTGGCCTACACACAGGCCCACATTGTCCTCTGCCAGTGTGGTTTTTGCTTTGGACACCTCTTCTAGATATTCCTGGATGCTCTTCACATTTTCCATGAAATTGTGGAATAGCTCATTGACTCTCTTCTGTTGTGTATTATTTACGGTGATCTCTGTGCCTGTGGTGACTGCACTGCTGATTCCACTGGTAAGATATAGCCCTGACCCAGTCAGAATTAGAGCTAGGGACACTCCGGCTGTTACGGGGATCAGGGCCAGACCAACAATGGAGAGCACACCTCCAATTACCCCCACTGAGCTGCCTGCTACACTGGAGATCTGAGCACCCGTCTTCATCCTATCTACGCAGACGGCACATTCCTCCAGTTCAGTTAGAAACTGCAACATACTGGGTTCACAGTGGCTGAACTTTCCGATGAAGCCAGAGGGGGACTCATCCTGGAACAAGAATCCAACTCTAAAGTGCTGGTCCATCCTGAAAGAGAAAAAAAAGAAAGCAGTTAAAAGTAGAAACTCATCAACTTGAAATTGTATGTGCATTTTTCATCCTATAAGACTATTGGTGTTGGACATGTCCAACATTTCACATCAGAGGATGGAGGCTCGATCAGCTCCAAGCTCAGTTTATAGATTCTGTCTTCCAATCAAGTAGCTTATGCCAATGGAGGATGGAAGAACCACGAACAAAGATAGTTAGTTACCTTATGTCAGTGAGAAGTTTGATATGATTAAGCATATCCAGTATGTCAACGTCAGACAAATCCGCAGGCAGTTGGATCACAGCATTTGTGCTGTTCATCTTTCCAAATTCTCTGACAGCGCTATGAATGAGAAGATCATCATTCATTTAATCATTTCTGAACATTTTGTCCTTGTGCACAAACAGTTTTGCAATGAATGATGAATATGTTTTAGTTTGATTATGATGAGTTCTAAATTTACCTTTTGTCCATTATATCACAGATGTCCTGGGTAATACATATGTATTTGTCCAGGTACACCGCATGCACTTCCACATTATGAAGGCTGGGAGAGAAGAAGCTACCAGCTTCTCTCTTAAACTGCAGGAGGAGTGGGCAGACCTGGATTGCAGCAGTGATGACAGCCTGAACACTCTTAAAGCTTGTCCCCTCTGGCAACTGTAAAACCTGGTTCTTCTCCACAAACACATGCAGAGAGGTGACCGCCAGGGTTTCCACAGCATCCGCAAACCTGTTCAGCGTCTCCAAGCCTTCTATAGTGTCCTTAAGAACCAAATCAAGCTCCTTCTCCAGCTCATCACGTCTTCTATCCTTCTTCAGGGTCATCTTGTTCTTCAAGTATTCTCTCAACGCCTTGCCTCTCTCCTGGGATTTGGTGACATGGTCAAAGCTTAGATCAATTCCATCTGCCCTCTCTTTGATGTCCTTCATCATGGTTTTCTCTTTTGTCCTCTTGCACTTCCATTTTGAAAGAGACAGACAGAATTCTCTCACTGTGGCAATGTGATCGAGGGTGTCTGAGGTGTACTGGCACAAAGACTCCTGCAGTTCCTCTCTGTAACATCCAATGACAACATGACATTTTTCTTTATTAAATCATTTTGACAGGACATAGGAATTGGGAAAATGTCATTTTACCATGTCTAAACACAATGCTATGGCACATCATTTTGTTGACAAACAAATCCTACATGACGAAGTTACAGTTACTTTTCTATCCCCCTAGCGGTGGGGTGCCACAGAACAGAAGGCTGTGTCATCTGACAGCTAACGGGGACAACACCCAGGCTCTTGCACTTGCAATCTAAAATAGGCAGCTTCAGAAACCCTGCTGATTTGGGTGATCCCATTTTGATTGATCCCCGTTATCTTGTATTTAAGATGGTGCCCTTATGTTGCAACATAACATGTATATTGTGCTCTAATAATTAGGGGTCAAGCCCGAAAGGGGCAGGAGTATAGTGTTAACAGACAACCTCTTCAGCCAATCAGTGTAACAAAAATGTGACGTCATCTCCAGTCTCCAAATAGCTATTTAAGGTGCTCATTTGTTTTAAAAAAACAGTTTTTATAATTAATTGTGTGGTCTTCTTTCTCGCAGGTTCAGTCATCAGTGTTCCTATGGCTTATTGTGCATTTTGCCTATAGCTTTTTCCTTTATTGCTTTAATGGCTTGGCCCCGTCAAATATGCCCGATTATCGGCTAGTGTAAGGCCACCTTAAATCAAAATATTTTCAAGACAGGCACAGAATAGTTTGCTAGGCCTATATACTCACTGCACTGGATCCTGTCATACTATACAGTATAGTAGCCTCGCGCTGACGAAATGAAAGCCTGGGTATCGATAAGCTTTACCTCAATGTTACACTGAATGTTAGCTTGCCCTGAAGACTTACCGTTGCAGAGATTGCTTGCTTTTCTTGTCTCCATGTTGTTCGCCTTTATCACATGTACCCATTTCATCAGTAGAGTGGATACATTTGATTTGAACAACAATATTTTAGTTTGAATGACAAATCTATTGCAGACTCAGAGATCAGAACCCAGGTTAATGCTGGAAGCTTTCTTTGAGCACCAGTAGGATACCGTCAGTCCTTTAATACCCCTTCCTTCACAGGTGTCAGCAGTCATACTGACTGTAAGCCTGTAATGTGCTATCCTATATCTCTTATCAGTCCTTCCTAAGGTTTCGTTTTCCTTTCATCTCCTGTTGAACAATTTGTTTGCTTTGAACCATACCTTTGAACCCTTTCAATGTCCATTGCCAGTTAGATCTATCCATATATGGTTCTACCACATCTATCTGATATCAGCACTAGGTCGGCTCGGGCCAAATAGGCTATAGGGATTGTCATACTAGACATGTCATATGTCATATAGCCCAACGTCCTAGTCGGATATCCCCATATATGGGGACTAAATATCCAATGAGCAACTACTCAGATCCAACAACAAGACTGGAAGCGAGAGTCTTTGTTACACATACATGTTATGTATACTCACCTTTGAGGAGAATTCTAGGAAATAATGTTAATACTTTGTGGAATCTGAGCAATGACATCCATGGTGGGTGTATGGTAAATTATTTATTTATTTAGTTAATTGTTACAGGGAAAGATTACATCGACATTCTGGTACGTGTGCATTCCCACGCTTTTTTTCCCCCAAGGTTCAAGGTTGTGCTTTATTGTTACATCTTGTGTACAGTACAGGTAACTTATGTAAAACTTATTTTAGTTTGGCTTCCTTCAGACAATGCAGCAGCAAATATATAATATTACACCAAACAGCAAACACAGCAGACAAAAGGATAGAATATAAGACTAGTGCATGTGCATGTTTTCCTTGTAGTAGCAAAGTTAGGTGAACTTCACAATAGGCTACTGTCGTACCATCTGGCGGAGTCAGGTTATGATTTACAGTATGACAAGGAATAACATTGTGTCACATGGCCTAAGATACACAGAGATTCATGTTCACAAAATGTTAATTTAATTCATATATATTTCATCAAATGGCAGTTTATAATTATACATGATTAAGATTACATGGCAAGTTGACAACATACTATTATGATAGTTTGATCACTAGTGTACTTTGTTGTTTGGTTACAGATCATTTTCAGTATTTGTGCAAATATTCTACGTGAGGAGTCTAAATCGGATTTTAGTGCTCAGACTCATAACTGACTGTTTGCTATTGTTTAATTAGCTCGGGACATGCAGCTAGTATAAGCCAGAAATGTCTGTCTGTCTGTCTGTGTTTAAATGCAAGCAATAACTGGTTGCAGCTGATCACACATGTGCTTGTTCAGTGTATATATCCACTGAATTGGAGATTATATCAGTTATCTTTATGAATAAAACGGCAGTTCAAGGATAATTTTATTCTTTGCTGATGTCAGCCTGCCAGCACACAGAGAGTCATGGATCTTCTCCCATGACTCCAGCTCTGAACGCCACAGTGAAGCTCTGGCTCGGATGAACTGTGAGATTTCACTCTTGCTGCCTTTAGCCAAATTCATGCCGTCTTTGTAGAGCAACATGATGTCAAGGAAAATAAAAAAGACATTGACGCCGATGAAACCAGTTCGAGTTGTACTTGAAGTGAGGTCAAGAAATGCTGGAAATGCATTTCCAGCATTTGGAAACTCTGAGGCCACCCTTGGTCTCAGAGCAGAGGCGCCACCAACTACAAAATCAACGGTTTTTCCAATAGCAGTAGCAGTTGTTGTAGCTGTAATGATCTTCCCTAACAAGACCCCATTCACCTGATCGTCTCCCAGTGTCGTGGTTGCTTTATTGGACACCATTGCTAGATACTGCTGGAGGCTCTCTAGATCTTCCATGAATTTGTGAAATATCTTATTGGCTTTCTTTTTTCGTTTAAAAGTTACTGCGGCCTCTGTGCCACCGGTGACTGCACTGGCGATTCCACTGCTAAATCCTATCCCCACCCCAGCCAGCGCTAGAGCCGTGGACACTCCGAACGATACAGGCAACAAGGCCAGACCAACAAGGGAGAGCATGCCTCCAAGTAACCCCACTGAGCTACCTGTTACACTGGAGATCTGAGCACCCTTCTTCATCCTATCTAGCTTCACAGCACTTTCCTCCAGTTCAGTTAGAAACTGCATCATTCCTGTTTGACGCTCACTGAACTCACTGATAAAGCCAGAGGAGGAATCATCCTGGAACAAGAACGCAACTCTAAAGTGCTGGTCCATCCTGTAGGAAAATGGGGGGAAAAAGATTTAAAAGACAATCATGAGATTGAACTTGAAAGTTGAAACTATTGGCGGTGTGTTCACTGAAGCATTTGTCCCCAGCTGGAGTCACAAGGTGCTCTCCTAAAAACACTTCCAAATTCCCAGAGAGGCAGAGATATGAACGGTGGCGCCTGTTTGCTGTTTAACCACTTAAACGCCATATTATACTTCAATGAGCGGGGTGTAATTTAGCAAAGGTTTGCCTATTATGACACTCCCAGAATATGGATGCAAGGGTTCATGTCGTTAATCTCTGCCCTAGCTTTCCAAGATGGAAATAGGGAGTTTTTCATCATCAGTAATGTCAGCTGAAAATATCTACAAGCTCACAATGCATTTTGATGGACCATATTTAAACCCCATTTAGGACTGAGGCAGATTCTAAAAACGCCTCCTAAAGTTTTCTGAAAAATAATAATAAAATAAAATAACGTAATGTATTCAAAGATTACAAAAATGTTATGTTGCTACATAATGTACACACATAGCAACAAGAACCCCAAAAGGGGTTCCCTTCCAGAAGGGTTAAAACACCAAAATGGGTTCCCCTCCTGAATGAGTGAATAATATTTACCTGATATCAGCGAGCCATGTGATACGATCGAGCATATCCAGTATGTCACCTTCAGACAAATCTGCAGGTAGTTGGACCTTGACTTTTGTGTTCCTCATCTTATAGAATTCTCTGATGGAGCTATGAATGAAAGACCTGCTCAGTTTTTGTATATTTCGTACTGGCTTGTGCATACATTTTGCCAATGCAATGAAGAAGAAAACGTATAATTTGAAAAACAAATGCAGTATCATACCTTCTCTCCATTATATCACAGATGTCCTGGGTAATACATGTGTATTTGTCCAGGTACACCGAATGCACTTCCACATTATGAAGGCTGGGAGAGAAGAAGCTACCAGCTTCTCTCTTAAACTGCAGGAGGAGTGGGCAGATCTGGATTGCAGCAGTGATGACAGCCTGAACACACTTAAAGTTTGTCCCCTCTGGCAACTGTAAAACCTGGTTCTTCTCCACAAACGCATGCAGAGAGGTGACCGCCAGGGATTCCACAGCATCCACAAACTTGTTGAGCTTCCCTAAGCCTTCTACAGTGTCCTTAAGAACCACATCAAGCTCCTTCTCCAGCTCTTCACGCTTTCTATCTGAGGTCTTCTTCAGGGTCGTCTTGTACTTCAAGTATTCTCCCAAGGCCTTGCCTCTCTCCTTGGACTTGATGACGTGGCCAATGGCCAGATGAATTCTATCTGCCCTCTCTTTGATGTCATTAATCATGTCCTTCTCTGCTGCCCTGTCACTCTTCCATTCTAATAGTGACAGACAGAATGCTCTCACTGTGGCAATGTGACTGAGGGTGTCAGAGGCGTACTGGCACAAAGTCTCCTGAAGTTCCACTCTGTAACATCAAATTACAATATGACAATTAATCACTGTGGAAACTGTACCTCTAGCACCACTATTAGGTCAAATTTACACTTGCACACATTTTAATCCCAAACAATATATCTCAAATACAACTGACTGGTTTGGCGTGGAATGCACCTTCATGTTCTCCATATGATGGCACCTATACTCAATTTGGTTCCCCAATGCCATCCTTCCACTTGCACACATTGTATCTCTGCTAGGCCAGAAGGCTAGTAGTAGGCTGATATTACGTTTTTGTGCCTCTCTGTGTCGATATCCCCGTCAGTCCGGCTTCCGTTGTGTGTGTGCATGTGTGTGTGTGTGTGTGGGGGGCTAACACATATGACGTTGCACTTGAGGCGCAAGGTAAGGTACGTGGGCCAAAAGGTGCATATTATTTTGTGATGTTAAAATGGATATCAGCTCGAAAACATACCGGATTTGCGGAGATGGCTTGGCCTTTTTATCCTCATGTTGTATCCTGTTGTCATGTCTATCCGTTCTATCAGCTGTGTGGATAAAATAAAATATGAGAATAACATTTTTTGAAGATAGATAGAATACTTGTATTGGCAGTTTAACTTTTTTCCAAAAGTGTCATCAATTTAGAAAACGCCAACATGGACTATAGTCTGCCGTGGCAGCAGTTCACCATCTTTCTCAGACTCAAATGGTCCCTCCCTTCCCTGCAACACTCTCGCTAATGCAAGTGTCCTAGACTCTTTTCCCTCATTGTTATCAAGCTGTGGAACGAGTTCTGACGAGCTCTATTAGCTCTGACATGTGACAGCATCTATAGAAATAGAAAGATGGGTGACACATTCATGGAAAAACATAGAGTCTCTCTAAGTAAGGAGCCGGCCACCAGAACTGCTACAAATTCCTCTCTGGTAGATTAAACAAAAATATGAAACACATTAAACAAAATATATATCTATATCCATAACTTGCACCATAATCATATTATTCCATATTCATTTAATCTCTTTTATTTGCTCACCCTTCTTGACATATTTCAGTTCAATCTGTGTCACGTCACTGGGCTCAGCTTGTCTGAAAGGATCACAGACGGAAATTCAGTTACCAATTAAATATATTTCGAACTTTTTGAAAATCACATGTCCTTTACTCCCTGGAACAATCATGATACTGTATTTCATATTTTTGAATTCTTCATATCTTCTCTCGATTACTTTGTGATATTAAAATAAATGTAATCCTGAAAACGTACCGCTGCAGAGATTGGTCTTTGTCCTCATGTTGTAGCCCATTGTTATATCTATCCATTGTATCAGCTGTGTGGATGAACTGAAGTCAAATTATAAGAATGAGAAATATTTTGAAGAGATAAGATGACACCTGAACACTGTATAAAATATACATTTTTCACTAGTAACATTTCAATACCTAACCATATACACTACAACCCCTTTACGAAAGAAAATAATGTCTGAGACGCAAATGTTTGAAACTATGATTACATTGTTCACAAAATTAAGCGCTTGCTGTGATACATTGTCCATTTTGTAACTTTAGATTTTTCTTTGAATGGCTTGTGTAGGTAGGATTCTTTTCCAGTAACGGCCCTGTGCAATTCTGTCAGTGATTTTGTACCCTAATAATAATTTAACAATATTATCCCTTAAATATTAGACATTATGATAATATAATGTTGTGCATGCATTTTTTTGCATTCAGCTATTCAAAAGGACTGTTTGCGTACGTAAATCACAGATTTATTTTGCATACCTCCTAGAATCCCAGGGGTACTACCCCACTTTGACAATAGCTGCACTACACAATCCTAAATTCAAATAAAAAATACTTATCAAACCAATAACAAGTGTATGCTATGAAATACTCTTAATAATAATAATACGTTTTGTTTCATCTCTTTGTCAATAAGGCTCCTTAGCTTAGAGTCTACTCCAGCCAGCAAACTGCTTACTTGCCTTGGTATTGCCTGTGCCTGTACTTATTGCCAAAATAATTCAGTTTTCACTCACTGAGAGAAACAGCTAAAACATATTCATTACAAACTGTAAATGTAAGACGGCTGAACATACTTACTTTCTATCCTCTCGGTTTAGATAGTCTTCTTGTCATTGTTGATGTACCTCAACTCACTCCCCAGTTATATAGAGGACGCCTAGCTGTTCCATTCTGAAGGAATGAGGGAGGTTCCAAGGAATGGTGAAACTGACATGAATCTCCTGATATATCAGTGTCAGATCAGGGAAGTGAGGAATGATTTGGATTGGTGAATTGGAGCCAAGTTTGGATATGAAGCAGGCGATAGCTTAAACTCATGACTTCTAGGAAGCCATGTCATCTCATGGAAAAACAAAAGACTGTGACAAACGTAATTTGGATGTTTGGTAAAGGAGTGGTCGAAAGCAAAATGACAGCTCACATCAAGTCAATGTGATTTGTATAGCACATTTCCTGCAGGTGCAAACTCAACAATCTAATGTCCCCTACATAACCTGTGGTCCGTGGAGCCATTTCCGCACGGAAAGGAGTTTTATTTTATTTGATATATAAAGGGATGATCATCTCAAGATTGGCCAGCAGTTTTGAAGACGCATAAGAAATCATAACCATCGAAAAGGACAGTGTGGAGACTGGAGAGCCTTGTTGATTAAGAATTGAGTGATAAAAAAACAGGAAAGCGTTTGTCATTTTTTATTTTAGTGTTGGCGTTTCAAAAATAGCAGATCTAAAATCTCACAGCGTGGCATGAAGTGACACGCTGTGAGCTTGTACATCAGCTACTTTTTATTTATTGATGTGCAAACTACTGATTTAAGGTATTTGTAGAATCGGCCTCAGGTCTTAACAGGTTAAGAAGACATCAGGATAGTGCTCCATGTCATCCATCTCTCCAAGAAATACAAAAAAGTAATCAGGTGCATGTGATGATGACACTGAGTACATTGTGTATCGCAGCAAGGCATATCTTCCTAAGTTCCTCCCTGATACACAAAGGTCATACTGTGCAGGCAAACAGAGCTTTGTGCCAAACAATACAATCAGCTAAGCCCAGTTGTGCACATGTGCCTTCCTTTTTGTTTTTGTTTTATTTAGAAAGGGTGCATGTGTTTGGTCCGACTAACAGTCCTACCTACCGTCATGAGTCCGACACCCTACTCAAAACCCAAAACCTATAACCTCACAGGTTAGTTTTAACCTGCCGTGCAAGCCGGGACCCATCCACTGGTTAGTTACAATTTACAAACGTATGGACCCCATGCAGGAAGACTGCTTTCACAAAAAAGCATTGAGGAACTAAAAGGCCTAACTCACTTGGTTTTATAATAAATCTTGAGGAGGATTATATATGGACACAACACGAATGAGGCCAGGGCATTCCGCGGTGCCAAAAGCGCACTGTTGCCCCGATCCACATAAAAATTGGCACAACCACTGTTCAGGGGTCTGCCATTAGAATAGCCACAACAGGACCCTGGCTGCCACAATTAAGTGCACCGGTGCTCTGTCTCAGATCCGCACCAAACTAGGCACACTAGGCACTAGTGTGTGTGTGTGTGTGTGTGTGTGTGTGTGTGTGTGTGTGTGTGTGTGTGTGTGTGTGTGTGTGTGTGTGTGTGTGTGTGTGTGTGTGTGTGTGCGTGCGTGTGCGTGCGTGCGCACGTCATTGTTGTGTTTCATTGTTAACTAAGGGACTGCAATGGAAATAAGCCGTCGGCTTTCTTGCATTTATCCTTTTGATAGTGATGTATAACTATGTGCATTTTTCTGTACATGTAAACATTGTCAATAAACATATAAAAAAAACGTGTTTACATACGGGTCCTCCATTTTCAATTCATCAGAACATTTAAAGATATACAGATATACAGTACACTTGAAATGAAAACGTGTACAGTATAGAAATAAGGGGGGGGTTACTTTTTAACAGGGGCCAGTTTGGAATTGCCAAAAAAAAATAAAAAGTTATCCTCGTTTCTCATCATTTTGGACCATGGGCTATAGCCCATATCGTACGGGGTTATAGCCCATCGTTTTTTGAATTTTTGAAAAAAAAAGTTAGCCTCGTTTCTCATCATTTTGGACCGTGGGCTATAGCCCATATCGTACGGCATACTATAGCGCGCCGTTTTTCATCATTTTTGAGGATTTGAAAAAAATGACGAAATGACAAAAACGATGGGTTATAGCCCATGTTTTTTGAAATTTTGAAAAAAAAAGTTAGCCTCGTTTCTCATCATTTTGGACCGTGGGCTAGAGCCCATATCGTACGGCATACTATAGCGCGCCGTTTTTCATCATTTTTGAAGATTTGAAAAAAATGACGAAATGACAAAAACGATGGGTTATAGCCCATGTTTTTTGAAATTTTGAAAAAAAAAGTTAGCCTCGTTTCTCATCATTTTGGACCGTGGGCTATAGCCCATATCGTACGGCATACTATAGCGCGCCGTTTTTCATCATTTTTGAGGATTTGAAAAAAATGACGAAATGACAAAAACGATGGGTTATAGCCCATGTTTTTTGAAATTTTGAAAAAAAAAGTTAGCCTCGTTTCTCATCATTTTGGACCGTGGGCTATAGCCCATATCGTACGGCATACTATAGCGCGCCGTTTTTCATTCTTTTTGAGGATTTGAAAAAAATGACGAAATGACAAAAACGATGGGTTATAGCCCATGTTTTTTGAAATTTTGAAAAAAAAGGTTAGCCTCGTTTCTCATCATTTTGGACCGTGGGCTATAGCCCATATCGTACGGCATACTATAGCGCGCCGTTTTTCATCATTTTTGAGGATTTGAAAAAAATGACGAAATGACAAAAACGATGGGTTATAGCCCATGTTTTTTTAAATTTTGAAAAAAAAAGTTTGCCTCGTTTCTCATCATTTTGGACCGTGGGCTATAGCCCATATCGTACGGCATACTATAGCGCGCCGTTTTTCATCATTTTTGAGGATTTGAAAAAAATGACGAAATGACAAAAACGATGGGTTATAGCCCATGTTTTTTGAAATTTTGAAAAAAAAGGTTAGCCTCGTTTCTCATCATTTTGGACCGTGGGCTATAGCCCATATCGTACGGCATACTATAGCGCGCCGTTTTTCATCATTTTTGAGGATTTGAAAAAAATGACGAAATGACAAAAACGATGGGTTATAGCCCATGTTTTTTGAAATTTTGAAAAAAAAAGTTAGCCTCGTTTCTCATCATTTTGGACCGTGGGCTATAGCCCATATCGTACGGCATACTATAGCGCGCCGTTTTTCATCATATTTGAAGATTTGAAAAAAATGACGAAATGACAAAAACGATGGGTTATAGCCCATGTTTTTTGAAATTTTGAAAAAAAAAATTAGCCTCGTTTCTCATCATTTTGGACCGTGGGCTATAGCCCATATCGTACGGCATACTATAGCGCGCCGTTTTTCATTATTTTTGAGGATTTGAAAAAAATGACGAAATGACAAAAACGATGGGTTATAGCCCATGTTTTTTGAAATTTTGAAAAAAAAGGTTAGCCTCGTTTCTCATCAGTTTGGACCGTGGGCTATAGCCCATATCGTACGGCATACTATAGCGCACCGTTTTTCATCATTTTTGAGGATTTGAAAAAAATGACGAAATGACAAAAACGATGGGTTATAGCCCATGTTTTTTGAAATTTTGAAAAAAAAAGTTAGCCTCGTTTCTCATCATTTTGGACCGTGGGCTATAGCCCATATCGTACGGCATACTATAGCGCGCCGTTTTTCATCATATTTGAAGATTTGAAAAAAATGACGAAATGACAAAAACGATGGGTTATAGCCCATGTTTTTTGAAATTTTGAAAAAAAAAGTTAGCCTCGTTTCTCATCAGTTTGGACCGTGGGCTATAGCCCATATCGTACGGCATACTATAGCGCACCGTTTTTCATCATTTTTGAGGATTTGAAAAAAATGACGAAATGACAAAAACGATGGGTTATAGCCCATGTTTTTTGAAATTTTGAAAAAAAAAGTTAGCCTCGTTTCTCATCATTTTGGACCGTGGGCTATAGCCCATATCGTACGGCATACTATAGCGCGCCGTTTTTCATCATTTTTGAGGATTTGAAAAAAATGACGAAATGACAAAAACGATGGGTTATAGCCCATGTTTTTTGAAATTTTGAAAAAAAAAGTTAGCCTCGTTTCTCATCATTTTGGACCGTGGGCTATAGCCCATATCGTACGGCATACTATAGCGCGCCGTTTTTCATTCTTTTTGAGGATTTGAAAAAAATGACGAAATGACAAAAACGATGGGTTATAGCCCATGTTTTTTGAAATTTTGAAAAAAAAAGTTAGCCTCGTTTCTCATCATTTTTGACCGTGGGCTATAGCCCATATCGTACGGCATACTATAGCGCGCCGTTTTTCATCATTTTTGAGGATTTGAAAAAAATGACGAAATGACAAAAACGATGGGTTATAGCCCATGTTTTTTTAAATTTTGAAAAAAAAAGTTTGCCTCGTTTCTCATCATTTTGGACCGTGGGCTATAGCCCATATCGTACGGCATACTATAGCGCGCCGTTTTTCATCATTTTTGAGGATTTGAAAAAAATGACGAAATGACAAAAACGATGGGTTATAGCCCATGTTTTTTGAAATTTTGAAAAAAAAGGTTAGCCTCGTTTCTCATCATTTTGGACCGTGGGCTATAGCCCATATCGTACGGCATACTATAGCGCGCCGTTTTTCATCATTTTTGAGGATTTGAAAAAAATGACGAAATGACAAAAACGATGGGTTATAGCCCATGTTTTTTGAAATTTTGAAAAAAAAAGTTAGCCTCGTTTCTCATCATTTTGGACCGTGGGCTATAGCCCATATCGTACGGCATACTATAGCGCGCCGTTTTTCATCATATTTGAAGATTTGAAAAAAATGACGAAATGACAAAAACGATGGGTTATAGCCCATGTTTTTTGAAATTTTGAAAAAAAAAATTAGCCTCGTTTCTCATCATTTTGGACCGTGGGCTATAGCCCATATCGTACGGCATACTATAGCGCGCCGTTTTTCATTATTTTTGAGGATTTGAAAAAAATGACGAAATGACAAAAACGATGGGTTATAGCCCATGTTTTTTGAAATTTTGAAAAAAAAAGTTAGCCTCGTTTCTCATCAGTTTGGACCGTGGGCTATAGCCCATATCGTACGGCATACTATAGCGCACCGTTTTTCATCATTTTTGAGGATTTGAAAAAAATGACGAAATGACAAAAACGATGGGTTATAGCCCATGTTTTTTGAAATTTTGAAAAAAAAAGTTAGCCTCGTTTCTCATCATTTTGGACCGTGGGCTATAGCCCATATCGTACGGCATACTATAGCGCGCCGTTTTTCATCATTTTTGAGGATTTGAAAAAAATGACGAAATGACAAAAACGATGGGTTATAGCCCATGTTTTTTGAAATTTTGAAAAAAAAAGTTAGCCTCGTTTCTCATCATTTTGGACCGTGGGCTATAGCCCATATCGTACGGCATACTATAGCGCGCCGTTTTTCATCATTTTTGAGGATTTGAAAAAAATGACGAAATGACAAAAACGATGGGTTATAGCCCATGTTTTTTGAAATTTTGAAAAAAAAAGTTAGCCTCGTTTCTCATAATTTTGGACCGTGGGCTATAGCCCATATCGTACGGCATACTATAGCGCGCCGTTTTTCATCATTTTTGAGGATGTGAAAAAAATGACGAAATGACAAAAACGATGGGTTATAGCCCATGTTTTTTGAAATTTTGGAAAAAAAAGTTAGCCTCGTTTCTCATCATTTTGGACCGTGGGCTATAGCCCATATCGTACGGCATACTATAGCGCGCCGTTTTTCATCATTTTTGAGGATTTTAAAAAAATGACGAAATGACAAAAACGATGGGTTATAGCCCTTGTTTTTTGAAATTTTGAAAAAAAAAGTTAGCCTCATTTCTCATCATTTTGGACCGTGGGCTATAGCCCATATCGTACGGCATACTATAGCGCGCCGTTTTTCATCATTTTTGAGGATTTGAAAAAAATGACGAAATGACAAAAACGATGGGTTATAGCCCATGTTTTTTGAAATTTTGAAAAAAAAAGTTTGCCTCGTTTCTCATCATTTTGGACCGTGGGCTATAGCCCATATCGTACGGCATACTATAGCGCGCCGTTTTTCATCATTTTTGAGGATTTGAAAAAAATGACGAAATGACAAAAACGATGGGTTATAGCCCATGTTTTTTGAAATTTTGAAAAAAAAAGTTAGCCTCGTTTCTCATAATTTTGGACCGTGGGCTATAGCCCATATCGTACGGCATACTATAGCGCGCCGTTTTTCATCATTTTTGAGGATTTGAAAAAAATGACGAAATGACAAAAACGATGGGTTATAGCCCATGTTTTTTGAAATTTTGGAAAAAAAAGTTAGCCTCGTTTCTCATCATTTTGGACCGTGGGCTATAGCCCATATCGTACGGCATACTATAGCGCGCCGTTTTTCATCATTTTTGAGGATTTAAAAAAAATGACGAAATGACAAAAACGATGGGTTATAGCCCATGTTTTTTGAAATTTTGAAAAAAAAAGTTAGCCTCGTTTCTCATCATTTTGGACCGTGGGCTATAGCCCATATCGTACGGCATACTATAGCGCGCCGTTTTTCATAATTTTTGAGGATTTGAAAAAAATGACGAAATGACAAAAACGATGGGTTATAGCCCATGTTTTTTGAAATTTTGAAAAAAAAAGTTAGCCTCGTTTCTCATCATTTTGGACCGTGGGCTATAGCCCATATCGTACGGCATACTATAGCGCGCCGTTTTTCATCATTTTTGAGGATTTGAAAAAAATGACGAAATGACAAAAACGATGGGTTATAGCCCATGTTTTTTGAAATTTTGAAAAAAAAAGTTAGCCTCGTTTCTCATCAGTTTGGACCGTGGGCTATAGCCCATATCGTACGGCATACTATAGCGCGCCGTTTTTCATCATTTTTGAGGATTTGAAAAAAATGACGAAATGACAAAAACGATGGGTTATAGCCCATGTTTTTTTAAATTTTGAAAAAAAAAACTTATCCTCGTTTCTCATCATTTTGGACCATGGGCTATAGCCCATATCGTTCTAGTCAGGGTTCTAGTCTCCTGAAGAACATTTTCACTGTCCATCTAAATTCTAAAAGGCTGGTTAATTGAGACATGGGCTATAACCCATCGTTTTTTTCATATTTTCATTATTTTCAAATCCTCAAAAACGATGAAAAGCGGCGTGCTATAGTATGCCGTACGATATGGGCTATAGCCCATGGTCCAAAATGATGAGAAATGAGGATAACTGAAATTGTCGTAGTGGTTAAGATGTTGGCTTTCCACGTGGGAGACCAGGGTTCGATTCCCGGCTGTTACACTATCATACAAAAGAAGACCTCAACAGCGCTAAGAAAGATCTGATTAATATGATGCTGTGTTATTTAAACTTTACTAACTGAAGGCTAACGAACAAAAGATCACTTCAAAATTACCAGGAGACTTTGCCTGAGAGTGTCTGACTGATGGTGCAGTGGTCTAATCATCAGGGTTTCAGTACAGACATTCCATGTTCAAGGCCTGTTCCTCCTACAGCTCAATGCTGCAGTAATTTGAACCTTTCAAGGCTAGAATACAAAATAAAAACTCAAAAGCACCCGGAGACATCTGCTGAATGCCCAAAGGTGCCGTGGTGTAATGGTGTGGAGCGCTTGGCCCGATGCCTCTGCTACAGTCAGTTGGCCGGTTCAAGTCCCATGTCATGACATCAAGGTGCTGGAGGACCATCGGGAGTTCCTCCTACAGCTCAATGCTGCAGTAATTTGAACTTTTCAAGGCTAGAATAAAAAATAAAAACTCAAAAGCACCCGGAGACATCTGCTGAATGCCCAAAGGTGCTGTGGTGTAATGGTGTGGAGCGCTTGGCCCGATGCCTCTGCTACAGTCAGTTGGCCGGTTCAAGTCCCATGTCATGACATCAAGGTGCTGGAGGACCATCGGGAGTTCCTCCTACAGCTCAATGCTGCAGTAATTTGAACTTTTCAAGGCTAGAATAAAAAATAAAAACTCAAAAGCACCCGGAGACATCTGCTGAATGCCCAAAGGTGCCGTGGCGTAATGGTGTGGAGCGATTGGCCCGATGCCTCTGCTACAGTCAGATGGCCGGTTCAAGTCCCATGTCATGACATCAAGGTGCTGGAGGACCATCGGGAGACGGTGCTCTCTCCCCCTGTTTCCTGAGATGTAACGGTTGGGGCTTATGTCTGAAAGAACCCTGTCCAGCTAATCTTTTACCATGAAAATGTCCAATTTAACATACTCTTACCACCTCTCAGTGTGCCATTTTCCAACTGGCCTGGAAGCCAGACATAAAAGAGGGACTTTCCAACCAAGTTTTGGGCCACCTCAATTTCCCAAATTTGCAATTTCCGCAATTTGCAATTTCCAATTTCCGCAATTTGCAATTTCCTCAATTTCCGCAATTTCCAATTTCCCAAATTTGCAATTTCCGCAATTTGCAATTTCCGCAATTTCCGCAATTTGCAATTTCCGCAATTTTCAATTTCCGCAATTTGCAGTTTTTCATTGTCAAATTCATATAGTCACAGACTATTCTGTCAGATGATGGGCCAAAATGCATTGCTATTTCTTTTTAAAAGTTTGACCTAATTCTTATCTGTAAAACTTTAGGTGGACAGGGTTCTTTCAAACATAACCCCCAAATGCTACTTTTCAGGAAACAGGGGGAGAGAGCACCGTCTCCCGATGGTCCTCCAGCACCTTGATGTCATGACATGGGACTTGAACCGGCCAACTGACTGTAGCAGAGGCAACGGGCCAAGCGCTCCACACCATTACGCCACGGCACCTTTGGGCATTCAGCAGATGTCTCCGGGTGCTTTTGAGTTTTTATTTTTTATTCTAGCCTTGAAAAGTACAAATTACTGCAGGATTGAGCTGTAGGAGGAACTCCCGATGGTCCTCCAGCACCTTGATGTCATGACATGGGACTTGAACCGGCCAACTGACTGTAGCAGAGGCATCGGGCCAAGCGCTCCACACCATTACGCCACGGCACCTTTGGGCATTCAGCAGATGTCTCCGGGTGCTTTTGAGTTTCTATTTTATATTCTAGCCTTGAAAAGTTCAAATTACTGCAGCATTGAGCTGTAGGAGGAACAGGCTTTGAACATGGAATGTCTGTACTGAAACCCTGATGATTAGACCACTGCACCATCAGTCAGACACTCTCAGGCAAAGTCTCCTGGTAATTTTGAAGTGATCTTTTGTTCGTTAGCCTTCAGTTAGTAAAGTTTAAATAACACAGCATCATATTAATCAGATCTTTCTTAGCGCTGTTGAGGTCTTCTTTTGTATGATAGTGTAACAGCCGGGAATCGAACCCTGGTCTCCCACGTGGAAAGCCAACATCTTAACCACTACGACAATTAGAGTTATCCTCATTTCTCATCATTTTGGACCATGGGCTATAGCCCATATCGTACGGCATACTATAGCGCGCCGTTTTTCATCATTTTTGAGGATTTGAAAAAAATGACGAAATGACAAAAACGATGGGTTATAGCCCATGTTTTTTGAAATTTCGAAAAAAAAAGTTAGCCTCGTTTCTCATCATTTTGGACCGTGGGCTATAGCCCATATCGTACGGCATACTATAGCGCGCCGTTTTTCATCATTTTTGAAGATTTGAAAAAAATGACGAAATGACAAAAACGATGGGTTATAGCCCATGTTTTTTGAAATTTTGAAAAAAAAAGTTAGCCTCGTTTCTCATCATTTTGGACCGTGGGCTATAGCCCATATCGTACGGCATACTATAGCGCGCCGTTTTTCATCATTTTTGAGGATTTGAAAAAAAATGACGAAATGACAAAAACGATGGGTTATAGCCCATGTTTTTTGAAATTTTGAAAAAAAAAGTTAGCCTCGTTTCTCATCATTTTGGACCGTGGGCTATAGCCCATATCGTACGGCATACTATAGCGCGCCGTTTTTTATCATTTTTGAGGATTTGAAAAAAATGACGAAATGACAAAAACGATGGGTTATAGTCCATGTTTTTTGAAATTTTGAAAAAAAAAGTTAGCCTCGTTTCTCATCATTTTGGACCGTGGGCTATAGCCCATATCGTACGGCATACTATAGCGCGCCGTTTTTCATCATTTTTGAAGATTTGAAAAAAATGACGAAATGACAAAAACGATGGGTTATAGCCCATGTTTTTTGAAATTTTGGAAAAAAAAGTTAGCCTCGTTCCTCATCATTTTGGACCGTGGGCTATAGCCCATATCGTACGGCATACTATAGCGCGCCGTTTTTCATCATTTTTGAAGATTTGAAAAAAATGACGAAATGACAAAAACGATGGGTTATAGCCCATGTTTTTTTTAATTTTGGAAAAAAAAGTTAGCCTCGTTCCTCATCATTTTGGACCGTGGGCTATAGCCCATATCGTACGGCATACTATAGCGCGCCGTTTTTCATCATTTTTGAGGATTTGAAAAAAATGACGAAATGACAAAAACGATGGGTTATAGCCCATGTTTTTTGAAATTTTGGAAAAAAAAGTTAGCCTCGTTTCTCATCATTTTGGACCGTGGGCTATAGCCCATATCGTACGGCATACTATAGCGCGCCGTTTTTCATCATTTTTGAGGATTTGAAAAAAATGACGAAATGACAAAAACGATGGGTTATAGCCCATGTTTTTTGAAATTTTGAAAAAAAAAGTTAGCCTCGTTTCTCATCATTTTGGACCGTGGGCTATAGCCCATATCGTACGGCATACTATAGCGCGCCGTTTTTCATCATATTTGAAGATTTGAAAAAAATGACGAAATGACAAAAACGATGGGTTATAGCCCATGTTTTTTGAAATTTTGAAAAAAAAAATTAGCCTCGTTTCTCATCATTTTGGACCGTGGGCTATAGCCCATATCGTACGGCATACTATAGCGCGCCGTTTTTCATTATTTTTGAGGATTTGAAAAAAATGACGAAATGACAAAAACGATGGGTTATAGCCCATGTTTTTTGAAATTTTGAAAAAAAAAGTTAGCCTCGTTTCTCATCAGTTTGGACCGTGGGCTATAGCCCATATCGTACGGCATACTATAGCGCACCGTTTTTCATCATTTTTGAGGATTTGAAAAAAATGACGAAATGACAAAAACGATGGGTTATAGCCCATGTTTTTTGAAATTTTGAAAAAAAAAGTTAGCCTCGTTTCTCATCATTTTGGACCGTGGGCTATAGCCCATATCGTACGGCATACTATAGCGCGCCGTTTTTCATCATTTTTGAGGATTTGAAAAAAATGACGAAATGACAAAAACGATGGGTTATAGCCCATGTTTTTTGAAATTTTGAAAAAAAAAGTTAGCCTCGTTTCTCATAATTTTGGACCGTGGGCTATAGCCCATATCGTACGGCATACTATAGCGCGCCGTTTTTCATCATTTTTGAGGATTTGAAAAAAATGACGAAATGACAAAAACGATGGGTTATAGCCCATGTTTTTTGAAATTTTGGAAAAAAAAGTTAGCCTCGTTTCTCATCATTTTGGACCGTGGGCTATAGCCCATATCGTACGGCATACTATAGCGCGCCGTTTTTCATCATTTTTGAGGATTTAAAAAAAATGACGAAATGACAAAAACGATGGGTTATAGCCCTTGTTTTTTGAAATTTTGAAAAAAAAAGTTAGCCTCATTTCTCATCATTTTGGACCGTGGGCTATAGCCCATATCGTACGGCATACTATAGCGCGCCGTTTTTCATCATTTTTGAGGATTTGAAAAAAATGACGAAATGACAAAAACGATGGGTTATAGCCCATGTTTTTTGAAATTTTGAAAAAAAAAGTTTGCCTCGTTTCTCATCATTTTGGACCGTGGGCTATAGCCCATATCGTACGGCATACTATAGCGCGCCGTTTTTCATCATTTTTGAGGATTTGAAAAAAATGACGAAATGACAAAAACGATGGGTTATAGCCCATGTTTTTTGAAATTTTGAAAAAAAAAGTTAGCCTCGTTTCTCATAATTTTGGACCGTGGGCTATAGCCCATATCGTACGGCATACTATAGCGCGCCGTTTTTCATCATTTTTGAGGATTTGAAAAAAATGACAAAATGACAAAAACGATGGGTTATAGCCCATGTTTTTTGAAATTTTGGAAAAAAAAGTTAGCCTCGTTTCTCATCATTTTGGACCGTGGGCTATAGCCCATATCGTACGGCATACTATAGCGCGCCGTTTTTCATCATTTTTGAGGATTTAAAAAAAATGACGAAATGACAAAAACGATGGGTTATAGCCCATGTTTTTTGAAATTTTGAAAAAAAAAGTTAGCCTCGTTTCTCATCATTTTGGACCGTGGGCTATAGCCCATATCGTACGGCATACTATAGCGCGCCGTTTTTCATCATTTTTGAGGATTTGAAAAAAATGACGAAATGACAAAAACGATGGGTTATAGCCCATGTTTTTTGAAATTTTGAAAAAAAAAGTTAGCCTCGTTTCTCATCATTTTGGACCGTGGGCTATAGCCCATATCGTACGGCATACTATAGCGCGCCGTTTTTCATCATTTTTGAGGATTTGAAAAAAATGACGAAATGACAAAAACGATGGGTTATAGCCCATGTTTTTTTAAATTTTGAAAAAAAAAACTTATCCTCGTTTCTCATCATTTTGGACCATGGGCTATAGCCCATATCGTTAAAGTCAGGGTTCTAGTCTCCTGAAGAACATTTTCACTGTCCATCTAAATTCTAAAAGGCTGGTTAAATGAGACATGGGCTATAACCCATCGTTTTTTTCATATTTTCATTATTTTCAAATCCTCAAAAACGATGAAAAGCGGCGTGCTATAGTATGCCGTACGATATGGGCTATAGCCCATGGTCCAAAATGATGAGAAATGAGGATAACTGAAATTGTCGTAGTGGTTAAGATGTTGGCTTTCCACGTGGGAGACCAGGGTTCGATTCCCGGCTGTTACACTATCATACAAAAGAAGACCTCAACAGCGCTAAGAAAGATCTGATTAATATGATGCTGTGTTATTTAAACTTTACTAACTGAAGGCTAACGAACAAAAGATCACTTCAAAATTACCAGGAGACTTTGCCTGAGAGTGTCTGACTGATGGTGCAGTGGTCTAATCATCAGGGTTTCAGTACAGACATTCCATGTTCAAGGCCTGTTCCTCCTACAGCTCAATGCTGCAGTAATTTGAACCTTTCAAGGCTAGAATACAAAATAAAAACTCAAAAGCACCCGGAGACATCTGCTGAATGCCCAAAGGTGCCGTGGTGTAATGGTGTGGAGCGCTTGGCCCGATGCCTCTGCTACAGTCAGTTGGCCGGTTCAAGTCCCATGTCATGACATCAAGGTGCTGGAGGACCATCGGGAGTTCCTCCTACAGCTCAATGCTGCAGTAATTTGAACTTTTCAAGGCTAGAATAAAAAATAAAAACTCAAAAGCACCCGGAGACATCTGCTGAATGCCCAAAGGTGCCGTGGTGTAATGGTGTGGAGCGCTTGGCCCGATGCCTCTGCTACAGTCAGTTGGCCGGTTCAAGTCCCATGTCATGACATCAAGGTGCTGGAGGACCATCGGGAGTTCCTCCTACAGCTCAATGCTGCAGTAATTTGAACTTTTCAAGGCTAGAATAAAAAATAAAAACTCAAAAGCACCCGGAGACATCTGCTGAATGCCCAAAGGTGCCGTGGCGTAATGGTGTGGAGCGCTTGTCCCGATGCCTCTGCTACAGTCAGATGGCCGGTTCAAGTCCCATGTCATGACATCAAGGTGCTGGAGGACCATCGGGAGACGGTGCTCTCTCCCCCTGTTTCCTGAGATGTAACGGTTGGGGCTTATGTCTGAAAGAACCCTGTCCAGCTAATCTTTTACCATGAAAATGTCCAATTTAACATACTCTTACCACCTCTCAGTGTGCCATTTTCCAACTGGCCTGGAAGCCAGACATAAAAGAGGGACTTTCCAACCAAGTTTTGGGCCACCTCAATTTCCCAAATTTGCAATTTCCGCAATTTGCAATTTCCAATTTCCGCAATTTGCAATTTCCTCAATTTCCGCAATTTCCAATTTCCCAAATTTGCAATTTCCGCAATTTGCAATTTCCGCAATTTCCGCAATTTGCAATTTCCGCAATTTTCAATTTCCGCAATTTGCAGTTTTTCATTGTCAAATTCATATAGTCACAGACTATTCTGTCAGATGATGGGCCAAAATGCATTGCTATTTCTTTTTAAAAGTTTGACCTAATTCTTATCTGTAAAACTTTAGGTGGACAGGGTTCTTTCAAACATAACCCCCAAATGCTACTTTTCAGGAAACAGGGGGAGAGAGCACCGTCTCCCGATGGTCCTCCAGCACCTTGATGTCATGACATGGGACTTGAACCGGCCAACTGACTGTAGCAGAGGCAACGGGCCAAGCGCTCCACACCATTACGCCACGGCACCTTTGGGCATTCAGCAGATGTCTCCGGGTGCTTTTGAGTTTTTATTTTTTATTCTAGCCTTGAAAAGTACAAATTACTGCAGGATTGAGCTGTAGGAGGAACTCCCGATGGTCCTCCAGCACCTTGATGTCATGACATGGGACTTGAACCGGCCAACTGACTGTAGCAGAGGCATCGGGCCAAGCGCTCCACACCATTACGCCACGGCACCTTTGGGCATTCAGCAGATGTCTCCGGGTGCTTTTGAGTTTCTATTTTATATTCTAGCCTTGAAAAGTTCAAATTACTGCAGCATTGAGCTGTAGGAGGAACAGGCTTTGAACATGGAATGTCTGTACTGAAACCCTGATGATTAGACCACTGCACCATCAGTCAGACACTCTCAGGCAAAGTCTCCTGGTAATTTTGAAGTGATCTTTTGTTCGTTAGCCTTCAGTTAGTAAAGTTTAAATAACACAGCATCATATTAATCAGATCTTTCTTAGCGCTGTTGAGGTCTTCTTTTGTATGATAGTGTAACAGCCGGGAATCGAACCCTGGTCTCCCACGTGGAAAGCCAACATCTTAACCACTACGACAATTAGAGTTATCCTCATTTCTCATCATTTTGGACCATGGGCTATAGCCCATATCGTACGGCATACTATAGCGCGCCGTTTTTCATCATTTTTGAGGATTTGAAAAAAATGACGAAATGACAAAAACGATGGGTTATAGCCCATGTTTTTTGAAATTTCGAAAAAAAAAGTTAGCCTCGTTTCTCATCATTTTGGACCGTGGGCTATAGCCCATATCGTACGGCATACTATAGCGCGCCGTTTTTCATCATTTTTGAAGATTTGAAAAAAATGACGAAATGACAAAAACGATGGGTTATAGCCCATGTTTTTTGAAATTTTGAAAAAAAAAGTTAGCCTCGTTTCTCATCATTTTGGACCGTGGGCTATAGCCCATATCGTACGGCATACTATAGCGCGCCGTTTTTCATCATTTTTGAGGATTTGAAAAAAAATGACGAAATGACAAAAACGATGGGTTATAGCCCATGTTTTTTGAAATTTTGAAAAAAAAAGTTAGCCTCGTTTCTCATCATTTTGGACCGTGGGCTATAGCCCATATCGTACGGCATACTATAGCGCGCCGTTTTTTATCATTTTTGAGGATTTGAAAAAAATGACGAAATGACAAAAACGATGGGTTATAGTCCATGTTTTTTGAAATTTTGAAAAAAAAAGTTAGCCTCGTTTCTCATCATTTTGGACCGTGGGCTATAGCCCATATCGTACGGCATACTATAGCGCGCCGTTTTTCATCATTTTTGAAGATTTGAAAAAAATGACGAAATGACAAAAACGATGGGTTATAGCCCATGTTTTTTGAAATTTTGAAAAAAAAAGTTAGCCTCGTTCCTCATCATTTTGGACCGTGGGCTATAGCCCATATCGTACGGCATACTATAGCGCGCCGTTTTTCATCATTTTTGAGGATTTGAAAAAAATGACGAAATGACAAAAACGATGGGTTATAGCCCATGTTTTTTTTAATTTTGGAAAAAAAAGTTAGCCTCGTTCCTCATCATTTTGGACCGTGGGCTATAGCCCATATCGTACGGCATACTATAGCGCGCCGTTTTTCATCATTTTTGAGGATTTGAAAAAAATGACGAAATGACAAAAACGATGGGTTATAGCCCATGTTTTTTGAAATTTTGGAAAAAAAAGTTAGCCTCGTTTCTCATCATTTTGGACCGTGGGCTATAGCCCATATCGTACGGCATACTATAGCGCGCCGTTTTTCATCATTTTTGAGGATTTGAAAAAAATGACGAAATGACAAAAACGATGGGTTATAGCCCATGTTTTTTGAAATTTTGAAAAAAAAAGTTAGCCTCGTTTCTCATCATTTTGGACCGTGGGCTATAGCCCATATCGTACGGCATACTATAGCGCGCCGTTTTTCATCATATTTGAAGATTTGAAAAAAATGACGAAATGACAAAAACGATGGGTTATAGCCCATGTTTTTTGAAATTTTGAAAAAAAAAATTAGCCTCGTTTCTCATCATTTTGGACCGTGGGCTATAGCCCATATCGTACGGCATACTATAGCGCGCCGTTTTTCATTATTTTTGAGGATTTGAAAAAAATGACGAAATGACAAAAACGATGGGTTATAGCCCATGTTTTTTGAAATTTTGAAAAAAAAAGTTAGCCTCGTTTCTCATCAGTTTGGACCGTGGGCTATAGCCCATATCGTACGGCATACTATAGCGCACCGTTTTTCATCATTTTTGAGGATTTGAAAAAAATGACGAAATGACAAAAACGATGGGTTATAGCCCATGTTTTTTGAAATTTTGAAAAAAAAAGTTTGCCTCGTTTCTCATCATTTTGGACCGTGGGCTATAGCCCATATCGTACGGCATACTATAGCGCGCCGTTTTTCATCATTTTTGAGGATTTGAAAAAAATGACGAAATGACAAAAACGATGGGTTATAGCCCATGTTTTTTGAAATTTTGAAAAAAAAAGTTAGCCTCGTTTCTCATAATTTTGGACCGTGGGCTATAGCCCATATCGTACGGCATACTATAGCGCGCCGTTTTTCATCATTTTTGAGGATTTGAAAAAAATGACGAAATGACAAAAACGATGGGTTATAGCCCATGTTTTTTGAAATTTTGGAAAAAAAAGTTAGCCTCGTTTCTCATCATTTTGGACCGTGGGCTATAGCCCATATCGTACGGCATACTATAGCGCGCCGTTTTTCATCATTTTTGAGGATTTAAAAAAAATGACGAAATGACAAAAACGATGGGTTATAGCCCTTGTTTTTTGAAATTTTGAAAAAAAAAGTTAGCCTCATTTCTCATCATTTTGGACCGTGGGCTATAGCCCATATCGTACGGCATACTATAGCGCGCCGTTTTTCATCATTTTTGAGGATTTGAAAAAAATGACGAAATGACAAAAACGATGGGTTATAGCCCATGTTTTTTGAAATTTTGAAAAAAAAAGTTTGCCTCGTTTCTCATCATTTTGGACCGTGGGCTATAGCCCATATCGTACGGCATACTATAGCGCGCCGTTTTTCATCATTTTTGAGGATTTGAAAAAAATTACGAAATGACAAAAACGATGGGTTATAGCCCATGTTTTTTGAAATTTTGAAAAAAAAAGTTAGCCTCGTTTCTCATAATTTTGGACCGTGGGCTATAGCCCATATCGTACGGCATACTATAGCGCGCCGTTTTTCATCATTTTTGAGGATTTGAAAAAAATGACGAAATGACAAAAACGATGGGTTATAGCCCATGTTTTTTGAAATTTTGGAAAAAAAAGTTAGCCTCGTTTCTCATCATTTTGGACCGTGGGCTATAGCCCATATCGTACGGCATACTATAGCGCGCCGTTTTTCATCATTTTTGAGGATTTAAAAAAAATGACGAAATGACAAAAACGATGGGTTATAGCCCATGTTTTTTGAAATTTTGAAAAAAAAAGTTAGCCTCGTTTCTCATCATTTTGGACCGTGGGCTATAGCCCATATCGTACGGCATACTATAGCGCGCCGTTTTTCATCATTTTTGAGGATTTGAAAAAAATGACGAAATGACAAAAACGATGGGTTATAGCCCATGTTTTTTGAAATTTTGAAAAAAAAAGTTAGCCTCGTTTCTCATCATTTTGGACCGTGGGCTATAGCCCATATCGTACGGCATACTATAGCGCGCCGTTTTGCATCATTTTTGAGGATTTGAAAAAAATGACGAAATGACAAAAACGATGGGTTATAGCCCATGTTTTTTGAAATTTTGAAAAAAAAAGTTAGCCTCGTTTCTCATCAGTTTGGACCGTGGGCTATAGCCCATATCGTACGGCATACTATAGCGCGCCGTTTTTCATCATTTTTGAGGATTTGAAAAAAATGACGAAATGACAAAAACGATGGGTTATAGCCCATGTTTTTTTAAATTTTGAAAAAAAAAAACTTATCCTCGTTTCTCATCATTTTGGACCATGGGCTATAGCCCATATCGTTCTAGTCAGGGTTCTAGTCTCCTGAAGAACATTTTCACTGTCCATCTAAATTCTAAAAGGCTGGTTAAATGAGACATGGGCTATAACCCATCGTTTTTTTCATATTTTCATTATTTTCAAATCCTCAAAAACGATGAAAAGCGGCGTGCTATAGTATGCCGTACGATATGGGCTATAGCCCATGGTCCAAAATGATGAGAAATGAGGATAACTGAAATTGTCGTAGTGGTTAAGATGTTGGCTTTCCACGTGGGAGACCAGGGTTCGATTCCCGGCTGTTACACTATCATACAAAAGAAGACCTCAACAGCGCTAAGAAAGATCTGATTAATATGATGCTGTGTTATTTAAACTTTACTAACTGAAGGCTAACGAACAAAAGATCACTTCAAAATTACCAGGAGACTTTGCCTGAGAGTGTCTGACTGATGGTGCAGTGGTCTAATCATCAGGGTTTCAGTACAGACATTCCATGTTCAAGGCCTGTTCCTCCTACAGCTCAATGCTGCAGTAATTTGAACCTTTCAAGGCTAGAATACAAAATAAAAACTCAAAAGCACCCGGAGACATCTGCTGAATGCCCAAAGGTGCCGTGGTGTAATGGTGTGGAGCGCTTGGCCCGATGCCTCTGCTACAGTCAGTTGGCCGGTTCAAGTCCCATGTCATGACATCAAGGTGCTGGAGGACCATCGGGAGTTCCTCCTACAGCTCAATGCTGCAGTAATTTGAACTTTTCAAGGCTAGAAAAAAAATAAAAACTCAAAAGCACCCGGAGACATCTGCTGAATGCCCAAAGGTGCCGTGGTGTAATGGTGTGGAGCGCTTGGCCCGATGCCTCTGCTACAGTCAGTTGGCCGGTTCAAGTCCCATGTCATGACATCAAGGTGCTGGAGGACCATCGGGAGTTCCTCCTACAGCTCAATGCTGCAGTAATTTGAACTTTTCAAGGCTAGAATAAAAAATAAAAACTCAAAAGCACCCGGAGACATCTGCTGAATGCCCAAAGGTGCCGTGGCGTAATGGTGTGGAGCGCTTGGCCCGATGCCTCTGCTACAGTCAGATGGCCGGTTCAAGTCCCATGTCATGACATCAAGGTGCTGGAGGACCATCGGGAGACGGTGCTCTCTCCCCCTGTTTCCTGAGATGTAACGGTTGGGGCTTATGTCTGAAAGAACCCTGTCCAGCTAATCTTTTACCATGAAAATGTCCAATTTAACATACTCTTACCACCTCTCAGTGTGCCATTTTCCAACTGGCCTGGAAGCCAGACATAAAAGAGGGACTTTCCAACCAAGTTTTGGGCCACCTCAATTTCCCAAATTTGCAATTTCCGCAATTTGCAATTTCCAATTTCCGCAATTTGCAATTTCCTCAATTTCCGCAATTTCCAATTTCCCAAATTTGCAATTTCCGCAATTTGCAATTTCCGCAATTTCCGCAATTTGCAATTTCCGCAATTTGCAATTTCCGCAATTTGCAGTTTTTCATTGTCAAATTCATATAGTCACAGACTATTCTGTCAGATGATGGGCCAAAATGCATTGCTATTTCTTTTTAAGGTGAGACACCCCAGGTGAAATCATGATTTTTCTTTTTTTTTTTTTTTTGCTATTTTGCTTCCTAAACATGTTTTCTTTCAAACTAAAGCAAAATACACATTAAAAATACAGATTTAGATGTTTAGTTGGATAGTTTATTTTAGCCAATGACAGCTCGTTTTTCGGGGTGAAAAGCCACCATCTCTATTTTCATGATTGGTTGTTGGTACAAAGGAAGTGACCATATTTGGATCAGACCACAGTCAGCTTGAGGTCCAGACCTTTCCAATGATATATGCCATTATATGTTGTTGCCAAGGTTTGGATGAGATATTTTGTCTCAAAATAGTGGCTTCAAATAAAACGTTTTGGAATTTTACAATACAAATCTTTAAAGGCCGTTTTCTCAAAATGAGTTTTCCTCATACTTGGGACAAAGAATCTCCACTTCAGTTGAACTCACATACACCAAACTTTCCAGTCTTATTCCTAACTATATTCCGCAGACATTTACACATGGATTTGTTGATATATCATTCACAGCCTGATTTACATCACATTTTATACCAAAAAAATGCCGAAAATTGGGTTTTTTATGCCTGTTGACACTATTTTCTGATTTGTGGAGTGATAATTAGAGATATCAAAAATCCCATGTGTAATTTTCTTTGTCTCTAATGTGTCAACAAAATGAAATGATAATTTTGAACCTGGCTTTATCCGATCTTCAGATTTATCGTCCCGAAATGTATGCAAATTAGCGCATATAATGCCTAATTTGCATATTTAAACATATAATTTCAGAAAACTTGTAATACAAAAAATCTTAGTTTTAATATAAGTAATCAACTGGAGAAGTTTCATTGTGATAGCTATTATTTAACTTTTTTTCCCTATTCACCTGGGGTGTCTCGCCTTAAAAGTTTGACCTAATTCTTATCTGTAAAACTTTAGGTGGACAGGGTTCTTTCAAACATAACCCCCAAATGCTACTTTTCAGGAAACAGGGGGAGAGAGCACCGTCTCCCGATGGTCCTCCAGCACCTTGATGTCATGACATGGGACTTGAACCGGCCAACTGACTGTAGCAGAGGCAACGGGCCAAGCGCTCCACACCATTACACCACGGCACCTTTCAGCATTCAGCAGATGTCTCCGGGTGCTTTTGAGTTTTTATTTTTTATTCTAGCCTTGAAAAGTTCAAATTACTGCAGGATTGAGCTGTAGGAGGAACTCCCGATGGTCCTCCAGCACCTTGATGTCATGACATGGGACTTGAACCGGCCAACTGACTGTAGCAGAGGCATCGGGCCAAGCGCTCCACACCATTACGCCACGGCACCTTTGGGCATTCAGCAGATGTCTCCGGGTGCTTTTGAGTTTCTATTTTATATTCTAGCCTTGAAAAGTTCAAATTACTGCAGCATTGAGCTGTAGGAGGAACAGGCCTTGAACATGGAATGTCTGTACTGAAACCCTGATGATTAGACCACTGCACCATCAGTCAGACACTCTCAGGCAAAGTCTCCTGGTAATTTTGAAGTGATCTTTTGTTCGTTAGCCTTCAGTTAGTAAAGTTTAAATAACACAGCATCATATTAATCAGATCTTTCTTAGCGCTGTTGAGGTCTTCTTTTGTATGATAGTGTAACAGCCGGGAATCGAACCCTGGTCTCCCACGTGGAAAGCCAACATCTTAACCACTACGACAATTAGAGTTATCCTCGTTTCTCATCATTTTGGACCATGGGCTATAGCCCATATCGTACGGCATACTATAGCGCGCCGTTTTTCATCATTTTTGAGGATTTGAAAAAAATGACGAAATGACAAAAACGATGGGTTATAGCCCATGTTTTTTGAAATTTCGAAAAAAAAAGTTAGCCTCGTTTCTCATCATTTTGGACCGTGGGCTATAGCCCATATCGTACGGCATACTATAGCGCGCCGTTTTTCATCATTTTTGAAGATTTGAAAAAAATGACGAAATGACAAAAACGATGGGTTATAGCCCATGTTTTTTGAAATTTTGAAAAAAAAAGTTAGCCTCATTTCTCATCATTTTGGACCGTGGGCTATAGCCCATATCGTACGGCATACTATAGCGCACCGTTTTTCATTCTTTTTGAGGATTTGAAAAAAATTACGAAATGACAAAAACGATGGGTTATAGCCCATGTTTTTTGAAATTTTGGAAAAAAAGTTAGCCTCGTTTCTCATCATTTTGGACCGTGGGCTATAGCCCATATCGTACGGCATACTATAGCGCGCCGTTTTTCATCATTTTTGAGGATTTGAAAAAAATGACGAAATGACAAAAACGATGGGTTATAGCCCATGTTTTTTGAAATTTTGAAAAGAAAAGTTAGCCTCGTTTCTCATCATTTTGGACCGTGGGCTATAGCCCATATCGTACGGCATACTATAGCGCGCCGTTTTTCATCATTTTTGAGGATTTGAAAAAATGACGAAATGACAAAAACGATGGGTTATAGTCCATGTTTTTTGAAATTTTGAAAAAAAAAGTTAGCCTCGTTTCTCATCATTTTGGACCGTGGGCTATAGCCCATATCGTACGGCATACTATAGCGCGCCGTTTTTCATCATTTTTGAGGATTTTAAAAAAATGACGAAATGACAAAAACGATGGGTTATAGCCCATGTTTTTTGAAATTTTGAAAAAAAAAGTTAGCCTCATTTCTCATCATTTTGGACCGTGGGCTATAGCCCATATCGTACGGCATACTATAGCGCGCCGTTTTTCATTCTTTTTGAGGATTTGAAAAAAATGACGAAATGACAAAAACGATGGGTTATAGCCCATGTTTTTTGAAATTTTGAAAAAAAAAGTTAGCCTCGTTTCTCATCATTTTGGACCGTGGGCTATAGCCCATATCGTACGGCATACTATAGCGCGCCGTTTTTCATCATTTTTGAGGATTTGAAAAAAATGACGAAATGACAAAAACGATGGGTTATAGCCCATGTTTTTTGAAATTTTGAAAAAAAAAATTAGCCTCATTTCTCATCATTTTGGACCGTGGGCTATAGCCCATATCGTACGGCATACTATAGCGCGCCGTTTTTCATTCTTTTTGAGGATTTGAAAAAAATGACGAAATGACAAAAACGATGGGTTATAGCCCATGTTTTTTGATATTTTGAAAAAAAAAGTTAGCCTCGTTTCTCATCATTTTGGACCGTGGGCTATAGCCCATATCGTACGGCATACTATAGCGTGCCGTTTTTCATCATTTTTGAGGATTTGAAAAAAATGACGAAATGACAAAAACGATGGGTTATAGCCCATGTTTTTTGAAATTTTGAAAAAAAAAGTTAGCCTCATTTCTCATCATTTTGGACCGTGGGCTATAGCCCATATCGTACGGCATACTATAGCGCGCCGTTTTTCATTCTTTTTGAGGATTTGAAAAAAATGACGAAATGACAAAAACGATGGGTTATAGCCCATGTTTTTTGAAATTTTGAAAAAAAAAGTTAGCCTCATTTCTCATCATTTTGGACCGTGGGCTATAGCCCATATCGTACGGCATACTATAGCGCGCCGTTTTTCATTCTTTTTGAGGATTTGAAAAAAATGACGAAATGACAAAAACGATGGGTTATAGCCCATGTTTTTTGAAATTTTGAAAAAAAAAGTTAGCCTCGTTTCTCATCATTTTGGACCGTGGGCTATAGCCCATATCGTACGGCATACTATAGCGCGCCGTTTTTCATCATTTTTGAGGATTTGAAAAAAATGACGAAATGACAAAAACGATGGGTTATAGCCCATGTTTTTTGAAATTTTGAAAAAAAAAGTTAGCCTCATTTCTCATCATTTTGGACCGTGGGCTATAGCCCATATCGTACGGCATACTATAGCGCGCCGTTTTTCATTCTTTTTGAGGATTTGAAAAAAATGACGAAATGACAAAAACGATGGGTTATAGCCCATGTTTTTTGATATTTTGAAAAAAAAAGTTAGCCTCGTTTCTCATCATTTTGGACCGTGGGCTATAGCCCATATCGTACGGCATACTATAGCGCGCCGTTTTTCATCATTTTTGAGGATTTGAAAAAAATGACGAAATGACAAAAACGATGGGTTATAGCCCATGTTTTTTGAAATTTTGAAAAAAAAAGTTAGCCTCGTTTCTCATCATTTTGGACCGTGGGCTATAGCCCATATCGTACGGCATACTATAGCGCGCCGTTTTTCATCATTTTTGAGGATTTGAAAAAAATGACGAAATGACAAAAACGATGGGTTATAGCCCATGTTTTTTGAAATTTTGAAAAAAAAAGTTAGCCTCGTTTCTCATCATTTTGGACCGTGGGCTATAGCCCATATCGTACGGCATACTATAGCGCGCTGTTTTTCATCATTTTTGAGGATTTGAAAAAAATGACGAAATGACAAAAACGATGGGTTATAGCCCATGTTTTTTGAAATTTTGAAAAAAAAAGTTAGCCTCGTTCCTCATCATTTTGGACCGTGGGCTATAGCCCATATCGTACGGCATACTATAGCGCGCCGTTTTTCATCATTTTTGAGGATTTGAAAAAAATGACGAAATGACAAAAACGATGGGTTATAGCCCATGTTTTTTGAAATTTTGAAAAAAAAAACGTATCCTCGTTTCTCATCATTTTGGACCATGGGCTATAGCCCATATCGTTCTAGTCAGGGTTCTAGTCTCCTGAAGAACATTTTCACTGTCCATCTAAATTCTAAAAGGCTGGTTAAATGAGACATGGGCTATAACCCATCGTTTTTTTCATATTTTCATTATTTTCAAATCCTCAAAAACGATGAAAAGCGGCGTGCTATAGTATGCCGTACGATATGGGCTATAGCCCATGGTCCAAAATGATGAGAAATGAGGATAACTGAAATTGTCGTAGTGGTTAAGATGTTGGCTTTCCACGTGGGAGACCAGGGTTCGATTCCCGGCTGTTACACTCTCATACAAAAGAAGACCTCAACAGCGCTAAGAAAGATCTGATTAATATGATGCTGTGTTATTTAAACTTTACTAACTGAAGGCTAACGAACAAAAGATCACTTCAAAATTACCAGGAGACTTTGCCTGAGAGTGTCTGACTGATGGTGCAGTGGTCTAATCATCAGGGTTTCAGTACAGACATTCCATGTTCAAGGCCTGTTCCTCCTACAGCTCAATGCTGCAGTAATTTGAACTTTTCAAGGCTAGAATAAAAAATAAAAACTCAAAAGCACCCGGAGACATCTGCTGAATGCCCAAAGGTGCCGTGGTGTAATGGTGTGGAGCGCTTGGCCCGATGCCTCTGCTACAGTCAGTTGGCCGGTTCAAGTCCCATGTCATGACATCAAGGTGCTGGAGGACCATCGGGAGTTCCTCCTACAGCTCAATGCTGCAGTAATTTGAACTTTTCAAGGCTAGAAAAAAAATAAAAACTCAAAAGCACCCGGAGACATCTGCTGAATGCCCAAAGGTGCCGTGGTGTAATGGTGTGGAGCGCTTGGCCCGATGCCTCTGCTACAGTCAGTTGGCCGGTTCAAGTCCCATGTCATGACATCAAGGTGCTGGAGGACCATCGGGAGTTCCTCCTACAGCTCAATGCTGCAGTAATTTGAACTTTTCAAGGCTAGAATAAAAAATAAAAACTCAAAAGCACCCGGAGACATCTGCTGAATGCCCAAAGGTGCCGTGGCGTAATGGTGTGGAGCGCTTGGCCCGATGCCTCTGCTACAGTCAGATGGCCGGTTCAAGTCCCATGTCATGACATCAAGGTGCTGGAGGACCATCGGGAGACGGTGCTCTCTCCCCCTGTTTCCTGAGATGTAACGGTTGGGGCTTATGTCTGAAAGAACCCTGTCCAGCTAATCTTTTACCATGAAAATGTCCAATTTAACATACTCTTACCACCTCTCAGTGTGCCATTTTCCAACTGGCCTGGAAGCCAGACATAAAAGAGGGACTTTCCAACCAAGTTTTGGGCCACCTCAATTTCCCAAATTTGCAATTTCCGCAATTTGCAATTTCCAATTTCCGCAATTTGCAATTTCCTCAATTTCCGCAATTTCCAATTTCCCAAATTTGCAATTTCCGCAATTTGCAATTTCCGCAATTTCCGCAATTTGCAATTTCCGCAATTTGCAATTTCCGCAATTTGCAGTTTTTCATTGTCAAATTCATATAGTCACAGACTATTCTGTCAGATGATGGGCCAAAATGCATTGCTATTTCTTTTTAAAAGTTTGACCTAATTCTTATCTGTAAAACTTTAGGTGGACAGGGTTCTTTCAAACATAACCCCCAAATGCTACTTTTCAGGAAACAGGGGGAGAGAGCACCGTCTCCCGATGGTCCTCCAGCACCTTGATGTCATGACATGGGACTTGAACCGGCCAACTGACTGTAGCAGAGGCAACGGGCCAAGCGCTCCACACCATTACACCACGGCACCTTTCAGCATTCAGCAGATGTCTCCGGGTGCTTTTGAGTTTTTATTTTTTATTCTAGCCTTGAAAAGTTCAAATTACTGCAGGATTGAGCTGTAGGAGGAACTCCCGATGGTCCTCCAGCACCTTGATGTCATGACATGGGACTTGAACCGGCCAACTGACTGTAGCAGAGGCATCGGGCCAAGCGCTCCACACCATTACGCCACGGCACCTTTGGGCATTCAGCAGATGTCTCCGGGTGCTTTTGAGTTTCTATTTTATATTCTAGCCTTGAAAAGTTCAAATTACTGCAGCATTGAGCTGTAGGAGGAACAGGCCTTGAACATGGAATGTCTGTACTGAAACCCTGATGATTAGACCACTGCACCATCAGTCAGACACTCTCAGGCAAAGTCTCCTGGTAATTTTGAAGTGATCTTTTGTTCGTTAGCCTTCAGTTAGTAAAGTTTAAATAACACAGCATCATATTAATCAGATCTTTCTTAGCGCTGTTGAGGTCTTCTTTTGTATGATAGTGTAACAGCCGGGAATCGAACCCTGGTCTCCCACGTGGAAAGCCAACATCTTAACCACTACGACAATTAGAGTTATCCTCGTTTCTCATCATTTTGGACCATGGGCTATAGCCCATATCGTACGGCATACTATAGCGCGCCGTTTTTCATCATTTTTGAGGATTTGAAAAAAATGACGAAATGACAAAAACGATGGGTTATAGCCCATGTTTTTTGAAATTTCGAAAAAAAAAGTTAGCCTCGTTTCTCATCATTTTGGACCGTGGGCTATAGCCCATATCGTACGGCATACTATAGCGCGCCGTTTTTCATCATTTTTGAAGATTTGAAAAAAATGACGAAATGACAAAAACGATGGGTTATAGCCCATGTTTTTTGAAATTTTGAAAAAAAAAGTTAGCCTCATTTCTCATCATTTTGGACCGTGGGCTATAGCCCATATCGTACGGCATACTATAGCGCACCGTTTTTCATTCTTTTTGAGGATTTGAAAAAAAATACGAAATGACAAAAACGATGGGTTATAGCCCATGTTTTTTGAAATTTTGGAAAAAAAGTTAGCCTCGTTTCTCATCATTTTGGACCGTGGGCTATAGCCCATATCGTACGGCATACTATAGCGCGCCGTTTTTCATCATTTTTGAGGATTTGAAAAAAATGACGAAATGACAAAAACGATGGGTTATAGCCCATGTTTTTTGAAATTTTGAAAAGAAAAGTTAGCCTCGTTTCTCATCATTTTGGACCGTGGGCTATAGCCCATATCGTACGGCATACTATAGCGCGCCGTTTTTCATCATTTTTGAGGATTTGAAAAAAATGACGAAATGACAAAAACGATGGGTTATAGTCCATGTTTTTTGAAATTTTGAAAAAAAAAGTTAGCCTCGTTTCTCATCATTTTGGACCGTGGGCTATAGCCCATATCGTACGGCATACTATAGCGCGCCGTTTTTCATCATTTTTGAGGATTTTAAAAAAATGACGAAATGACAAAAACGATGGGTTATAGCCCATGTTTTTTGAAATTTTGAAAAAAAAAGTTAGCCTCATTTCTCATCATTTTGGACCGTGGGCTATAGCCCATATCGTACGGCATACTATAGCGCGCCGTTTTTCATTCTTTTTGAGGATTTGAAAAAAATGACGAAATGACAAAAACGATGGGTTATAGCCCATGTTTTTTGATATTTTGAAAAAAAAAGTTAGCCTCGTTTCTCATCATTTTGGACCGTGGGCTATAGCCCATATCGTACGGCATACTATAGCGTGCCGTTTTTCATCATTTTTGAGGATTTGAAAAAAATGACGAAATGACAAAAACGATGGGTTATAGCCCATGTTTTTTGAAATTTTGAAAAAAAAAGTTAGCCTCATTTCTCATCATTTTGGACCGTGGGCTATAGCCCATATCGTACGGCATACTATAGCGCGCCGTTTTTCATTCTTTTTGAGGATTTGAAAAAAATGACGAAATGACAAAAACGATGGGTTATAGCCCATGTTTTTTGAAATTTTGAAAAAAAAAGTTAGCCTCATTTCTCATCATTTTGGACCGTGGGCTATAGCCCATATCGTACGGCATACTATAGCGCGCCGTTTTTCATTCTTTTTGAGGATTTGAAAAAAATGACGAAATGACAAAAACGATGGGTTATAGCCCATGTTTTTTGAAATTTTGAAAAAAAAAGTTAGCCTCGTTTCTCATCATTTTGGACCGTGGGCTATAGCCCATATCGTACGGCATACTATAGCGCGCCGTTTTTCATCATTTTTGAGGATTTGAAAAAAATGACGAAATGACAAAAACGATGGGTTATAGCCCATGTTTTTTGAAATTTTGAAAAAAAAAGTTAGCCTCATTTCTCATCATTTTGGACCGTGGGCTATAGCCCATATCGTACGGCATACTATAGCGCGCCGTTTTTCATTCTTTTTGAGGATTTGAAAAAAATGACGAAATGACAAAAACGATGGGTTATAGCCCATGTTTTTTGATATTTTGAAAAAAAAAGTTAGCCTCGTTTCTCATCATTTTGGACCGTGGGCTATAGCCCATATCGTACGGCATACTATAGCGCGCCGTTTTTCATCATTTTTGAGGATTTGAAAAAAATGACGAAATGACAAAAACGATGGGTTATAGCCCATGTTTTTTGAAATTTTGAAAAAAAAAGTTAGCCTCGTTTCTCATCATTTTGGACCGTGGGCTATAGCCCATATCGTACGGCATACTATAGCGCGCCGTTTTTCATCATTTTTGAGGATTTGAAAAAAATGACGAAATGACAAAAACGATGGGTTATAGCCCATGTTTTTTGAAATTTTGAAAAAAAAAGTTAGCCTCGTTTCTCATCATTTTGGACCGTGGGCTATAGCCCATATCGTACGGCATACTATAGCGCGCTGTTTTTCATCATTTTTGAGGATTTGAAAAAAATGACGAAATGACAAAAACGATGGGTTATAGCCCATGTTTTTTGAAATTTTGAAAAAAAAAGTTAGCCTCGTTCCTCATCATTTTGGACCGTGGGCTATAGCCCATATCGTACGGCATACTATAGCGCGCCGTTTTTCATCATTTTTGAGGATTTGAAAAAAATGACGAAATGACAAAAACGATGGGTTATAGCCCATGTTTTTTGAAATTTTGAAAAAAAAAACGTATCCTCGTTTCTCATCATTTTGGACCATGGGCTATAGCCCATATCGTTCTAGTCAGGGTTCTAGTCTCCTGAAGAACATTTTCACTGTCCATCTAAATTCTAAAAGGCTGGTTAAATGAGACATGGGCTATAACCCATCGTTTTTTTCATATTTTCATTATTTTCAAATCCTCAAAAACGATGAAAAGCGGCGTGCTATAGTATGCCGTACGATATGGGCTATAGCCCATGGTCCAAAATGATGAGAAATGAGGATAACTGAAATTGTCGTAGTGGTTAAGATGTTGGCTTTCCACGTGGGAGACCAGGGTTCGATTCCCGGCTGTTACACTCTCATACAAAAGAAGACCTCAACAGCGCTAAGAAAGATCTGATTAATATGATGCTGTGTTATTTAAACTTTACTAACTGAAGGCTAACGAACAAAAGATCACTTCAAAATTACCAGGAGACTTTGCCTGAGAGTGTCTGACTGATGGTGCAGTGGTCTAATCATCAGGGTTTCAGTACAGACATTCCATGTTCAAGGCCTGTTCCTCCTACAGCTCAATGCTGCAGTAATTTGAACTTTTCAAGGCTAGAATAAAAAATAAAAACTCAAAAGCACCCGGAGACATCTGCTGAATGCCCAAAGGTGCCGTGGTGTAATGGTGTGGAGCGCTTGGCCCGATGCCTCTGCTACAGTCAGTTGGCCGGTTCAAGTCCCATGTCATGACATCAAGGTGCTGGAGGACCATCGGGAGACGGTGCTCTCTCCCCCTGTTTCCTGAGATGTAACGGTTGGGGCTTATGTCTGAAAGAACCCTGTCCAGCTAATCTTTTACCATGAAAATGTCCAATTTAACATACTCTTACCACCTCTCAGTGTGCCATTTTCCAACTGGCCTGGAAGCCAGACATAAAAGAGGGACTTTCCAACCAAGTTTTGGGCCACCTCAATTTCCCAAATTTGCAATTTCCGCAATTTGCAATTTCCAATTTCCGCAATTTGCAATTTCCTCAATTTCCGCAATTTCCAATTTCCCAAATTTGCAATTTCCGCAATTTGCAATTTCCGCAATTTCCGCAATTTGCAATTTCCGCAATTTTCAATTTCCGCAATTTGCAGTTTTTCATTGTCAAATTCATATAGTCACAGACTATTCTGTCAGATGATGGGCCAAAATGCATTGCTATTTCTTTTTAAAAGTTTGACCTAATTCTTATCTGTAAAACTTTAGGTGGACAGGGTTCTTTCAAACATAACCCCCAAATGCTACTTTTCAGGAAACAGGGGGAGAGAGCACCGTCTCCCGATGGTCCTCCAGCACCTTGATGTCATGACATGGGACTTGAACCGGCCAACTGACTGTAGCAGAGGCATCGGGCCAAGCGCTCCACACCATTACGCCACGGCACCTTTGGGCATTCAGCAGATGTCTCCGGGTGCTTTTGAGTTTCTATTTTATATTCTAGCCTTGAAAAGTTCAAATTACTGCAGCATTGAGCTGTAGGAGGAACAGGCTTTGAACATGGAATGTCTGTACTGAAACCCTGATGATTAGACCACTGCACCATCAGTCAGACACTCTCAGGCAAAGTCTCCTGGTAATTTTGAAGTGATCTTTTGTTCGTTAGCCTTCAGTTAGTAAAGTTTAAATAACACAGCATCATATTAATCAGATCTTTCTTAGCGCTGTTGAGGTCTTCTTTTGTATGATAGTGTAACAGCCGGGAATCGAACCCTGGTCTCCCACGTGGAAAGCCAACATCTTAACCACTACGACAATTAGAGTTATCCTCATTTCTCATCATTTTGGACCATGGGCTATAGCCCATATCGTACGGCATACTATAGCGCGCCGTTTTTCATCATTTTTGAGGATTTGAAAAAAATGACGAAATGACAAAAACGATGGGTTATAGCCCATGTTTTTTGAAATTTCGAAAAAAAAAGTTAGCCTCGTTTCTCATCATTTTGGACCGTGGGCTATAGCCCATATCGTACGGCATACTATAGCGCGCCGTTTTTCATCATTTTTGAAGATTTGAAAAAAATGACGAAATGACAAAAACGATGGGTTATAGCCCATGTTTTTTGAAATTTTGAAAAAAAAAAGTTAGCCTCATTTCTCATCATTTTGGACCGTGGGCTATAGCCCATATCGTACGGCATACTATAGCGCGCCGTTTTTCATTCTTTTTGAGGATTTGAAAAAAATGACGAAATGACAAAAACGATGGGTTATAGCCCATGTTTTTTGAAATTTTGAAAAAAAAAGTTAGCCTCGTTTCTCATCATTTTGGACCGTGGGCTATAGCCCATATCGTACGGCATACTATAGCGCGCCGTTTTTCATCATTTTTGAGGATTTGAAAAAAAATGACGAAATGACAAAAACGATGGGTTATAGCCCATGTTTTTTGAAATTTTGAAAAAAAAAGTTAGCCTCGTTTCTCATCATTTTGGACCGTGGGCTATAGCCCATATCGTACGGCATACTATAGCGCGCCGTTTTTTATCATTTTTGAGGATTTGAAAAAAATGACGAAATGACAAAAACGATGGGTTATAGTCCATGTTTTTTGAAATTTTGAAAAAAAAAGTTAGCCTCGTTTCTCATCATTTTGGACCGTGGGCTATAGCCCATATCGTACGGCATACTATAGCGCGCTGTTTTTCATCATTTTTGAAGATTTGAAAAAAATGACGAAATGACAAAAACGATGGGTTATAGCCCATGTTTTTTGAAATTTTGAAAAAAAAAGTTAGCCTCGTTCCTCATCATTTTGGACCGTGGGCTATAGCCCATATCGTACGGCATACTATAGCGCGCCGTTTTTCATCATTTTTGAGGATTTAAAAAAAATGACGAAATGACAAAAACGATGGGTTATAGCCCATGTTTTTTGAAATTTTGAAAAAAAAAGTTAGCCTCATTTCTCATCATTTTGGACCGTGGGCTATAGCCCATATCGTACGGCATACTATAGCGCGCCGTTTTTCATTCTTTTTGAGGATTTGAAAAAAATGACGAAATGACAAAAACGATGGGTTATAGCCCATGTTTTTTGAAATTTTGAAAAAAAAAGTTAGCCTCGTTTCTCATCATTTTGGACCGTGGGCTATAGCCCATATCGTACGGCATACTATAGCGCGCCGTTTTTCATCATTTTTGAGGATTTGAAAAAAATGACGAAATGACAAAAACGATGGGTTAAAGCCCATGTTTTTTGAAATTTTGAAAAAAAAAGTTAGCCTCGTTTCTCATCATTTTGGACCGTGGGCTATAGCCCATATCGTACGGCATACTATAGCGCGCCGTTTTTCATCATTTTTGAGGATTTGAAAAAAATGACGAAATGACAAAAACGATGGGTTATAGCCCATGTTTTTTGAAATTTTGAAAAAAAAAGTTAGCCTCGTTTCTCATCATTTTGGACCGTGGGCTATAGCCCATATCGTACGGCATACTATAGCGCGCCGTTTTTCATCATTTTTGAGGATTTGAAAAAAATGACGAAATGACAAAAACGATGGGTTATAGCCCATGTTTTTTGAAATTTTGAAAAAAAAAACTTATCCTCGTTTCTCATCATTTTGGACCATGGGCTATAGCCCATATCGTTCTAGTCAGGGTTCTAGTCTCCTGAAGAACATTTTCACTGTCCATCTAAATTCTAAAAGGCTGGTTAAATGAGACATGGGCTATAACCCATCGTTTTTTTCATATTTTCATTATTTTCAAATCCTCAAAAACGATGAAAAGCGGCGTGCTATAGTATGCCGTACGATATGGGCTATAGCCCATGGTCCAAAATGATGAGAAATGAGGGTAACTGAAATTGTCGTAGTGGTTAAGATGTTGGCTTTCCACGTGGGAGACCAGGGTTCGATTCCCGGCTGTTACACTATCATACAAAAGAAGACCTCAACAGCGCTAAGAAAGATCTGATTAATATGATGCTGTGTTATTTAAACTTTACTAACTGAAGGCTAACGAACAAAAGATCACTTCAAAATTACCAGGAGACTTTGCCTGAGAGTGTCTGACTGATGGTGCAGTGGTCTAATCATCAGGGTTTCAGTACAGACATTCCATGTTCAAGGCCTGTTCCTCCTACAGCTCAATGCTGCAGTAATTTGAACCTTTCAAGGCTAGAATAAAAAATAAAAACTCAAAAGCACCCGGAGACATCTGCTGAATGCCCAAAGGTGCCGTGGTGTAATGGTGTGGAGCGCTTGGCCCGATGCCTCTGCTACAGTCAGTTGGCCGGTTCAAGTCCCATGTCATGAAATCAAGGTGCTGGAGGACCATCGGGAGTTCCTCCTACAGCTCAATGCTGCAGTAATTTGAACTTTTCAAGGCTAGAATAAAAAATAAAAACTCAAAAGCACCCGGAGACATCTGCTGAATGCCCAAAGGTGCCGTGGCGTAATGGTGTGGAGCGCTTGGCCCGATGCCTCTGCTACAGTCAGTTGGCCGGTTCAAGTCCCATGTCATGACATCAAGGTGCTGGAGGACCATCGGGAGACGGTGCTCTCTCCCCCTGTTTCCTGAGATGTAACGGTTGGGGCTTATGTCTGAAAGAACCCTGTCCAGCTAATCTTTTACCATGAAAATGTCCAATTTAACATACTCTTACCACCTCTCAGTGTGCCATTTTCCAACTGGCCTGGAAGCCAGACATAAAAGAGGGACTTTCCAACCAAGTTTTGGGCCACCTCAATTTCCCAAATTTGCAATTTCCGCAATTTGCAATTTCCAATTTCCGCAATTTGCAATTTCCTCAATTTCCGCAATTTCCAATTTCCCAAATTTGCAATTTCCGCAATTTGCAATTTCCGCAATTTGCAATTTCCGCAATTTGCAATTTCCTCAATTTCCGCAATTTCCAATTTCCCAAATTTGCAATTTCCGCAATTTGCAATTTCCGCAATTTGCAGTTTTTCATTGTCAAATTCATATAGTCACAGACTATTCTGTCAGATGATGGGCCAAAATGCATTGCTATTTCTTTTTAAAAGTTTGACCTAATTCTTATCTGTAAAACTTTAGGTGGACAGGGTTCTTTCAAACATAACCCCCAAATGCTACTTTTCAGGAAACAGGGGGAGAGAGCACCGTCTCCCGATGGTCCTCCAGCACCTTGATGTCATGACATGGGACTTGAACCGGCCAACTGACTGTAGCAGAGGCAACGGGCCAAGCGCTCCACACCATTACACCACGGCACCTTTCAGCATTCAGCAGATGTCTCCGGGTGCTTTTGAGTTTTTATTTTTTATTCTAGCCTTGAAAAGTTCAAATTACTGCAGGATTGAGCTGTAGGAGGAACTCCCGATGGTCCTCCAGCACCTTGATGTCATGACATGGGACTTGAACCGGCCAACTGACTGTAGCAGAGGCATCGGGCCAAGCGCTCCACACCATTACGCCACGGCACCTTTGGGCATTCAGCAGATGTCTCCGGGTGCTTTTGAGTTTCTATTTTATATTCTAGCCTTGAAAAGTTCAAATTACTGCAGCATTGAGCTGTAGGAGGAACAGGCCTTGAACATGGAATGTCTGTACTGAAACCCTGATGATTAGACCACTGCACCATCAGTCAGACACTCTCAGGCAAAGTCTCCTGGTAATTTTGAAGTGATCTTTTGTTCGTTAGCCTTCAGTTAGTAAAGTTTAAATAACACAGCATCATATTAATCAGATCTTTCTTAGCGCTGTTGAGGTCTTCTTTTGTATGATAGTGTAACAGCCGGGAATCGAACCCTGGTCTCCCACGTGGAAAGCCAACATCTTAACCACTACGACAATTAGAGTTATCCTCGTTTCTCATCATTTTGGACCATGGGCTATAGCCCATATCGTACGGCATACTATAGCGCGCCGTTTTTCATCATTTTTGAGGATTTGAAAAAAATGACGAAATGACAAAAACGATGGGTTATAGCCCATGTTTTTTGAAATTTCGAAAAAAAAAGTTAGCCTCGTTTCTCATCATTTTGGACCGTGGGCTATAGCCCATATCGTACGGCATACTATAGCGCGCCGTTTTTCATCATTTTTGAAGATTTGAAAAAAATGACGAAATGACAAAAACGATGGGTTATAGCCCATGTTTTTTGAAATTTTGAAAAAAAAAGTTAGCCTCATTTCTCATCATTTTGGACCGTGGGCTATAGCCCATATCGTACGGCATACTATAGCGCACCGTTTTTCATTCTTTTTGAGGATTTGAAAAAAATTACGAAATGACAAAAACGATGGGTTATAGCCCATGTTTTTTGAAATTTTGGAAAAAAAGTTAGCCTCGTTTCTCATCATTTTGGACCGTGGGCTATAGCCCATATCGTACGGCATACTATAGCGCGCCGTTTTTCATCATTTTTGAGGATTTGAAAAAAATGACGAAATGACAAAAACGATGGGTTATAGCCCATGTTTTTTGAAATTTTGAAAAGAAAAGTTAGCCTCGTTTCTCATCATTTTGGACCGTGGGCTATAGCCCATATCGTACGGCATACTATAGCGCGCCGTTTTTCATCATTTTTGAGGATTTGAAAAAAATGACGAAATGACAAAAACGATGGGTTATAGTCCATGTTTTTTGAAATTTTGAAAAAAAAAGTTAGCCTCGTTTCTCATCATTTTGGACCGTGGGCTATAGCCCATATCGTACGGCATACTATAGCGCGCCGTTTTTCATCATTTTTGAGGATTTTAAAAAAATGACGAAATGACAAAAACGATGGGTTATAGCCCATGTTTTTTGAAATTTTGAAAAAAAAAGTTAGCCTCATTTCTCATCATTTTGGACCGTGGGCTATAGCCCATATCGTACGGCATACTATAGCGCGCCGTTTTTCATTCTTTTTGAGGATTTGAAAAAAATGACGAAATGACAAAAACGATGGGTTATAGCCCATGTTTTTTGAAATTTTGAAAAAAAAAGTTAGCCTCGTTTCTCATCATTTTGGACCGTGGGCTATAGCCCATATCGTACGGCATACTATAGCGCGCCGTTTTTCATCATTTTTGAGGATTTGAAAAAAATGACGAAATGACAAAAACGATGGGTTATAGCCCATGTTTTTTGAAATTTTGAAAAAAAAAATTAGCCTCATTTCTCATCATTTTGGACCGTGGGCTATAGCCCATATCGTACGGCATACTATAGCGCGCCGTTTTTCATTCTTTTTGAGGATTTGAAAAAAATGACGAAATGACAAAAACGATGGGTTATAGCCCATGTTTTTTGATATTTTGAAAAAAAAAGTTAGCCTCGTTTCTCATCATTTTGGACCGTGGGCTATAGCCCATATCGTACGGCATACTATAGCGTGCCGTTTTTCATCATTTTTGAGGATTTGAAAAAAATGACGAAATGACAAAAACGATGGGTTATAGCCCATGTTTTTTGAAATTTTGAAAAAAAAAGTTAGCCTCATTTCTCATCATTTTGGACCGTGGGCTATAGCCCATATCGTACGGCATACTATAGCGCGCCGTTTTTCATTCTTTTTGAGGATTTGAAAAAAATGACGAAATGACAAAAACGATGGGTTATAGCCCATGTTTTTTGAAATTTTGAAAAAAAAAGTTAGCCTCATTTCTCATCATTTTGGACCGTGGGCTATAGCCCATATCGTACGGCATACTATAGCGCGCCGTTTTTCATTCTTTTTGAGGATTTGAAAAAAATGACGAAATGACAAAAACGATGGGTTATAGCCCATGTTTTTTGAAATTTTGAAAAAAAAAGTTAGCCTCGTTTCTCATCATTTTGGACCGTGGGCTATAGCCCATATCGTACGGCATACTATAGCGCGCCGTTTTTCATCATTTTTGAGGATTTGAAAAAAATGACGAAATGACAAAAACGATGGGTTATAGCCCATGTTTTTTGAAATTTTGAAAAAAAAAGTTAGCCTCATTTCTCATCATTTTGGACCGTGGGCTATAGCCCATATCGTACGGCATACTATAGCGCGCCGTTTTTCATTCTTTTTGAGGATTTGAAAAAAATGACGAAATGACAAAAACGATGGGTTATAGCCCATGTTTTTTGATATTTTGAAAAAAAAAGTTAGCCTCGTTTCTCATCATTTTGGACCGTGGGCTATAGCCCATATCGTACGGCATACTATAGCGCGCCGTTTTTCATCATTTTTGAGGATTTGAAAAAAATGACGAAATGACAAAAACGATGGGTTATAGCCCATGTTTTTTGAAATTTTGAAAAAAAAAGTTAGCCTCGTTTCTCATCATTTTGGACCGTGGGCTATAGCCCATATCGTACGGCATACTATAGCGCGCCGTTTTTCATCATTTTTGAGGATTTGAAAAAAATGACGAAATGACAAAAACGATGGGTTATAGCCCATGTTTTTTGAAATTTTGAAAAAAAAAGTTAGCCTCGTTTCTCATCATTTTGGACCGTGGGCTATAGCCCATATCGTACGGCATACTATAGCGCGCTGTTTTTCATCATTTTTGAGGATTTGAAAAAAATGACGAAATGACAAAAACGATGGGTTATAGCCCATGTTTTTTGAAATTTTGAAAAAAAAAGTTAGCCTCGTTCCTCATCATTTTGGACCGTGGGCTATAGCCCATATCGTACGGCATACTATAGCGCGCCGTTTTTCATCATTTTTGAGGATTTGAAAAAAATGACGAAATGACAAAAACGATGGGTTATAGCCCATGTTTTTTGAAATTTTGAAAAAAAAAACGTATCCTCGTTTCTCATCATTTTGGACCATGGGCTATAGCCCATATCGTTCTAGTCAGGGTTCTAGTCTCCTGAAGAACATTTTCACTGTCCATCTAAATTCTAAAAGGCTGGTTAAATGAGACATGGGCTATAACCCATCGTTTTTTTCATATTTTCATTATTTTCAAATCCTCAAAAACGATGAAAAGCGGCGTGCTATAGTATGCCGTACGATATGGGCTATAGCCCATGGTCCAAAATGATGAGAAATGAGGATAACTGAAATTGTCGTAGTGGTTAAGATGTTGGCTTTCCACGTGGGAGACCAGGGTTCGATTCCCGGCTGTTACACTCTCATACAAAAGAAGACCTCAACAGCGCTAAGAAAGATCTGATTAATATGATGCTGTGTTATTTAAACTTTACTAACTGAAGGCTAACGAACAAAAGATCACTTCAAAATTACCAGGAGACTTTGCCTGAGAGTGTCTGACTGATGGTGCAGTGGTCTAATCATCAGGGTTTCAGTACAGACATTCCATGTTCAAGGCCTGTTCCTCCTACAGCTCAATGCTGCAGTAATTTGAACTTTTCAAGGCTAGAATAAAAAATAAAAACTCAAAAGCACCCGGAGACATCTGCTGAATGCCCAAAGGTGCCGTGGTGTAATGGTGTGGAGCGCTTGGCCCGATGCCTCTGCTACAGTCAGTTGGCCGGTTCAAGTCCCATGTCATGACATCAAGGTGCTGGAGGACCATCGGGAGACGGTGCTCTCTCCCCCTGTTTCCTGAGATGTAACGGTTGGGGCTTATGTCTGAAAGAACCCTGTCCAGCTAATCTTTTACCATGAAAATGTCCAATTTAACATACTCTTACCACCTCTCAGTGTGCCATTTTCCAACTGGCCTGGAAGCCAGACATAAAAGAGGGACTTTCCAACCAAGTTTTGGGCCACCTCAATTTCCCAAATTTGCAATTTCCGCAATTTGCAATTTCCAATTTCCGCAATTTGCAATTTCCTCAATTTCCGCAATTTCCAATTTCCCAAATTTGCAATTTCCGCAATTTGCAATTTCCGCAATTTGCAATTTCCGCAATTTCCGCAATTTGCAATTTCCGCAATTTTCAATTTCCGCAATTTGCAGTTTTTCATTGTCAAATTCATATAGTCACAGACTATTCTGTCAGATGATGGGCCAAAATGCATTGCTATTTCTTTTTAAAAGTTTGACCTAATTCTTATCTGTAAAACTTTAGGTGGACAGGGTTCTTTCAAACATAACCCCCAAATGCTACTTTTCAGGAAACAGGGGGAGAGAGCACCGTCTCCCGATGGTCCTCCAGCACCTTGATGTCATGACATGGGACTTGAACCGGCCAACTGACTGTAGCAGAGGCATCGGGCCAAGCGCTCCACACCATTACGCCACGGCACCTTTGGGCATTCAGCAGATGTCTCCGGGTGCTTTTGAGTTTCTATTTTATATTCTAGCCTTGAAAAGTTCAAATTACTGCAGCATTGAGCTGTAGGAGGAACAGGCTTTGAACATGGAATGTCTGTACTGAAACCCTGATGATTAGACCACTGCACCATCAGTCAGACACTCTCAGGCAAAGTCTCCTGGTAATTTTGAAGTGATCTTTTGTTCGTTAGCCTTCAGTTAGTAAAGTTTAAATAACACAGCATCATATTAATCAGATCTTTCTTAGCGCTGTTGAGGTCTTCTTTTGTATGATAGTGTAACAGCCGGGAATCGAACCCTGGTCTCCCACGTGGAAAGCCAACATCTTAACCACTACGACAATTAGAGTTATCCTCATTTCTCATCATTTTGGACCATGGGCTATAGCCCATATCGTACAGCATACTATAGCGCGCCGTTTTTCATCATTTTTGAGGATTTGAAAAAAATGACGAAATGACAAAAACGATGGGTTATAGCCCATGTTTTTTGAAATTTTGAAAAAAAAAGTTAGCCTCGTTTCTCATCATTTTGGACCGTGGGCTATAGCCCATATCGTACGGCATACTATAGCGCGCCGTTTTTTATCATTTTTGAGGATTTGAAAAAAATGACGAAATGACAAAAACGATGGGTTATAGTCCATGTTTTTTGAAATTTTGAAAAAAAAAGTTAGCCTCGTTTCTCATCATTTTGGACCGTGGGCTATAGCCCATATCGTACGGCATACTATAGCGCGCTGTTTTTCATCATTTTTGAAGATTTGAAAAAAATGACGAAATGACAAAAACGATGGGTTATAGCCCATGTTTTTTGAAATTTTGAAAAAAAAAGTTAGCCTCGTTCCTCATCATTTTGGACCGTGGGCTATAGCCCATATCGTACGGCATACTATAGCGCGCCGTTTTTCATCATTTTTGAGGATTTAAAAAAAATGACGAAATGACAAAAACGATGGGTTATAGCCCATGTTTTTTGAAATTTTGAAAAAAAAAGTTAGCCTCATTTCTCATCATTTTGGACCGTGGGCTATAGCCCATATCGTACGGCATACTATAGCGCGCCGTTTTTCATTCTTTTTGAGGATTTGAAAAAAATGACGAAATGACAAAAACGATGGGTTATAGCCCATGTTTTTTGAAATTTTGAAAAAAAAAGTTAGCCTCGTTTCTCATCATTTTGGACCGTGGGCTATAGCCCATATCGTACGGCATACTATAGCGCGCCGTTTTTCATCATTTTTGAGGATTTGAAAAAAATGACGAAATGACAAAAACGATGGGTTAAAGCCCATGTTTTTTGAAATTTTGAAAAAAAAAGTTAGCCTCGTTTCTCATCATTTTGGACCGTGGGCTATAGCCCATATCGTACGGCATACTATAGCGCGCCGTTTTTCATCATTTTTGAGGATTTGAAAAAAATGACGAAATGACAAAAACGATGGGTTATAGCCCATGTTTTTTGAAATTTTGAAAAAAAAAGTTAGCCTCGTTTCTCATCATTTTGGACCGTGGGCTATAGCCCATATCGTACGGCATACTATAGCGCGCCGTTTTTCATCATTTTTGAGGATTTGAAAAAAATGACGAAATGACAAAAACGATGGGTTATAGCCCATGTTTTTTGAAATTTTGAAAAAAAAAACTTATCCTCGTTTCTCATCATTTTGGACCATGGGCTATAGCCCATATCGTTCTAGTCAGGGTTCTAGTCTCCTGAAGAACATTTTCACTGTCCATCTAAATTCTAAAAGGCTGGTTAAATGAGACATGGGCTATAACCCATCGTTTTTTTCATATTTTCATTATTTTCAAATCCTCAAAAACGATGAAAAGCGGCGTGCTATAGTATGCCGTACGATATGGGCTATAGCCCATGGTCCAAAATGATGAGAAATGAGGGTAACTGAAATTGTCGTAGTGGTTAAGATGTTGGCTTTCCACGTGGGAGACCAGGGTTCGATTCCCGGCTGTTACACTATCATACAAAAGAAGACCTCAACAGCGCTAAGAAAGATCTGATTAATATGATGCTGTGTTATTTAAACTTTACTAACTGAAGGCTAACGAACAAAAGATCACTTCAAAATTACCAGGAGACTTTGCCTGAGAGTGTCTGACTGATGGTGCAGTGGTCTAATCATCAGGGTTTCAGTACAGACATTCCATGTTCAAGGCCTGTTCCTCCTACAGCTCAATGCTGCAGTAATTTGAACCTTTCAAGGCTAGAATAAAAAATAAAAACTCAAAAGCACCCGGAGACATCTGCTGAATGCCCAAAGGTGCCGTGGTGTAATGGTGTGGAGCGCTTGGCCCGATGCCTCTGCTACAGTCAGTTGGCCGGTTCAAGTCCCATGTCATGAAATCAAGGTGCTGGAGGACCATCGGGAGTTCCTCCTACAGCTCAATGCTGCAGTAATTTGAACTTTTCAAGGCTAGAATAAAAAATAAAAACTCAAAAGCACCCGGAGACATCTGCTGAATGCCCAAAGGTGCCGTGGCGTAATGGTGTGGAGCGCTTGGCCCGATGCCTCTGCTACAGTCAGTTGGCCGGTTCAAGTCCCATGTCATGACATCAAGGTGCTGGAGGACCATCGGGAGACGGTGCTCTCTCCCCCTGTTTCCTGAGATGTAACGGTTGGGGCTTATGTCTGAAAGAACCCTGTCCAGCTAATCTTTTACCATGAAAATGTCCAATTTAACATACTCTTACCACCTCTCAGTGTGCCATTTTCCAACTGGCCTGGAAGCCAGACATAAAAGAGGGACTTTCCAACCAAGTTTTGGGCCACCTCAATTTCCCAAATTTGCAATTTCCGCAATTTGCAATTTCCAATTTCCGCAATTTGCAATTTCCTCAATTTCCGCAATTTCCAATTTCCCAAATTTGCAATTTCCGCAATTTGCAATTTCCGCAATTTGCAATTTCCGCAATTTGCAATTTCCTCAATTTCCGCAATTTCCAATTTCCCAAATTTGCAATTTCCGCAATTTGCAATTTCCGCAATTTGCAGTTTTTCATTGTCAAATTCATATAGTCACAGACTATTCTGTCAGATGATGGGCCAAAATGCATTGCTATTTCTTTTTAAAAGTTTGACCTAATTCTTATCTGTAAAACTTTAGGTGGACAGGGTTCTTTCAAACATAACCCCCAAATGCTACTTTTCAGGAAACAGGGGGAGAGAGCACCGTCTCCCGATGGTCCTCCAGCACCTTGATGTCATGACATGGGACTTGAACCGGCCAACTGACTGTAGCAGAGGCAACGGGCCAAGCGCTCCACACCATTACACCACGGCACCTTTCAGCATTCAGCAGATGTCTCCGGGTGCTTTTGAGTTTTTATTTTTTATTCTAGCCTTGAAAAGTTCAAATTACTGCAGGATTGAGCTGTAGGAGGAACTCCCGATGGTCCTCCAGCACCTTGATGTCATGACATGGGACTTGAACCGGCCAACTGACTGTAGCAGAGGCATCGGGCCAAGCGCTCCACACCATTACGCCACGGCACCTTTGGGCATTCAGCAGATGTCTCCGGGTGCTTTTGAGTTTCTATTTTATATTCTAGCCTTGAAAAGTTCAAATTACTGCAGCATTGAGCTGTAGGAGGAACAGGCCTTGAACATGGAATGTCTGTACTGAAACCCTGATGATTAGACCACTGCACCATCAGTCAGACACTCTCAGGCAAAGTCTCCTGGTAATTTTGAAGTGATCTTTTGTTCGTTAGCCTTCAGTTAGTAAAGTTTAAATAACACAGCATCATATTAATCAGATCTTTCTTAGCGCTGTTGAGGTCTTCTTTTGTATGATAGTGTAACAGCCGGGAATCGAACCCTGGTCTCCCACGTGGAAAGCCAACATCTTAACCACTACGACAATTAGAGTTATCCTCGTTTCTCATCATTTTGGACCATGGGCTATAGCCCATATCGTACGGCATACTATAGCGCGCCGTTTTTCATCATTTTTGAGGATTTGAAAAAAATGACGAAATGACAAAAACGATGGGTTATAGCCCATGTTTTTTGAAATTTCGAAAAAAAAAGTTAGCCTCGTTTCTCATCATTTTGGACCGTGGGCTATAGCCCATATCGTACGGCATACTATAGCGCGCCGTTTTTCATCATTTTTGAAGATTTGAAAAAAATGACGAAATGACAAAAACGATGGGTTATAGCCCATGTTTTTTGAAATTTTGAAAAAAAAAGTTAGCCTCATTTCTCATCATTTTGGACCGTGGGCTATAGCCCATATCGTACGGCATACTATAGCGCACCGTTTTTCATTCTTTTTGAGGATTTGAAAAAAATTACGAAATGACAAAAACGATGGGTTATAGCCCATGTTTTTTGAAATTTTGGAAAAAAAGTTAGCCTCGTTTCTCATCATTTTGGACCGTGGGCTATAGCCCATATCGTACGGCATACTATAGCGCGCCGTTTTTCATCATTTTTGAGGATTTGAAAAAAATGACGAAATGACAAAAACGATGGGTTATAGCCCATGTTTTTTGAAATTTTGAAAAGAAAAGTTAGCCTCGTTTCTCATCATTTTGGACCGTGGGCTATAGCCCATATCGTACGGCATACTATAGCGCGCCGTTTTTCATCATTTTTGAGGATTTGAAAAAAATGACGAAATGACAAAAACGATGGGTTATAGTCCATGTTTTTTGAAATTTTGAAAAAAAAAGTTAGCCTCGTTTCTCATCATTTTGGACCGTGGGCTATAGCCCATATCGTACGGCATACTATAGCGCGCCGTTTTTCATCATTTTTGAGGATTTTAAAAAAATGACGAAATGACAAAAACGATGGGTTATAGCCCATGTTTTTTGAAATTTTGAAAAAAAAAGTTAGCCTCATTTCTCATCATTTTGGACCGTGGGCTATAGCCCATATCGTACGGCATACTATAGCGCGCCGTTTTTCATTCTTTTTGAGGATTTGAAAAAAATGACGAAATGACAAAAACGATGGGTTATAGCCCATGTTTTTTGAAATTTTGAAAAAAAAAGTTAGCCTCGTTTCTCATCATTTTGGACCGTGGGCTATAGCCCATATCGTACGGCATACTATAGCGCGCCGTTTTTCATCATTTTTGAGGATTTGAAAAAAATGACGAAATGACAAAAACGATGGGTTATAGCCCATGTTTTTTGAAATTTTGAAAAAAAAAATTAGCCTCATTTCTCATCATTTTGGACCGTGGGCTATAGCCCATATCGTACGGCATACTATAGCGCGCCGTTTTTCATTCTTTTTGAGGATTTGAAAAAAATGACGAAATGACAAAAACGATGGGTTATAGCCCATGTTTTTTGATATTTTGAAAAAAAAAGTTAGCCTCGTTTCTCATCATTTTGGACCGTGGGCTATAGCCCATATCGTACGGCATACTATAGCGTGCCGTTTTTCATCATTTTTGAGGATTTGAAAAAAATGACGAAATGACAAAAACGATGGGTTATAGCCCATGTTTTTTGAAATTTTGAAAAAAAAAGTTAGCCTCATTTCTCATCATTTTGGACCGTGGGCTATAGCCCATATCGTACGGCATACTATAGCGCGCCGTTTTTCATTCTTTTTGAGGATTTGAAAAAAATGACGAAATGACAAAAACGATGGGTTATAGCCCATGTTTTTTGAAATTTTGAAAAAAAAAGTTAGCCTCATTTCTCATCATTTTGGACCGTGGGCTATAGCCCATATCGTACGGCATACTATAGCGCGCCGTTTTTCATTCTTTTTGAGGATTTGAAAAAAATGACGAAATGACAAAAACGATGGGTTATAGCCCATGTTTTTTGAAATTTTGAAAAAAAAAGTTAGCCTCGTTTCTCATCATTTTGGACCGTGGGCTATAGCCCATATCGTACGGCATACTATAGCGCGCCGTTTTTCATCATTTTTGAGGATTTGAAAAAAATGACGAAATGACAAAAACGATGGGTTATAGCCCATGTTTTTTGAAATTTTGAAAAAAAAAGTTAGCCTCATTTCTCATCATTTTGGACCGTGGGCTATAGCCCATATCGTACGGCATACTATAGCGCGCCGTTTTTCATTCTTTTTGAGGATTTGAAAAAAATGACGAAATGACAAAAACGATGGGTTATAGCCCATGTTTTTTGATATTTTGAAAAAAAAAGTTAGCCTCGTTTCTCATCATTTTGGACCGTGGGCTATAGCCCATATCGTACGGCATACTATAGCGCGCCGTTTTTCATCATTTTTGAGGATTTGAAAAAAATGACGAAATGACAAAAACGATGGGTTATAGCCCATGTTTTTTGAAATTTTGAAAAAAAAAGTTAGCCTCGTTTCTCATCATTTTGGACCGTGGGCTATAGCCCATATCGTACGGCATACTATAGCGCGCCGTTTTTCATCATTTTTGAGGATTTGAAAAAAATGACGAAATGACAAAAACGATGGGTTATAGCCCATGTTTTTTGAAATTTTGAAAAAAAAAGTTAGCCTCGTTTCTCATCATTTTGGACCGTGGGCTATAGCCCATATCGTACGGCATACTATAGCGCGCTGTTTTTCATCATTTTTGAGGATTTGAAAAAAATGACGAAATGACAAAAACGATGGGTTATAGCCCATGTTTTTTGAAATTTTGAAAAAAAAAGTTAGCCTCGTTCCTCATCATTTTGGACCGTGGGCTATAGCCCATATCGTACGGCATACTATAGCGCGCCGTTTTTCATCATTTTTGAGGATTTGAAAAAAATGACGAAATGACAAAAACGATGGGTTATAGCCCATGTTTTTTGAAATTTTGAAAAAAAAAACGTATCCTCGTTTCTCATCATTTTGGACCATGGGCTATAGCCCATATCGTTCTAGTCAGGGTTCTAGTCTCCTGAAGAACATTTTCACTGTCCATCTAAATTCTAAAAGGCTGGTTAAATGAGACATGGGCTATAACCCATCGTTTTTTTCATATTTTCATTATTTTCAAATCCTCAAAAACGATGAAAAGCGGCGTGCTATAGTATGCCGTACGATATGGGCTATAGCCCATGGTCCAAAATGATGAGAAATGAGGATAACTGAAATTGTCGTAGTGGTTAAGATGTTGGCTTTCCACGTGGGAGACCAGGGTTCGATTCCCGGCTGTTACACTCTCATACAAAAGAAGACCTCAACAGCGCTAAGAAAGATCTGATTAATATGATGCTGTGTTATTTAAACTTTACTAACTGAAGGCTAACGAACAAAAGATCACTTCAAAATTACCAGGAGACTTTGCCTGAGAGTGTCTGACTGATGGTGCAGTGGTCTAATCATCAGGGTTTCAGTACAGACATTCCATGTTCAAGGCCTGTTCCTCCTACAGCTCAATGCTGCAGTAATTTGAACTTTTCAAGGCTAGAATAAAAAATAAAAACTCAAAAGCACCCGGAGACATCTGCTGAATGCCCAAAGGTGCCGTGGTGTAATGGTGTGGAGCGCTTGGCCCGATGCCTCTGCTACAGTCAGTTGGCCGGTTCAAGTCCCATGTCATGACATCAAGGTGCTGGAGGACCATCGGGAGACGGTGCTCTCTCCCCCTGTTTCCTGAGATGTAACGGTTGGGGCTTATGTCTGAAAGAACCCTGTCCAGCTAATCTTTTACCATGAAAATGTCCAATTTAACATACTCTTACCACCTCTCAGTGTGCCATTTTCCAACTGGCCTGGAAGCCAGACATAAAAGAGGGACTTTCCAACCAAGTTTTGGGCCACCTCAATTTCCCAAATTTGCAATTTCCGCAATTTGCAATTTCCAATTTCCGCAATTTGCAATTTCCTCAATTTCCGCAATTTCCAATTTCCCAAATTTGCAATTTCCGCAATTTGCAATTTCCGCAATTTGCAATTTCCGCAATTTCCGCAATTTGCAATTTCCGCAATTTTCAATTTCCGCAATTTGCAGTTTTTCATTGTCAAATTCATATAGTCACAGACTATTCTGTCAGATGATGGGCCAAAATGCATTGCTATTTCTTTTTAAAAGTTTGACCTAATTCTTATCTGTAAAACTTTAGGTGGACAGGGTTCTTTCAAACATAACCCCCAAATGCTACTTTTCAGGAAACAGGGGGAGAGAGCACCGTCTCCCGATGGTCCTCCAGCACCTTGATGTCATGACATGGGACTTGAACCGGCCAACTGACTGTAGCAGAGGCATCGGGCCAAGCGCTCCACACCATTACGCCACGGCACCTTTGGGCATTCAGCAGATGTCTCCGGGTGCTTTTGAGTTTCTATTTTATATTCTAGCCTTGAAAAGTTCAAATTACTGCAGCATTGAGCTGTAGGAGGAACAGGCTTTGAACATGGAATGTCTGTACTGAAACCCTGATGATTAGACCACTGCACCATCAGTCAGACACTCTCAGGCAAAGTCTCCTGGTAATTTTGAAGTGATCTTTTGTTCGTTAGCCTTCAGTTAGTAAAGTTTAAATAACACAGCATCATATTAATCAGATCTTTCTTAGCGCTGTTGAGGTCTTCTTTTGTATGATAGTGTAACAGCCGGGAATCGAACCCTGGTCTCCCACGTGGAAAGCCAACATCTTAACCACTACGACAATTAGAGTTATCCTCATTTCTCATCATTTTGGACCATGGGCTATAGCCCATATCGTACAGCATACTATAGCGCGCCGTTTTTCATCATTTTTGAGGATTTGAAAAAAATGACGAAATGACAAAAACGATGGGTTATAGCCCATGTTTTTTGAAATTTTGAAAAAAAAAAGTTAGCCTCATTTCTCATCATTTTGGACCGTGGGCTATAGCCCATATCGTACGGCATACTATAGCGCGGCGTTTTTCATTCTTTTTGAGGATTTGAAAAAAATGACGAAATGACAAAAACGATGGGTTATAGCCCATGTTTTTTGAAATTTTGAAAAAAAAAGTTAGCCTCGTTTCTCATCATTTTGGACCGTGGGCTATAGCCCATATCGTACGGCATACTATAGCGCGCCGTTTTTCATCATTTTTGAGGATTTGAAAAAAAATGACGAAATGACAAAAACGATGGGTTATAGCCCATGTTTTTTGAAATTTTGAAAAAAAAAGTTAGCCTCGTTTCTCATCATTTTGGACCGTGGGCTATAGCCCATATCGTACGGCATACTATAGCGCGCCGTTTTTTATCATTTTTGAGGATTTGAAAAAAATGACGAAATGACAAAAACGATGGGTTATAGTCCATGTTTTTTGAAATTTTGAAAAAAAAAGTTAGCCTCGTTTCTCATCATTTTGGACCGTGGGCTATAGCCCATATCGTACGGCATACTATAGCGCGCTGTTTTTCATCATTTTTGAAGATTTGAAAAAAATGACGAAATGACAAAAACGATGGGTTATAGCCCATGTTTTTTGAAATTTTGAAAAAAAAAGTTAGCCTCGTTCCTCATCATTTTGGACCGTGGGCTATAGCCCATATCGTACGGCATACTATAGCGCGCCGTTTTTCATCATTTTTGAGGATTTAAAAAAAATGACGAAATGACAAAAACGATGGGTTATAGCCCATGTTTTTTGAAATTTTGAAAAAAAAAGTTAGCCTCATTTCTCATCATTTTGGACCGTGGGCTATAGCCCATATCGTACGGCATACTATAGCGCGCCGTTTTTCATTCTTTTTGAGGATTTGAAAAAAATGACGAAATGACAAAAACGATGGGTTATAGCCCATGTTTTTTGAAATTTTGAAAAAAAAAGTTAGCCTCGTTTCTCATCATTTTGGACCGTGGGCTATAGCCCATATCGTACGGCATACTATAGCGCGCCGTTTTTCATCATTTTTGAGGATTTGAAAAAAATGACGAAATGACAAAAACGATGGGTTAAAGCCCATGTTTTTTGAAATTTTGAAAAAAAAAGTTAGCCTCGTTTCTCATCATTTTGGACCGTGGGCTATAGCCCATATCGTACGGCATACTATAGCGCGCCGTTTTTCATCATTTTTGAGGATTTGAAAAAAATGACGAAATGACAAAAACGATGGGTTATAGCCCATGTTTTTTGAAATTTTGAAAAAAAAAGTTAGCCTCGTTTCTCATCATTTTGGACCGTGGGCTATAGCCCATATCGTACGGCATACTATAGCGCGCCGTTTTTCATCATTTTTGAGGATTTGAAAAAAATGACGAAATGACAAAAACGATGGGTTATAGCCCATGTTTTTTGAAATTTTGAAAAAAAAAACTTATCCTCGTTTCTCATCATTTTGGACCATGGGCTATAGCCCATATCATTCTAGTCAGGGTTCTAGTCTCCTGAAGAACATTTTCACTGTCCATCTAAATTCTAAAAGGCTGGTTAAATGAGACATGGGCTATAACCCATCGTTTTTTTCATATTTTCATTATTTTCAAATCCTCAAAAACGATGAAAAGCGGCGTGCTATAGTATGCCGTACGATATGGGCTATAGCCCATGGTCCAAAATGATGAGAAATGAGGGTAACTGAAATTGTCGTAGTGGTTAAGATGTTGGCTTTCCACGTGGGAGACCAGGGTTCGATTCCCGGCTGTTACACTATCATACAAAAGAAGACCTCAACAGCGCTAAGAAAGATCTGATTAATATGATGCTGTGTTATTTAAACTTTACTAACTGAAGGCTAACGAACAAAAGATCACTTCAAAATTACCAGGAGACTTTGCCTGAGAGTGTCTGACTGATGGTGCAGTGGTCTAATCATCAGGGTTTCAGTACAGACATTCCATGTTCAAGGCCTGTTCCTCCTACAGCTCAATGCTGCAGTAATTTGAACCTTTCAAGGCTAGAATAAAAAATAAAAACTCAAAAGCACCCGGAGACATCTGCTGAATGCCCAAAGGTGCCGTGGTGTAATGGTGTGGAGCGCTTGGCCCGATGCCTCTGCTACAGTCAGTTGGCCGGTTCAAGTCCCATGTCATGAAATCAAGGTGCTGGAGGACCATCGGGAGTTCCTCCTACAGCTCAATGCTGCAGTAATTTGAACTTTTCAAGGCTAGAATAAAAAATAAAAACTCAAAAGCACCCGGAGACATCTGCTGAATGCCCAAAGGTGCCGTGGCGTAATGGTGTGGAGCGCTTGGCCCGATGCCTCTGCTACAGTCAGTTGGCCGGTTCAAGTCCCATGTCATGACATCAAGGTGCTGGAGGACCATCGGGAGACGGTGCTCTCTCCCCCTGTTTCCTGAGATGTAACGGTTGGGGCTTATGTCTGAAAGAACCCTGTCCAGCTAATCTTTTACCATGAAAATGTCCAATTTAACATACTCTTACCACCTCTCAGTGTGCCATTTTCCAACTGGCCTGGAAGCCAGACATAAAAGAGGGACTTTCCAACCAAGTTTTGGGCCACCTCAATTTCCCAAATTTGCAATTTCCGCAATTTGCAATTTCCAATTTCCGCAATTTGCAATTTCCTCAATTTCCGCAATTTCCAATTTCCCAAATTTGCAATTTCCGCAATTTGCAATTTCCGCAATTTGCAATTTCCGCAATTTGCAATTTCCTCAATTTCCGCAATTTCCAATTTCCCAAATTTGCAATTTCCGCAATTTGCAATTTCCGCAATTTGCAGTTTTTCATTGTCAAATTCATATAGTCACAGACTATTCTGTCAGATGATGGGCCAAAATGCATTGCTATTTCTTTTTAAAAGTTTGACCTAATTCTTATCTGTAAAACTTTAGGTGGACAGGGTTCTTTCAAACATAACCCCCAAATGCTACTTTTCAGGAAACAGGGGGAGAGAGCACCGTCTCCCGATGGTCCTCCAGCACCTTGATGTCATGACATGGGACTTGAACCGGCCAACTGACTGTAGCAGAGGCAACGGGCCAAGCGCTCCACACCATTACACCACGGCACCTTTCGGCATTCAGCAGATGTCTCCGGGTGCTTTTGAGTTTTTATTTTTTATTCTAGCCTTGAAAAGTTCAAATTACTGCAGGATTGAGCTGTAGGAGGAACTCCCGATGGTCCTCCAGCACCTTGATGTCATGACATGGGACTTGAACCGGCCAACTGACTGTAGCAGAGGCATCGGGCCAAGCGCTCCACACCATTACGCCACGGCACCTTTGGGCATTCAGCAGATGTCTCCGGGTGCTTTTGAGTTTCTATTTTATATTCTAGCCTTGAAAAGTTCAAATTACTGCAGCATTGAGCTGTAGGAGGAACAGGCCTTGAACATGGAATGTCTGTACTGAAACCCTGATGATTAGACCACTGCACCATCAGTCAGACACTCTCAGGCAAAGTCTCCTGGTAATTTTGAAGTGATCTTTTGTTCGTTAGCCTTCAGTTAGTAAAGTTTAAATAACACAGCATCATATTAATCAGATCTTTCTTAGCGCTGTTGAGGTCTTCTTTTGTATGATAGTGTAACAGCCGGGAATCGAACCCTGGTCTCCCACGTGGAAAGCCAACATCTTAACCACTACGACAATTAGAGTTATCCTCGTTTCTCATCATTTTGGACCATGGGCTATAGCCCATATCGTACGGCATACTATAGCGCGCCGTTTTTCATCATTTTTGAGGATTTGAAAAAAATGACGAAATGACAAAAACGATGGGTTATAGCCCATGTTTTTTGAAATTTCGAAAAAAAAAGTTAGCCTCGTTTCTCATCATTTTGGACCGTGGGCTATAGCCCATATCGTACGGCATACTATAGCGCGCCGTTTTTCATCATTTTTGAAGATTTGAAAAAAATGACGAAATGACAAAAACGATGGGTTATAGCCCATGTTTTTTGAAATTTTGAAAAAAAAAGTTAGCCTCATTTCTCATCATTTTGGACCGTGGGCTATAGCCCATATCGTACGGCATACTATAGCGCACCGTTTTTCATTCTTTTTGAGGATTTGAAAAAAAATACGAAATGACAAAAACGATGGGTTATAGCCCATGTTTTTTGAAATTTTGGAAAAAAAGTTAGCCTCGTTTCTCATCATTTTGGACCGTGGGCTATAGCCCATATCGTACGGCATACTATAGCGCGCCGTTTTTCATCATTTTTGAGGATTTGAAAAAAATGACGAAATGACAAAAACGATGGGTTATAGCCCATGTTTTTTGAAATTTTGAAAAGAAAAGTTAGCCTCGTTTCTCATCATTTTGGACCGTGGGCTATAGCCCATATCGTACGGCATACTATAGCGCGCCGTTTTTCATCATTTTTGAGGATTTGAAAAAAATGACGAAATGACAAAAACGATGGGTTATAGTCCATGTTTTTTGAAATTTTGAAAAAAAAAGTTAGCCTCGTTTCTCATCATTTTGGACCGTGGGCTATAGCCCATATCGTACGGCATACTATAGCGCGCCGTTTTTCATCATTTTTGAGGATTTTAAAAAAATGACGAAATGACAAAAACGATGGGTTATAGCCCATGTTTTTTGAAATTTTGAAAAAAAAAGTTAGCCTCATTTCTCATCATTTTGGACCGTGGGCTATAGCCCATATCGTACGGCATACTATAGCGCGCCGTTTTTCATTCTTTTTGAGGATTTGAAAAAAATGACGAAATGACAAAAACGATGGGTTATAGCCCATGTTTTTTGATATTTTGGAAAAAAAAGTTAGCCTCGTTTCTCATCATTTTGGACCGTGGGCTATAGCCCATATCGTACGGCATACTATAGCGTGCCGTTTTTCATCATTTTTGAGGATTTGAAAAAAATGACGAAATGACAAAAACGATGGGTTATAGCCCATGTTTTTTGAAATTTTGAAAAAAAAAGTTAGCCTCATTTCTCATCATTTTGGACCGTGGGCTATAGCCCATATCGTACGGCATACTATAGCGCGCCGTTTTTCATTCTTTTTGAGGATTTGAAAAAAATGACGAAATGACAAAAACGATGGGTTATAGCCCATGTTTTTTGAAATTTTGAAAAAAAAAGTTAGCCTCATTTCTCATCATTTTGGACCGTGGGCTATAGCCCATATCGTACGGCATACTATAGCGCGCCGTTTTTCATTCTTTTTGAGGATTTGAAAAAAATGACGAAATGACAAAAACGATGGGTTATAGCCCATGTTTTTTGAAATTTTGAAAAAAAAAGTTAGCCTCGTTTCTCATCATTTTGGACCGTGGGCTATAGCCCATATCGTACGGCATACTATAGCGCGCCGTTTTTCATCATTTTTGAGGATTTGAAAAAAATGACGAAATGACAAAAACGATGGGTTATAGCCCATGTTTTTTGAAATTTTGAAAAAAAAAGTTAGCCTCATTTCTCATCATTTTGGACCGTGGGCTATAGCCCATATCGTACGGCATACTATAGCGCGCCGTTTTTCATTCTTTTTGAGGATTTGAAAAAAATGACGAAATGACAAAAACGATGGGTTATAGCCCATGTTTTTTGATATTTTGAAAAAAAAAGTTAGCCTCGTTTCTCATCATTTTGGACCGTGGGCTATAGCCCATATCGTACGGCATACTATAGCGCGCCGTTTTTCATCATTTTTGAGGATTTGAAAAAAATGACGAAATGACAAAAACGATGGGTTATAGCCCATGTTTTTTGAAATTTTGAAAAAAAAAGTTAGCCTCGTTTCTCATCATTTTGGACCGTGGGCTATAGCCCATATCGTACGGCATACTATAGCGCGCCGTTTTTCATCATTTTTGAGGATTTGAAAAAAATGACGAAATGACAAAAACGATGGGTTATAGCCCATGTTTTTTGAAATTTTGAAAAAAAAAGTTAGCCTCGTTTCTCATCATTTTGGACCGTGGGCTATAGCCCATATCGTACGGCATACTATAGCGCGCTGTTTTTCATCATTTTTGAGGATTTGAAAAAAATGACGAAATGACAAAAACGATGGGTTATAGCCCATGTTTTTTGAAATTTTGAAAAAAAAAGTTAGCCTCGTTCCTCATCATTTTGGACCGTGGGCTATAGCCCATATCGTACGGCATACTATAGCGCGCCGTTTTTCATCATTTTTGAGGATTTGAAAAAAATGACGAAATGACAAAAACGATGGGTTATAGCCCATGTTTTTTGAAATTTTGAAAAAAAAAACGTATCCTCGTTTCTCATCATTTTGGACCATGGGCTATAGCCCATATCGTTCTAGTCAGGGTTCTAGTCTCCTGAAGAACATTTTCACTGTCCATCTAAATTCTAAAAGGCTGGTTAAATGAGACATGGGCTATAACCCATCGTTTTTTTCATATTTTCATTATTTTCAAATCCTCAAAAACGATGAAAAGCGGCGTGCTATAGTATGCCGTACGATATGGGCTATAGCCCATGGTCCAAAATGATGAGAAATGAGGATAACTGAAATTGTCGTAGTGGTTAAGATGTTGGCTTTCCACGTGGGAGACCAGGGTTCGATTCCCGGCTGTTACACTCTCATACAAAAGAAGACCTCAACAGCGCTAAGAAAGATCTGATTAATATGATGCTGTGTTATTTAAACTTTACTAACTGAAGGCTAACGAACAAAAGATCACTTCAAAATTACCAGGAGACTTTGCCTGAGAGTGTCTGACTGATGGTGCAGTGGTCTAATCATCAGGGTTTCAGTACAGACATTCCATGTTCAAGGCCTGTTCCTCCTACAGCTCAATGCTGCAGTAATTTGAACTTTTCAAGGCTAGAATAAAAAATAAAAACTCAAAAGCACCCGGAGACATCTGCTGAATGCCCAAAGGTGCCGTGGTGTAATGGTGTGGAGCGCTTGGCCCGATGCCTCTGCTACAGTCAGTTGGCCGGTTCAAGTCCCATGTCATGACATCAAGGTGCTGGAGGACCATCGGGAGACGGTGCTCTCTCCCCCTGTTTCCTGAGATGTAACGGTTGGGGCTTATGTCTGAAAGAACCCTGTCCAGCTAATCTTTTACCATGAAAATGTCCAATTTAACATACTCTTACCACCTCTCAGTGTGCCATTTTCCAACTGGCCTGGAAGCCAGACATAAAAGAGGGACTTTCCAACCAAGTTTTGGGCCACCTCAATTTCCCAAATTTGCAATTTCCGCAATTTGCAATTTCCAATTTCCGCAATTTGCAATTTCCTCAATTTCCGCAATTTCCAATTTCCCAAATTTGCAATTTCCGCAATTTGCAATTTCCGCAATTTCCGCAATTTGCAATTTCCGCAATTTTCAATTTCCGCAATTTGCAGTTTTTCATTGTCAAATTCATATAGTCACAGACTATTCTGTCAGATGATGGGCCAAAATGCATTGCTATTTCTTTTTAAAAGTTTGACCTAATTCTTATCTGTAAAACTTTAGGTGGACAGGGTTCTTTCAAACATAACCCCCAAATGCTACTTTTCAGGAAACAGGGGGAGAGAGCACCGTCTCCCGATGGTCCTCCAGCACCTTGATGTCATGACATGGGACTTGAACCGGCCAACTGACTGTAGCAGAGGCATCGGGCCAAGCGCTCCACACCATTACGCCACGGCACCTTTGGGCATTCAGCAGATGTCTCCGGGTGCTTTTGAGTTTCTATTTTATATTCTAGCCTTGAAAAGTTCAAATTACTGCAGCATTGAGCTGTAGGAGGAACAGGCTTTGAACATGGAATGTCTGTACTGAAACCCTGATGATTAGACCACTGCACCATCAGTCAGACACTCTCAGGCAAAGTCTCCTGGTAATTTTGAAGTGATCTTTTGTTCGTTAGCCTTCAGTTAGTAAAGTTTAAATAACACAGCATCATATTAATCAGATCTTTCTTAGCGCTGTTGAGGTCTTCTTTTGTATGATAGTGTAACAGCCGGGAATCGAACCCTGGTCTCCCACGTGGAAAGCCAACATCTTAACCACTACGACAATTAGAGTTATCCTCATTTCTCATCATTTTGGACCATGGGCTATAGCCCATATCGTACGGCATACTATAGCGCGCCGTTTTTCATCATTTTTGAGGATTTGAAAAAAATGACGAAATGACAAAAACGATGGGTTATAGCCCATGTTTTTTGAAATTTCGAAAAAAAAAGTTAGCCTCGTTTCTCATCATTTTGGACCGTGGGCTATAGCCCATATCGTACGGCATACTATAGCGCGCCGTTTTTCATCATTTTTGAAGATTTGAAAAAAATGACGAAATGACAAAAACGATGGGTTATAGCCCATGTTTTTTGAAATTTTGAAAAAAAAAAGTTAGCCTCATTTCTCATCATTTTGGACCGTGGGCTATAGCCCATATCGTACGGCATACTATAGCGCGCCGTTTTTCATTCTTTTTGAGGATTTGAAAAAAATGACGAAATGACAAAAACGATGGGTTATAGCCCATGTTTTTTGAAATTTTGAAAAAAAAAGTTAGCCTCGTTTCTCATCATTTTGGACCGTGGGCTATAGCCCATATCGTACGGCATACTATAGCGCGCCGTTTTTCATCATTTTTGAGGATTTGAAAAAAAATGACGAAATGACAAAAACGATGGGTTATAGCCCATGTTTTTTGAAATTTTGAAAAAAAAAGTTAGCCTCGTTTCTCATCATTTTGGACCGTGGGCTATAGCCCATATCGTACGGCATACTATAGCGCGCCGTTTTTTATCATTTTTGAGGATTTGAAAAAAATGACGAAATGACAAAAACGATGGGTTATAGTCCATGTTTTTTGAAATTTTGAAAAAAAAAGTTAGCCTCGTTTCTCATCATTTTGGACCGTGGGCTATAGCCCATATCGTACGGCATACTATAGCGCGCTGTTTTTCATCATTTTTGAAGATTTGAAAAAAATGACGAAATGACAAAAACGATGGGTTATAGCCCATGTTTTTTGAAATTTTGAAAAAAAAAGTTAGCCTCGTTCCTCATCATTTTGGACCGTGGGCTATAGCCCATATCGTACGGCATACTATAGCGCGCCGTTTTTCATCATTTTTGAGGATTTAAAAAAAATGACGAAATGACAAAAACGATGGGTTATAGCCCATGTTTTTTGAAATTTTGAAAAAAAAAGTTAGCCTCATTTCTCATCATTTTGGACCGTGGGCTATAGCCCATATCGTACGGCATACTATAGCGCGCCGTTTTTCATTCTTTTTGAGGATTTGAAAAAAATGACGAAATGACAAAAACGATGGGTTATAGCCCATGTTTTTTGAAATTTTGAAAAAAAAAGTTAGCCTCGTTTCTCATCATTTTGGACCGTGGGCTATAGCCCATATCGTACGGCATACTATAGCGCGCCGTTTTTCATCATTTTTGAGGATTTGAAAAAAATGACGAAATGACAAAAACGATGGGTTAAAGCCCATGTTTTTTGAAATTTTGAAAAAAAAAGTTAGCCTCGTTTCTCATCATTTTGGACCGTGGGCTATAGCCCATATCGTACGGCATACTATAGCGCGCCGTTTTTCATCATTTTTGAGGATTTGAAAAAAATGACGAAATGACAAAAACGATGGGTTATAGCCCATGTTTTTTGAAATTTTGAAAAAAAAAGTTAGCCTCGTTTCTCATCATTTTGGACCGTGGGCTATAGCCCATATCGTACGGCATACTATAGCGCGCCGTTTTTCATCATTTTTGAGGATTTGAAAAAAATGACGAAATGACAAAAACGATGGGTTATAGCCCATGTTTTTTGAAATTTTGAAAAAAAAAACTTATCCTCGTTTCTCATCATTTTGGACCATGGGCTATAGCCCATATCGTTCTAGTCAGGGTTCTAGTCTCCTGAAGAACATTTTCACTGTCCATCTAAATTCTAAAAGGCTGGTTAAATGAGACATGGGCTATAACCCATCGTTTTTTTCATATTTTCATTATTTTCAAATCCTCAAAAACGATGAAAAGCGGCGTGCTATAGTATGCCGTACGATATGGGCTATAGCCCATGGTCCAAAATGATGAGAAATGAGGGTAACTGAAATTGTCGTAGTGGTTAAGATGTTGGCTTTCCACGTGGGAGACCAGGGTTCGATTCCCGGCTGTTACACTATCATACAAAAGAAGACCTCAACAGCGCTAAGAAAGATCTGATTAATATGATGCTGTGTTATTTAAACTTTACTAACTGAAGGCTAACGAACAAAAGATCACTTCAAAATTACCAGGAGACTTTGCCTGAGAGTGTCTGACTGATGGTGCAGTGGTCTAATCATCAGGGTTTCAGTACAGACATTCCATGTTCAAGGCCTGTTCCTCCTACAGCTCAATGCTGCAGTAATTTGAACCTTTCAAGGCTAGAATAAAAAATAAAAACTCAAAAGCACCCGGAGACATCTGCTGAATGCCCAAAGGTGCCGTGGTGTAATGGTGTGGAGCGCTTGGCCCGATGCCTCTGCTACAGTCAGTTGGCCGGTTCAAGTCCCATGTCATGAAATCAAGGTGCTGGAGGACCATCGGGAGTTCCTCCTACAGCTCAATGCTGCAGTAATTTGAACTTTTCAAGGCTAGAATAAAAAATAAAAACTCAAAAGCACCCGGAGACATCTGCTGAATGCCCAAAGGTGCCGTGGCGTAATGGTGTGGAGCGCTTGGCCCGATGCCTCTGCTACAGTCAGTTGGCCGGTTCAAGTCCCATGTCATGACATCAAGGTGCTGGAGGACCATCGGGAGACGGTGCTCTCTCCCCCTGTTTCCTGAGATGTAACGGTTGGGGCTTATGTCTGAAAGAACCCTGTCCAGCTAATCTTTTACCATGAAAATGTCCAATTTAACATACTCTTACCACCTCTCAGTGTGCCATTTTCCAACTGGCCTGGAAGCCAGACATAAAAGAGGGACTTTCCAACCAAGTTTTGGGCCACCTCAATTTCCCAAATTTGCAATTTCCGCAATTTGCAATTTCCAATTTCCGCAATTTGCAATTTCCTCAATTTCCGCAATTTCCAATTTCCCAAATTTGCAATTTCCGCAATTTGCAATTTCCGCAATTTGCAATTTCCGCAATTTGCAATTTCCTCAATTTCCGCAATTTCCAATTTCCCAAATTTGCAATTTCCGCAATTTGCAATTTCCGCAATTTGCAGTTTTTCATTGTCAAATTCATATAGTCACAGACTATTCTGTCAGATGATGGGCCAAAATGCATTGCTATTTCTTTTTAAAAGTTTGACCTAATTCTTATCTGTAAAACTTTAGGTGGACAGGGTTCTTTCAAACATAACCCCCAAATGCTACTTTTCAGGAAACAGGGGGAGAGAGCACCGTCTCCCGATGGTCCTCCAGCACCTTGATGTCATGACATGGGACTTGAACCGGCCAACTGACTGTAGCAGAGGCAACGGGCCAAGCGCTCCACACCATTACACCACGGCACCTTTCAGCATTCAGCAGATGTCTCCGGGTGCTTTTGAGTTTTTATTTTTTATTCTAGCCTTGAAAAGTTCAAATTACTGCAGGATTGAGCTGTAGGAGGAACTCCCGATGGTCCTCCAGCACCTTGATGTCATGACATGGGACTTGAACCGGCCAACTGACTGTAGCAGAGGCATCGGGCCAAGCGCTCCACACCATTACGCCACGGCACCTTTGGGCATTCAGCAGATGTCTCCGGGTGCTTTTGAGTTTCTATTTTATATTCTAGCCTTGAAAAGTTCAAATTACTGCAGCATTGAGCTGTAGGAGGAACAGGCCTTGAACATGGAATGTCTGTACTGAAACCCTGATGATTAGACCACTGCACCATCAGTCAGACACTCTCAGGCAAAGTCTCCTGGTAATTTTGAAGTGATCTTTTGTTCGTTAGCCTTCAGTTAGTAAAGTTTAAATAACACAGCATCATATTAATCAGATCTTTCTTAGCGCTGTTGAGGTCTTCTTTTGTATGATAGTGTAACAGCCGGGAATCGAACCCTGGTCTCCCACGTGGAAAGCCAACATCTTAACCACTACGACAATTAGAGTTATCCTCGTTTCTCATCATTTTGGACCATGGGCTATAGCCCATATCGTACGGCATACTATAGCGCGCCGTTTTTCATCATTTTTGAGGATTTGAAAAAAATGACGAAATGACAAAAACGATGGGTTATAGCCCATGTTTTTTGAAATTTCGAAAAAAAAAGTTAGCCTCGTTTCTCATCATTTTGGACCGTGGGCTATAGCCCATATCGTACGGCATACTATAGCGCGCCGTTTTTCATCATTTTTGAAGATTTGAAAAAAATGACGAAATGACAAAAACGATGGGTTATAGCCCATGTTTTTTGAAATTTTGAAAAAAAAAGTTAGCCTCATTTCTCATCATTTTGGACCGTGGGCTATAGCCCATATCGTACGGCATACTATAGCGCACCGTTTTTCATTCTTTTTGAGGATTTGAAAAAAATTACGAAATGACAAAAACGATGGGTTATAGCCCATGTTTTTTGAAATTTTGGAAAAAAAGTTAGCCTCGTTTCTCATCATTTTGGACCGTGGGCTATAGCCCATATCGTACGGCATACTATAGCGCGCCGTTTTTCATCATTTTTGAGGATTTGAAAAAAATGACGAAATGACAAAAACGATGGGTTATAGCCCATGTTTTTTGAAATTTTGAAAAGAAAAGTTAGCCTCGTTTCTCATCATTTTGGACCGTGGGCTATAGCCCATATCGTACGGCATACTATAGCGCGCCGTTTTTCATCATTTTTGAGGATTTGAAAAAAATGACGAAATGACAAAAACGATGGGTTATAGTCCATGTTTTTTGAAATTTTGAAAAAAAAAGTTAGCCTCGTTTCTCATCATTTTGGACCGTGGGCTATAGCCCATATCGTACGGCATACTATAGCGCGCCGTTTTTCATCATTTTTGAGGATTTTAAAAAAATGACGAAATGACAAAAACGATGGGTTATAGCCCATGTTTTTTGAAATTTTGAAAAAAAAAGTTAGCCTCATTTCTCATCATTTTGGACCGTGGGCTATAGCCCATATCGTACGGCATACTATAGCGCGCCGTTTTTCATTCTTTTTGAGGATTTGAAAAAAATGACGAAATGACAAAAACGATGGGTTATAGCCCATGTTTTTTGAAATTTTGAAAAAAAAAGTTAGCCTCGTTTCTCATCATTTTGGACCGTGGGCTATAGCCCATATCGTACGGCATACTATAGCGCGCCGTTTTTCATCATTTTTGAGGATTTGAAAAAAATGACGAAATGACAAAAACGATGGGTTATAGCCCATGTTTTTTGAAATTTTGAAAAAAAAAATTAGCCTCATTTCTCATCATTTTGGACCGTGGGCTATAGCCCATATCGTACGGCATACTATAGCGCGCCGTTTTTCATTCTTTTTGAGGATTTGAAAAAAATGACGAAATGACAAAAACGATGGGTTATAGCCCATGTTTTTTGATATTTTGAAAAAAAAAGTTAGCCTCGTTTCTCATCATTTTGGACCGTGGGCTATAGCCCATATCGTACGGCATACTATAGCGTGCCGTTTTTCATCATTTTTGAGGATTTGAAAAAAATGACGAAATGACAAAAACGATGGGTTATAGCCCATGTTTTTTGAAATTTTGAAAAAAAAAGTTAGCCTCATTTCTCATCATTTTGGACCGTGGGCTATAGCCCATATCGTACGGCATACTATAGCGCGCCGTTTTTCATTCTTTTTGAGGATTTGAAAAAAATGACGAAATGACAAAAACGATGGGTTATAGCCCATGTTTTTTGAAATTTTGAAAAAAAAAGTTAGCCTCATTTCTCATCATTTTGGACCGTGGGCTATAGCCCATATCGTACGGCATACTATAGCGCGCCGTTTTTCATTCTTTTTGAGGATTTGAAAAAAATGACGAAATGACAAAAACGATGGGTTATAGCCCATGTTTTTTGAAATTTTGAAAAAAAAAGTTAGCCTCGTTTCTCATCATTTTGGACCGTGGGCTATAGCCCATATCGTACGGCATACTATAGCGCGCCGTTTTTCATCATTTTTGAGGATTTGAAAAAAATGACGAAATGACAAAAACGATGGGTTATAGCCCATGTTTTTTGAAATTTTGAAAAAAAAAGTTAGCCTCATTTCTCATCATTTTGGACCGTGGGCTATAGCCCATATCGTACGGCATACTATAGCGCGCCGTTTTTCATTCTTTTTGAGGATTTGAAAAAAATGACGAAATGACAAAAACGATGGGTTATAGCCCATGTTTTTTGATATTTTGAAAAAAAAAGTTAGCCTCGTTTCTCATCATTTTGGACCGTGGGCTATAGCCCATATCGTACGGCATACTATAGCGCGCCGTTTTTCATCATTTTTGAGGATTTGAAAAAAATGACGAAATGACAAAAACGATGGGTTATAGCCCATGTTTTTTGAAATTTTGAAAAAAAAAGTTAGCCTCGTTTCTCATCATTTTGGACCGTGGGCTATAGCCCATATCGTACGGCATACTATAGCGCGCCGTTTTTCATCATTTTTGAGGATTTGAAAAAAATGACGAAATGACAAAAACGATGGGTTATAGCCCATGTTTTTTGAAATTTTGAAAAAAAAAGTTAGCCTCGTTTCTCATCATTTTGGACCGTGGGCTATAGCCCATATCGTACGGCATACTATAGCGCGCTGTTTTTCATCATTTTTGAGGATTTGAAAAAAATGACGAAATGACAAAAACGATGGGTTATAGCCCATGTTTTTTGAAATTTTGAAAAAAAAAGTTAGCCTCGTTCCTCATCATTTTGGACCGTGGGCTATAGCCCATATCGTACGGCATACTATAGCGCGCCGTTTTTCATCATTTTTGAGGATTTGAAAAAAATGACGAAATGACAAAAACGATGGGTTATAGCCCATGTTTTTTGAAATTTTGAAAAAAAAAACGTATCCTCGTTTCTCATCATTTTGGACCATGGGCTATAGCCCATATCGTTCTAGTCAGGGTTCTAGTCTCCTGAAGAACATTTTCACTGTCCATCTAAATTCTAAAAGGCTGGTTAAATGAGACATGGGCTATAACCCATCGTTTTTTTCATATTTTCATTATTTTCAAATCCTCAAAAACGATGAAAAGCGGCGTGCTATAGTATGCCGTACGATATGGGCTATAGCCCATGGTCCAAAATGATGAGAAATGAGGATAACTGAAATTGTCGTAGTGGTTAAGATGTTGGCTTTCCACGTGGGAGACCAGGGTTCGATTCCCGGCTGTTACACTCTCATACAAAAGAAGACCTCAACAGCGCTAAGAAAGATCTGATTAATATGATGCTGTGTTATTTAAACTTTACTAACTGAAGGCTAACGAACAAAAGATCACTTCAAAATTACCAGGAGACTTTGCCTGAGAGTGTCTGACTGATGGTGCAGTGGTCTAATCATCAGGGTTTCAGTACAGACATTCCATGTTCAAGGCCTGTTCCTCCTACAGCTCAATGCTGCAGTAATTTGAACTTTTCAAGGCTAGAATAAAAAATAAAAACTCAAAAGCACCCGGAGACATCTGCTGAATGCCCAAAGGTGCCGTGGTGTAATGGTGTGGAGCGCTTGGCCCGATGCCTCTGCTACAGTCAGTTGGCCGGTTCAAGTCCCATGTCATGACATCAAGGTGCTGGAGGACCATCGGGAGACGGTGCTCTCTCCCCCTGTTTCCTGAGATGTAACGGTTGGGGCTTATGTCTGAAAGAACCCTGTCCAGCTAATCTTTTACCATGAAAATGTCCAATTTAACATACTCTTACCACCTCTCAGTGTGCCATTTTCCAACTGGCCTGGAAGCCAGACATAAAAGAGGGACTTTCCAACCAAGTTTTGGGCCACCTCAATTTCCCAAATTTGCAATTTCCGCAATTTGCAATTTCCAATTTCCGCAATTTGCAATTTCCTCAATTTCCGCAATTTCCAATTTCCCAAATTTGCAATTTCCGCAATTTGCAATTTCCGCAATTTGCAATTTCCGCAATTTCCGCAATTTGCAATTTCCGCAATTTTCAATTTCCGCAATTTGCAGTTTTTCATTGTCAAATTCATATAGTCACAGACTATTCTGTCAGATGATGGGCCAAAATGCATTGCTATTTCTTTTTAAAAGTTTGACCTAATTCTTATCTGTAAAACTTTAGGTGGACAGGGTTCTTTCAAACATAACCCCCAAATGCTACTTTTCAGGAAACAGGGGGAGAGAGCACCGTCTCCCGATGGTCCTCCAGCACCTTGATGTCATGACATGGGACTTGAACCGGCCAACTGACTGTAGCAGAGGCATCGGGCCAAGCGCTCCACACCATTACGCCACGGCACCTTTGGGCATTCAGCAGATGTCTCCGGGTGCTTTTGAGTTTCTATTTTATATTCTAGCCTTGAAAAGTTCAAATTACTGCAGCATTGAGCTGTAGGAGGAACAGGCTTTGAACATGGAATGTCTGTACTGAAACCCTGATGATTAGACCACTGCACCATCAGTCAGACACTCTCAGGCAAAGTCTCCTGGTAATTTTGAAGTGATCTTTTGTTCGTTAGCCTTCAGTTAGTAAAGTTTAAATAACACAGCATCATATTAATCAGATCTTTCTTAGCGCTGTTGAGGTCTTCTTTTGTATGATAGTGTAACAGCCGGGAATCGAACCCTGGTCTCCCACGTGGAAAGCCAACATCTTAACCACTACGACAATTAGAGTTATCCTCATTTCTCATCATTTTGGACCATGGGCTATAGCCCATATCGTACAGCATACTATAGCGCGCCGTTTTTCATCATTTTTGAGGATTTGAAAAAAATGACGAAATGACAAAAACGATGGGTTATAGCCCATGTTTTTTGAAATTTTGAAAAAAAAAAGTTAGCCTCATTTCTCATCATTTTGGACCGTGGGCTATAGCCCATATCGTACGGCATACTATAGCGCGGCGTTTTTCATTCTTTTTGAGGATTTGAAAAAAATGACGAAATGACAAAAACGATGGGTTATAGCCCATGTTTTTTGAAATTTTGAAAAAAAAAGTTAGCCTCGTTTCTCATCATTTTGGACCGTGGGCTATAGCCCATATCGTACGGCATACTATAGCGCGCCGTTTTTCATCATTTTTGAGGATTTGAAAAAAAATGACGAAATGACAAAAACGATGGGTTATAGCCCATGTTTTTTGAAATTTTGAAAAAAAAAGTTAGCCTCGTTTCTCATCATTTTGGACCGTGGGCTATAGCCCATATCGTACGGCATACTATAGCGCGCCGTTTTTTATCATTTTTGAGGATTTGAAAAAAATGACGAAATGACAAAAACGATGGGTTATAGTCCATGTTTTTTGAAATTTTGAAAAAAAAAGTTAGCCTCGTTTCTCATCATTTTGGACCGTGGGCTATAGCCCATATCGTACGGCATACTATAGCGCGCTGTTTTTCATCATTTTTGAAGATTTGAAAAAAATGACGAAATGACAAAAACGATGGGTTATAGCCCATGTTTTTTGAAATTTTGAAAAAAAAAGTTAGCCTCGTTCCTCATCATTTTGGACCGTGGGCTATAGCCCATATCGTACGGCATACTATAGCGCGCCGTTTTTCATCATTTTTGAGGATTTAAAAAAAATGACGAAATGACAAAAACGATGGGTTATAGCCCATGTTTTTTGAAATTTTGAAAAAAAAAGTTAGCCTCATTTCTCATCATTTTGGACCGTGGGCTATAGCCCATATCGTACGGCATACTATAGCGCGCCGTTTTTCATTCTTTTTGAGGATTTGAAAAAAATGACGAAATGACAAAAACGATGGGTTATAGCCCATGTTTTTTGAAATTTTGAAAAAAAAAGTTAGCCTCGTTTCTCATCATTTTGGACCGTGGGCTATAGCCCATATCGTACGGCATACTATAGCGCGCCGTTTTTCATCATTTTTGAGGATTTGAAAAAAATGACGAAATGACAAAAACGATGGGTTAAAGCCCATGTTTTTTGAAATTTTGAAAAAAAAAGTTAGCCTCGTTTCTCATCATTTTGGACCGTGGGCTATAGCCCATATCGTACGGCATACTATAGCGCGCCGTTTTTCATCATTTTTGAGGATTTGAAAAAAATGACGAAATGACAAAAACGATGGGTTATAGCCCATGTTTTTTGAAATTTTGAAAAAAAAAGTTAGCCTCGTTTCTCATCATTTTGGACCGTGGGCTATAGCCCATATCGTACGGCATACTATAGCGCGCCGTTTTTCATCATTTTTGAGGATTTGAAAAAAATGACGAAATGACAAAAACGATGGGTTATAGCCCATGTTTTTTGAAATTTTGAAAAAAAAAACTTATCCTCGTTTCTCATCATTTTGGACCATGGGCTATAGCCCATATCATTCTAGTCAGGGTTCTAGTCTCCTGAAGAACATTTTCACTGTCCATCTAAATTCTAAAAGGCTGGTTAAATGAGACATGGGCTATAACCCATCGTTTTTTTCATATTTTCATTATTTTCAAATCCTCAAAAACGATGAAAAGCGGCGTGCTATAGTATGCCGTACGATATGGGCTATAGCCCATGGTCCAAAATGATGAGAAATGAGGGTAACTGAAATTGTCGTAGTGGTTAAGATGTTGGCTTTCCACATGGGAGACCAGGGTTCGATTCCCGGCTGTTACACTATCATACAAAAGAAGACCTCAACAGCGCTAAGAAAGATCTGATTAATATGATGCTGTGTTATTTAAACTTTACTAACTGAAGGCTAACGAACAAAAGATCACTTCAAAATTACCAGGAGACTTTGCCTGAGAGTGTCTGACTGATGGTGCAGTGGTCTAATCATCAGGGTTTCAGTACAGACATTCCATGTTCAAGGCCTGTTCCTCCTACAGCTCAATGCTGCAGTAATTTGAACCTTTCAAGGCTAGAATAAAAAATAAAAACTCAAAAGCACCCGGAGACATCTGCTGAATGCCCAAAGGTGCCGTGGTGTAATGGTGTGGAGCGCTTGGCCCGATGCCTCTGCTACAGTCAGTTGGCCGGTTCAAGTCCCATGTCATGAAATCAAGGTGCTGGAGGACCATCGGGAGTTCCTCCTACAGCTCAATGCTGCAGTAATTTGAACTTTTCAAGGCTAGAATAAAAAATAAAAACTCAAAAGCACCCGGAGACATCTGCTGAATGCCCAAAGGTGCCGTGGCGTAATGGTGTGGAGCGCTTGGCCCGATGCCTCTGCTACAGTCAGTTGGCCGGTTCAAGTCCCATGTCATGACATCAAGGTGCTGGAGGACCATCGGGAGACGGTGCTCTCTCCCCCTGTTTCCTGAGATGTAACGGTTGGGGCTTATGTCTGAAAGAACCCTGTCCAGCTAATCTTTTACCATGAAAATGTCCAATTTAACATACTCTTACCACCTCTCAGTGTGCCATTTTCCAACTGGCCTGGAAGCCAGACATAAAAGAGGGACTTTCCAACCAAGTTTTGGGCCACCTCAATTTCCCAAATTTGCAATTTCCGCAATTTGCAATTTCCAATTTCCGCAATTTGCAATTTCCTCAATTTCCGCAATTTCCAATTTCCCAAATTTGCAATTTCCGCAATTTGCAATTTCCGCAATTTGCAATTTCCGCAATTTGCAATTTCCTCAATTTCCGCAATTTCCAATTTCCCAAATTTGCAATTTCCGCAATTTGCAATTTCCGCAATTTGCAGTTTTTCATTGTCAAATTCATATAGTCACAGACTATTCTGTCAGATGATGGGCCAAAATGCATTGCTATTTCTTTTTAAAAGTTTGACCTAATTCTTATCTGTAAAACTTTAGGTGGACAGGGTTCTTTCAAACATAACCCCCAAATGCTACTTTTCAGGAAACAGGGGGAGAGAGCACCGTCTCCCGATGGTCCTCCAGCACCTTGATGTCATGACATGGGACTTGAACCGGCCAACTGACTGTAGCAGAGGCAACGGGCCAAGCGCTCCACACCATTACACCACGGCACCTTTCGGCATTCAGCAGATGTCTCCGGGTGCTTTTGAGTTTTTATTTTTTATTCTAGCCTTGAAAAGTTCAAATTACTGCAGGATTGAGCTGTAGGAGGAACTCCCGATGGTCCTCCAGCACCTTGATGTCATGACATGGGACTTGAACCGGCCAACTGACTGTAGCAGAGGCATCGGGCCAAGCGCTCCACACCATTACGCCACGGCACCTTTGGGCATTCAGCAGATGTCTCCGGGTGCTTTTGAGTTTCTATTTTATATTCTAGCCTTGAAAAGTTCAAATTACTGCAGCATTGAGCTGTAGGAGGAACAGGCCTTGAACATGGAATGTCTGTACTGAAACCCTGATGATTAGACCACTGCACCATCAGTCAGACACTCTCAGGCAAAGTCTCCTGGTAATTTTGAAGTGATCTTTTGTTCGTTAGCCTTCAGTTAGTAAAGTTTAAATAACACAGCATCATATTAATCAGATCTTTCTTAGCGCTGTTGAGGTCTTCTTTTGTATGATAGTGTAACAGCCGGGAATCGAACCCTGGTCTCCCACGTGGAAAGCCAACATCTTAACCACTACGACAATTAGAGTTATCCTCGTTTCTCATCATTTTGGACCATGGGCTATAGCCCATATCGTACGGCATACTATAGCGCGCCGTTTTTCATCATTTTTGAGGATTTGAAAAAAATGACGAAATGACAAAAACGATGGGTTATAGCCCATGTTTTTTGAAATTTCGAAAAAAAAAGTTAGCCTCGTTTCTCATCATTTTGGACCGTGGGCTATAGCCCATATCGTACGGCATACTATAGCGCGCCGTTTTTCATCATTTTTGAAGATTTGAAAAAAATGACGAAATGACAAAAACGATGGGTTATAGCCCATGTTTTTTGAAATTTTGAAAAAAAAAGTTAGCCTCATTTCTCATCATTTTGGACCGTGGGCTATAGCCCATATCGTACGGCATACTATAGCGCACCGTTTTTCATTCTTTTTGAGGATTTGAAAAAAATTACGAAATGACAAAAACGATGGGTTATAGCCCATGTTTTTTGAAATTTTGGAAAAAAAGTTAGCCTCGTTTCTCATCATTTTGGACCGTGGGCTATAGCCCATATCGTACGGCATACTATAGCGCGCCGTTTTTCATCATTTTTGAGGATTTGAAAAAAATGACGAAATGACAAAAACGATGGGTTATAGTCCATGTTTTTTGAAATTTTGAAAAAAAAAGTTAGCCTCGTTTCTCATCATTTTGGACCGTGGGCTATAGCCCATATCGTACGGCATACTATAGCGCGCCGTTTTTCATCATTTTTGAGGATTTTAAAAAAATGACGAAATGACAAAAACGATGGGTTATAGCCCATGTTTTTTGAAATTTTGAAAAAAAAAGTTAGCCTCATTTCTCATCATTTTGGACCGTGGGCTATAGCCCATATCGTACGGCATACTATAGCGCGCCGTTTTTCATTCTTTTTGAGGATTTGAAAAAAATGACGAAATGACAAAAACGATGGGTTATAGCCCATGTTTTTTGAAATTTTGAAAAAAAAAGTTAGCCTTGTTTCTCATCATTTTGGACCGTGGGCTATAGCCCATATCGTACGGCATACTATAGCGCGCCGTTTTTCATTATTTTTGAGGATTTGAAAAAAATGACGAAATGACAAAAACGATGGGTTATAGCCCATGTTTTTTGAAATTTTGAAAAAAAAAGTTAGCCTCATTTCTCATCATTTTGGACCGTGGGCTATAGCCCATATCGTACGGCATACTATAGCGCGCCGTTTTTCATTCTTTTTGAGGATTTGAAAAAAATGACGAAATGACAAAAACGATGGGTTATAGCCCATGTTTTTTGAAATTTTGAAAAAAAAAGTTAGCCTCGTTTCTCATCATTTTGGACCGTGGGCTATAGCCCATATCGTACGGCATACTATAGCGCGCCGTTTTTCATCATTTTTGAGGATTTGAAAAAAATGACGAAATGACAAAAACGATGGGTTATAGCCCATGTTTTTTGAAATTTTGAAAAAAAAAGTTAGCCTCATTTCTCATCATTTTGGACCGTGGGCTATAGCCCATATCGTACGGCATACTATAGCGCGCCGTTTTTCATTCTTTTTGAGGATTTGAAAAAAATGACGAAATGACAAAAACGATGGGTTATAGCCCATGTTTTTTGATATTTTGAAAAAAAAAGTTAGCCTCGTTTCTCATCATTTTGGACCGTGGGCTATAGCCCATATCGTACGGCATACTATAGCGCGCCGTTTTTCATCATTTTTGAGGATTTGAAAAAAATGACGAAATGACAAAAACGATGGGTTATAGCCCATGTTTTTTGAAATTTTGAAAAAAAAAGTTAGCCTCGTTTCTCATCATTTTGGACCGTGGGCTATAGCCCATATCGTACGGCATACTATAGCGCGCCGTTTTTCATCATTTTTGAGGATTTGAAAAAAATGACGAAATGACAAAAACGATGGGTTATAGCCCATGTTTTTTGAAATTTTGAAAAAAAAAGTTAGCCTCGTTTCTCATCATTTTGGACCGTGGGCTATAGCCCATATCGTACGGCATACTATAGCGCGCTGTTTTTCATCATTTTTGAGGATTTGAAAAAAATGACGAAATGACAAAAACGATGGGTTATAGCCCATGTTTTTTGAAATTTTGAAAAAAAAAGTTAGCCTCGTTCCTCATCATTTTGGACCGTGGGCTATAGCCCATATCGTACGGCATACTATAGCGCGCCGTTTTTCATCATTTTTGAGGATTTGAAAAAAATGACGAAATGACAAAAACGATGGGTTATAGCCCATGTTTTTTGAAATTTTGAAAAAAAAAACGTATCCTCGTTTCTCATCATTTTGGACCATGGGCTATAGCCCATATCGTTCTAGTCAGGGTTCTAGTCTCCTGAAGAACATTTTCACTGTCCATCTAAATTCTAAAAGGCTGGTTAAATGAGACATGGGCTATAACCCATCGTTTTTTTCATATTTTCATTATTTTCAAATCCTCAAAAACGATGAAAAGCGGCGTGCTATAGTATGCCGTACGATATGGGCTATAGCCCATGGTCCAAAATGATGAGAAATGAGGATAACTGAAATTGTCGTAGTGGTTAAGATGTTGGCTTTCCACGTGGGAGACCAGGGTTCGATTCCCGGCTGTTACACTATCATACAAAAGAAGACCTCAACAGCGCTAAGAAAGATCTGATTAATATGATGCTGTGTTATTTAAACTTTACTAACTGAAGGCTAACGAACAAAAGATCACTTCAAAATTACCAGGAGACTTTGCCTGAGAGTGTCTGACTGATGGTGCAGTGGTCTAATCATCAGGGTTTCAGTACAGACATTCCATGTTCAAGGCCTGTTCCTCCTACAGCTCAATGCTGCAGTAATTTGAACTTTTCAAGGCTAGAATAAAAAATAAAAACTCAAAAGCACCCGGAGACATCTGCTGAATGCCCAAAGGTGCCGTGGCGTAATGGTGTGGAGCGATTGGCCCGATGCCTCTGCTACAGTCAGATGGCCGGTTCAAGTCCCATGTCATGACATCAAGGTGCTGGAGGACCATCGGGAGACGGTGCTCTCTCCCCCTGTTTCCTGAGATGTAACGGTTGGGGCTTATGTCTGAAAGAACCCTGTCCAGCTAATCTTTTACCATGAAAATGTCCAATTTAACATACTCTTACCACCTCTCAGTGTGCCATTTTCCAACTGGCCTGGAAGCCAGACATAAAAGAGGGACTTTCCAACCAAGTTTTGGGCCACCTCAATTTCCCAAATTTGCAATTTCCGCAATTTGCAATTTCCAATTTCCGCAATTTGCAATTTCCTCAATTTCCGCAATTTCCAATTTCCCAAATTTGCAATTTCCGCAATTTGCAATTTCCGCAATTTCCGCAATTTGCAATTTCCGCAATTTGCAATTTCCGCAATTTGCAATTTCCTCAATTTCCGCAATTTCCAATTTCCCAAATTTGCAATTTCCGCAATTTTCAATTTCCGCAATTTGCAGTTTTTCATTGTCAAATTCATATAGTCACAGACTATTCTGTCAGATGATGGGCCAAAATGCATTGCTATTTCTTTTTAAAAGTTTGACCTAATTCTTATCTGTAAAACTTTAGGTGGACAGGGTTCTTTCAAACATAACCCCCAAATGCTACTTTTCAGGAAACAGGGGGAGAGAGCACCGTCTCCCGATGGTCCTCCAGCACCTTGATGTCATGACATGGGACTTGAACCGGCCAACTGACTGTAGCAGAGGCAACGGGCCAAGCGCTCCACACCATTACACCACGGCACCTTTGGGCATTCAGCAGATGTCTCCGGGTGCTTTTGAGTTTTTATTTTTTATTCTAGCCTTGAAAAGTTCAAATTACTGCAGGATTGAGCTGTAGGAGGAACTCCTGATGGTCCTCCAGCACCTTGATGTCATGACATGGGACTTGAACCGGCCAACTGACTGTAGCAGAGGCATCGGGCCAAGCGCTCCACACCATTACGCCACGGCACCTTTGGGCATTCAGCAGATGTCTCCGGGTGCTTTTGAGTTTTTATTTTTTATTCTAGCCTTGAAAAGTTCAAATTACTGCAGGATTGAGCTGTAGGAGGAACTCCTGATGGTCCTCCAGCACCTTGATGTCATGACATGGGACTTGAACCGGCCAACTGACTGTAGCAGAGGCATCGGGCCAAGCGCTCCACACCATTACGCCACGGCACCTTTGGGCATTCAGCAGATGTCTCCGGGTGCTTTTGAGTTTCTATTTTATATTCTAGCCTTGAAAAGTTCAAATTACTGCAGCATTGAGCTGTAGGAGGAACAGGCCTTGAACATGGAATGTCTGTACTGAAACCCTGATGATTAGACCACTGCACCATCAGTCAGACACTCTCAGGCAAAGTCTTCTGGTAATTTTGAAGTGATCTTTTGTTCGTTAGCCTTCAGTTAGTAAAGTTTAAATAACACAGCATCATATTAATCAGATCTTTCTTAGTGCTGTTGAGGTCTTCTTTTGTATGATAGTGTAACAGCCGGGAATAGAACCCAGGTCTCCCACGTGGAAAGCCAACATCTTAACCACTACGACAATTAGAGTTATCCTCGTTTCTCATCATTTTGGACCATGGGCTATAGCCCATATCGTACGGCATACTATAGCGCGCCGTTTTTCATCATTTTTGAGGATTTGAAAAAAATGACGAAATGACAAAAACGATGGGTTATAGCCCATGTTTTTTGAAATTTCGGAAAAAAAAGTTAGCCTCGTTTCTCATCATTTTGGACCGTGGGCTATAGCCCATATCGTACGGCATACTATAGCGCGCCGTTTTTCATCATTTTTGAAGATTTGAAAAAAATGACGAAATGACAAAAACGATGGGTTATAGCCCATGTTTTTTGAAATTTTGAAAAAAAAAGTTAGCCTCATTTCTCATCATTTTGGACCGTGGGCTATAGCCCATATCGTACGGCATACTATAGCGCGCCGTTTTTCATTCTTTTTGAGGATTTGAAAAAAATGACGAAATGACAAAAACGATGGGTTATAGCCCATGTTTTTTGAAATTTTGAAAAAAAAAGTTAGCCTCGTTTCTCATCATTTTGGACCGTGGGCTATAGCCCATATCGTACGGCATACTATAGCGCGCCGTTTTTCATCATTTTTGAGGATTTGAAAAAAATGACGAAATGACAAAAACGATGGGTTATAGCCCATGTTTTTTGAAATTTTGAAAAAAAAAGTTAGCCTCGTTTCTCATCATTTTGGACCGTGGGCTATAGCCCATATCGTACGGCATACTATAGCGCGCCGTTTTTCATCATTTTTGAGGATTTGAAAAAAATGACGAAATGACAAAAACGATGGGTTATAGTCCATGTTTTTTTTAATTTTGAAAAAAAAAGTTAGTCTCGTTTCTCATCATTTTGGACCGTGGGCTATAGCCCATATCGTACGGCATACTATAGCGCGCCGTTTTTCATCATTTTTGAAGATTTGAAAAAAATGACGAAATGACAAAAACGATGGGTTATAGCCCATGTTTTTTGAAATTTTGAAAAAAAAAGTTAGCCTCGTTCCTCATCATTTTGGACCGTGGGCTATAGCCCATATCGTACGGCATACTATAGCGCGCCGTTTTTCATCATTTTTGAGGATTTTAAAAAAATGACGAAATGACAAAAACGATGGGTTATAGCCCATGTTTTTTGAAATTTTGAAAAAAAAAGTTAGCCTCGTTTCTCATCATTTTGGACCGTGGGCTATAGCCCATATCGTACGGCATACTATAGCGCGCCGTTTTTCATCATTTTTGAAGATTTGAAAAAAATGACGAAATGACAAAAACGATGGGTTATAGCCCATGTTTTTTGAAATTTTGGAAAAAAAAGTTAGCCTCGTTCCTCATCATTTTGGACCGTGGGCTATAGCCCATATCGTACGACATACTATAGCGCGCCGTTTTTCATCATTTTTGAGGATTTGAAAAAAATGACAAAATGACAAAAACGATGGGTTATAGCCCATGTTTTTTGAAATTTTGAAAAAAAAAGTTAGCCTCGTTTCTCATCATTTTGGACCGTGGGCTATAGCCCATATCGTACGGCATACTATAGCGCGCCGTTTTTCATCATTTCTGAAGATTTGAAAAAAATGACGAAATGACAAAAACGATGGGTTATAGCCCATGTTTTTTGAAATTTTGAAAAAAAAGGTTAGCCTCGTTTCTCATCATTTTGGACCGTGGGCTATAGCCCATATCGTACGGCATACTATAGCGCACCGTTTTTCATCATTTTTGAGGATTTGAAAAAAATGACGAAATGACAAAAACGATGGGTTATAGCCCATGTTTTTTGAAATTTTGAAAAAAAAAGTTAGCCTCATTTCTCATCATTTTGGACCGTGGGCTATAGCCCATATCGTACGGCATACTATAGTGCGCCGTTTTTCATTCTTTTTGAGGATTTGAAAAAAATGACGAAATGACAAAAACGATGGGTTATAGCCCATGTTTTTTGAAATTTTGAAAAAAAAGAGTTAGCCTCGTTTCTCATCATTTTGGACCGTGGGCTATAGCCCATATCGTACGGCATACTATAGCGCGCCGTTTTTCATCATTTTTGAAGATTTGAAAAAAATGACGAAATGACAAAAACGATGGGTTATAGCCCATGTTTTTTGAAATTTTGAATAAAAAGAGTTAGCCTGGTTTCTCATCATTTTGGACCGTGGGCTATAGCCCATATCGTACGGCATACTATAGCGCGCCGTTTTTCATCATTTTTGAGGATTTGAAAAAAATGACGAAATGACAAAAACGATGGGTTATAGCCCATGTTTTTTGAAATTTTGGAAAAAAAAGTTAGCCTCGTTTCTCATCATTTTGGACCGTGGGCTATAGCCCATATCGTACGGCATACTATAGCGCGCCGTTTTTCATCATTTTTGAGGATTTGAAAAAAATGACGAAATGACAAAAACGATGGGTTATAGCCCATGTTTTTTGAAATTTTGAAAAAAAAAGTTAGCCTCGTTTCTCATCATTTTGGACCGTGGGCTATAGCCCATATCGTACGGCATACTATAGCGCGCCGTTTTTCATCATTTTTGAGGATTTGAAAAAAATGACGAAATGACAAAAACGATGGGTTATAGCCCATGTTTTTTGAAATTTTGAAAAAAAAAGTTAGCCTCGTTTCTCATCATTTTGGACCGTGGGCTATAGCCCATATCGTACGGCATACTATAGCGCGCCGTTTTTCATCATTTTTGAAGATTTGAAAAAAATGACGAAATGACAAAAACGATGGGTTATAGCCCATGTTTTTTGAAATTTTGGAAAAAAAAGTTAGCCTCGTTTCTCATCATTTTGGACCGTGGGCTATAGCCCATATCGTACGGCATACTATAGCGCGCTGTTTTTCATCATTTTTGAGGATTTGAAAAAAATGACGAAATGACAAAAACGATGGGTTATAGCCCATGTTTTTTGAAATTTTGAAAAAAAAAGTTAGCCTCGTTTCTCATCATTTTGGACCATGGGCTATAGCCCATATCGTACGGCATACTATAGCGCGCCGTTTTTCATCATTTTTGAAGATTTGAAAAAAATGACGAAATGACAAAAACGATGGGTTATAGCCCATGTTTTTTGAAATTTTGAAAAAAAAAGTTAGCCTCGTTTCTCATCATTTTGGACCGTGGGCTATAGCCCATATCGTACGGCATACTATAGCGCGCCGTTTTTCATCATTTTTGAGGATTTGAAAAAAAGGACGAAATGACAAAAACGATGGGTTATAGCCCATGTTTTTTGAAATTTTGAAAAAAAAAGTTAGCCTCGTTTCTCATCATTTTGGACCGTGGGCTATAGCCCATATCGTACGGCATACTATAGCGGGCCGTTTTTCATCATTTTTGAGGATTTGAAAAAAATGACGAAATGACAAAAACGATGGGTTATAGCCCATGTTTTTTGAAATTTTGAAAAAAAAAGTTAGCCTCGTTTCTCATCATTTTGGACCGTGGGCTATAGCCCATATCGTACGGCATACTATAGCGCGCCGTTTTTCATCATTTTTGAGGATTTGAAAAAAATGACGAAATGACAAAAACGATGGGTTATAGCCCATGTTTTTTGAAATTTTGAAAAAAAAAGTTAGCCTCGTTTCTCATGATTTTGGACCGTGGGCTATAGCCCATATCGTACGGCATACTATAGCGCGCCGTTTTTCATCATTTTTGAGGATTTGAAAAAAATGACGAAATGACAAAAACGATGGGTTATAGCCCATGTTTTTTTAAATTTTGAAAAAAAAAGTTAGCCTCGTTTCTCATCATTTTGGACCGTGGGCTATAGCCCATATCGTACGGCATACTATAGCGCGCCGTTTTTCATCATTTTTGAGGATTTGAAAAAAATGACGAAATGACAAAAACGATGGGTTATAGCCCATGTTTTTTGAAATTTTGAAAAAAAAGGTTAGCCTCGTTTCTCATCATTTTGGACCGTGGGCTATAGCCCATATCGTACGGCATACTATAGCGCGCCGTTTTTCATCATTTTTGAAGATTTGAAAAAAATGACGAAATGACAAAAACGATGGGTTATAGCCCATGTTTTTTGAAATTTTGAAAAAAAAAGTTAGCCTCGTTTCTCATCATTTTGGACCGTGGGCTATAGCCCATATCGTACGGCATACTATAGCGCACCGTTTTTCATCATTTTTGAGGATTTGAAAAAAATGACGAAATGACAAAAACGATGGGTTATAGCCCATGTTTTTTGAAATTTTGAAAAAAAAAGTTAGCCTCGTTTCTCATCATTTTGGACCGTGGGCTATAGCCCATATCGTACGGCATACTATAGCGCGCAGTTTTTCATCATTTTTGAAGATTTGAAAAAAATGACGAAATGACAAAAACGATGGGTTATAGCCCATGTTTTTTGAAATTTTGAAAAAAAAAGTTAGCCTTATTTCTCATAATTTTGGACCGTGGGCTATAGCCCATATCGTACGGCATACTATAGTGCGCCGTTTTTCATTCTTTTTGAGGATTTGAAAAAAATGACGAAATGACAAAAACGATGGGTTATAGCCCATGTTTTTTGAAATTTTGAAAAAAAAAGTTAGCCTCGTTTCTCATCATTTTGGACCGTGGGCTATAGCCCATATCGTACGGCATACTATAGCGCGCCGTTTTTCATCATTTTTGAAGATTTGAAAAAAATGACGAAATGACAAAAACGATGGGTTATAGCCCATGTTTTTTGAAATTTTGAATAAAAAGAGTTAGCCTGGTTTCTCATCATTTTGGACCGTGGGCTATAGCCCATATCGTACGGCATACTATAGCGCGCCGTTTTTCATCATTTTTGAGGATTTGAAAAAAATGACGAAATGACAAAAACGATGGGTTATAGCCCATGTTTTTTGAAATTTTGGAAAAAGAAGTTAGCCTCGTTTCTCATCATTTTGGACCGTGGGCTATAGCCCATATCGTACGGCATACTATAGCGCGCCGTTTTTCATCATTTTTGAGGATTTGAAAAAAATGACGAAATGACAAAAACGATGGGTTATAGCCCATGTTTTTTGAAATTTTGAAAAAAAAAGTTAGCCTCGTTTCTCATCATTTTGGACCGTGGGCTATAGCCCATATCGTACGGCATACTATAGCGCGCCGTTTTTCATCATTTTTGAGGATTTGAAAAAAATGACGAAATGACAAAAACGATGGGTTATAGCCCATGTTTTTTGAAATTTTGAAAAAAAAAGTTAGCCTCGTTTCTCATCATTTTGGACCGTGGGCTATAGCCCATATCGTACGGCATACTATAGCGCGCCGTTTTTCATCATTTTTGAAGATTTGAAAAAAATGACGAAATGACAAAAACGATGGGTTATAGCCCATGTTTTTTGAAATTTTGAAAAAAAAAGTTAGCCTCGTTCCTCATCATTTTGGACCGTGGGCTATAGCCCATATCGTACGGCATACTATAGCGCGCCGTTTTTCATCATTTTTGAGGATTTGAAAAAAATGACAAAATGACAAAAACGATGGGTTATAGCCCATGTTTTTTGAAATTTTGAAAAAAAAAGTTAGCCTCGTTTCTCATCATTTTGGACCGTGGGCTATAGCCCATATCGTACGGCATACTATAGCGCGCCGTTTTTCATAATTTTTGAAGATTTGAAAAAAATGACGAAATGACAAAAACGATGGGTTATAGCCCATGTTTTTTGAAATTTTGAAAAAAAAAGTTAGCCTCGTTTCTCATCATTTTGGACCGTGGGCTATAGCCCATATCGTACGGCATACTATAGCGCACCGTTTTTCATCATTTTTGAGGATTTGAAAAAAATGACGAAATGACAAAAACGATGGGTTATAGCCCATGTTTTTTGAAATTTTGAAAAAAAAAGTTAGCCTCGTTTCTCATCATTTTGGACCGTGGGCTATAGCCCATATCGTACGGCATACTATAGCGCGCAGTTTTTCATCATTTTTGAAGATTTGAAAAAAATGACGAAATGACAAAAACGATGGGTTATAGCCCATGTTTTTTGAAATTTTGAAAAAAAAAGTTAGCCTCATTTCTCATCATTTTGGACCGTGGGCTATAGCCCATATCGTACGGCATACTATAGTGCGCCGTTTTTCATTCTTTTTGAGGATTTGAAAAAAATGACGAAATGACAAAAACGATGGGTTATAGCCCATGTTTTTTGAAATTTTGAAAAAAAAGAGTTAGCCTCGTTTCTCATCATTTTGGACCGTGGGCTATAGCCCATATCGTACGGCATACTATAGCGCGCCGTTTTTCATCATTTTTGAAGATTTGAAAAAAATGACGAAATGACAAAAACGATGGGTTATAGCCCATGTTTTTTGAAATTTTGAATAAAAAGAGTTAGCCTGGTTTCTCATCATTTTGGACCGTGGGCTATAGCCCATATCGTACGGCATACTATAGCGCGCCGTTTTTCATCATTTTTGAGGATTTGAAAAAAATGACGAAATGACAAAAACGATGGGTTATAACCCATGTTTTTTGAAATTTTGGAAAAAAAAGTTAGCCTCGTTTCTCATCATTTTGGACCGTGGGCTATAGCCCATATCGTACGGCATACTATAGCGCGCCGTTTTTCATCATTTTTGAGGATTTGAAAAAAATGACGAAATGACAAAAACGATGGGTTATAGCCCATGTTTTTTGAAATTTTGAAAAAAAAAGTTAGCCTCGTTTCTCATCATTTTGGACCGTGGGCTATAGCCCATATCGTACGGCATACTATAGCGCGCCGTTTTTCATCATTTTTGAGGATTTGAAAAAAATGACGAAATGACAAAAACGATGGGTTATAGCCCATGTTTTTTGAAATTTTGAAAAAAAAAGTTAGCCTCGTTTCTCATCATTTTGGACCGTGGGCTATAGCCCATATCGTACGGCATACTATAGCGCGCCGTTTTTCATCATTTTTGAAGATTTGAAAAAAATGACGAAATGACAAAAACGATGGGTTATAGCCCATGTTTTTTGAAATTTTGGAAAAAAAAGTTAGCCTCGTTTCTCATCATTTTGGACCGTGGGCTATAGCCCATATCGTACGGCATACTATAGCGCGCTGTTTTTCATCATTTTTGAGGATTTGAAAAAAATGACGAAATGACAAAAACGATGGGTTATAGCCCATGTTTTTTGAAATTTTGAAAAAAAAAGTTAGCCTCGTTTCTCATCATTTTGGACCATGGGCTATAGCCCATATCGTACGGCATACTATAGCGCGCCGTTTTTCATTCTTTTTGAGGATTTGAAAAAAATGACGAAATGACAAAAACGATGGGTTATAGCCCATGTTTTTTGATATTTTGAAAAAAAAAGTTAGCCTCGTTTCTCATCATTTTGGACCGTGGGCTATAGCCCATATCGTACGGCATACTATAGCGCGCCGTTTTTCATCATTTTTGAGGATTTGAAAAAAATGACGAAATGACAAAAACGATGGGTTATAGCCCATGTTTTTTGAAATTTTGAAAAAAAAAGTTAGCCTCGTTTCTCATCATTTTGGACCGTGGGCTATAGCCCATATCGTACGGCATACTATAGCGCGCCGTTTTTCATCATTTTTGAGGATTTGAAAAAAATGACGAAATGACAAAAACGATGGGTTATAGCCCATGTTTTTTGAAATTTTGAAAAAAAAAGTTAGCCTCGTTTCTCATCATTTTGGACCGTGGGCTATAGCCCATATCGTACGGCATACTATAGCGCGCTGTTTTTCATCATTTTTGAGGATTTGAAAAAAATGACGAAATGACAAAAACGATGGGTTATAGCCCATGTTTTTTGAAATTTTGAAAAAAAAAGTTAGCCTCGTTCCTCATCATTTTGGACCGTGGGCTATAGCCCATATCGTACGGCATACTATAGCGCGCCGTTTTTCATCATTTTTGAGGATTTGAAAAAAATGACGAAATGACAAAAACGATGGGTTATAGCCCATGTTTTTTGAAATTTTGAAAAAAAAAACGTATCCTCGTTTCTCATCATTTTGGACCATGGGCTATAGCCCATATCGTTCTAGTCAGGGTTCTAGTCTCCTGAAGAACATTTTCACTGTCCATCTAAATTCTAAAAGGCTGGTTAAATGAGACATGGGCTATAACCCATCGTTTTTTTCATATTTTCATTATTTTCAAATCCTCAAAAACGATGAAAAGCGGCGTGCTATAGTATGCCGTACGATATGGGCTATAGCCCATGGTCCAAAATGATGAGAAATGAGGATAACTGAAATTGTCGTAGTGGTTAAGATGTTGGCTTTCCACGTGGGAGACCAGGGTTCGATTCCCGGCTGTTACACTATCATACAAAAGAAGACCTCAACAGCGCTAAGAAAGATCTGATTAATATGATGCTGTGTTATTTAAACTTTACTAACTGAAGGCTAACGAACAAAAGATCACTTCAAAATTACCAGGAGACTTTGCCTGAGAGTGTCTGACTGATGGTGCAGTGGTCTAATCATCAGGGTTTCAGTACAGACATTCCATGTTCAAGGCCTGTTCCTCCTACAGCTCAATGCTGCAGTAATTTGAACTTTTCAAGGCTAGAATAAAAAATAAAAACTCAAAAGCACCCGGAGACATCTGCTGAATGCCCAAAGGTGCCGTGGCGTAATGGTGTGGAGCGATTGGCCCGATGCCTCTGCTACAGTCAGATGGCCGGTTCAAGTCCCATGTCATGACATCAAGGTGCTGGAGGACCATCGGGAGACGGTGCTCTCTCCCCCTGTTTCCTGAGATGTAACGGTTGGGGCTTATGTCTGAAAGAACCCTGTCCAGCTAATCTTTTACCATGAAAATGTCCAATTTAACATACTCTTACCACCTCTCAGTGTGCCATTTTCCAACTGGCCTGGAAGCCAGACATAAAAGAGGGACTTTCCAACCAAGTTTTGGGCCACCTCAATTTCCCAAATTTGCAATTTCCGCAATTTGCAATTTCCAATTTCCGCAATTTGCAATTTCCTCAATTTCCGCAATTTCCAATTTCCCAAATTTGCAATTTCCGCAATTTGCAATTTCCGCAATTTCCGCAATTTGCAATTTCCGCAATTTGCAATTTCCGCAATTTGCAATTTCCTCAATTTCCGCAATTTCCAATTTCCCAAATTTGCAATTTCCGCAATTTTCAATTTCCGCAATTTGCAGTTTTTCATTGTCAAATTCATATAGTCACAGACTATTCTGTCAGATGATGGGCCAAAATGCATTGCTATTTCTTTTTAAAAGTTTGACCTAATTCTTATCTGTAAAACTTTAGGTGGACAGGGTTCTTTCAAACATAACCCCCAAATGCTACTTTTCAGGAAACAGGGGGAGAGAGCACCGTCTCCCGATGGTCCTCCAGCACCTTGATGTCATGACATGGGACTTGAACCGGCCAACTGACTGTAGCAGAGGCAACGGGCCAAGCGCTCCACACCATTACACCACGGCACCTTTGGGCATTCAGCAGATGTCTCCGGGTGCTTTTGAGTTTTTATTTTTTATTCTAGCCTTGAAAAGTTCAAATTACTGCAGGATTGAGCTGTAGGAGGAACTCCTGATGGTCCTCCAGCACCTTGATGTCATGACATGGGACTTGAACCGGCCAACTGACTGTAGCAGAGGCATCGGGCCAAGCGCTCCACACCATTACGCCACGGCACCTTTGGGCATTCAGCAGATGTCTCCGGGTGCTTTTGAGTTTTTATTTTTTATTCTAGCCTTGAAAAGTTCAAATTACTGCAGGATTGAGCTGTAGGAGGAACTCCTGATGGTCCTCCAGCACCTTGATGTCATGACATGGGACTTGAACCGGCCAACTGACTGTAGCAGAGGCATCGGGCCAAGCGCTCCACACCATTACGCCACGGCACCTTTGGGCATTCAGCAGATGTCTCCGGGTGCTTTTGAGTTTCTATTTTATATTCTAGCCTTGAAAAGTTCAAATTACTGCAGCATTGAGCTGTAGGAGGAACAGGCCTTGAACATGGAATGTCTGTACTGAAACCCTGATGATTAGACCACTGCACCATCAGTCAGACACTCTCAGGCAAAGTCTTCTGGTAATTTTGAAGTGATCTTTTGTTCGTTAGCCTTCAGTTAGTAAAGTTTAAATAACACAGCATCATATTAATCAGATCTTTCTTAGTGCTGTTGAGGTCTTCTTTTGTATGATAGTGTAACAGCCGGGAATAGAACCCAGGTCTCCCACGTGGAAAGCCAACATCTTAACCACTACGACAATTAGAGTTATCCTCGTTTCTCATCATTTTGGACCATGGGCTATAGCCCATATCGTACGGCATACTATAGCGCGCCGTTTTTCATCATTTTTGAGGATTTGAAAAAAATGACGAAATGACAAAAACGATGGGTTATAGCCCATGTTTTTTGAAATTTCGGAAAAAAAAGTTAGCCTCGTTTCTCATCATTTTGGACCGTGGGCTATAGCCCATATCGTACGGCATACTATAGCGCGCCGTTTTTCATCATTTTTGAAGATTTGAAAAAAATGACGAAATGACAAAAACGATGGGTTATAGCCCATGTTTTTTGAAATTTTGAAAAAAAAAGTTAGCCTCATTTCTCATCATTTTGGACCGTGGGCTATAGCCCATATCGTACGGCATACTATAGCGCGCCGTTTTTCATTCTTTTTGAGGATTTGAAAAAAATGACGAAATGACAAAAACGATGGGTTATAGCCCATGTTTTTTGAAATTTTGAAAAAAAAAGTTAGCCTCGTTTCTCATCATTTTGGACCGTGGGCTATAGCCCATATCGTACGGCATACTATAGCGCGCCGTTTTTCATCATTTTTGAGGATTTGAAAAAAATGACGAAATGACAAAAACGATGGGTTATAGCCCATGTTTTTTGAAATTTTGAAAAAAAAAGTTAGCCTCGTTTCTCATCATTTTGGACCGTGGGCTATAGCCCATATCGTACGGCATACTATAGCGCGCCGTTTTTCATCATTTTTGAGGATTTGAAAAAAATGACGAAATGACAAAAACGATGGGTTATAGTCCATGTTTTTTTTAATTTTGAAAAAAAAAGTTAGTCTCGTTTCTCATCATTTTGGACCGTGGGCTATAGCCCATATCGTACGGCATACTATAGCGCGCCGTTTTTCATCATTTTTGAAGATTTGAAAAAAATGACGAAATGACAAAAACGATGGGTTATAGCCCATGTTTTTTGAAATTTTGAAAAAAAAAGTTAGCCTCGTTCCTCATCATTTTGGACCGTGGGCTATAGCCCATATCGTACGGCATACTATAGCGCGCCGTTTTTCATCATTTTTGAGGATTTTAAAAAAATGACGAAATGACAAAAACGATGGGTTATAGCCCATGTTTTTTGAAATTTTGAAAAAAGAAGTTAGCCTCGTTTCTCATCATTTTGGACCGTGGGCTATAGCCCATATCGTACGGCATACTATAGCGCGCCGTTTTTCATCATTTTTGAAGATTTGAAAAAAATGACGAAATGACAAAAACGATGGGTTATAGCCCATGTTTTTTGAAATTTTGGAAAAAAAAGTTAGCCTCGTTCCTCATCATTTTGGACCGTGGGCTATAGCCCATATCGTACGACATACTATAGCGCGCCGTTTTTCATCATTTTTGAGGATTTGAAAAAAATGACAAAATGACAAAAACGATGGGTTATAGCCCATGTTTTTTGAAATTTTGAAAAAAAAAGTTAGCCTCGTTTCTCATCATTTTGGACCGTGGGCTATAGCCCATATCGTACGGCATACTATAGCGCGCCGTTTTTCATCATTTCTGAAGATTTGAAAAAAATGACGAAATGACAAAAACGATGGGTTATAGCCCATGTTTTTTGAAATTTTGAAAAAAAAGGTTAGCCTCGTTTCTCATCATTTTGGACCGTGGGCTATAGCCCATATCGTACGGCATACTATAGCGCACCGTTTTTCATCATTTTTGAGGATTTGAAAAAAATGACGAAATGACAAAAACGATGGGTTATAGCCCATGTTTTTTGAAATTTTGAAAAAAAAAGTTAGCCTCATTTCTCATCATTTTGGACCGTGGGCTATAGCCCATATCGTACGGCATACTATAGTGCGCCGTTTTTCATTCTTTTTGAGGATTTGAAAAAAATGACGAAATGACAAAAACGATGGGTTATAGCCCATGTTTTTTGAAATTTTGAAAAAAAAGAGTTAGCCTCGTTTCTCATCATTTTGGACCGTGGGCTATAGCCCATATCGTACGGCATACTATAGCGCGCCGTTTTTCATCATTTTTGAAGATTTGAAAAAAATGACGAAATGACAAAAACGATGGGTTATAGCCCATGTTTTTTGAAATTTTGAATAAAAAGAGTTAGCCTGGTTTCTCATCATTTTGGACCGTGGGCTATAGCCCATATCGTACGGCATACTATAGCGCGCCGTTTTTCATCATTTTTGAGGATTTGAAAAAAATGACGAAATGACAAAAACGATGGGTTATAGCCCATGTTTTTTGAAATTTTGGAAAAAAAAGTTAGCCTCGTTTCTCATCATTTTGGACCGTGGGCTATAGCCCATATCGTACGGCATACTATAGCGCGCCGTTTTTCATCATTTTTGAGGATTTGAAAAAAATGACGAAATGACAAAAACGATGGGTTATAGCCCATGTTTTTTGAAATTTTGAAAAAAAAAGTTAGCCTCGTTTCTCATCATTTTGGACCGTGGGCTATAGCCCATATCGTACGGCATACTATAGCGCGCCGTTTTTCATCATTTTTGAGGATTTGAAAAAAATGACGAAATGACAAAAACGATGGGTTATAGCCCATGTTTTTTGAAATTTTGAAAAAAAAAGTTAGCCTCGTTTCTCATCATTTTGGACCGTGGGCTATAGCCCATATCGTACGGCATACTATAGCGCGCCGTTTTTCATCATTTTTGAAGATTTGAAAAAAATGACGAAATGACAAAAACGATGGGTTATAGCCCATGTTTTTTGAAATTTTGGAAAAAAAAGTTAGCCTCGTTTCTCATCATTTTGGACCGTGGGCTATAGCCCATATCGTACGGCATACTATAGCGCGCTGTTTTTCATCATTTTTGAGGATTTGAAAAAAATGACGAAATGACAAAAACGATGGGTTATAGCCCATGTTTTTTGAAATTTTGAAAAAAAAAGTTAGCCTCGTTTCTCATCATTTTGGACCATGGGCTATAGCCCATATCGTACGGCATACTATAGCGCGCCGTTTTTCATCATTTTTGAAGATTTGAAAAAAATGACGAAATGACAAAAACGATGGGTTATAGCCCATGTTTTTTGAAATTTTGAAAAAAAAAGTTAGCCTCGTTTCTCATCATTTTGGACCGTGGGCTATAGCCCATATCGTACGGCATACTATAGCGCGCCGTTTTTCATCATTTTTGAGGATTTGAAAAAAAGGACGAAATGACAAAAACGATGGGTTATAGCCCATGTTTTTTGAAATTTTGAAAAAAAAAGTTAGCCTCGTTTCTCATCATTTTGGACCGTGGGCTATAGCCCATATCGTACGGCATACTATAGCGGGCCGTTTTTCATCATTTTTGAGGATTTGAAAAAAATGACGAAATGACAAAAACGATGGGTTATAGCCCATGTTTTTTGAAATTTTGAAAAAAAAAGTTAGCCTCGTTTCTCATCATTTTGGACCGTGGGCTATAGCCCATATCGTACGGCATACTATAGCGCGCCGTTTTTCATCATTTTTGAGGATTTGAAAAAAATGACGAAATGACAAAAACGATGGGTTATAGCCCATGTTTTTTGAAATTTTGAAAAAAAAAGTTAGCCTCGTTTCTCATGATTTTGGACCGTGGGCTATAGCCCATATCGTACGGCATACTATAGCGCGCCGTTTTTCATCATTTTTGAGGATTTGAAAAAAATGACGAAATGACAAAAACGATGGGTTATAGCCCATGTTTTTTTAAATTTTGAAAAAAAAAGTTAGCCTCGTTTCTCATCATTTTGGACCGTGGGCTATAGCCCATATCGTACGGCATACTATAGCGCGCCGTTTTTCATCATTTTTGAGGATTTGAAAAAAATGACGAAATGACAAAAACGATGGGTTATAGCCCATGTTTTTTGAAATTTTGAAAAAAAAGGTTAGCCTCGTTTCTCATCATTTTGGACCGTGGGCTATAGCCCATATCGTACGGCATACTATAGCGCGCCGTTTTTCATCATTTTTGAAGATTTGAAAAAAATGACGAAATGACAAAAACGATGGGTTATAGCCCATGTTTTTTGAAATTTTGAAAAAAAAAGTTAGCCTCGTTTCTCATCATTTTGGACCGTGGGCTATAGCCCATATCGTACGGCATACTATAGCGCACCGTTTTTCATCATTTTTGAGGATTTGAAAAAAATGACGAAATGACAAAAACGATGGGTTATAGCCCATGTTTTTTGAAATTTTGAAAAAAAAAGTTAGCCTCGTTTCTCATCATTTTGGACCGTGGGCTATAGCCCATATCGTACGGCATACTATAGCGCGCAGTTTTTCATCATTTTTGAAGATTTGAAAAAAATGACGAAATGACAAAAACGATGGGTTATAGCCCATGTTTTTTGAAATTTTGAAAAAAAAAGTTAGCCTTATTTCTCATAATTTTGGACCGTGGGCTATAGCCCATATCGTACGGCATACTATAGTGCGCCGTTTTTCATTCTTTTTGAGGATTTGAAAAAAATGACGAAATGACAAAAACGATGGGTTATAGCCCATGTTTTTTGAAATTTTGAAAAAAAAAGTTAGCCTCGTTTCTCATCATTTTGGACCGTGGGCTATAGCCCATATCGTACGGCATACTATAGCGCGCCGTTTTTCATCATTTTTGAAGATTTGAAAAAAATGACGAAATGACAAAAACGATGGGTTATAGCCCATGTTTTTTGAAATTTTGAATAAAAAGAGTTAGCCTGGTTTCTCATCATTTTGGACCGTGGGCTATAGCCCATATCGTACGGCATACTATAGCGCGCCGTTTTTCATCATTTTTGAGGATTTGAAAAAAATGACGAAATGACAAAAACGATGGGTTATAGCCCATGTTTTTTGAAATTTTGGAAAAAGAAGTTAGCCTCGTTTCTCATCATTTTGGACCGTGGGCTATAGCCCATATCGTACGGCATACTATAGCGCGCCGTTTTTCATCATTTTTGAGGATTTGAAAAAAATGACGAAATGACAAAAACGATGGGTTATAGCCCATGTTTTTTGAAATTTTGAAAAAAAAAGTTAGCCTCGTTTCTCATCATTTTGGACCGTGGGCTATAGCCCATATCGTACGGCATACTATAGCGCGCCGTTTTTCATCATTTTTGAGGATTTGAAAAAAATGACGAAATGACAAAAACGATGGGTTATAGCCCATGTTTTTTGAAATTTTGAAAAAAAAAGTTAGCCTCGTTTCTCATCATTTTGGACCGTGGGCTATAGCCCATATCGTACGGCATACTATAGCGCGCCGTTTTTCATCATTTTTGAAGATTTGAAAAAAATGACGAAATGACAAAAACGATGGGTTATAGCCCATGTTTTTTGAAATTTTGAAAAAAAAAGTTAGCCTCGTTCCTCATCATTTTGGACCGTGGGCTATAGCCCATATCGTACGGCATACTATAGCGCGCCGTTTTTCATCATTTTTGAGGATTTGAAAAAAATGACAAAATGACAAAAACGATGGGTTATAGCCCATGTTTTTTGAAATTTTGAAAAAAAAAGTTAGCCTCGTTTCTCATCATTTTGGACCGTGGGCTATAGCCCATATCGTACGGCATACTATAGCGCGCCGTTTTTCATAATTTTTGAAGATTTGAAAAAAATGACGAAATGACAAAAACGATGGGTTATAGCCCATGTTTTTTGAAATTTTGAAAAAAAAAGTTAGCCTCGTTTCTCATCATTTTGGACCGTGGGCTATAGCCCATATCGTACGGCATACTATAGCGCACCGTTTTTCATCATTTTTGAGGATTTGAAAAAAATGACGAAATGACAAAAACGATGGGTTATAGCCCATGTTTTTTGAAATTTTGAAAAAAAAAGTTAGCCTCGTTTCTCATCATTTTGGACCGTGGGCTATAGCCCATATCGTACGGCATACTATAGCGCGCAGTTTTTCATCATTTTTGAAGATTTGAAAAAAATGACGAAATGACAAAAACGATGGGTTATAGCCCATGTTTTTTGAAATTTTGAAAAAAAAAGTTAGCCTCATTTCTCATCATTTTGGACCGTGGGCTATAGCCCATATCGTACGGCATACTATAGTGCGCCGTTTTTCATTCTTTTTGAGGATTTGAAAAAAATGACGAAATGACAAAAACGATGGGTTATAGCCCATGTTTTTTGAAATTTTGAAAAAAAAGAGTTAGCCTCGTTTCTCATCATTTTGGACCGTGGGCTATAGCCCATATCGTACGGCATACTATAGCGCGCCGTTTTTCATCATTTTTGAAGATTTGAAAAAAATGACGAAATGACAAAAACGATGGGTTATAGCCCATGTTTTTTGAAATTTTGAATAAAAAGAGTTAGCCTGGTTTCTCATCATTTTGGACCGTGGGCTATAGCCCATATCGTACGGCATACTATAGCGCGCCGTTTTTCATCATTTTTGAGGATTTGAAAAAAATGACGAAATGACAAAAACGATGGGTTATAACCCATGTTTTTTGAAATTTTGGAAAAAAAAGTTAGCCTCGTTTCTCATCATTTTGGACCGTGGGCTATAGCCCATATCGTACGGCATACTATAGCGCGCCGTTTTTCATCATTTTTGAGGATTTGAAAAAAATGACGAAATGACAAAAACGATGGGTTATAGCCCATGTTTTTTGAAATTTTGAAAAAAAAAGTTAGCCTCGTTTCTCATCATTTTGGACCGTGGGCTATAGCCCATATCGTACGGCATACTATAGCGCGCCGTTTTTCATCATTTTTGAGGATTTGAAAAAAATGACGAAATGACAAAAACGATGGGTTATAGCCCATGTTTTTTGAAATTTTGAAAAAAAAAGTTAGCCTCGTTTCTCATCATTTTGGACCGTGGGCTATAGCCCATATCGTACGGCATACTATAGCGCGCCGTTTTTCATCATTTTTGAAGATTTGAAAAAAATGACGAAATGACAAAAACGATGGGTTATAGCCCATGTTTTTTGAAATTTTGGAAAAAAAAGTTAGCCTCGTTTCTCATCATTTTGGACCGTGGGCTATAGCCCATATCGTACGGCATACTATAGCGCGCTGTTTTTCATCATTTTTGAGGATTTGAAAAAAATGACGAAATGACAAAAACGATGGGTTATAGCCCATGTTTTTTGAAATTTTGAAAAAAAAAGTTAGCCTCGTTTCTCATCATTTTGGACCATGGGCTATAGCCCATATCGTACGGCATACTATAGCGCGCCGTTTTTCATCATTTTTGAAGATTTGAAAAAAATGACGAAATGACAAAAACGATGGGTTATAGCCCATGTTTTTTGAAATTTTGAAAAAAAAAGTTAGCCTCGTTTCTCATCATTTTGGACCGTGGGCTATAGCCCATATCGTACGGCATACTATAGCGCGCCGTTTTTCATCATTTTTGAGGATTTGAAAAAAAGGACGAAATGACAAAAACGATGGGTTATAGCCCATGTTTTTTGAAATTTTGAAAAAAAAAGTTAGCCTCGTTTCTCATCATTTTGGACCGTGGGCTATAGCCCATATCGTACGGCATACTATAGCGCGCCGTTTTTCATCATTTTTGAAGATTTGAAAAAAATGACGAAATGACAAAAAAGATGGGTTATAGCCCATGTTTTTTGAAATTTTGGAAAAAAAAGTTAGCCTCGTTTCTCATCATTTTGGACCGTGGGCTATAGCCCATATCGTACGGCATACTATAGCGCGCTGTTTTTCATCATTTTTGAGGATTTGAAAAAAATGACGAAATGACAAAAACGATGGGTTATAGCCCATGTTTTTTGAAATTTTGAAAAAAAAAGTTAGCCTCGTTTCTCATCATTTTGGACCATGGGCTATAGCCCATATCGTACGGCATACTATAGCGCGCCGTTTTTCATCATTTTTGAAGATTTGAAAAAAATGACGAAATGACAAAAACGATGGGTTATAGCCCATGTTTTTTGAAATTTTGAAAAAAAAAGTTAGCCTCGTTTCTCATCATTTTGGACCGTGGGCTATAGCCCATATCGTACGGCATACTATAGCGCGCCGTTTTTCATCATTTTTGAGGATTTGAAAAAAAGGACGAAATGACAAAAACGATGGGTTATAGCCCATGTTTTTTGAAATTTTGAAAAAAAAAGTTAGCCTCGTTTCTCATCATTTTGGACCGTGGGCTATAGCCCATATCGTACGGCATACTATAGCGGGCCGTTTTTCATCATTTTTGAGGATTTGAAAAAAATGACGAAATGACAAAAACGATGGGTTATAGCCCATGTTTTTTGAAATTTTGAAAAAAAAAGTTAGCCTCGTTTCTCATCATTTTGGACCGTGGGCTATAGCCCATATCGTACGGCATACTATAGCGCGCCGTTTTTCATCATTTTTGAGGATTTGAAAAAAATGACGAAATGACAAAAACGATGGGTTATAGCCCATGTTTTTTGAAATTTTGAAAAAAAAAGTTAGCCTCGTTTCTCATCATTTTGGACCGTGGGCTATAGCCCATATCGTACGGCATACTATAGCGCGCCGTTTTTCATCATTTTTGAGGATTTGAAAAAAATGACGAAATGACAAAAACGATGGGTTATAGCCCATGTTTTTTTAAATTTTGAAAAAAAAAGTTAGCCTCGTTTCTCATCATTTTGGACCGTGGGCTATAGCCCATATCGTACGGCATACTATAGCGCGCCGTTTTTCATCATTTTTGAGGATTTGAAAAAAATGACGAAATGACAAAAACGATGGGTTATAGCCCATGTTTTTTGAAATTTTGAAAAAAAAGGTTAGCCTCGTTTCTCATCATTTTGGACCGTGGGCTATAGCCCATATCGTACGGCATACTATAGCGCGCCGTTTTTCATCATTTTTGAAGATTTGAAAAAAATGACGAAATGACAAAAACGATGGGTTATAGCCCATGTTTTTTGAAATTTTGAAAAAAAAAGTTAGCCTCGTTTCTCATCATTTTGGACCGTGGGCTATAGCCCATATCGTACGGCATACTATAGCGCACCGTTTTTCATCATTTTTGAGGATTTGAAAAAAATGACGAAATGACAAAAACGATGGGTTATAGCCCATGTTTTTTGAAATTTTGAAAAAAAAAGTTAGCCTCGTTTCTCATCATTTTGGACCGTGGGCTATAGCCCATATCGTACGGCATACTATAGCGCGCAGTTTTTCATCATTTTTGAAGATTTGAAAAAAATGACGAAATGACAAAAACGATGGGTTATAGCCCATGTTTTTTGAAATTTTGAAAAAAAAAGTTAGCCTTATTTCTCATAATTTTGGACCGTGGGCTATAGCCCATATCGTACGGCATACTATAGTGCGCCGTTTTTCATTCTTTTTGAGGATTTGAAAAAAATGACGAAATGACAAAAACGATGGGTTATAGCCCATGTTTTTTGAAATTTTGAAAAAAAAAGTTAGCCTCGTTTCTCATCATTTTGGACCGTGGGCTATAGCCCATATCGTACGGCATACTATAGCGCGCCGTTTTTCATCATTTTTGAAGATTTGAAAAAAATGACGAAATGACAAAAACGATGGGTTATAGCCCATGTTTTTTGAAATTTTGAATAAAAAGAGTTAGCCTGGTTTCTCATCATTTTGGACCGTGGGCTATAGCCCATATCGTACGGCATACTATAGCGCGCCGTTTTTCATCATTTTTGAGGATTTGAAAAAAATGACGAAATGACAAAAACGATGGGTTATAGCCCATGTTTTTTGAAATTTTGAAAAAAAAAGTTAGCCTCGTTTCTCATCATTTTGGACCGTGGGCTATAGCCCATATCGTACGGCATACTATAGCGGGCCGTTTTTCATCATTTTTGAGGATTTGAAAAAAATGACGAAATGACAAAAACGATGGGTTATAGCCCATGTTTTTTGAAATTTTGAAAAAAAAAGTTAGCCTCGTTTCTCATCATTTTGGACCGTGGGCTATAGCCCATATCGTACGGCATACTATAGCGCGCCGTTTTTCATCATTTTTGAGGATTTGATAAAAATGACGAAATGACAAAAACGATGGGTTATAGCCCATGTTTTTTGAAATTTTGAAAAAAAAAGTTAGCCTCGTTTCTCATCATTTTGGACCGTGGGCTATAGCCCATATCGTACGGCATACTATAGCGCGCCGTTTTTCATCATTTTTGAGGATTTGAAAAAAATGACGAAATGACAAAAACGATGGGTTATAGCCCATGTTTTTTTAAATTTTGAAAAAAAAAGTTAGCCTCGTTTCTCATCATTTTGGACCGTGGGCTATAGCCCATATCGTACGGCATACTATAGCGCGCCGTTTTTCATCATTTTTGAGGATTTGAAAAAAATGACGAAATGACAAAAACGATGGGTTATAGCCCATGTTTTTTGAAATTTTGAAAAAAAAGGTTAGCCTCGTTTCTCATCATTTTGGACCGTGGGCTATAGCCCATATCGTACGGCATACTATAGCGCGCCGTTTTTCATCATTTTTGAAGATTTGAAAAAAATGACGAAATGACAAAAACGATGGGTTATAGCCCATGTTTTTTGAAATTTTGAAAAAAAAAGTTAGCCTCGTTTCTCATCATTTTGGACCGTGGGCTATAGCCCATATCGTACGGCATACTATAGCGCACCGTTTTTCATCATTTTTGAGGATTTGAAAAAAATGACGAAATGACAAAAACGATGGGTTATAGCCCATGTTTTTTGAAATTTTGAAAAAAAAAGTTAGCCTCGTTTCTCATCATTTTGGACCGTGGGCTATAGCCCATATCGTACGGCATACTATAGCGCGCAGTTTTTCATCATTTTTGAAGATTTGAAAAAAATGACGAAATGACAAAAACGATGGGTTATAGCCCATGTTTTTTGAAATTTTGAAAAAAAAAGTTAGCCTTATTTCTCATAATTTTGGACCGTGGGCTATAGCCCATATCGTACGGCATACTATAGTGCGCCGTTTTTCATTCTTTTTGAGGATTTGAAAAAAATGACGAAATGACAAAAACGATGGGTTATAGCCCATGTTTTTTGAAATTTTGAAAAAAAAAGTTAGCCTCGTTTCTCATCATTTTGGACCGTGGGCTATAGCCCATATCGTACGGCATACTATAGCGCGCCGTTTTTCATCATTTTTGAAGATTTGAAAAAAATGACGAAATGACAAAAACGATGGGTTATAGCCCATGTTTTTTGAAATTTTGAATAAAAAGAGTTAGCCTGGTTTCTCATCATTTTGGACCGTGGGCTATAGCCCATATCGTACGGCATACTATAGCGCGCCGTTTTTCATCATTTTTGAGGATTTGAAAAAAATGACGAAATGACAAAAACGATGGGTTATAGCCCATGTTTTTTGAAATTTTGGAAAAAGAAGTTAGCCTCGTTTCTCATCATTTTGGACCGTGGGCTATAGCCCATATCGTACGGCATACTATAGCGCGCCGTTTTTCATCATTTTTGAGGATTTGAAAAAAATGACGAAATGACAAAAACGATGGGTTATAGCCCATGTTTTTTGAAATTTTGAAAAAAAAAGTTAGCCTCGTTTCTCATCATTTTGGACCGTGGGCTATAGCCCATATCGTACGGCATACTATAGCGCGCCGTTTTTCATCATTTTTGAGGATTTGAAAAAAATGACGAAATGACAAAAACGATGGGTTATAGCCCATGTTTTTTGAAATTTTGAAAAAAAAAGTTAGCCTCGTTTCTCATCATTTTGGACCGTGGGCTATAGCCCATATCGTACGGCATACTATAGCGCGCCGTTTTTCATCATTTTTGAAGATTTGAAAAAAATGACGAAATGACAAAAACGATGGGTTATAGCCCATGTTTTTTGAAATTTTGAAAAAAAAAGTTAGCCTCGTTCCTCATCATTTTGGACCGTGGGCTATAGCCCATATCGTACGGCATACTATAGCGCGCCGTTTTTCATCATTTTTGAAGATTTGAAAAAAATGACGAAATGACAAAAACGATGGGTTATAGCCCATGTTTTTTGAAATTTTGAAAAAAAAAGTTAGCCTCGTTTCTCATCATTTTGGACCGTGGGCTATAGCCCATATCGTACGGCATACTATAGCGCACCGTTTTTCATCATTTTTGAGGATTTGAAAAAAATGACGAAATGACAAAAACGATGGGTTATAGCCCATGTTTTTTGAAATTTTGAAAAAAAAAGTTAGCCTCGTTTCTCATCATTTTGGACCGTGGGCTATAGCCCATATCGTACGGCATACTATAGCGCGCAGTTTTTCATCATTTTTGAAGATTTGAAAAAAATGACGAAATGACAAAAACGATGGGTTATAGCCCATGTTTTTTGAAATTTTGAAAAAAAAAGTTAGCCTCATTTCTCATCATTTTGGACCGTGGGCTATAGCCCATATCGTACGGCATACTATAGTGCGCCGTTTTTCATTCTTTTTGAGGATTTGAAAAAAATGACGAAATGACAAAAACGATGGGTTATAGCCCATGTTTTTTGAAATTTTGAAAAAAAAGAGTTAGCCTCGTTTCTCATCATTTTGGACCGTGGGCTATAGCCCATATCGTACGGCATACTATAGCGCGCCGTTTTTCATCATTTTTGAAGATTTGAAAAAAATGACGAAATGACAAAAACGATGGGTTATAGCCCATGTTTTTTGAAATTTTGAATAAAAAGAGTTAGCCTGGTTTCTCATCATTTTGGACCGTGGGCTATAGCCCATATCGTACGGCATACTATAGCGCGCCGTTTTTCATCATTTTTGAGGATTTGAAAAAAATGACGAAATGACAAAAACGATGGGTTATAACCCATGTTTTTTGAAATTTTGGAAAAAAAAGTTAGCCTCGTTTCTCATCATTTTGGACCGTGGGCTATAGCCCATATCGTACGGCATACTATAGCGCGCCGTTTTTCATCATTTTTGAGGATTTGAAAAAAATGACGAAATGACAAAAACGATGGGTTATAGCCCATGTTTTTTGAAATTTTGAAAAAAAAAGTTAGCCTCGTTTCTCATCATTTTGGACCGTGGGCTATAGCCCATATCGTACGGCATACTATAGCGCGCCGTTTTTCATCATTTTTGAGGATTTGAAAAAAATGACGAAATGACAAAAACGATGGGTTATAGCCCATGTTTTTTGAAATTTTGAAAAAAAAAGTTAGCCTCGTTTCTCATCATTTTGGACCGTGGGCTATAGCCCATATCGTACGGCATACTATAGCGCGCCGTTTTTCATCATTTTTGAAGATTTGAAAAAAATGACGAAATGACAAAAACGATGGGTTATAGCCCATGTTTTTTGAAATTTTGGAAAAAAAAGTTAGCCTCGTTTCTCATCATTTTGGACCGTGGGCTATAGCCCATATCGTACGGCATACTATAGCGCGCTGTTTTTCATCATTTTTGAGGATTTGAAAAAAATGACGAAATGACAAAAACGATGGGTTATAGCCCATGTTTTTTGAAATTTTGAAAAAAAAAGTTAGCCTCGTTTCTCATCATTTTGGACCATGGGCTATAGCCCATATCGTACGGCATACTATAGCGCGCCGTTTTTCATCATTTTTGAAGATTTGAAAAAAATGACGAAATGACAAAAACGATGGGTTATAGCCCATGTTTTTTGAAATTTTGAAAAAAAAAGTTAGCCTCGTTTCTCATCATTTTGGACCGTGGGCTATAGCCCATATCGTACGGCATACTATAGCGCGCCGTTTTTCATCATTTTTGAGGATTTGAAAAAAAGGACGAAATGACAAAAACGATGGGTTATAGCCCATGTTTTTTGAAATTTTGGAAAAAAAAGTTAGCCTCGTTTCTCATCATTTTGGACCGTGGGCTATAGCCCATATCGTACGGCATACTATAGCGCGCTGTTTTTCATCATTTTTGAGGATTTGAAAAAAATGACGAAATGACAAAAACGATGGGTTATAGCCCATGTTTTTTGAAATTTTGAAAAAAAAAGTTAGCCTCGTTTCTCATCATTTTGGACCATGGGCTATAGCCCATATCGTACGGCATACTATAGCGCGCCGTTTTTCATCATTTTTGAAGATTTGAAAAAAATGACGAAATGACAAAAACGATGGGTTATAGCCCATGTTTTTTGAAATTTTGAAAAAAAAAGTTAGCCTCGTTTCTCATCATTTTGGACCGTGGGCTATAGCCCATATCGTACGGCATACTATAGCGCGCCGTTTTTCATCATTTTTGAGGATTTGAAAAAAAGGACGAAATGACAAAAACGATGGGTTATAGCCCATGTTTTTTGAAATTTTGAAAAAAAAAGTTAGCCTCGTTTCTCATCATTTTGGACCGTGGGCTATAGCCCATATCGTACGGCATACTATAGCGGGCCGTTTTTCATCATTTTTGAGGATTTGAAAAAAATGACGAAATGACAAAAACGATGGGTTATAGCCCATGTTTTTTGAAATTTTGAAAAAAAAAGTTAGCCTCGTTTCTCATCATTTTGGACCGTGGGCTATAGCCCATATCGTACGGCATACTATAGCGCGCCGTTTTTCATCATTTTTGAGGATTTGAAAAAAATGACGAAATGACAAAAACGATGGGTTATAGCCCATGTTTTTTTAAATTTTGAAAAAAAAAGTTAGCCTCGTTTCTCATCATTTTGGACCGTGGGCTATAGCCCATATCGTACGGCATACTATAGCGCGCCGTTTTTCATCATTTTTGAGGATTTGAAAAAAATGACGAAATGACAAAAACGATGGGTTATAGCCCATGTTTTTTGAAATTTTGAAAAAAAAGGTTAGCCTCGTTTCTCATCATTTTGGACCGTGGGCTATAGCCCATATCGTACGGCATACTATAGCGCGCCGTTTTTCATCATTTTTGAAGATTTGAAAAAAATGACGAAATGACAAAAACGATGGGTTATAGCCCATGTTTTTTGAAATTTTGAAAAAAAAAGTTAGCCTCGTTTCTCATCATTTTGGACCGTGGGCTATAGCCCATATCGTACGGCATACTATAGCGCACCGTTTTTCATCATTTTTGAGGATTTGAAAAAAATGACGAAATGACAAAAACGATGGGTTATAGCCCATGTTTTTTGAAATTTTGAAAAAAAAAGTTAGCCTCGTTTCTCATCATTTTGGACCGTGGGCTATAGCCCATATCGTACGGCATACTATAGCGCACAGTTTTTCATCATTTTTGAAGATTTGAAAAAAATGACGAAATGACAAAAACGATGGGTTATAGCCCATGTTTTTTGAAATTTTGAAAAAAAAAGTTAGCCTTATTTCTCATAATTTTGGACCGTGGGCTATAGCCCATATCGTACGGCATACTATAGTGCGCCGTTTTTCATTCTTTTTGAGGATTTGAAAAAAATGACGAAATGACAAAAACGATGGGTTATAGCCCATGTTTTTTGAAATTTTGAAAAAAAAAGTTAGCCTCGTTTCTCATCATTTTGGACCGTGGGCTATAGCCCATATCGTACGGCATACTATAGCGCGCCGTTTTTCATCATTTTTGAAGATTTGAAAAAAATGACGAAATGACAAAAACGATGGGTTATAGCCCATGTTTTTTGAAATTTTGAATAAAAAGAGTTAGCCTGGTTTCTCATCATTTTGGACCGTGGGCTATAGCCCATATCGTACGGCATACTATAGCGCGCCGTTTTTCATCATTTTTGAGGATTTGAAAAAAATGACGAAATGACAAAAACGATGGGTTATAGCCCATGTTTTTTGAAATTTTGGAAAAAGAAGTTAGCCTCGTTTCTCATCATTTTGGACCGTGGGCTATAGCCCATATCGTACGGCATACTATAGCGCGCCGTTTTTCATCATTTTTGAGGATTTGAAAAAAATGACGAAATGACAAAAACGATGGGTTATAGCCCATGTTTTTTGAAATTTTGAAAAAAAAAGTTAGCCTCGTTTCTCATCATTTTGGACCGTGGGCATATCGTACGGCATACTATAGCGCGCCGTTTTTCATCATTTTTGAGGATTTGAAAAAAATGACGAAATGACAAAAACGATGGGTTATAGCCCATGTTTTTTGAAATTTTGAAAAAAAAAGTTAGCCTCGTTTCTCATCATTTTGGACCGTGGGCTATAGCCCATATCGTACGGCATACTATAGCGCGCCGTTTTTCATCATTTTTGAAGATTTGAAAAAAATGACGAAATGACAAAAACGATGGGTTATAGCCCATGTTTTTTGAAATTTTGAAAAAAAAAGTTAGCCTCGTTCCTCATCATTTTGGACCGTGGGCTATAGCCCATATCGTACGGCATACTATAGCGCGCCGTTTTTCATCATTTTTGAGGATTTGAAAAAAATGACAAAATGACAAAAACGATGGGTTATAGCCCATGTTTTTTGAAATTTTGAAAAAAAAAGTTAGCCTCGTTCCTCATCATTTTGGACCGTGGGCTATAGCCCATATCGTACGGCATACTATAGCGCGCCGTTTTTCATCATTTTTGAGGATTTGAAAAAAATGACAAAATGACAAAAACGATGGGTTATAGCCCATGTTTTTTGAAATTTTGAAAAAAAAAGTTAGCCTCGTTTCTCATCATTTTGGACCGTGGGCTATAGCCCATATCGTACGGCATACTATAGCGCGCCGTTTTTCATCATTTTTGAAGATTTGAAAAAAATGACGAAATGACAAAAACGATGGGTTATAGCCCATGTTTTTTGAAATTTTGAAAAAAAAAGTTAGCCTCGTTTCTCATCATTTTGGACCGTGGGCTATAGCCCATATCGTACGGCATACTATAGCGCACCGTTTTTCATCATTTTTGAGGATTTGAAAAAAATGACGAAATGACAAAAACGATGGGTTATAGCCCATGTTTTTTGAAATTTTGAAAAAAAAAGTTAGCCTCGTTTCTCATCATTTTGGACCGTGGGCTATAGCCCATATCGTACGGCATACTATAGCGCGCAGTTTTTCATCATTTTTGAAGATTTGAAAAAAATGACGAAATGACAAAAACGATGGGTTATAGCCCATGTTTTTTGAAATTTTGAAAAAAAAAGTTAGCCTCATTTCTCATCATTTTGGACCGTGGGCTATAGCCCATATCGTACGGCATACTATAGTGCGCCGTTTTTCATTCTTTTTGAGGATTTGAAAAAAATGACGAAATGACAAAAACGATGGGTTATAGCCCATGTTTTTTGAAATTTTGAAAAAAAAGAGTTAGCCTCGTTTCTCATCATTTTGGACCGTGGGCTATAGCCCATATCGTACGGCATACTATAGCGCGCCGTTTTTCATCATTTTTGAAGATTTGAAAAAAATGACGAAATGACAAAAACGATGGGTTATAGCCCATGTTTTTTGAAATTTTGAATAAAAAGAGTTAGCCTGGTTTCTCATCATTTTGGACCGTGGGCTATAGCCCATATCGTACGGCATACTATAGCGCGCCGTTTTTCATCATTTTTGAGGATTTGAAAAAAATGACAAAATGACAAAAACGATGGGTTATAACCCATGTTTTTTGAAATTTTGGAAAAAAAAGTTAGCCTCGTTTCTCATCATTTTGGACCGTGGGCTATAGCCCATATCGTACGGCATACTATAGCGCGCCGTTTTTCATCATTTTTGAGGATTTGAAAAAAATGACGAAATGACAAAAACGATGGGTTATAGCCCATGTTTTTTGAAATTTTGAAAAAAAAAGTTAGCCTCGTTTCTCATCATTTTGGACCGTGGGCTATAGCCCATATCGTACGGCATACTATAGCGCGCCGTTTTTCATCATTTTTGAGGATTTGAAAAAAATGACGAAATGACAAAAACGATGGGTTATAGCCCATGTTTTTTGAAATTTTGAAAAAAAAAAGTTAGCCTCGTTTCTCATCATTTTGGACCGTGGGCTATAGCCCATATCGTACGGCATACTATAGCGCGCCGTTTTTCATCATTTTTGAAGATTTGAAAAAAATGACGAAATGACAAAAACGATGGGTTATAGCCCATGTTTTTTGAAATTTTGGAAAAAAAAGTTAGCCTCGTTTCTCATCATTTTGGACCGTGGGCTATAGCCCATATCGTACGGCATACTATAGCGCGCTGTTTTTCATCATTTTTGAGGATTTGAAAAAAATGACGAAATGACAAAAACGATGGGTTATAGCCCATGTTTTTTGAAATTTTGAAAAAAAAAGTTAGCCTCGTTTCTCATCATTTTGGACCATGGGCTATAGCCCATATCGTACGGCATACTATAGCGCGCCGTTTTTCATCATTTTTGAAGATTTGAAAAAAATGACGAAATGACAAAAACGATGGGTTATAGCCCATGTTTTTTGAAATTTTGAAAAAAAAAGTTAGCCTCGTTTCTCATCATTTTGGACCGTGGGCTATAGCCCATATCGTACGGCATACTATAGCGCGCCGTTTTTCATCATTTTTGAGGATTTGAAAAAAAGGACGAAATGACAAAAACGATGGGTTATAGCCCATGTTTTTTGAAATTTTGAAAAAAAAAGTTAGCCTCGTTTCTCATCATTTTGGACCGTGGGCTATAGCCCATATCGTACGGCATACTATAGCGGGCCGTTTTTCATCATTTTTGAGGATTTGAAAAAAATGACGAAATGACAAAAACGATGGGTTATAGCCCATGTTTTTTGAAATTTTGAAAAAAAAAGTTAGCCTCGTTTCTCATCATTTTTGACCGTGGGCTATAGCCCATATCGTACGGCATACTATAGCGCGCCGTTTTTCATCATTTTTGAGGATTTGAAAAAAATGACGAAATGACAAAAACGATGGGTTATAGCCCATGTTTTTTGAAATTTTGAAAAAAAAAGTTAGCCTCGTTTCTCATCATTTTGGACCGTGGGCTATAGCCCATATCGTACGGCATACTATAGCGCGCCGTTTTTCATCATTTTTGAGGATTTGAAAAAAATGACGAAATGACAAAAACGATGGGTTATAGCCCATGTTTTTTGAAATTTTGGAAAAAAAAGTTAGCCTCGTTTCTCATCATTTTGGACCGTGGGCTATAGCCCATATCGTACGGCATACTATAGCGCGCCGTTTTTCATCATTTTTGAGGATTTGAAAAAAATGACGAAATGACAAAAACGATGGGTTATAGCCCATGTTTTTTGAAATTTTGAAAAAAAAGGTTAGCCTCGTTTCTCATCATTTTGGACCGTGGGCTATAGCCCATATCGTACGGCATACTATAGCGCGCCGTTTTTCATCATTTTTGAAGATTTGAAAAAAATGACGAAATGACAAAAACGATGGGTTATAGCCCATGTTTTTTGAAATTTTGAAAAAAAAAGTTAGCCTCGTTTCTCATCATTTTGGACCGTGGGCTATAGCCCATATCGTACGGCATACTATAGCGCACCGTTTTTCATCATTTTTGAGGATTTGAAAAAAATGACGAAATGACAAAAACGATGGGTTATAGCCCATGTTTTTTGAAATTTTGAAAAAAAAAGTTAGCCTCGTTTCTCATCATTTTGGACCGTGGGCTATAGCCCATATCGTACGGCATACTATAGCGCGCAGTTTTTCATCATTTTTGAAGATTTGAAAAAAATGACGAAATGACAAAAACGATGGGTTATAGCCCATGTTTTTTGAAATTTTGAAAAAAAAAGTTAGCCTCATTTCTCATAATTTTGGACCGTGGGCTATAGCCCATATCGTACGGCATACTATAGTGCGCCGTTTTTCATTCTTTTTGAGGATTTGAAAAAAATGACGAAATGACAAAAACGATGGGTTATAGCCCATGTTTTTTGAAATTTTGAAAAAAAAAGTTAGCCTCGTTTCTCATCATTTTGGACCGTGGGCTATAGCCCATATCGTACGGCATACTATAGCGCGCCGTTTTTCATCATTTTTGAAGATTTGAAAAAAATGACGAAATGACAAAAACGATGGGTTATAGCCCATGTTTTTTTAAATTTTGAAAAAAAAGAAAGTGCAGCAGCGCAAATGCAAATGCCCAAATAAATAAAGGCAGTGCAAAACAGCAGGTGTCACTAGTAAAAGTCCGGCAGTGACAAAAACGAGAATAATAATGGACGGCAGTGCAGCAAATGGCCAGCAACCAAGTCACCAATAAAAGTTAAGCAGTGGAAAAACACGAAAATAAAATAACTCCAATAGTTATTGCTGTTTTCCTATACAGCTTTTAAATTCGATGTCCAGTGTCCACTACATACCAGGCTCCTAATTGATGAGTCTTTGTGGCTTTGAGCTACGCGTCCAGTTAGTTAATTCCCTTCAGTCTGTTGTTCCAATCCTTTTTCCTTGTTGTCCCAGAATGTAACATTTCTGGTTAAAGTCCTCTTTTTTACTTTGAAAAACCAATACATCTAAATCCAACAGGACTCAGTTTTACTATGTTGTGGCTCTTTGTTGGTTCCAAACATTTCTACCTTATGCAACAAACCCACTGATGCACCTAGGGACTATGGATGTACGCAGGTCAAAGAAAGAGATTGTCCACAGGTTCAATGTCATGTTGTTGTATTTACTTTCCTTTAAAGTGCATGGTACATTACAAGCAGCTCCTTCTGTGTTGTCTCTTCTGTGTTCTGTCTGGTAAAACTGGTTTGTCCACCAGGTGCATGCCGCTCCCCAATCACCCAGGCCTACATATGCTCTCTCTCAATCAATCAATTAGGCCTGGGGAGGCGTGCCCTTGGTGTCCAAACAGTGATTCCAATACATAATAACCCCTCAAACCAATACCCAATATTGCCAAATAATAACTACAACAATTGTGATAATAATAATAAATAGACATTCTAAACAGTGAGGATGGCTTCTACAGTAAGGATAGCACTCAATCCATTGATTCACAATACACTTGTATGGCGTCTATATCGTATGACGCCTGCATGAGAATCACTGCTCCAGGCCAGGGTAGTTTCTAGGTGAAAGTGATATTTTTATGTGTCATAGGCCCATAGCCTGCCATTGAGCCCCATTATAAATCAAATTTGAAAGCACTATATTTCTAAATCTATGAAACATTTTTGTCTTGGAACTTATACGGAACGCTTTCACCAGGCATAGTGAAACGGGAAACAATTTAACGGAACACCGGAAGCATACTGCGAAATTTCCAAAACATCCGCTGCAATCATCGTAGGCGCGGTAACTTCATTTTCAACCTCAATGAATGTAGTGTAGACTACACTGCGTCATGTCACGGTAGTATGAATAAAACTGATGTAATTACGGGGGACAGAAAACGACCACCGCCCATTAAAGTTCTCTCGCGTCAGCTGAGAGAAGGAGAATGTAAAGGACTCAAAGGAGGACTGCACGGTAACAACACCGAGTGTCTAGTCAGAGTGGGACGCGGCCGGTCGATCTCCGTCTCAACAGTATGGATGCAGGGGACGGTGCTGGAAGCCAAGCTGGACCGCAACACCGTCGTTCTTCTGGACGAGACGGGCAACTTTGTAGTGCAGGGTGTCAACAACATCCCCAAAGGCAAACCGTGCTTATCTCAAGGTGAGTGAGTAAGTGAGTTATTACACTTACTTACAAACATTCACTTGCTGATGATGAATTGAAAATGGTGGACGGCCCTTTCATGTGAAATGTACCCATTCTGCAAACTGTAATTAAATACTTCAATCAATCTTTATTATTATTATTATAACAGTAGAAACACACACAGAACACTCCCCATGGAGGACCCTCAGTCCCTACGCTCATTCTGTATGCGTAACTGTTAACATGTTTCTATCAATCAATCAGGTCTGGACATTAACTCTAGGACAAGTGGTTCTCAAATCTTAATTAAGGACCCTCAAATTGACGTGCATTTGGCCACGCAGCCCCAAGATTTGTGGTGGCACTGTGGCAGAAATGTCAAAATGTTCAAACATTAAACAAAAATTGCTTTTTTAGCTATAGAAAATAGCTTGTGTATTATATATTGATTCCTGTGCGTTACAATATGAAATCCAGACCACAGACCACCATAATTCAGATTTACAGCCACTTATAGAGGGTATGCGCATGCATAAAGCGAATGGCAAAGTGAGTTTAACATTGCTTAACGTTGTTTAATGCAATCATATTGGACTTTTCTGATTGGATGTATGGGCTGTCGATGCCATAAAGTTGTCTTTTGCCACTCAGTAGGCGTTCCCGCATAACTTCCTGGTTTGATGTCACACGCATACCCTCTTGGTTCCTATTATGCATTTATCTTGAGACCCCTGGGGTCCCCAGATCCCGCTCTGAGAAACACTGCTCTAGGATTATAGGATATAACATTCAGTTAATGCATATTTCTGAGATTGTTATGGCATTGGATTATGGCTAAATATTTTGTTCTTACTCCCGTTTCTCCTAGGTAAATATGTCATGGTGATGGGTGTGATCCAGGCGATTTCCCCGGAGCCTGTGATCCGTGCTGTGAAGATGGCAGACCTCTCAGAGCATGCTGCCCTTCACAGGAGGATGTGGAAGCTGGAAGTGGAAGATCTGCAGCAGATACTAACTTGAACAAAGTCACGTCCATCGTGAATGCTGTCTTGGGAGTGTGTTGCTTCTTGCTTGGGTTATAACCCTATGGATACCATGTCACAAGGATATCTATTCTATTGGATATCGGCGTCAGGAAAGGGTGCCACTGTCCCCATCGTTAACTTATTTTATTCCTACTCATTAAACTGTCAGGTGAAATAAAATAAATGTTAGACTATCTTTAAACTTAGTGTATATTTAAGGATCACTACATTTCAGTACCTGTTGCAGATTATCTGAAAATTACATGGATACTACTGGATATCGGTTGCAGAGGGTGTCACTTTTCCCATTGTATGTTGACTTATTTTATTCTTAAACTAAGTGAAATGTTCAGATTGAATACTGTAACAAGATTGTTAGCAGTACAAGTAGTACTATCAAAGGTTATACTAAAACAGTGGTTTTCAACCCATTTCATATCAAGGCTCATTTGTTCAGCAATTGAGTCACGGACCACCATTTGATGACATTTAGCCTCTCGGACCCAAAACTATATTTGGTTGTCGTTTGATAACATTTTGTCCACATTCCATGCTGTATTGATGTTGGTACCATTAGGAGAGATAACAGGCAAACGATCAAAATAAAAAATCTTCTACATTCTCTAATTGTGGAGACTTCTTGTGAATTAACTATTGCAGATGTTAATAATTTAACTCTTTAAGTGGTTGCACACTGGGTGCGTTTTTGGGGAAACCGATGGAGAAACGCAGCTAGAAATCCGAAAAATGAGCTTGTGTGTGGGGACCTTTACTCTTGAGCGTACAAAACATTTTACGCTCTCAAGAGTTAAAGCTCTAAGGTTCCATTTGGTTACCAACTCTCCATTTAGCTGGGGACCACTCGCTCAAGGACCACTGGTTGAAAACCACTGTACTAAAAGCTAGTATTTACAGCTTGTTTCCATTGTGGTCCATGAGAACATGAATACAGTATGAACACTCCCTAGTGGCCAAGGAAAAACATCTGGTCTGCATTTTCCAAATGTAGCTTTTATAGCACCACCAGGAGGCCAACATGTGAAATACATTTTATATTAGTCCAAACATCACAAATCTGTACACATGATCTTTAGCCATGTTATCAAGACAGACCCGTCTGATATGCTGTAAGTCATTGGCTAAACTGCTACTTTGACTATAGAGGGTATGCACATACATAAAGTGAATGGCAAATCGAGTGACAGTTAATTTAATGTTGTTTAAAGTCATTTAATGCAATCAAATAGGACTTTTCTGTTTGGATGTATGGGCTGTTTAGGACAAAGTAGTTTTTTGCCACTCAGGCATTCCCGCATAACTTCCGGGTATGTCACGCGCACGCCCACAACAAACAGTAATGACCTGGTGGAGACCTGTACTCCGAGAAGCATTTTCACACCTACAGATTGACAGGCGTCAGAAGACTACCATTTAGATTTGATGCCAATTTTAAAAACGCTTCTAAAACCTTAAAATGTTTATTAAAACAGATTGTTGGTACATCTATAGCAATAACTAATGACACAGGTAGCATCCAGATTCAAAGGTAGAATAATGTATAGGTTGCGCCAAGTCTAAATGGGTTAATAAATGACTCCCTAACACTCACAAATAAAATAAAATATGGGGAACAGGAACGTTTAAATATAGACCGTCAGGTCATCTTAATGTTATCTTCAAAGATAAATTGATGAAGGTCTGTGTACTGAAACATACTGTTGCCAATCATTTTATTTCCTAGTGAAGATCGTGTGAAGGAGTGCTCTCTTAAACAAGTTAAATATTTTGAGTCTTTGATTTTTTTTTCATCTCTAGCATGCACATTTAGTTATTTTAAACACAACTGTAGTTAAACAAATCTTTATTTGGTTTTGGTGCCCTTTACATTTGTAACACTATCAAATAAATGGAAAAAGGGTAGAATAACATAACCAAACATTTTAACTTTCAACTAAAAGTATTCCATTTTTAAAAGTTCTTTGATGGGTGAAAGAAAGTCCTCAACCTATATAGGCCTCATTAAAATTAACATGACATTACAGATCAGCTGTAAATACTAGAACACGTCTGATCAGTATTTCCTCATGCCATTTTCAGACAAGTCTACTGAGAGATGCATAGCAAAGCTTCTAGGGTGATCCTGAACCAATTGAAATGCCCCATGATTTCTGCTAACAAGACATGATGTGCCTTTGTCTTTGACCACAGTACCCGGACATTTCTTAGGGACTGACCCAACTGCTCCCTCCGTTTAATTAATTTTGTGATCGGTTCCCTTCATACCATGGAGCCCCGTCAAAGCTCACACAATTCAGCAGTTTGTGCCTTACACTGCAACATAGTCTAACCAAGTGAACATGAATATATCAACTTCCCATTATCAACTTCTCATTATTACTTAATGTCTTTAAGCAGAAAACTGTATTTACCAAAGTCATTGTCATTTGGTGCTAAAAGATGGTCTTTTCTAGCTTTGGCCAATTTCATCAAAAGGAATTCCCTGCGCTCTATCCACTCTTTAAGTTCCTGGTTCCCATGTGCCAGTTTACACAAGTTGTCCTCCGTGCAGGTGCTTTTTAGGTATCTGTAGAAATGTGCAAAAAAATTACATTTTCATACATAAAAAAGCAGAAATAGCAGTTAGCAGCAAGTTTTACGTGTTTTAAGCTCTTTGTTGTATAAAATTGATTAAATAAAATGCCAGTAATTTCTTGGAATATTTCAGTTCTGTGCACTTTTATTAGGAAGCCTAATATAAAATCCAAACATAAATCGTAATCTCAATTAATTGTGTGACAAATAATCGTCGACATAAACGTGACTACACTATATACTATCACTAGAAGTGGGTCAATAACCTTACCTTTCACAAACTCTGAAAGTGCCGGTGGGAAAACGATACTGCCAGCAGTTCTGGTCATCTTCAGAGTTGAACACTTTGTCTTTGTGTTTTTCTGAAGTGATGTGCTGCTGCCACTGCTTGTCACTGTTGCAGTTTTTACCACACAGCCAACAGTGATTACCAGCCTGCCAAAACACAATATAAGTTTTTTTTAGGAATACACTAATATAAGTGAATTACTCAAACCCTATATACTTCATTGATCAGGTTCTCCCAGGGGTCTTTACTTAAGTTGGCCCCCTTCTTTTTTTCTCCCTCTTTACCGAAAGCTGACCTACAAAGCAAATTGTGTGTCACTGTCACAGCATGTTGTGAGCAGCAGCTTAAAGATCTTGCCATTTTCGCTCGCCACATGAAGCACATTCAGGTTCTCCGAGTATAATAATAACTGTGCCTTCACTGCCTTGTCCAGCATTAAAAAATCCGACTGCTGAATTCAATGACTTAAAGATGGGGGGATTATCAAATTCAGGTACTGTTGAAATGTCTAAAGCAAATGTGTCTTTGAGCCTTGTGTGACACGTTTATCAGCACTGCCGTGTCTGGAGATGTGCTCTCAGAGGAGGTCTGTAAAAAGTTCTAGTACTCCCTCATTTCACCTGATAGAGGGCAGGCACTTCACAGAAGCACTATTGTTCAAGATCTGCTCTGAAAGAAAGGCTTACTCCAACTTCTGCTAAATCCAGACAATATTCAAGGTCAAGGCCTTTTATCCGGATAGAGGGGAGAGAGTGATATATAAAGTTAATGAGAGGAAATGGGGTGATTTTCACAGTGTAATATGATTGTGGTTTTTGTCCATTATGCATACTCAAAAGGTCCATTGTTCATTATATGCATTTCCAGACGCCTTGTCAGGAGATACCAAGGTATATGGCCTACATGAAAGGAAAAACACTAATGACTATTTACGGATTCATTATAGTTAACTTACGGTAATAACTTTCACTAGCTTTTCTAGTATATAGGTAAACAATCCACAAAGAGCAAACTTTCATTTTAGCTGGTCCAGTGTCTATATGTTAGACATTCAAAAGGCATGAAAATTATGCACTGCATTAAAGATTTCATTGAGGCAACACAACTGCCTAATTGGCCCACCTACGCTTCTGTTACTAATAGAACCATGAATGACACATATTCAAATTATAGTTGCACCATGCCGCCTTCAAATGTTCTCAACTTCTCATACAGTGAAGGGAGTGCATTCGGCAATACGATGCTTGCCGAATGATGTAAATGCACCCTGAGAGTCCAGGCACCACTCTCGAGCTTCTGATTTGTTTTGCTACAGATTCGTTTTAATACCTTGGTGAATCCCTTCCTCTTTAAAACATAGGCACAAACAAGCCTTGTGCCTTAAGATGTTCCAGTGTAAAATGACCCAACAGCATTTTGGGCCGGATGGTCATTACAGTAATCTGCATCCAAAAAGTGATAATTGCTAGGTACATTTCGGGTCAATGCATGACTCTTGAATGTATGTATTGATCCGAGCAAAAAGATTTCCCCTTGTGGATTATAAAGGACATCTAGGTAGGTAATCTAACCCAGTGGTTCCCAAAGTGGGGTCCGGGGACCCCCAGGGGTACCTGAGGGAGTTCCAGGGGGGACCCATCTATTTTGTTCATGTTCATAAAGTGCTAAAGTGTTTAAAGCAGTGGTTCCCAAACTTTTTCATGTCAAGGACCCCCAAATTGACACTACTTAGCCCGTGGACCCCCATTTGAAAAGATATGCCAGGGACCCCCATAAGAGAAGACGTACACATTTAGACGTCTACATTTAGACGTCTACATTTAGACGTCTACATTTAAACATATACATTTAGACGTATACATTTAGACAGTGTCTCCCTGAGTGCCTCCCCAGTGTCCCCCTGAGTGCCTCCCCAATGCCTCCCCAGTGTGCCCCCCGAGTGCCTCCCCAGTGTGCCCCTGAGTGCCTCCCCAGTGTCTCCCCAGTGCCTCCTCAGTGCCTGCCCAGTGTCCCCCAGTGTCCCCCCAGTGTCTCCAATAGCAATACAAGAGCAATAATACAAATTAATCTTAATGTATTAATCTTATTAATTAATGAATCAAATTAATTAATTAATCAAAATTGCGGCCTGTGCCCAGCACCATGCCAAAGCTTTTTCCTGCAGGAAACACTGCTTGTGGTTGTAAATATATTGTTATCCGTGTTGCGAGGATGAGGGGGTACCTGGAAAAATATCTACCCCAAAAGGGGTAACTGGTCCAAAAAAGTTTGGGAACACCTGATCTAACCTACATACCAATTCAGTCGACATGATAAATCTTGACAGCCTGCTTTCAGTACCATTCTCTATTAAGATGCTGTAGTCCGTTTGTGTGAACTTTCTTAATAAACAAGGGAAGGGGAGCCAGGACACGGCACGGGGACAGCACACTTATTCTAAGGGTAGGGTTGCATATTGTATAATGGCAGCTTTAAGCAAACATGGTTGATTTGCATGTGTCGTTGAAAGTATTGTATCATACTTTACTGAGACAAAAGCATTGGCTGTTGGGAAAATCAACGTAAAATAATGGCCACCACCATGTCAATCTGTCCAAATTGAAGTGTTTTGGTGCACAATACATTCAATGAGCTGTTCCTACCACTTCTTCACTGTAGTCTGTGGGCATGAGAATCTGCTTGCCATTCTCCCTAACGGACTTGTTGGAGGTCTCCTCACTCCAGCCTGGCTTCTGAGACTGCAGCCACTGCTCATAAAGCTGGTCCAAATCTGGAACTTAACCACGGATAAACAATGGGACAAAATCATCATAATGGAACAGTGTCGGGGAATAAAAACATACAGTAATGGCTATGGTGCACTTTGACACATCAGTTAAATACATTTTAGACCATATCTCTGCTGTCAGGCAGAAACCACCCAACTCCAAAATGTACATTTTGCAGGAAGTAAAAAAATAATCCAGCTCAAGTGGAGTTAGGTTTAGGCTGAAGCGCTTCTTAATACTTTATTGGTTAAAAAAAATAAACAACAATACAAACAAAAAGATGGCTCAATGGGTGGAGTTACATTTGGCAGCCGAAGTGCTTTTTTTTAACCAACACATACAGACGTAAAGGGTGTTCAATGATGCACTGATTTATGACAAAAAGGGGGAAAAACTTTTGTTAGCTGGTTTCTGCCAGACAGTGACGATATACAGTATGATGATAAACTCACTGTTGTTATCCTTCATGTAGGTCCAAAGGTCTCTTTCCTCTGCACTATGAGCAAAGCTGCAATTCCCAATGTATTGGCACTTCTTTCCTGCAGTCACATGCATGCAAATCTTGAGAGAGGGGGGAAAAGAAAGTCATTTTCCGGGCACTATGAGATTAACACTAACACGTTTTAAATGTGTTTTGAGGTCAACCTCAGGATATGCATGCATTATACACAGACATACCTCAAATTGCAACGGGACAGGCTTTTTGGTTGGAAGTGGTCTCACAGTTGTCCACTTTTTGCGCTCATTAGAGCTGACCAGCACCACTCGTCTGTCTTTTGACCACCTGAGATTAATCAAAGGTTAAGCGTCAGGTGGTTACATGAGACAAATTAATACAGTATGAAATGGACAGGACAGAGATTATAATACAGTAGGAGATGAATCAAAAGGTTGTAAGTGACAGGGTTTCATATTAGATTGATCAAAAGGTAAGTGACAGAGGGACGAGATCAATCAAAAGGTACAGTAAGTGCCATTAGCAGTGTTACAATTTGTTCTGCGTGAAAGATCTACCATCTGGTCTGGTTAGTAGGGGTGTCCCGATTCTGAATAGACAGCGTCGTTGTTTTTAACAGTATGTGCTCAATACAGATGATCTATTATGTGAAAATAAAAATATACTTTGTAAATTAATCAGGAGACAAACAACCCTAAAGAACAGTTATCTAATTACGAGGTTCAGCAGTTACTTAAATCCATGCGACAGCTAAAGAAAGAGTTATCTCTAAAAGCAGGGTCTAGAAGTATGTTTTGAGCACATTCCAGCAGCAAGAAAGGGCTGCATAGTAAACGGGCCCTAGAACCTTGCTAGCTCTGAACCACCACTGACTGAGAAAAATCCTGACCCATGTAGGTTCTGGAACCTGCCTACAGCAGGCGTTGCAATAGGTAACAAGACTACTCGCCCCGTTTCTGTTTTCCTCCCAGAATGTTCCCCAGTGAGGGGTGGGAGAGGCTGGACAGCAGACGGCTGGACTTTTAATTTCTCTAACTATAAACTTTCATGAGAGCAGAACAGCCTAAGTACAAATATAATTTAAGTCTGTTATTTATAATTTAAGTCTGTTCACAGAAGTTGTTGTAGGATATGTGGGGATTATCTGACGAGGTACCATTTGAGTGGGCAAAACCTTACATATACTAAATAATACTAAATTGTTTATAGGGTCAATATAAGTAAAATAATATAGCCTTTCCACAGGAGTATCTTTTTATATTTTTCCAAAAATAATACAAACAGCCAATAGCATATTACAAAGTTATCCCCCTCACTGGTGAAAATTCCGGGAGGAAAAACGTGCAAGCACCGGGGCGAGTAGTCCAGTATTCTTGCAATAGGCTCTGTGCATAACCTGGTTTCCCAAAGGTGTCATAGCCATTTTCAGGCTCAGATTCCCATAGAGTCACCTGATTGGAGCGGTAGCAGACACGGAGGCTATCCCAAATGGATATTGAATAATATTGACTTGGTCCAATAATTAATGCAGGGGTGGTTGGTGGAAAGGAGTAGTATTTTTCAAACCACAGGTGCAATATGTTGTGGATGAGGCCTTTGTTTTGATATATATTCAACTTCACTAGCCAGCCTCTTGTGTCTGCTACTGAAACTGTGTTTCAGTTTAAAATCTGCTGGCGCACCAATGGGAAACACTGAACCGGAACCAGGTATGCCACTTTCAGGAAACCGGGTCTACAGTCATCCAAAGCCTACTGCATTGGTGGGGAGGCTGTCCTAGCCACGGTAGAACAACAGACGAGGAAGGGTTGACTTTATGGCAGAAAAATTAATGTGCTTCTCCTAAGCAACTCCAAATATCCATGACCACCACTACCACATGGCCAGGTTCACTTTCTGGATAACCCATCAATGAGTGGAGGGAACAAAAGCCAAACACTGTTGTATGATGTGAGTGCACCAATCACACAGCTTGTACGCCAGACTGCAAAGGCAAAATTCACTACGACCATTCAGTGCATTATGTACCACTCCTACTCTCACTTGTGATGTTTGGCACAGCTGTTCATTAGTATGTTTATCTCTGCACTGTAATACTAGGCGGTTTCCTAAAAAGCCATATGCATCTCCTGGCCAGGAGGGAACAAGTCCATCCAAGTATCTAAATGTGGAGAAGCCAGAGAGTGATTCAGACAGCCATGTAAAGAAAAGGTTAATGATTACCATTCCTCCTCACCAGCTGGAGTCGAGACATGTAAAAATACTCACGTGTGCCTGGCCTTGGCTGTACAATACTTCTTGTTCTTGTCTGCTTCAGAGAGTTGTCCATTTCTCCAACACAGTCCACAGACGAACATCATTTTCAGATTTGGCGGTCCAAACCTCCTCTGTGAATGGAGAATTTGCCAAGAGCAACATAATAAGAAAAGTGTTGTAGCCAAATCTAATTAGTGTCCTTTATAAAAACCAAAATAGGGCTGGGTACCGCTCACATTTGAAGCAATACCCAGAATTTGGTATTGGCACCCAGTACCAGCTGAACGTCCTTCAGCCAATATAAAACAAAAGGTGCCTTTGCATTTAGAGCCCCAACACTCCCCTGCCTGAGGAGATAAGGCGTGCCGAATCTCTGTCCTGTGTTAAATCTTTGTTTGTCATTTTCTTTTACTTGTTTGCTATTGGGATGCATTGTTTTTAACTTTGTATGTGTCAAGCACTGTGACTTCTTAAAAAGCGCTATACAAATAAGATTATTATTATTTTAATATAGTACCTCTAAAAGTTCATTTTATTCTTTCTTCTTTATTTTTTACTAAAACAATTTCTGTTTCTATGTTGTAGAAACACCTGTATGAATATAGCTCCAGTGCTAGCCACTGACCGACATGCCAAGTAACATTAACATACGTATTTTCTTTTCTGGGCAAATGAGTGAGTCATACAATATACTAGTAATTAACATCTCAGCGAGCCCACTCAAAGTACAGACATTTATCACAGATTGATCTTAAGTAGGTACTGATATAACTAAGTCTGTCAGTGTGCTTAAATGTACAGAGTTCGGTACCCAACCCTACAGAACATAACTGTAGTGTATCTACAGTATCTTTGTGTTGTGTGAAATGGTGAGCAGAAGAGACCATGGGATAATGCTTTTGTTCATTAGCACACCTTTCTCTTGGAGTGCAGCATTTGTAATTATGCAGTGTTTTAGTTTTTGTAGTTTTAGCAGTGCATTAGTTGCCACAGCCAATCACACCGACCAAAACATTATTTTTATGGCAATGGTGATGAGTGGCAACTACAATATGTAGCAATAAGCAACCAACAAGAATGTGAAGTCAAAAACATACCTGGCCTCCTGGCAAGGTATTTGTACTCAAAAACTTCCGTGCTTCTTGTACAATATTTTCATGAGTGATGCCTATACAGAGAAACAAAGTCAATCAAATGAAAAACAGCATAAATAATCTACAAGTAACACAACCCGACACTGATTTAAATGCAGCACAACAACAACCATCTTACCAAGGTCCCGTTGCATCATCCAGACCTTCAACTCAATCAGGCTGTGGGCAAAGAAACAATCATCTTCTCTCACACAGCCAAAGCGCACCTCGTGACGACAAAGGTCCAGCTGGCACTGTGGATGCAAGGGTCTAATTTTAGAGTAACGCACTGTGGTTTCCTCTAAAATGTGGACCAGGCACCTGAAAAAAGTAGAACGTTTACATATTATAGTTACACTTCAGTTTTGACTGAATGCAAAACAGCGTCAAGTTATCCTCGCCATAAACCAAACAACCTTGGAGTTAGAATCCTAAAATGTTACATTGCTTACTTATTATCTTCAAAGTCATGCTTCGTCACTGGATGAGAGCAAACAGTAGGGTTGGCCTTGTTGGGCTTGCTGATTATTCTGGGTTTGTGATCAAAACACACCTGTTGACAGACACATTTTAGAAGTTGCAATTTTGGACAAGTTTGGGAAGAAGTATAAAGAATCAAACCTAGTGAAAATGTACTGTATTTCCATACAAGTAGCAAATCAACAAGGGATTAATACATGGTGCATACTTATTACTTAGTTTAGACTAGTCATTGGTTAGACATGGGTTAAGGTTAGGTTTAGGTGTGCTGCCCCGTGGGAGGTTAGGTTTAGGGTGAGAGTTTGAGATGGGTTGTAGATGTACTGTAGGAGTAGGACTAATGACTGGTCTAACCAATGACTAGTCTAAACCAAGTACTGTCTAAACTAAGTACTGTACCCATTAATACAGATACACACATCTGGCATTAAAAAAATCACTCGTGTGAAGTGAGGGGCGCCTGGTAATGTTTAACTGCTGTAAATAAACATTAAAAGCCTTAAGTAACTTAGATAGCATTTTATGTAGACATATACATGCGTATAGCTTGCTTGTTTTTATTTCCGTCCAAAAGCAAGCATGGCAAGTGGCAATGTTTCTATAATCTATATACCTAGTTGCTTGGATGTCGTAAATGTGGCAACCTAGCGGGAAAAGTATACTGTACTCCTCTGTACTGTACTGCACTGTAGTCCTTTGCACTGTCCTGTCCTGTCCTGCGCTGTACTGTACTGTACTGTACTGTACGCTGCACTCCACTGGACTGTATTCCACTGTACTGTACTGTACTGCACTGTAGTCCTTTGCACTGTCCTGTCCTGTACTGTACTGTCCTGTCCTGTCCTGTCCTGTCCTGTACTGTACTGTACTGTACTGTACTGTACTGTACGCTGCTGTACTCCACTGGACTGTATTCCACTGTACTGTACTCGACTGTATTCCACTGTACTGTACTCGACTGTATTCCACTGTACTGTACTGTACTATAATGTACCGTATTGTAGCATGCTGGACCGTACTGTATAATACTGAACTGTGCCATACTGTACTATACAGTAGTGTACAATACTGTCCCATACTGTACCGTACTATACTGTCCGCTACTGTACTGTAGCATACTGTGCTGTACCGTGCTGCTGTGTCCTGTGTATGTGTGTGTGTGCAGTGAAAAGGGGATGAGGAAGTTGTGATGTAATTTGCGTCACAGTGAAATGTTGCACAATAACAGTGTCTGACAATAGTAATATTTGTACAGTAAATATGGCAGTTGTGGGGAAGCGATGTAGTGCATATGGATTCGGGTGGCGATTTTTTGAATGATGGAATTGTTAAAAAGTCCATAGACTTGGCTTTAGTGACCTAAACAAACATTATAAAAACATGATGTAATTTCAAAAGCAAGATGTAGGAGGTTCTAACGCCCCTCAAAAACATCACTACAAATACTATCAATTGCACTTGGGGGGGGAGGAGGGTCAAAAATGTAATATTCTACAGAAAGAGGACTCACCCTGCAGAGAAACATGAATATCCCACGGTGCTCCTGTAGGACCTTGGGGACTGTCAACTTGGCACTATAGTTGGGCCCAAAGGGATCAAACAGCAAATCCCTGTAGAGAAATCCTTTTCGCTCCAGGGTCCAAACGTCAATCTCCTCCTGGCAATATGCAAACGTGCAGTGGCCAGGATATAGGCACTCTTGTCCAATGGACACTTCTGCAATAGAATATGAAATATCTGTTTAAAACGTTGCATTTAGCTCAGAACTGGACACTGTCTGGCCCGCGGGCTGATTCTGACCGGCCCGCGAAAGATTACTTGATAATTAGAAAATAAAACATACTTTCATTACCATATGGGTGGACTACAACCAACCGCATTGCTTTTATTTTGAAGCCCATGTATTCTCACACTGCACGCATTCTGCACGTCAACTGTGCACGTGAATTGCGTGTGATTGAGAACCTGTCTTCCTTCCTTCACCCCCCTTATATGCGAAAATGTCTGATTTTTGGATTTATTGGTGACAACAGCGTCGGTGAATGCAAATAGCCATGAAGCCCAGCTAAGCATGCAGCTCCACAAACTTACTCGCAGGAGGACAAGTTAAATCCCATTATGCTTTATTGCTTTATTTAACCCGCCTCGCCAATAAAGTTAAGTTAAGTTATGTGGCATGCTTCTGAAGTTCAGAACGTTTGGGCGATGCGCCGTGAGCTTGTGGATCGTCTGTTTTCGGCACGCGAGTCGACACCGTTGTACCACAAAGTAAATCTGGCAGAACATGCACACATCAATGCCTGCCAGGGTGCCAAGTCTCAACAATATCATCACTGGTTGTTGTTATTGTGTTTTCAGAATGTTGTTGTTTAATGGTTGTGAGTGACTCAACAGTGCTCATCTCACGCTGATAGTAAGCGCAGTGCGCCATGTGGGTTGTGAAAGTGGCACCACCAGGGTCCTTCATGGAAGAACAACTATTAAAAGACCTACCTCTAATGTTCTCATTGTTAAAATGCTAGTATTTACATGACTTGTAACTTAAAACAAAAACATAGTTTTTAACTGGGAAAGGAAACGTCTCAAGCAGTACAAAGTCAAAGAAATCACACCCATGTGAAATGGGGGGCGCTCTTATTGTAAAGTACATCATCATAAATGGCCATTTACTGCTTTTTTTATATAGAAATCAAATTGATATTATACATAATTAAGTTCAGCCTTTTGGCCGGGCCATCCAAAATATTTGGAGGGCTAATGCGGCACCAACACCCCCATCAGGTGTCTGGCTTGTGGTCCTGGAGTACACAATTCAGTCATTTTATATTGGAGACACCTTTAGTTTGAAAGCCGCCATGAAGTGAATTATCGCTACGTAACGGGTCCCATGAATGTTATTTAATTCACCCAAAATATACATTTTGTAACCGGGGATCATATTGTTTAGAGAAATGAGGTGCAAATCAAGCTTGATTTGATCCAAAAAGAAGAATTCTCACTACCGTTGTTTTTCATCGCACCGGAACCGGAGTGTTACGAGCGCATAGAGAACACAGTTAGTTACAGTGAAGAGTGACAGGGTAGAGGGAGGAAGAGAGGGGGAGAGACATGCAGAAAAGGTCGCCATGAACGGAAAATGCATGGCACCGCCAGGCCAGAGCCCACATGTGGCATGCGCCTGGACCACTAGGCCAGCGGGCGCCAGACAGTGTCAATTTAGAAGTTTCTTTGTTGTTGCATTCACACAAACTGTGAATGCAACAACTGTTTGTGTAGCTGTCTCTAAAGAACGGATATCCATTTAGTTATTGGATACTGCAGCAGGCCGTCTCTTCAGGCTATGGGGTGGAAAGTGAAACTACATAATCTGGGAGATGAGATCCCAAAGAAGCCACACCATGTAGCATACTTCAAAGGGCCTACAAAATGTTTGATCTGCTCATATTCTAATATAAACATGCGTTTGACAACACAGCAACAATTGCATCGTTCCCAAGTAGGCCGGTGGCAGACTGTGACGAGAACGTACAGGTCTAGTATGTTAAAAAAGGTACTCATTTTAAGCCCCTGGCTGAATACCAAAAACTATACAATGGGAGCGAAATGCCAATGCTTCCCTGCTTGGAACTCAGCATGAAGGTTTGCTTTTTTACTGCCTCATGCTACAGAAACAGGAGATGCTATGGGCCACATGGCTATTGACTTAATATTATTTATTTAAAGAAGGGGAAAAGTACACATTCTTTGCAGACAAAGACTTGATGGAAATTAACTTTCACATAATGAGTGCCGTGACTTCTTGTCCAATTGCGTCTTATGAGTGGTCGGTTCTTTGACAGCGAGCCTGTGTGTGCATGCCTATGTGATATCAGTGTGACATCTATATACATTCCATTATTAGTGATCCAGCTGTATAACAACATAATTATGAGCTCAGAAATAATTACCCTTGCACAGGTAATAGGGTCCAACATATTGGTTTCTCGTTGGTCTCGGTCGGATTAGCTTCCAAGATTTGTCTGGTAGATGTTTGATTCTACCAAGCAAAGCATCCTTCTTGCATTTGTGCTCTTCAGTATTTAGTGTGTAGTCTAACATCCCGGCCCCTGTAGAGTTCAAACACATTAAACAATGGTCACTGGATTTGTTAAGTTAGAAAGCAGTGGCACTGTTACCTTAACTATCAAACCATTTCTCACCAGTTTTGACGAAACATTGTGAACATGCTTGTCTGAATTGATGAGTTTCTGCTAAAGGATTTTTTGCCAAATCCACAGCAGGAGGAAGGGCTGGGTTATTGGGCATACCTACAGCCATTCCCATGGGGCAATCATGGTTGTTGACCTAAGAGAAAAACAATTTTGGAAGAAATACAGAATATATTGGTATGAATGTATATAGAAATCATTTAAAATGTAAGCATTAATTATGAACACGTACAGTACACACCTGTGTAATGAAGGAATGCTGAGCATATTCTGTGAAGTTCTGATCTATGAATTAAGCAGCCAAAATAATAAAATGTTTAAAAACATGAATACGGTTACATACATACATGAATACATCATTAACAACTACAGTTAAATTAAAGATAATCATTTTTTGACTATGGCTTGTACATTAAAACAAACTATGGACTGCACATTAAAACACAAGCCAAAGTACTATGTAGATGCGATCTAGTCTAACTTGGACTCTTGGGGGGGTGGACCTATTTTGGAATTATTTTTAAATATATGAAGGTATTGTGGGCTGGGATTTTACAAAAAAGACCCCCTTTTAAATACATACATCTCAGAAGTTGAAGCAGTTTTTAAGGACCCACTTTTAGGCCAGTGCAACAGAGCATGCTTTTGCCTTTTTTTAAACCCTCCCCATTTTAACACACACAGTCACACAGTCTCTCACACACACACACACACACACACACACACACACACACACACACACACACACACACACTGAACAATTACAGTTAAATTAAAGATTATAATTTTTTTGACTATGGCTTGTACATTAAAACAAACTATGGACTGCACATTAAAACACAATCAAAAGTACTATGTGAATGATCTTACCTCTTGGATACTCCGATATGGAAAGCCTATCCAATGTATCCATGGGTGAGGTGAATGAATCCAAAGTGTCTGCACCTAAATATACACTTGTTCCAGACTTGTGATATGGTGCCGGCAGATTTACAGTACACGGCGTACACTGCGTCATATTGAGAAATTGGTTCATATGTGAAGGCATGTAGAATGCACTTGGCATGGAATTGCCTGAGGCAATACTGGTTGGCAAAGGAATAGGCCCCTTCATTGTGGGTATATCCTGGAGGGAAAAGAACAATAGTCTAATTTCACATTGGTATGTGGCACAGCAAGGCTCAACAGATGTCTACAATAAGCCGACACTAAAACAAGGACAAGATTAAGCTTTGTTAATTTATGCACTAACCATGGCAGATTCTGGGGGGCCTGCTAGGTCTAGTAGATCATCAAGGTCATCACCAATGATATCACCAATGATATCATTTTCAAAATCTTGATGGGATTCAGGCAAAGAGTAGGATGTGCTTGCTCTAGACCCATTGACCAGTGTGGGCACACAATGAGACACCGCCTTGGGCATAGGCACAGACGCAGGCACTGGGACAGGCTCGAAGTTGCAGGCCTCAATTGGAGATACAGAAGAGATATTTCTGGGAGGATGTTCATCCGCAGCTTTGTCATTCGAAGGCGGGTTCACTGCCACTGGAGCTTGGACCGGTAGTAAAATCCCACTATCCTGAGACACCCTAGAAACTTCTAAAACATGAGGAAGATAGTTAGAACGGTCCTTTGACAATGACTTCAAAAGACATTGTCTTTAAGCAAGTGATGGCTTACCTATTTCTATATCATCCACAGAAGCAGACCCAGGAGATGACCCTGATGTTTCTGAATAACTTGATTCATTCAAGACGTTCAAGGCAGGCTAAGAAAAGAAAAAAAAGAACGTCACGGTCAGGTTACACAAAGAAACGTGACGCACACAAAGTGTGGTAACGATTTAGCATACGATTGATACTGTTAAACTTGGACTTAATGCATAGTGTGAGAAAATAAAAGATCTTGGTTTAAGGCAGTGTAGGCGATATATTTTGATTGGGGTGTTAAATAGCTCTATATTCCCATAGTACGAATGAATGAATGGTTTATTTCGATTTTTCAGTTAGACAATTACACGATCGAAAAGGAATAGGCAGAAGCTTATAAGCCTATCCTTATTACATAACAACTTAGGACTAGTAATCATTGCTAGACAGTGTTTTGTAACAGGAGTCTCTACAGCTCCTGAACGGAAAATGAATGTTCTGGTCAGGATACCAATTGTTTTCAATCAGGAGAGAGAAACCACACAGGATTCAGGACAGACGGGTGACGAAACAAAGAAAATGAGCAGACAAATTTGAATTGGAAGACTATAAAATGGGGTAAAAATTGGGTTCTCTCTCCCTGAAATTGGCGACGCACCTGACTATGTATTTTTTGTTCATTAAACTCTCGGAAAGCATGACTATCAGAATAATAGAACTTTAACTTTTTAATCAAAACAATCACTTACAGCACCTTTAATCCAAGACATGCATACCTTACTCCTAACATAAGCTTTACGGATTTTCAATCCCAGCAATTTGGCAAGGTCCTGAGTCAATTGTATGACATTGAGATCCTAGGGAAACAAGATAATATTTAAATTATATTATTATTATTATTATTATCAAAACTACTTCTAGAACGACATCTAGAAATAAAGACGAACTGGACCCTTATAGGCCTGTAACTCAGACCTATTTGTACACCCTGAGTTATTGCAAGACTGGGTGTCCTTGAAATATAAAGGTTTGAGAACCACTGGTCTATAATGTCCAAAGAATGCTTTCATCCATATTGTGAATGACAGGTCAGGTTCACAAGTGAGGAACCCGCCTGGGCATGCCTATTGGGTTCACACCATTTCTCTCCATAGCTAAGAACAGACCTTGAGCTCCTATTCAAGGTTTTTCTAACTTTAATTACCAAATAGCGTTTCCCCTATATGAATATAACAGTGTTACATGGGGGCCCACCACGCCTTACATTTTATGTAAATTATCTTTATTTTTTTCAATGGAAGAGGACTCTTTTTGCGAGTCTCTTTTTTCTGTAGGCCTACGGACCCTTAATGTTACACACAGGAGGAGAGCGGGAGGGAAGGGAGATTGTGTTCTCAATTAGTGTTTGTCTTGTTTTTAATTAAAAATGATTGGGAAATCAATGTCCCCAATTGTCTCTGCCAGCAGGTCAGTAATTCTTAGCATCTCCGCTCATGAATAACGAAAGTGCAATTTTGTATAAATCTGTCGTCATAAATTTCTCTGGGGTGTAATCAGTCTCAGAAATTACGGTGCTGATGCAAAACAGCTGGTAGGATTCACTTTTCCTTTTCCACATCCTCCAAGTTATCAAAATGACGTGGCATAAACAGAGGTCTTTACACGTACTACAGTCTAGATGCAAGATTTCAGTTGTAACGCAACTATAGCAGATCTACAAGCTCGTAGCGCGGCACTCGCTTGTAGATACTTCTTTCACAGCGAACATTTTTAACTAAAATCTTCTGGGGGATCCCTGGAAAAACATATTTTCAGATATGTTATACATATAGTTTTTGGGGGTCCTTGACATGAAAATGTTTGAGAATGACTGACATAGAAACATAGGTTTTTCAGTCATGATTTAGAATACTTTTTTTTTATTTCGACATCAGGTATAAATGGGTTGAACCGTTAGTAGTGCGTAAATGTGTATTTGCTTACTTAGATGGTGGAGGACCTGCACTGAACCACTAAATGTCACAAATCATATTCTGTAAATTGTTCCTGGCCGTTTTAGCCAGGTAATTTGAGAATGGAACTTGGCTGCCCCACAGAGATGATCAACTTTTGAGAAGGTCAGGTCAAGGATGAAATCATGAAGGTTATGGTCAGAAAAGAGATCAGCTTTTGGTTAGAAAATATCACTGTCAAAGATCAAGTGATATCTCTGTCAATCGCTCGAGTGCAAACTGAGACATGGTCATGACTCGTAGCTTATTAATTATGTGCTTGTTATTTATTGTATGGAACTATGTGGGGAATATATCTGTCTTTTATGTACTTCACCTAATGTTGACGCTGTGAAGAATACGTAAAATGAGTCATCCTGCGTCATTGGGCGTACGAAGTTAAAGTGTACGACTGTACGCTTTAAGTTAACCAAATCGCTTTGAAAACTCAATATACACATGACAACTGAAATAACCGTGTGACGGCAACGTCACAAGAAACAAATCCGATCCCTCACCTGAGGCACTGCTAGAGAACACTTGGCAACAGCCTCATAGGCCTCTTGATGTCTCCCCAGCTCCTTCAAGGACTTTGCTTTTCTGTACAATGCTTTGTAGTTTCCTTCATTCAACTGAAGTGCCTTCTCACAGTCGTCTAATGCCTGGTCATAGATCCCCTAAGGAAAATTAATGAAAATGTCTCAAAGACAGTCTGATTGTTATACATGTTCACAACATGAAATGGAATGGTGTCATGATTTGAAATACAGGGTGGCACAGGTCAGGTATGGAAGCTATGATGTAGCATGTAATTAACACATATTTGGAGACACTGAACAGAATGTAGGTTTGTTTCCCCCCTCTTTCAGATGTTACTGCCTGGTTATTACAGTGTAGATATAGTAAAACTAGATAAAGGAGTGCAGTGGTCTTGGACATAATACAATAAAATATCTCTGATGTGTCCAGTAGTTAGTCAACATGACAACTACTGGTTTTACTCAACGTACTCTTCTCAAACAACCAAGACATGTTTCTGCCTAGGTTTAAACACTCAAGGGATCATGTACATTGGTTTACAAAAATAATTGTATAAATTGGATTGCAAATTACTGGAAAAAAAAATAGAACTTATCATTGTATGTCACACACACACACACACACACACACACACACACACACACACACTCTCTCTTTCTTACCGGTACAATATTTAAGTATGCTGCAGCACGATTTGCATACAATTTTTCTAGTAGTCCTGACGGAACAGCGATCTCTTCAGAATCTGCATATTCTGCGATACTCAAGGCCTCAGTGTACATTTCAATGGATTTTGTCCATTCCCCTTCATTAAACACATCATTTCCTTCTCCAAAAAGATTCCACACAAGGTCCTCAATGAACACCTGAATACAGAAGATAATTAGTTTAAATACTACATTGGACATTGTGCATATAATAACTGTGATTTGGCTTTGAATTCATGTAATTTTGTATGGGTCAGCCAATATATTCATAGTAATCATTATAGTGTTTGTTCAGTCTCTCCAGTGCATGTTTAGGTCGGGACAACAACTTCATCCAATCAAGAGAGAGAACTCATACAGGATAAACAAGTGAAACCCAAAGTGATGACAAAAAAAAGAGGGGAATTGGATGACAAGCTGATAAATGATCTTTGTGGAGTTCTCTTTCCTGACTGGATGAAATTTAAAGCCCGCTTCAAGATGGGGCAACCCCCATAACTGAACAAACCGTGGATAGCGATGATTACTATGAGAATATTATGATTCATAAAAAATATCACACACACACACTAGCTTTAAAAAAAATTAAACCCCTTATTTAGAAGGGACAAAAACATGTATGACATCAAAACACGAGTTCTACTATGAGAATAGAAATAGTGTTATCCTTACCTCGTACTGCTCTTGTGTTCCAGGAAAAGGCAGAGTTGATCTAAATGCAAAGAAGCAATCTTTCTGTGACAACACAATAACCAAACACTAATGAAGAATACAGTACAGTATGTGAATCTTAATATTTTCTCTGCCCCCAAATTAAGATGGTTTCAAGAAACACAAAACAGGAAAGTCAGACCTAACATTATGCTTTCAGCAGGCTCTGTACATAAGGGGAACATATTGATGTCCATCAGGTTCTATGTTAAGTAGGGAACATAGAACCCGGGGAACATGGAACATAGGGATGCATTACTCATAGTCTTTGTTTTCTGACGACCGGGTGGCTACGTGTTTGAACCAGAAACACGATATGACATCTTCATGTGTGTTGCCGGAACAAATGAGTCTGCTGAACCAACCAAACGAAGCTATGGGAAAGTGAACCAGAAAGAGAGACGAAATGCCACCATCTGGAAACTCAAGACTATAGAAATTCGCTGAGCCCATTCCTTTGTACAGATTCCTAAGGAGGCCTAGCCTGGGCAGCCTTCCTTTTCGGGTTTATATCTACGGTCAGGAGCGGATGATATCGCTACGTCATGTTGTAGTATTGCCTTGTAGTCATCAGGCAGGAACAATCAATCGGAACTTCCTTTTCTCAATTAAAGCCACAGGCTACGAGAGCTTTTACTGTAATTCTTCCGGTTTGAAGGAAAAGGAAGTTCTGATTGATTGTTTGATGACTACAAAACAGTACTACAACATGACGTAGCGATATCCTCCGCTCCAGACCGGTTCACACAGCGATTTTGTAACAGAGACCAGGCTTTCCTCCGAGGTGGAAAGCCTGGTGAGGCGAGGTCTTCTGTGGCCCAACGTGACACAATGCATTGTAAAACATTATGCCATTTAATTTACACATAGCATAAATGTAATCTTAAAAACACAATATTATGCTATTTTCTTTATAAATACATCTGTCTCACAGCTAATGTTGTAAAATGATGATGTGCCTTAATTACGTTTTATGTATGTATAATGTCGTATGTATAATTTATCTTCTGTAATGAATGCACCAATTGTGTCACTTCTTGCATCAGATTGTCTTCTGTATTTAAATGCAATCTAGCAATCTCAATCTACGCAAAGGACGTCATTTTCCTTCTATTAGTTTGTGTGGTTTTGATTAGAAACTGTCAAATCTCTGAATAAAACGAACATAAACAAAGCATATAACCTGTTACAACCTATAGGCTAATAGGCTTGCAAATCTGCAAATTGGGTCAGGAAAGCATTCTCGTGACAATAAGTGCCACGTTTGGTCTGTTTTTCCAAGTACAGTCTCAAACTCAATGTAGGCTAATGATCCAACTAACTAAGCCTGGAACTAGTGCAGCACGATTCTTGCTCAAATGTGAATCTCAATCTTCTTGAGATCACGATGCTCACACGATTAAAAACAATGTCCATGAAAATATGTATTGTCTGTAGTTGCTGAACATTACTACATTCAAAATGTGGTACCTGGAGCCAACTACTGTGGCTTTAAACAGACATCAAAGTACTTGACTTAAACTCTCTTAAAGTCTCTTTCTTGTAGCAAAAACATAAGAGTAACTAAAATGAATTGGACAGTCAACTAGTGCTGCACTGTTCTTGCTCAAATTTAGAAATGAGATTGCATAGGTGTCTGAATCTAGATCTCAATCTTTCTTAGATTAATTGTGCAGCACTACCTGGAACTCATACTGCAAAAGTGATCTAATAATTCAGGGACAGCTGTCCATTTGCGCTGATGAATACTTGCTGTCTTTACTAATGCTAGAAATAAATAGTCTTCTGTTTTGAAGGAACAGACCTTTTTCCTCAGGAGGCCTTTTGACACGTGGTGTCATGGTTAAACACAGCTTATTGTAATAACTTAATTAATTCTGGGTATATTTCATTTAGGTCAGTGGTTTTCAACCAGTGGTCCAGGTGGTCCCCAGCTAAATGATGGAGTTTGTAACCAAATGGACCCTTATTAGTTATTTAACTTTTGAGAGTGTAAAATCATTGTTAAACATCTGCATAACTTAATTTACAATAAGTCAACATAATTAGAGAATGGAATCGTGGACAAAATCCTATCCAATGATAACAAAATTCTTTAGTTTTGGGTCAGTAAATCTATAGATCTCATCAAATGGTGGTCCGTGGCTCAAATGCTGAAAAAAAATAATGGGCCTTGATATGAAAAGGGTTGAAAACCACTGATTTAGGGGTCACTGTGTGCCTGCATGGACAACTCATGTACTGTTAACTTTATGCTGGCACACAGAAACCCCTACAGTAAACAAATTAAATGGACCACCAGGCCAGCTAATGTCATTGGCTTCAGATGTGTTTACCTTTCTAATCTATGGCGTGTCAAAATGTCTGCTGTGCAAAAATATCTATTATAAGTCACAACTTAATAAATAAGCATCCCCATTTTCTTCTCACAAATCTGATTAGGTTTAATAACAGTGCACAGTGAAATCCTCTGTGTTGATTTATCCATTTGTAATTCTGAGTGTGTACTAATGGTAACAACCAAATGTAACCCGTATGGTTATTATTTTAAAAAGTACTGTGTGGAGCAGCAGGTGACAAGCCACATTCAAGAAGAAAACTTACTGAATGAACTGTAGTCCTTTCTGTATCTCATGCCAACGACTCCGTCTGTCCTGACACGCTCCAGACATGTTCGCGTGTTGATATCAGGTCCTGGGAGTCAGTACCTACAATATTGACATAAATGACAACTGTTCACCGTCTCTTGGAAAAGAATAAACAAACATCTGCCATCTACAGGGTAAAAAGTTTTTTTTTTTAAATGTCAACTTCAACTTATCAATTATTAAATGAACACAAAATATTTATGGACTGTCTAACCCATCAAGTGAAGTGAAGGTGGGGTTTGTTTACACATACAGAAATGTAACCAAATTGGTCCTTGAGGGGTTTCCCAGCTAAATGTACATTTCGATCATGTTACATGCTAGAAGTTAGCTGTGACATGATCAAACTGTTCATTTTGACAATGACAGGAGACAATAACAACAGAAACAAGTCCACAGGACTTCTTTTTGGTTTTGTTATCCTTTTAGCCCAAATGTCGTTACATTTGCATTTCTGTCTAGGGTAATCAATCAAGACTATTCAGATGGTAGAGGTTTCACTCTGCGTTATCTCCCCATTTACAAAATGCAGTACAATGCGATACGATAGTGTACAGTAGATGACGAATTCTAAATCTAATCAGCAACCAAAATCATCTTTTATCGGGGTCCCTGGCACAAAATATTTTCAAATAAGCTCAGGGTTCTTGACATACTAATGTGGAGAAGCACTGATCTACATTAAGAGTGAACCTGAGGCTGAGGATTTTACTGCTTATAGAGTAGACTGTCTAACTAGCTCTGGTCCATAGCCTTCTAGCTGCTTCGATTCTGCCCTGCAAGCATTAGAGCTATGGACCAGAGCTAACTGTCTAACCAACAACATATTTAATAGTTTCTTGCAACTTAATTACTACAATGTACAATCTGATCTGGTGTATAAATAAATGTAACCAAATTGACCGGTTAGGCTACTCTCAGACTTGGGAGTCAGTTGAAATAAACCCAACAACAATTACTGAAAGATATTAATATTTACAACATGATAAAGTGACTCTTGATAACGTCTTTGCTTCCGCATTTAGCTAGACAGTGACGACATTTCCCAATAATTTCACGAAAGTGTCTCTGTCTGAATAACTTTTTTTTTAAAGCCAATAATAATAAAGATTATCAGTGTTGTATACGTGTTTGAGAGATTCAATAACGTCCGCTCCAGCACAGCGGTGCCAGTGACAGTAGCCTACATGGTACAGTAACACATGACAGTTAACACACACGTGTTAACAAAACGGCAACGGTCAAAGAGAAGTACCCCGTTTTGGTATGAACTATGAACACGTGTTCTAAGCTGTCCACTGACCAACTGTAATAATCACCAAGTAACGTTCATCACGTCGTTACTGTCAATTTCCCTGTAACGTTGCTCTCTTCCTGATAGCTAACATGCTAAAATGCTATCGTTAGCTTCCCCTGCTTCACCTACCACCTTTATATATTTATTTATAATAACGTATGCGAGCCCGACAACAGTTTAACAGCCATTTTTTTAAATCGGAAATAAAAAACTAATAAACTTAGTTTATGGTTATTAATTCCCTCCTTTCCCTTCAGAACAGAACAGCAGCTGGGCTCGAGTGAAGTGTAGAGTGTTAACGTAGGGCTGATGTTTAGCTGCTCTGACAATCATGTGTGTTAATTAAAAACACTGCTTGTGTTTGTTGTTTGTGACCGTCGTCTCCGATCATAATAACGACACATTATGATGTGATATAAAGTTGACAGCTTAGTATTTATTCCGGCGGCGCACCCGGTGGTTTCCTGCCCCGCTTGATGTGTGTTCTTATGCTGCTGTTCTAGGAAGTAACGTTAACAAAGCGAAGGCATGTTGTCTCTGACTGGACTGTGTGTGTGTGTGTCTTTCTTTCTTCTCTCAAGTTAGTATCACAACCAACCAACGCTAAACAATGGCCCGGGCCAAACAGTCAGAAAGGACACGAACCGGGGACACATGATATGGACCAGAATCACAATACTCACATGAATGGATCGCAACGTCTGATAGTGTGCAGTATAACATGCGCTATCCGTGGGGAAACTGGGCGCAATCCGTGTGTCTTTTTTAGCTCAAAGTGTTGTAGCCAGGCTAGGCTAGCTGCTAATGTAGACGTGCTGCTTCTGTCGCTAAAGGCCGCGCTTCTCCTCCGTTTTTCTTCTCGTGACAGATTTGAGCGTCTCCCGCTGCGTTACTGCCCCTGACTGGTGCTGTGGTGAAAGTGCAGTAGTAAATTACAGGAAATGTGACTATCATGATAATATCATCATTGTCATGTCATGATGTCATGTCAAGTCATATGATATTATGAAAATGTTTAATACTAAATGCACCAAGTGTGTAGGTGTGTGTAATCCAAGTATAACGCGAGAACCGTTCGCCCCACCGACTTCAAATTTGACACACATGTTCCACCCCACCACAGGGGGTGCAGTGCCCGGGGTCGAATCAGTCGGACCCACGGTTGTCCTGAGCGGCCCCAAAAAGGCCTCTGCCCAGGCTCTGTAGAGCTAGGGTCCCTGCCCAGTGTCCATACAGTATATGAGCTGTTCTGACATTATTCTGACGTCTGCATAGACATGCCTGACAAAGAACTCTCCATATAGTAGGCCAGTGCTCAACGGGCACCGCTGTAGATGTTCCAACGGGCACCACTCTAGTATCTAGTATCTATGCACCACGTCTCTGTCTCTCACTATATGTACGTCTGTAATGCGAAAAACCGTTCGCCCCACCGACTTCAAATTCCACACTCCCACAGGGAGTACAGTGCCTGGTGCCAAGTTGGTTGGACCCACGGTTGTCCAGAATCGCCACAAAAGGCCTCTACCCAGGCTCTGGACAGGGCCCCTGCCCAGGCTCCATATATGGAGCCCTCTGGAAAACAAAAAGAAAGGAATTGAGGACCCCAATGGAAACAAGCCAAGAATACGCTTTCTTGGATTCATCCTTTTAACAGACCTCGTATTATTAGGCTGTACTTCCCTGCGCTTGTCCATGCAAACTGTTATTATAAAGTATTCTATCAATCAATCAACCTGACATTATGCACTGGAAAGAGACAACCAAAAGCAAAGCAAAGTGGAATGCTATTTAGCCCTAAATAGAGACGTATGCATTGGCTGAATACCTAAGCACTGTGAATGACCAAAACTAAGGAAAGCCTTGACTAGGTACAGACTCAGTGAACACAGCCTTGCAATATAGAGAAAGGCCACAGACACATCTTACTCCCAATGGACACTGCACACAAAATGTGGAAACAGAACTACACTTTTTAACCACCTGCCCACTATACCAAGACATCAGAGACATGAGATACCCACAGGTTACATCAGGGGTATTCAACTGGCGGCACGCAGGTCAAATGCGGCGCGCCCGCTAGTGGCCCTTGGAACAATGTTTTGTTTTGTTTTTCAGAGAGAGAGAGCTAATGAAAGTTACAGGTATGGTACTGCATGTACCATGAAAGTTACAGGTATGGTACTGCATGTACCATACCTGTAACTTTCATTAGCTCTCTCTCTCTCTGAAAAAGTTATCATAATGACAATAATCCTTAATCATATTCAAGGGCTTTTGGAGAGGAACGAGACAGACACAAGTTACTTTAGACTAGAGTACTGCATGACAAACAAAGAAAACAAAAACAAAGTAATAAGTCTCTACATAAAAAAACAAACAAACAAATAGAAAAAAACAGAAACATTTTTATTGTAATTTTATTTTTCTTCTTAATATTGTGATAATGAGTGGTTATCAGATCATGATAATACATGTATTGTTGTATATAACATGATTAATGATAGATGTATGTACGTACATATACATCATAATATATTTATAATAGTAAAAATATTAAATACAAGATCATAAGACTATACTTATTTGACATCTTGTTTTTAAACGGATTTAACTACAAGTCCTCAGTTCCTTGTCACAGCATTTCCACAGACTTACCCCTTTCACAGATACACAGTGTTGCTTTGTATTTGTTCTTGCAAAAGTTGTATCAAACATTCCAGCATTTCTAAGTTCATATTTGTAAATGCTGGCTGTTAAACGCAGGTGACCAATCCGTGTCAGCCAGGGTCCACTTATGAAGTGGACCCTGATGACCTCTTGTCTGAAGAAAGTCTATAGGACTACAGTTTTGAGTGTGCGGAGGCTCCCTTTTAATACTTTTACTTAAGTAAAAATCTGAGTACATTAATATTAAAAGGTTACGTGTTGAACAATCTGTGTGAGTTCTATTTTCATCAACAAATGGAAAGAAAGGCTGGTTGTAAATTCCCACTTCTTGTTCAAAAGCTGCTTATTCATTTTCTCTGACCACAATATAGACCAATGGGGAATCTCTTGTCTTTATTCATTTGATTGTAGCCTAGCAATTTCTGTTACATTCAGTGTTCCTATATTCATTAAAGAGGTTGCAAGAATGGCCACCGGCACCAATGCAAGAGAAAAGGCCATTTTACCACTATAATTTAGCCTAATTGTATAATTTAGCCCAAGTCCCCCAAAAGAAGACGGGTGTAGACCCACATCTAAAAATATTCCCAAGTACCACATCCTTGTAAAATTACACAGGAAATCCTGCGAACTGTAATAGTCCTATTTGAAGAAGAAAGAATTCACAAGCACGGTACAGTATACATATAGCCACGGAAACCTATAGGGGTGCTGCGAATGCGACACACTTCCATAGGTACCGTTCCCCTCATGCAGGAGGTTGAGAATGAACTAATGATGGAAAAAGAAAAATTAATATTAAAACTGGTTGTTTACAACATGACAGACACAGAAACAAATTTCAGATTTCTTTGGTGGGCCTAAATCAAAGAGAAGCATCAAAAGTAACCACCTCTGCTTCAGTAGCCTATACCATACCAGTCATGCCAGGGTGCGCGCTTTGACAATGAACATTCAGATGATGCAGTAATACCAGTAAAGTAAAAAGGGGCGCCTTTGTTTGCTTTCGTACGGCACGGGGGGCATGAATAAGACAAACATAAAAAGTCCATAGACTTGGCTGCCACATGACGTCACGGGGGGGTGCTTAAAGCAAACATTAAAAAGTCCATAGACTTGGCTGTCACATCACAAAAAGTCTGACAAAAATAGCTCAGAACTGAACTTAAGTACAGTACTTAGTACATTTGCATAGTTACTTTACATCACTAAGTAATAGGCCGCTATACCAATTGTGTGTGCATTGTTTTGTGTGGTGTGAACATGAAGGATGAAGATAGGTCAATGTCAATGTCGCTTTGCGCTTTGCAGAAATACCAACAGCAACCACTTTATACAAAATCGAATTTATATAACAACATGGACAAAGTTTGGGTACTACTACTACTAAGTAAGGTACGTTTGACACATGCTTTCAGCCACACTGACACTCAACTTTCTTAGTAGTGTTAGTAGTATAATTGTTGCCGTAGCAGGGATTATTTCTGACCCCTTTTCACCCATGGCCTCTTTTGTTCAACCATACAGTAGTATAATAACATCTAGATTCTGGGCCTTGCACACTGCATGGAATGTCTGGAATCTCAGAACTCCTTTTATCTGAAGTATGGCTCATTAACCTGCACTGACATTATTGAATTACCTTACCAGACATTGTTAGATACATTTTCTTTCCATAATTCTAATATCTAATATTTAAGGAAGTGACTGATGTGTTATATCTCTATAGACCAAATAATCATGACCTCACCAAAACAAAACATGTAGACCTATACAGTATGTCCAGCAGAGCATAGCATCGGAGCAGTATATTCATGAACTCTATTTCTGGAAGAACACAATACTTCACAAATTAACATAGGCTACTGTAACTAATGTTCTGGATACTTTTATTTTATATTATGAAAATGACATTCTATATTTGTTTACAAACATTCAAACTTTCTGATCTCAGTGATGGTCTAAGGTTATTAGGAGAAGTTTGGTACTCCTCCTCTCCTCATCTGTCCCTAGGGGGCGCACCCAACACTTTGAGAAACACTGGATTAGCCTATAGTGTGAACAGGCCAATGGAGGGAGTGATGCACAGGAGATTATTCAAGACAGAGTCTAAAAAAAGCCATGCACTGAATGCCTACACTCACTAGAGGAGCGGAGGCAAACCGTGCTGTAGTACAAGGCAAACAGTAGAACTTTCGTTGGAGCTCGACTGCCTGTTGCACATCATGACAGGATTGTATTGGATAGTTCTGCTTTTCTCTGGTAAGTTGCTTATTACTATAGGTAGGCTAGTATCTAATTTACTGATAGACCAGGTAGGTCATTCCATTGTATTTAACCAAGAATCAGCTTGAAATTGTTTATCCTTAAAAAGATTAATGTTGCATATTCATAATATGCTCTCATAATCCTCATTCATACAGTATATTGTATTGTGCAATTATTAATGTACATATATTGCTCTTTCCAAATGTTTCTATGTTAATAACTATTTACGTGAACTCTTAACACTTATATATTACTTAAATTTATGTGTATATTTCCTTCAGAAAGATTCATTAAATTCCAGACCATTACTAGACCTGGTTTAGGTTTTTTGCAAGGGCATAATTTTGTATATATTTTAGCCTATACTAGTGTATCTTTGTGTGTGTCTGCGTGATAGTATAAAGTCACACCAATAGCAGAGTTGTGTTCACCATCATATCAAAGTAACTGAGACACTGCTTTTGTGATACTCTAAATTCTGTTTGCACTAAACCCACCCCTCCACCCCTGTTGTCAAATAATTCAAAACAAAAGAAGTGATGGATAGCTATATTACACGGGTTCACACAAAGTGGACGTAAATAGACCGTGTCAAGTGTTTATGCACTGACGTTTGAGTTTCTTTCCACTCTGTCATTTTTTTTATTTGTTTCCTTCATAGTGGGCATGGCCTCTGTGGCCAAACACAGATCTACTCCACGAACTAAAAGAGGTTTACTGGAACTCGCAGGAGCCATCAAGTGCAGCACTGGGAGATCTGCCCTGTCTTATATGATGTACGGCTGCTACTGCGGGCTGGGGGGACAAGGATGGCCAAGAGATAGGGCAGACTGGTGAGGAAACAGGTTCTGAATTGCATGGCAGCACCAGAAATAGTGCGAACACATTGTGCCAGGCGTGTGATGATTTGGTCACGACTAATTTCTTCTGCAAAATTATAACAATAACAATAAGGAGAGGATGCCTCATTATGTGTACGATGACTCGGTGCAACAAAGTAAACAATCAATCACTACAGGAATCGCCTATACTTAGTGTCTTCCCAGCTCAATGGATGTGTTCCCACTATTTCCGGTTCTGAATTGCATGGCAGCACCAGAAATAGTGCGAACACATTGTACCAGGCGTGTGATGAGTGGGAAAGGCCCAAAACCCTGGATTCAAATTCCACACCCAAATCCTAATTACCGTCTCCTTCTTTTCCTTCCTAACCACAGGCATCAGCCCCCGCAAACCATTTCAATGTTAACTATCTGTTTTGCTAACTCAAGTGGTCCTTCCATTCCTTCAAAAGAGACATGTTGTAATTTAAATCTCAGCACTATGACTTTCCATCACATCAAATGTCAAACTATTCTCTTGTTATGCGACATACATTTTGGTCTAGCCAAAGTGGTTGTTGTGTTATTCAGTCTGTTTTGACCTTCATAACGGATACAGCTACATTTAACACTACAATCATATGCTGTAGGTGTTGTCATAAGCATGACTGCTGTTATGGAGATGCAGAACTGGCTGGCTGTGAAACCAAGATGTACAGGTATCACTGGACGTGTGAAGACAATAAGGCTGAGTGTGGTAATTTTATTTTGTATTATTCAATACAATCTCCAAAGTGCTGCAACACAGGGTGAAATTAAGAATCAACATAAAAGCAAATGTATTATTTCTTGTGTGACTGTACAAACACCCATGTTCTTTATAAGACAAGATGGTTGCACAGGGAGCCGTTTATAACCCACATTTAATGGTAATCTGGTGGTAATTTTAAGCTATACGAAGTGCTACTGTAATTATGAAAAATAATAATAATAACAGCCGTAATAAGGGTCATACTACTTAGATAAGTACCCACTAGAAAATATAATTTGTGGAAGATGTTCTCAAAAGAGTTCCCTTTAAGCTCAAAGCTATGGTGTATATGATGCTTGGGATGTTTGACAGTAAGGCATCAGAATGAGTCATCGCCAGTCCATTTCACAATGGGATGACATACAAACAGAAAGACCTACACATGTACTGTACAGTCAGTATATGATTGTGCAGTTTCCTGTAATCAGCGAGAATACTTGCTCTTTAACCATCAGCCAGTCACCAAAAGAACGTACATGTTAACTCTCTTTCTTCATTCCAGATGATCTTAAGGACAAGTGCGAAAAGCTGCTCTGCAAGTGTGACAGGGAGGCCGCCAAATGCCTAAGAAAGGCACCGTTCATTCAGAAATATGCCCTGTGGCCAGACTTCCTCTGCGGCTATGACCATCCAACATGTAATATTTACTGACACAATAAATGTACACATTTTCTTCTCTAGCGATTGAGCTGGTGTGTGAAGTCTGCTATATGAATCATGTTTTTAACTACGAAGCCGGGTTTCCCAAATAAATATTTTTAGATTGGGCGCCAGTTCAGAGTAAAAAAACTGTGGGGGGGTGCATGCACGCACACGCACGCATGCACAAATGCAAGCAAGCACACACACACACACACACACACACACACACACACACACATTGATTGATTGATTGATTGATTGAAAACTTTCTTGAAAATTAATTCAAAAGGATACAGACACAAGAAAGCCGTTAGGCTTGTTTCCGTTGTGGTCCTTTTGGGGAAAGGGGAGTAACAAAACAAAACAGACAAAAACAAAATACCCTTTGTATTTTGCCCTGACCCAGTTCCTTTTAGGGAAGGGGGCAGGAGACAAAGACATAACAACAAACAAAAACACAGAAAAAGGTAAAAGAAACCCAACCAATTAATAACCACACACACGTGCACGGACACACACACACAATGCCATTATGTGCTTGGGCTATCGGCTATCACAAAATGCCGAATTCTCAGTGGAATATCTTTCGGACCCAATATGAGCTATTATTGTGTTTGGTAGCATTGCTTATAACATCATTATTATTATTAATATTAATATTTTTAAAGTCCTGCCCTCCCTATTAATTACAAATTGAGGCAGGAAAAGCAAATACGAAACAATAATATTATTTTCTTCATATTTTGGGATTGCATATTCACAGAGCACCCAAATGTTTACACTCATTTTAAACCCTATACACTTCACGGGTAACCCCCTGATAGCTCTATGCGCCCTTATTCTCCCCCTGAAATATCGTTGCCAAAATCGTTGTGACGAGTTGTGAGCTTGTAGATCTGCAATTATTGCTCCAGAATAAGAATGCTGCAGCCAGGTTCATATTCTCTGCTATGTTGGGTGAAGTACTATACTTATATACACCTGACTACCCTATAGTCTTGTAGAATAAGCTCACGTTCCTCCGTTTGGAAGCTGGATAAAGCTCACTTTGGCACAGATGACATGAGTGTAGGTTATATTAGCTCAGGAATTAAACCCTCAGGCAAATACAGCACATCCCCAGGTGTTAAAGGAGATACATAGTACATGATGCATTGTGAGACAAGGATCCTGACAGTCTGTAGCCTACTACAATCTGTGTAGTAGGCACACACACACACACACACACACACACACACACACACACACACACACACACACACACACACACACACACACACACACACACACACACACACACACACACACACAGGCAAGAATCTTTCTTAGCCATGGCAACAGGAGCCCTTGAGAATGACCCTTTGTTGCAAATAAATGGCTATATTCCTCCTGATTAAAATGTGATACAGCATATAAGTTCCCTTACTTTCAGGAAAATATACAAGAGAATTATAACAGTAGTTTCCTCCGTCTTCTCGGAAACTCAGTGGAGACTTATAGCCAGAAGATTAGATGTTGACCAGCAAGGGACAGATCAGGTATCTGGTCCTAACAATAGCATTATTGTCTCCTGAAACATAGAGCTGAGCCTTATAGTTCTGGAGTCTTCCAGTGCTCCAATATTGTAGACAAAATGTTACTTTTTCTTTTAAATAATAATAGCCTAATGGTATTTTATTGTGCTTGTCTATTGAACTTTTAATTGTAAACATTGTATGTACTATTTGATAAAATTCCACTTAGATGACATGTGAACTCATGGTAACGGCATGCTCATGGTTTGTATTTTATTTGGCATATTTACTCCTGCCACTTCCATATCTTGATGATGTATTGAATAGTGTGTATAACATGATGTAATGTCTGCACTGTAGAAATATTTTCCTTTTGTGACACAATATGATTAAAACATGAAATGAAACACCATGGGTATAAGTCTGCATTTATAATGAGCATATTGAGAGTTCAGTACAGTGACTTGAAACAGGGGTCAGAAGTAAACAGCAGTACGGGCAGTGTTAGTAGCATGAACAGGTTGAACAGGTTGTTTTTAAGGTGTAAATACAGGGAAGGCTGTTCCAGTCAAATGGAATGACCTGTGTCCGGTTTCAGAGAATATTCTTCTGGGAATAGCAAAGTAGGGATGTTGAGTATTTCTAAGTGGTTATGGGGATGTATATAGTACCAGTGACTGTTTCAGGTATGGGGGGCAGTTGAAGTGCACACATTTAAATAAGAATTGGTACCAGTGAAGTTGACTTCTTGCCTTAGGCTGCAGCCCGTCCCCTATAGGGGAGCAGGTGCTCTGTAGGCCATGTGTAGCTAATCACTAAAATCAGTGCTGCTGTGCTTAATAGTACACCTCAGTAATGGCCGCACCCAGGCAAGCCTCTGTGAATTTGTCTATACCTTTCTGAACTCCTCCAATGCGAAAGAAACAAACCTGGAGTGGGGTAACCGCTCTCCTGACTGTATGCCTGCCTCACCCATATATGCAATTCAATTCAATTAGCATTTATTGTCTCCGAGGAGAAATTTGCCCGTCTATGTCATGTCTATGACGGTATCTTGTTATAATGCCCATTAAGTTTTACATGGAGATCTCTGTCTGTCTGTCTGTCTGTCTGTCTAACCTTTATCCTTTATACATCCATCTACATGCCAGAGTATAGTCTCCATGTGGGCATGCTATATCTGTGACACCCACCATTCACCCACATGGCAATTTGAAAAAGTTCAACATTAGATTTTTCCGTCCAATCAATTCCACATTATATCCTCAGTCCTCACAGTATAATCTCACCAGTAGAGGGTGTAGTATATCCAAATGTTTTATGTCTAATGTCACTGTGACTGAATATGGGTATGTAATGTATTGTGGGTGACAGCCAGGCACTGTTCAGTGCGAGTTCAGAAAAGTGTCATGGCCTGAAGATAGAAACTGTGTCTGAGCCTTCTGAGTCAGGGCCTGTCACTATGGTACAGGCAGTGGTGTAAACTAAGTAACAAAGTACATTTAAGTGCTGTAAGCCAATTTCCAATACTTTTACTTCTACTCCACTACATCTCAGAGGTAAATATTGATTGTACTTCTACTCCACTACATTTATTTGAAAACTTTAGTTACTAATTACTTTGTAGATTATTATTATTATTAGGAATAGGATTAGGATTATTATTACAAAACATAGGTAGGCTATACATTAACCACTTCAGCCCCATACACATTTCGACCATTTGAAAATAGTAGATCTACAAGCTCACAATGCACTACATTTGAAAACTTGAAATGGGAGATTCTGCACAATGAGTAGTTTTACTTTTGGTACTTTAAGTGCATTTTGATGACAATACTTTTGTACTTTTAATCAAGTAGGCTACATTTATAATGTTTGACTTTTCCTTAGGCTAGTTCTACATTGCAGTATTGATACTTTTACAAACTTTTAAAACATTTTAGTACTTTTTCCACCCTGGTACAAGTAGCCATGAGCGAACATTGGTCCTTGATAATAATCTTAAATGTAGGCCTATATACGGATATGTACAGTAGATTACAGTGTACCACTTTATGAACATAGAATTAGGAGAGGAGGATGCTATTGCAGTCACTGCAGTGTCCAAGGTCCAAAACTAGAAATAAGTAGTATCTCTAGGACTAGGTCATCATGGCCCACAAACACTAGCTTGCTCAATTGTGTCCAAAGTTAACTTCACTGGATAGGCCTATTGGCCTAATGAGCGTTGAAGTTGTAAAAGTCATATGCTCTATTCATAACATGCATGGCAAGGATTCATAGGATTATTATTATTTTATGTTTTACTTTACTTGTCCCAAATGTCTTAAATGAACAATTTAAAAATGTGGTTTTTGTATCACATATCAGACATTTGATTCACTAGGGCCGAATAATCCATTTGGAAGGCAGGATTTCACAATTGCGGAGGGTTATCGTCCTCGCAGCTTCCGAGATAGACGAACGTCACACACACCTCATGCACAATTTACAAAAGGCACGGACGGGGTTCGAACCCGCGATCTTCGGTTTACGAGACCGACGCCTTACCACTTGGCCACCGCGCCTGCGCCTTACGGCTCGCTTTGTGAGTTTATCAACAATAATAGCCCTACAAAAGATTTCTGCGTTGATGGATAGCAGTATCCTAAGTGCGAAGACGCTGCATGCAGGACACATTTGTCAACCATGCACGTAAAGCCATGTCGCTAGTCTAGCTAGCTAGTTCTACTAGCTACACAAAACGGCTTCTTATTCACTGACGTCTGACGGACCAACAAAGATGACGAAATTATGTATCTCTTTGGCTCAGCCACTAGAGGGAGGTGTTAGCTTCAATTTACCTCTCAGTCAGGCTACGAGGCTAATTTACCGGTATACACTGAAATCAGCTCTTGTTTTCCGAGGCAAAGCGTCAGCGTCACCAATGACACACCATCTTAAACGTCATTGTCGTCATATCACAATGGGTGAGTCGTGAGTGTGCTTAATAATTATTGATTGATTGATTGATTGATTGATTACTTTATAGTCAGAGATGTAACAGCACGAGGTACAATCAAGCTAAAAAGATAACAAAACACAAAAATCCAAAAACCAATTATTGTGGTCCTATGTATTCACGTCATCAACATTTAGGCCTATAAACTAAAATAAACACAATAATACATATCAGCAACGAATACAAACCACTATAGGCCTAGTATAAAGGTAATGCCCCCCTTTATTTACCTCCCCTTGTGGTCTCCTGATAGATAGCCTATAGCTCTTCAGGCCTGTTTTGAAAGAAGCTAGTGATCCACATTTGTTTTAAGGGATGGTGTCAGGGCATCCCACAACAACTCACTTTGGAGAAGTGTATGTCAAAAGCAGTATGTTTCTGTCTTGGGCTACAACCAGTAAAATGCTCTGACCTCGCCTGCATTCACCTGGGTGACGGCAGACTCCTGGGCGAGCACTGGCACTTTGGCATGGGGGGGTCAGATCAACATATGGAATGAATTCTGTACTGGCCATATATGGAGTGTGTCTTGGGTGTACAGGGTTTGATGAGGTCAGATCAACATAAGGAATGTCAGAACAGATCAGCTCCATATATGGAGATCTAGGGGTGGCAGCGGGGGCAGTGTCTTGAGTGTACAGGGTTTGAGGCGGGCCTAAGTAGTTTTCGCCGGCGCAGCTACACTAACTAATAACTTTGGGGCAGGCCGGTCTAGTGTTTGAATGGACAGTCAAATCCGTCAAAAGGGAGACATGGACAGGTGGGGGAGAATCAACATATGGTATGTTAGAACGGGTCAACTCCATATATGGAGATGGAGGCATGATGTCACAACAGCATGACCATATATGGAGGCGTGAAGTCACGAGGCGTGAAGTCACGAGGCGTGATGTCACAAGGCGTGACCATATATGGAAGTGTGACGTGACACACAGAAATACAGGTTTTCATAGTAAATGCGACCTACAGTCACAATAATCATCACTGTTTATTCTTCCAGGTAGCCCTACTCCGTCTTAGTGTATTGGTCAGTCTTTGTCCCTTTCTGCCTTTTATGTGGAGATCCCTGATTTTGTGCCCATATCCCTGATTTGTTTGTGCTGACGCCATGACGACACACCGAGGTTAGATAACATACATATATGGGCGTAGCTGCATTGGGAACTCCTTGCATATATATATATAGCTGAATCATGGTGACATGAACGTGATAACAGAGGTCTGTTATCTGCGGCCAATTTTAATTTGAACAACCTGCACCAATCCGACCGACTTCCCACCGGGCATCACTCCCTCAGATCTACGGCGATATACATGCCATTAAGTTGAAGTTGATCTGTGGGAAAGTTCTTGATGATATGAAGGGAAACATTAAGCAGACACAAGTCTGTAGATCTACTATTTTAGCTAATTCTTTTTATATTTTGACAATTGTTTTGACAATTTTTGCCTATAATGACATGTCCAATAAGGGCACCAGATTGAAAGTGGTTAGATTTGATTCTAACAATTCTTTATAAAGGTTGTTATACTGTAAAACGTGAACAGTGCTCTCCGCTGGCATAGCTAATAGCCATTCTATGAGATCCAGTTGGGTGTTTGCAATTCCTTAAGTTATACAATATGCATGAGGCCAGGCTGAGTCTTCTCTTCAAGACATCAAAGATAGTGCTTGCCTTTGGCGTCTCTATTTGATCAGGTATCCTAGAGGCTATTTGAAAAAAATGAATAAGGTCCATTTCCATTGGGAATGCCATGGAGTTGCAAATCACACATGTTGAGTAGCTATTCACTTTGACCTGCCAAATTAACACTGAAGGGTTCTGTTACACAACATGCTATTCAGTTTGTTGCAGCAAACATTGAGCACCTTGAAATGTTATAAAATTCCACACGTCACGTAACGTCATGTGCATTTGTACCTACACGGATAACAATAGGTCCACATACAATAGTAGAATATTGTTGAATATAAAAGAGCAAATTATTCAGTGACCTAGATGTAATTAGTGTTTCCCCTATATATAAGCATGACAATGGACAATGGCTCCATCTTACGTCTTTAAAAACTAAAACCTACCACATATATCATTTTGTGTGTATGTTTTTAGTATTGGCTGGAGTGGAGGTGGTCCACAGGGCCACCATGACTCATCAATCTCAAAGATACCCGATTTCTTAATTTAAATCTCCACCAGGTTGAACGTGTAGCTGAGACTATATTTTGCACCTTGTCCGTCTGTGTGTCCGTCCGTCCGTGTGTGTGTGTCCATCTGTCTTTTGTCTTTTCTAATTTGAAAAACATTTAAAAATAGTTCAAATAGTTCACAAGTTCATCGGCTAGTTTTAAAACTAGTAAAATATGGCAAATAGGTTTAGGGATAAGGGGTATAGGTAGCACGCAAGATAGGGCCCTAATCTCCAGCACTGTTGGCCCGATGGATGTGAAACTCTCTGGATGCCAGAAATGTCTCTATAGTCATGTGATCAAGGCGGATCTGTCCGATTTTTCATATTCCATCGTGACAAGCCCACAATAACCTACCTGACCTGGTGGAGACCTGTGTTCTGATGAAAACATAAAAATGTACTTCACTGAAAACTAATCCATATTTATCAGGTTGAGATTGACTTGTTATACTGCAGCAATTCTGTGTCTGTGTGTGTGTGTGTGTGTGTGTGTGTGTGTGTGTGTGTGTGTGTGTGTGTGTGTGTGTGTGTGTGTGTGTGTGCGCGCGCGCGCGCGTGCGTCTCTCTTGTTGTTGCTGTTTTATTATTATGAATCAATTCAAAACCTGAGACCCAGAAATTCAGTCTGAGATCATATTGTTCTAAGGTATTTTTATTCATGTGGTGAGCACCAAACAACTCACTCCCTGAGAGCACAAGACAATTGTTTAACCCATTCTGACCTGAGATCAGATTCATACGAGGTTTCCACTGGACACTACACTGGTCTGATTAACCCATTCTGACCTGAGATCAGATTTTAAAAATGTCAGTCGTTCTTCGATTTTTCAAAAATAGCAGACCTACAAGCTCGTAGCGCGCCACTCGGTGGCGCGCTATGAGCTTGTAGATCTGCTATTTTTCAATAGCTAAAGCATAACATGATGCTGACACCAAAATGGGTTCCCGTTCAGAATGGGTTAATGTAGCCATCTTTTAAATAATGCATTAGTTTGTGTTTCTTCTCATTCTTCTCAAAACAAAGCTTCTATTGCTGTGTATATGGGATTATATTGTAAATAAATATTTAGTCTGTCATTAGGTCGAGACTTTGACAGAAGTTACGTTGAATAATTCAACGAGTATTTCACTATGTAAATAAATACACAGTGTTTAACTAGAGAAATATCGGTTCCTATTTTAAATTATCAATCATGCGGAAGCACAGCTAAACGCCCTTAAAGCTTATATAATTAGTTGCGTGCTGGTGTACGTACACTGAAATGAGCCGATCTACAATCAGTGTGCTTGAGTTATCTCATCTCTATACTTTGTAACTTGACAAGGCATTAAATGCTAAATAAATATGTAATCATGCTGTCCTAAGAAGGCTCTTAATTTCTTAAATCATGTAGCTATAGCTGAGCCGAAAGAGCTTTTATCGCTCTTGGAGAACTGGTAATTCAAAATGACCCATGTTTAAATCAGTTTGCTTTGGCTAATTAACTGAGACAGAGAAGAGACATAAACACTTCTTCTGTAGGCTATGACCTCCAATTAGGGTGACCAGATATATACCAACAAACCAAAATGTGGCAAGAGTTTGTGTGGAACAATGTATGACCCGTTACCATTGCTGAGAGGTAGCATATAACATTTCAATTTAAAGGTTTTAACAAATAAAACATATATACTTCCCCTTAGCTTCACCTCACTTTGCCTCTGGTTGGTTCAGTAGCAGGCAGCACACAATTATACTATTAAGCAGGTTACAAGTTAGGCCTTTTAGCATGTAATGCTTAAGACTAACTCTTTGTCCATCCTTAAATAAAACAGAATTCCACTGGGTTTTCCTTCTTTTATACTTTAAGCAACCCTGCCTAGTGCCTACGTATATTACTTTGTCCAACAACAGATATGAACACATACTGTAGCATGGTTGATTGTGCCTATCAAAAAACAATAAAATAAAACTTATTCAGACTTTTCCAGTAGCTATAGCTGAACCAATTTCTTTGACAGCCAGGTTAACACCCACGACCCATCGTGTGCAGACAACACAGTCCTGTGAAGACAGATCCCCGCTTTCATTCGCTTGGGATGAAAGCCAGATTTTGGAAAACCATCTGTCCTGCAAAACTAGAGCCAATCAAATTGCAGGGCATCATCTCTAGTTTTCGGAAGGCGATTCCTCCATTGGGTACCTGCTGAAACGCAGGTTGACATTTATTGACACACCTTGTAGTATAGCAGCTTGTGGAAGTGCAACATTTGTTAACCACTTTCAACCGTGGAGTCCCTATTTTTAGCATGTCATTATTATAGGCAAACAGTTTTCCTGATAATGTCACAATTAAAATTACCTTTGGTTGGCACTTAGTTGTGCGCACCAATCTAGTTAGTACGTCAGATCGGGGTTGAGTAGGTTACCAAGGTTATGTTACCCGACTGACATCAGCCAAAGTGGCGAATTAAAGTTCAGGTGAAATTGCATTTTGAGACCATGTTGTGACGTATTCCCTAGTGACAGGGTGTGTCAGCCAATCACAGTGATAATGGCGGTGGGGGCATGTTGTTCACTGACTTTCACTCATCTCCACTTCATCACTTCATCATCTGAAGTGAGAAATAGGATCTCTCACTTCAGATGTTTTCACTTTTCAAATACATATTAGTGTATAAAGTTGAGAACAAGGTTTGATTGAACCGTTTTTGTTATTAAACAGTCTAGTACAAATTAATCAGCTCCATATGTGGTAGACAGACATTGAGCTATGGGATTGACAGGTGCCAGGTCGTATGATTGGTTGAAAATTGGTTCGGAACTGTCAATATTAAGGGCTGAGAGAACATATATGACCCTAATATTTCTTTAATTACAGCTGGCCTTTAAAGAAGATCTAAAACAGCCATTCCCTATAGTGATCGTGACCGTGATGTTGACTTGTATCTTGTCCCCACCTTTTCAGGTGTGATTGTTACATTGGATCTATGCCATAACAAACTAGTTTCAAGAAGCAACGATTGCTATGAGGGGAAAAAACCAACAGAGCTGTTCGAGAGACGGATACAGCTGCTCGTTATACGGTGATGCAGACAGGTACCCACACTCCCACAACATTTGCCAGCTTTCTGACATGATAACTAACTGGTTAAAACTATGTTCTCCACCTAAGGTTCCTAGCTATCATACCTATATGGAATACTGTCTGTACTGATTGTTAATAATCAATAGCTTGGCATTCAGACATGACACGACTATAGGCCATGTCAATGTAAAGCCAGATTATTAAAACAATTTTCACTGGCCTAAAAAAATATGTTCTGTGTCACTCACAACACAAGACTATGTGCCTGGCAGTAGTGCATTGTGAATGACATCTGTAGTGACAGCTCACCTGAATAGCCAGGCGCACAGTCAGCATCAGCACCAATCATTGTTGGCTGACTGCAGTAGCATGTGTTTGATGCAACTTATATTTGCAATTTAAGGACGGGTAGGATCAACATAATGGAAAGTCAGAACAGTAAAATCTCCATGGAGATCTAAGGGTTTGAGGTCAGATGCAGAGATGCTGGCCGGCTCCATATATGCACATCTAGGTGATGATCTAGGTGATCTTCTCCATGTATGGCTATTGTTATGGCTGATAAAATACCCAATATATCATTCAGCCGGAAGGCTAGCTAAGCCTGGGAGACAAATAAACTGTAATGACGTGAAAACTATAAAGATTCATAGCCAAACAAGAAGCTCAAGTTTAAAATGTGTTTACTTATAGATCAGTGCACCAAATAGCAAAGAATCTAATTTAAACTGTGAGCAAAAATACCAAATGTGAACGAATCAAAATAAAGTGCAAATGTGGTCAACAAATTGTATCGCTCCCGGCACACCCTGCTTCCAAGTTCAAACAACCTTAAGGTGAGCTACATTTGTAAGTCATGGTGGCCACCCACAGAGGCGCTCCCACCAATGATGAAGCGCCAATGCGGTGTCTACACCCATCACCAACCAAGTGCGAAAATAACTATAAGTACTCTTTGGCTTGTAATCTTATATGGAGATGGCCATATATAGTGCCACGTGACACGACGGACTGACTGACTGACTGACTGACTGACGGGAAATGCAGGTTTTCATAGTAAACGCGACTTACAGTCTCAATTAAACACAATAAAATAAAACAAAGAACATATTGTTGCACATGACAGTGTGTCCATCATTTTCTTAATGTAACATTCTTTTCAGTTGTCAGTCCTCAATTTATGAATGGATCTGAATTAAACTTTTTAAAGTATTTTGCATTGAACAACAGATTTTTGCACCAATTGGCAAATTAGGGCGTGTCCTATCACAAAAGGGTGCATAATGGCATGGTTTGTCATTAGGCAAGGAGGAAGAATGGATTGGTGGTGACTTGATCACTTCTGTTTTTTGGAATTTCTCTGAAGGGGATCTTGTTGTGGCTGATATGGCAAGTGAGAGAGTTTGAGATGTTATGTAAGAAAGATGGGGCATTACAAATATTACAAGATAAAGTACTTCGCACCAGAAGCCTATAGGCAGTGGTGAAACATGATGATTGAGGAATGGCTTGTTTCAAGTCTATAAAAGGAGTATTGCATTTGAGTTTAGCACCATTAATGTTTTTCTTTTTTTCATTAACGTTCTGGGCATTAAAAGGGGGCCATTAAGAGAAAAGATAAATGGGGCGTTTCTCTCAGACACACACACACACACACACACACACACACACACACACACACACACACACACACACACACACACACACACACACACACACACACAGACACACACACACACACACACACACACACACACACACACACAATAATGGATGTATTTGAGCACAACTGGCTGTTAAAGTCTTTTTAAACAATCTAATGAAATTGTTTCAGAATGTTAGCATCAAGGGAAATGAAAGTGGCAGCCAACACCATGGGTCCTTGCTGGAGAAATGAGGAGAAAAGATTCTCATTGTGAGAAGGGTATGGTGGATCTGACCCTGGCTACAACAAGACAAGCCAGTGTGAAATCAGTTTGAAAGGTAAGCAGCTGATAAAGCTACACAACAAAAGCAATATCATCTCTCCCTCTCTCCCTCCCCAAATTTTCTTTTCACCCCTCTATCTCCTCTTTTTGCACATTTCTGCTCATTAGCCAGAGTGGGTTTCCCACAACGTTGTATGCTAAATATGTTGGAATTGAAAGGGAAAAAAGCAGATTGATTCAGGTCCAGTAGAGTAGATCATTGAAAAAATACTTTTTATCTTGAGGATGCAATTTCAGTTAAGTTCATTTTCATTTAGGAATAGTAGCCTCATTGTTTTGATTTTGTATTTTCTTTTCTTTTTTTTCTTCCCATATACCTTTAAGTCTCAATGCCCTGTGATCAAGTAATTATCTAGACTCAGCCTATAATGTTTACCCAGCAATTATGAGCATATCACTCATGCCTGTTGGGTCTGTTACCATAGTTACAATACGATTCTGCGGACAATCATCTGGTCCTTAGTTCCTCCAATAGGCTTGCAGGGCTGAAGCTGCAATATAAAGTAAAGATGCTCATCTTTCAGCAACACACTAGTAAGAAACAGAAACAGGTTCATGAGTATGAGAAAGTATTGCATATTGGCAAGAAGGGGACGGCGCCCAGTCATGGCGGAACACCGAAATGAGATCCGACGACCCACACAGCAGGAGAGGCAGGTGAGAGCATCTACCATTTTGAAACTCAACTCCTCTTATTGTTCATTGAAAGTGTTTGGCGGAACAAAACCGTGACAGTAAACAAGATACGCCTTAGCATTGAGTCTCTGAATATAAAAGGGACCGAGATTAACAAAAAGATGTCAGTTTAGATCAAATGCATTTGTTGGTTGAAAGCGAACTGAAAGCTTGCGCTCATATACTTAAAACAAAAAGGACCTGCAGAGCCTACTCTGGTTAAAAGGGGTTTCGATTGGTGTAATGAAAGAATTTCAGTTGAAGTTGTTGTTGTTGTTCCTTTATAATACACTACAACGTGATAAATAACACACTACATCAGTCCAAGTTTCGCAGAAGCTAATAGCATTGTATTTATTGCAGCTATTCCTCATACCAAATTGGCCTTAATCGAGCGGAGTCCTCCAAATCTTATTACACGGAACATCTGAGGGGAAGATATATTCAGCCGCCATCATAGATGAGCTTTGAGGCCAGCCTCATTCAGATCAAAGGCTTGGGGGTTAAAATGGACTTTTTGTTTGCTTTCCATATGATTTTGAGTAAAGTAAATGTGGGCTGTAAATCTGTGGCTTAGAAAAGGACAACAGCCAATGCAGCATGTTCGCGCTGCCCCCCTGCTGGGCGGCCCATGAGCCTGTCGATATGGCGGTTTGATGTTGGTTGGAAAATAAGAACCCCCCCTCTCATAACCAACACAGAGAGGGCTGGAACAGAGAGACAGGAACAGAGAAAAGAGGGTAGAAAGGGAAGAACCATCGACAGATGGACTCCGTTGTGATTAAAGATGGCGGCAGTTCATACTGCAGACTGCGAAGGACTATACTCGGTGGGAGTTGTCTGCAATTCAGCGCAACAAAACCAAGAACCACACAGCAAGGTAAATCCAAATGGCCTTATTAGGTACCGTATGATGTCTACTTGATGGAATCATTGAGGATGGAGACTGCCGTTGCCACAAACTTTGAATCATGTTGTTTATAATTTGATTATTTTTATGATGAGGTGTTTTTCGTTTTTCATTTTGACGACATACTGCCTCGTTTATGACCTCCCTCTTATCAAAAGTGAAGCACGTCAATTTATTTGACTGCTTGATGTGCAGCCCTTGACAACATTAATGGAGATCACAATAGGTCTCCATGCTTAATTTTGAGTGAATTTCTTAGTCATCCTTTCTTGTAAGATGAGGTACTTTCGCCATTCGGTGCATGGCTACAGTAACATGTCATTGCCGTTATGTGTCATCACAGTAAACAATGCTTTGCCTTTAGAATAAGGTTTCCCATGTTACTATATAAACGAGAAGATCCAGAAATATAAACTTAAGTCTGCAAATTGTTAAATCCTCTGTGCCTAATCCATTCCTAGGCTTGTTCGTCATGATATATTCAGCCAGGACAAAGGATATCAGCAGGACTCCAGAATACATTTTCTGACAATCTTTTGATATTGCTCTTTGAAATCTTTTGAGAACGGAGGTTAAAAAGCATATAACCTGAACATGTGAAATACAATATCTCTTTTCTTTTTTAAATCGTCCGTTTTGGCTGTTTCTTTGTTTTGTTTTAAAGTATTTCATTGATAGGTCTAACTGTGATTTTTCTGTTGTATTTTTCCCTTGTTATGGAAGACAATTTGTTCTGGGGGGATTTCTTTTTAACAAATATGTATTTATTTTGCAATTTTGCAATTTTTCTCACTTTATTTTTGTTTTAGCAAAACCATTTTGCAGAACAGAACTCTCTATTGTGTGCAGTCAGAAAAGGAGCATTCATTTAAATGTCCTAATGGGCTTTTGTTCATCGTAGAGTCCTCGACAAAGATAAGCCTATAGTTCAACCAAGGCCTACAAGGGGGTGTAAATCCACACTGACAGGTGTAACAAAGGAGAAGTGGGAAATATAATATCACATCATTAAGTGTTGTTCTTTCAATCAATAGCATTTGTTAAATACAAGCCAAACTTTTAAAATGTTTCTTTTGAAATAATACATTATCTGACTGTGGATCATGCTTCTTTCATTGATAACCAAGAATAACATAACTAAAACACTAGACTATACATTATAATTATTTCACTATTTCGACAATCTTCTTATTAGGTGATAATACTGTTTTTCTTTACAGTACCATACCAGGCTAACTTGGGAGCTGTAATGCACAACCATGGCAAATGTGTTACTTTGCCGTACGACTGGCTGACACATTCATACGACAACATACCGTTAGCCTATAAATTAGGCTTTTACTGTCCTACAGTTTCCAGGCAGCTGCATGAATGAGTGAATTGCTCAAGGGCATCACAGTGGTAGTTGTGCACTTCAGGAGGGAGAGGAGAGCTCATTAGCCATTCTCACTCCACTAAGGTCTTCCCAGTTTGTCTTGGGGCCTTTCGGTCACAAACCCATTTCTCAAGCCTTTAGGCTACTGCCTGTCCATATTATAGCAACTTTCTTCCCAAGACATTCCTGATATCTACTTCTACGCACAGTCGCACACACGCACGCACGCACCCACGCACGCAAATGTTAGCCTATTAGTCAGGGGAGAAGTTTGGGACTTTTGTATGTGTGTGTGTGTGTGTGTGTGTGTGTGTGTGTGTGTGTGTGTGTGTGTGTGTGTGTGTGTGTGTGTGTGTGTGTGTGTGTGTGTGTGTGTGTGTGCGCGCGTGCGCGCGCGCGCGTCTATGCGTGTGTGTTTCATAAAAGAATAAACATAAATTAAAGCACTGCCCATGACATGCACTTCTCATTAGTGGATGCAGGAAATAAAAAGTGAAAGTGATGCACAACAGGAATTATTTACAGTATTTGGGACAACAGCAGAGTTCATGTACATGTTACCATGTAAAAATAAAATACCAAAAATAAACAAATCTACCAGTGCAGTGCATTTAGCTGCAGGCTAAAAGAGCGTAGTTGAAATGTTATGCTTATTGGTGTGGGTTGAGCTTCCTTCCAGAGCATTAAATACTGTTTTGGGGGCATATATTTTTTTCTTCATATTAATTAGAGATTGATTAATACAAATGTTTTATCTGGAACTTGTTGGGATACAATATGGCTAAGCACATTGTTCAATAATAATAAAAATATAAAATGTTTCATCTCATGGAGGAGTGCTTCTCACGGAGATGGTGCAAATCAATGCCCAACGATGCTCACATTTCCTTAGAAACAGACCACGTCGGCCTTTGCAAGTTGCTCAAAACGTACAGTTTCTGAGTTCTGTCTGTTTGGATGCTGCTGCTGGCTACTAGTATGCTGTGAGTGACAACCTGCTTGTGAACTCTTCACCTTCTGACTTCTCACTTGGGTTTCAGCCACAGAGGCTGCATGCAGTCAGGATGACTCAACTCCCTGTATTGCAGCGTTTGTCTTGCATGGGTGACCATGACCTTCTCATTCAAACTGCTAATAGGATGCTGCAGCGTGATCTTGTGTCACTAGTAATGCGGCTCATTGTTTGCTGTGGCCTAGTAGCTGATCTTCTAATCTTAACCCATTCTGACCCGAGATCAGATTCTAAAAATGTCTTCTACATCCCGACAGTTTTCTGAAAAAGCTATGTTTCTATGTCAATCGTTCTTAGATTTTTCAAAAACAGCAGACCTACAAGCTCATAGCGCGCCACCGAGTGGCGCGCTATGAGCTTGTAGATCTGCTATTTCTCAATAGCTAAAGCATAACGTAATGCTAACACCAAAACGTGTTCCCGCCCAAAATGGGTTTTAAAGTCCTCTGAAAATAGACAATGAAAAAATATATTCTTTTGACAGGCCTAGTTTTTAGTTTTCGGGAAAAACTATGGTATATTTTACAGTTACTGTACAGTTGCTATACACACATCACTGGTCACAAATGATGAAGAGATCACATGAATGTGATTCTACACCAAATTTCTTTGCTGAAAACAGCAAAGACAATTGTGCTGCAAACTGCACAATTTCCACCGAATGTTCGCCCAGAACAAGAATGCTATAGGGTTCATGTGGTTAAATCAATTCCATCATACAGATTGGCATTGTTTCGCGGCGTGTAGTTCCATGGTTCCCCAGGGGGGCAGGTCTAATAATAATGCACTGAAATATGACGCTTGACACTAAACCAATATTTCTCGTGCTTCCTTCTTTAGGACCAAATGGATGGAAAAGGCACATTTTCATGGCAGCATTCTCCATTGGCATGGACCTCCCATTTCAGAGAGCTGAAAGGAATATTATCATCATTGCAGTCTGACTTGTTACGCGACCCTGCAATGGAAACCTCAATACATGGAAGGACTGGAGGATGCATGAGGCAGAAGGTCATAATCAAGGTAAATTCTGGCATGCAGTATACCTGCAGATCTAGCAGATTGTTCGGGATTTTAATTCAAATATAGCTAAACTAGCTGATCTACAAGCTCAAAACGCGTCGCACTGCAACGTGTTTTGAGCTTATAAATCGGCCATCATTTGCTACGACATTAGACTAATAGAGCGTCGTAGTCCCGCCCCCTTTCATGACGACGACAGGCCTGGAAGAGAATTACCCATTCATTTTTCCCCCATTGACGTTTCAAAAAGTATTCTGGTTGTGACAAATCATGACAATAAACAACGTTTTGGGCCTATAAAAAAATAGAAAGAAGGGGGAAAAAAGGCCAGGGTCCTAATTATTTGATCGGCCCAAAACATTGTGTTTATTGTCATGATTTGTCACAACAAGAGTTGGCTTTGTCCAAGGCATGGGAAAAAATAATGGGGAATTCTCTTCCGGGCCTATCGTTGTCATGAAAGGGGGCGGGACTGTGACACTGTCTATATGCAGGGCCTCTGGAGTGAGTGCATGTGCAAACCCAGCCCTGCTCTAGATGGAGTTCAGGGGTTGACACCATATAGGTTGACACTAAGGTCTCAGAGGCACTTGCCGAAAAGTTAATCGTCCATTATAAAACAATATGTACATTTTGGTACAATTTTTACTTTCATGGAGCTGTGCGATAAAAATAATGTTTGTATACCTCAAATGTTAAGCTAAATAACTTACCATATACATAGAGCTGTGACTATGGGTTCACACACTATGTGTAGCAACAGTTAAAACAGCACATTATAGGTAAACAGTGCTCTTACATTCCACAGACAGAAGACATAAGGTGTTTAGACTATAGACCGGTGCTCGGCTGTAGAGCACCGAGTCGGTAACGATGGAAGTTGAAGACCCATGCCCCACCCGGCTATGCAATACACGTTGTACCTGTGTCAGAGTACTTATTCCACCCATCTGTCTGTGTCCCTTTTCTGCCTATATATAGAGATTTCTGTATCTGTCTCTCTGTGTCCCTTCATTCCTATATGGAGTTCTGTGTCAGGCATGCCCAAATATGGAGTGTTGTGATGTCAGAACAGGCCAGCTCCATATATGGAGCATGGGCAGGGGCCCTGTCCAGAGCCCGGGCAGAGGCCTTTTGTGGCGGTTCTGGACAACAGTGAGTCCGACCGACTCGACACTGGGCATTGCACTCCCTGTGGGCGTGTGTCGGATTTTAATGTCGGTGGGGCTAATGGTTCTTGAGTTACTTGCATTATAGCCGTATCGTACAGACAGACGTATACAGAGACATGGTATAGATATAGCTTGTGTAACGGTTGTGTCCACTCTCAAACAAGCACTTGCCTGTCCGGGCAACCTGAAAGCAGACTCCACCTGCCGAAAGTTATCAATCGAGTGTAAAATCTGCCTCAAATTCGAGCCTAGGTTTTGAGTACACTCACGTCGCTCTCATACACACACACACACACACACACACACACACACACACACGCACGCACACACACGCAACTTGCAAGCCCAACTGGTGTGTTGTATCTTAAATAAATAAAGAACGAACACCTGCATGAATTAAATAATAGCTGTAGGCCTACCCTACACATGTTTCCCTCTCGCCTCGCTTGTCTGGCTGTCATGTCCACACACGCACGCACCAAGGCTACATGACACAGTCATCACAGTTGCATATCGCCATGAATGGAATACGTTTTTAGGCTACTATATTAATTTTACCCATTCGTGTGCACAAGTGTGTGTGTAGCCTATAGGTATAGGTGAAGGCGATCAGTGAAACTGCTCAGTGCTGTGAGTGCATGCTGTGGGTGGGTGATTGTCGTGATGCCTGCAGCCCTGCACCGCACGTTAATGAGAGATAACCTCGCTGGCAAGGCAGTCATAAATAATCAACGTTTATGTGGAGTGATTGATGAATGAATCATGAACATATGATGAAGGCTGGTGTGTGCTGGTGTGTGCTGGTGTCGCTGCAAAACGGCCCTGTCCCGTCTCGCTCATCCTGACCCAGATGACCATATCTGCCGTTTATCTGAATGACTGTTAAAGCACTTATTTAAATGGGTGAATGATTAAGCCCCTTACACCTATAGGCCTATAGCCTACAATTGCAAATAGGCAAGATAGGCCTACGCTTGTTATTGTCACTTGGAAATAAAGGCGTGCAGTCCATTTATGCCTAAATATTTTGTTTTAATATCACAGGGATTATATAGGCATCTGATGTCACACTGCGCTCCCGAATCATCTCACAAGTGCACTCGCACATATATGTTTAACAAGGCCAGTAAAGCACTGTTTGATTAAGCAAACTTGTACATTGTAAACATATTGTTTTTAATTGCTTGTATGTAAAGTTGGAAATCTCTCTTTTTCTTTTTAATACAGTTTTATATTAACATTTTAGGAGTGAATATGTTTAGATGCCTGCAGTGACAGCTTGTCAGCTGATCAAACAATGCTGCTCCGCTTTTCTACGACAGAAAAACAGCCGAGGACAAAGCCTACGACACCTGACGTACTTTTTGTCCTGCATGGCACACATTCAAGTTCAGTGTTTTTCGGAAATGATAAATGCCGACAATTGCGGTAATTCCGGCGTGCGCCCATATTTTGTCAAGGCCTGCATGGAGTTTGTTTGTTTTCTTTCCTCTGCATGCAGGTTATTGGATATAATATCAGATTATGGTAAGAAAAGCACTAGTACGGAATTCTCCTTTAATTAAACACCAACGAGGAAGTAATCAATCCATGACAGAGACTCTTGTTTGTTCCGTTTGTTAGCATGGTATAAAGCTGTACTGGTTACTGTAGGCTATATATATATGGTATCCATATCTGAATTGCCATCGGGTCCCCCCAACAAAGATGTCTGTGAACACGGAAGTATAGGGCACTTATGTGAATATATGTACTTTCATATTTATATAGCCTAGAATAGATCATGTGTCAAACTGATGAGGCTTGTGTTTAACAGGGTGTGTGTGTGTGTGTGTGTGTGTGTGTGTGTATTGTATGTTTCTGAAGTACAGTATGTGGGCAATGCGCATTAAAAAGAGAGCCCAGGGGAAATTCTTGACTGGGCTTTTTGTATATAAAAGTTCCTTCTCTTCTCATGTTGCGTTAGATCTCAATCCCTTACTCTATGACTAAAGTGGACCATTTACTGGCTTGGTACTCATTTTTCATTCATTCATCTAACTAATTTTGATAAGACAATGAAAGGAATATATCATATGATAAAATGTTACTATAGACACTAGAATACCATAGATTAAAAGGAGGCATTTCAGTTGTTGATAGGCTTATTGCATATTTGCACACACACACGCGCATGTGCATGTGTGTGTGGCCCTTACATTACTACCATGTTACTACACCGTTGAGTATAAGCCTATATCCATTAATGCAATGTGATGCATGCAGGTATGCTGCTTAGGCTTGAAGAAATTGTTAGGCTATCTTTTTTAATAATTTTAATATAATAAAACATAATTGGGTCCGAGAACTCGGTACCGTTATCTTGGTTTAGCCATATGATTTCCCTGATTTTATTAAACCGCCAAAAATTACCTTATTTGTAATTATTTCGATTTTTTAAAGTGAATGTTACAGTCAGTCGATATGATAGTCTGATTATTTTCCAAGGGCTCCAATCTCTAAGCCTGATCTAATCAAAATCATTCATATGTTTGTTTTATTAAAACCACAAAAGCCAATATAGATGCACAAATTATATACATAATTACTAATTTACCACATGATCGACCGTTATAATGAACAGGCACAGCAACCGTACCATAGTCATTACATTGGGATATCGTCTTAGACTATAGTATAACACAATGTGTAGCCCATTGTGTTCCTGACAACAGCATGCAATGCATTGCTGGCTGTATGATTCAATGTCACGCCGTTTGCTCACAAACTGGCCCGAGAGGACGCGTGAAACTATTTTCCACTGTAATTACACAATGAGGACACGGGGCTAAATTGGGTAACAGCGTCGCCAGAGCCCTATATGCACGTATACACGTTCATTTGGCGGACCACTGTGCCGTCACCTGTGTGTGCGTTTCTCGACCCCATAAATCAGAAAAATAAAAGTACAAGGATATATATTTTCCTTCCCTTTCCTTCTTTCAAAGACCAGGCAATGTGTGCTGTGAACACGCGAGGCGCTGTGCATCATCTGCTCCACAGCCCTCTGCTAGTACACAGACAGTGAGAGCAGCCATGGAAAGGTGGAGAACGGACTGTTTTCTTTGTTATTTTTAAACTCTTTGCAAATCGCACCTATGACACTATTCATAGTGACCCGTGTCGGTTCGTATTCCCGATGCACCCGAAAGCGGCAAGAAGATTTTCACAGGTGAAGTATAGATCACTTTTTTTTCCTCCTTCCCCAGCTCAGGGATTGGGATTGCGGTAGTCGGGAGATATGTGCCATCGTTTTTTTTTTTTTTTTGCTGTATGTAAGTCAAATCCGAAATCGTAGTGTGATCTTTCTCTCTCCCTGCGCCTCGTAACGGAGGGCAAAATGTGCGTTAAAAGTGCTAGTTGTTCATTGAGTTACACCACGGCCATACGCGCGGATAATAGGAGGGAACGATTAGGTAAATAGTGTTTCAAAGTTGTGCACTTGTCGGTCGGCTGCTGAAGGGCCTGGCTGTGGCTGGGCTGGCTGACTGTGTGTGTGTGTGTGTGTGTGTGTGTGTGTGTGTACGGAGTTTGTTTCTGGCTCCCCTCCCCCACCCGTATACCGCCGCCAGTCCGCTGCTCTGCTCTGCTCATTCTGGAGAGGCCAAGACATGAATGTGATGTGAGAGAGGTTCACTTCAAAGGAGACACGGCTGTAGTGTACTTACAGCCTGCTAGTGCTCTCTCTCTCACACACACACACACACACACACACACACACACACACACAGACACACAGGTCGCCTGCGAAACACAACCACTGTCTGATCATGCACAATAGACACACACAGCTGTAGATATACAGTCCGAGGAGGCATGCTGGCATGGATCGCTGTTGTTGTCCCCGGGCAGTTTCTATCTAGTGTCATTTTCAGTTATACTTCAAGGCTGGTAGTGAGTCGGCCAGGGCTTCCCATGTTATTCGCGTGGTCTGGTCAGTACAGTACAGTACAGTACAGTAGCCTACTACATTTTATTTTAGCCGTGCAAAGAATGTTGAATCGGAAATCCATGCAGTGTAAGCTAGTGCTATCTCAACCGGAGGGATTATCCCATAGCATTTTGACTGCAACGGGGGGCGTGGGGGTGGATCTGGAAATGGGAAGGGAGGGGGATCAAAACGGTCCAATTCAAGGGCAAACTGATTCTCAGAACTCTCTCAACTGGGCAATGCAGTGGCACGTGTGCATGTGTCCGTCCGTGCGTTATATTGTTGGGAAAAGGTAACGGTATTAGTAGGTTTAATTAATTAGGAAATAAATGTATGTACCTGTATTGGACAATGGCGTAAGTGGGCGTGGCCTAAATTAGAAGTGACTTTAAACTTGAAATTATTTCTACATTGGGGCCGCACAGTTAATTTCAAAATGTAAAAATAATTATTAACACTACAGTTTGAACCTCCAAATGCTAAATTGTTGTTAGCAGAGTGATTGATAGTAGCGTAAAAATATACAGCATTTGCCCCATATCAGTCCCTACGCTCATTCTGTAACTCCGCCTCCGAGATGAGGTCACAGTTACCATTCCACTGCATTTCAGAACCGGCGCATGGTTTCCACTAGGAACGTTGCTTACCCTTTTCTGCACATCGTATCCAAAAAGTGAAGGTGGTTGCACACCGGCCGCGTTTTTCGGAAAACCGATGGAGAAACGCAGCTTAAAAATCAGAATTCGCGCTCAGTGTGTGGAGACCTTTAAGGTCCGATAATGCGGACAAGAAAATCCAAGTTACGGGTTGAAACGAGCCACTTCCATGTTCTTTAAGGAAGTTGTGCGCATTAGCGCCTCCCCTGGTCGAATGTGGAATTAGATAGATTTTCCAACTGACTTCAGTCTGTCGACATTCGACCAGGGGAGGCGCTAATGTTGGATGTTCTTGTCACAAATAAAGTAAAATTAGTTCAGCTCAGCTTTACTTTTTGGATACACTGTGAAGAAAAGGATAAGCAACGTTCCTAGTGGAAACCATGCGACTGTTCTGAAACGCAGTGGAATGCATTGGTAACTGTGACTTCATCTCGGAGCTACAGAATGAGCGTAGGGACTGAGTGCACATGTGGGCATGTGGGGCTAGTCACAGCATCAATGATCACACTATTCCTAGTTCAGTGTTGTTGGGTTGAGGACCGAAGCTTTATTGTATTTGAAGGTCACCGCTGCATTGCTTTCCTGTCACTTTCCACTGTCTCGCTATAATAAAGCAAAAAAAAAAAGCCAATTCTATAATAATACGACAAGAATAGGTTGTTCTTCAAAACTTGCGATAAACCCCAATTTATTTATGTAGTATTTTGTATTATTTATTTTCAAATGTATGTTAGGGATCTCATCCTTATGAGCCCGTAAACTGCCCCACTGGCTGTGACATTACATACATTTCACGTATTCTATATAGACAGCCATAGATCACTATACCCTCCTCTGTCGGTGAGTTATCGCGGCGGTATTAAACGTTACAGCGCTGCGTGCGTGTGTGTAGTGCACTCTCCCAATCGCCTAATCAATTGCTGCTATTGTCACCCAGTTTAGTTAAAAATATCTCCACTTTTCTATGAACTGGACAACATTCTCCTACCCGAACTGAATATATGAAAACTTCCTTGCACCTGTCAATTGTGTGCCCCATATAGGTAGGCCTATGTGGTGCTCACTGTTGTGATTTGGGTAAGGTCTCTAGAAGTCTCCATCTAAACCAAGGGGTGGTGGGTGAGGATCCATCGAGTCGCAGGTGCGGACTAGAACATATGCCAACACAACGGACAACGGAGTATTACACATATCTTCTGGAGTTTATTACACACACAGAGAAATATATACAGTAAGAACAGTGGATCTATGACGTCCCTAGCAGATTATGGAAACAAAGACAACAGAATGAGCAGGAACACGCAGTCTCATGTGCGTCTCATGTCATATTGCACATACAGTCATGCCCACCGATACGGTAGTGAACAATCATTGTGTCATGGTTATCAATATGCTTATGCAGATAAATGTTTTGTCACTGAGTCAGGCAGCTGAGGTCATAAATCATAACACTCACCAAAAGAAAGTCTCCATATATGTTCAGTGTGGAGTTGGGGTTAAATGTCACTAATTTGCCTTAATTTGGCGAGAGAGCCCAACAATACACAATGGGGACTACAGTAGACCTGTGCAATATTGACCATATCAGACCGCTAACAGGAGATGGAGAATGACCGCGTTCATGGATTATTATTTATTTCTAAATTTGTATCCCACGATTCTTTTTCACTATCTAATGTAATCCTAGGCACTACACTTCCTCTGCCAACCTGGGGGGGCAGCGGACTGACCTCATGCTTCCTACTATGCATGAGGAGTCTAAGCTGCTTCTTTTCACCTGACGTAGCGCGTTTAGAAGTTTAGAGACCAGGATTACTACCCTAGGGGACACGGGGTGAACATGCAAACTCCACACAGAAAGGCCCTTTCGCCAACCCCGCCTCGGGTATGGGCACTGATGACGCGGAGGAGAGAACACGCCCACAGCGTCTCCAGTGGGGGGGGGGGGGGGGTTGTATGTGTTAATTGGACCGCAGCTGGCGTCATAAGGTTCAACCTAATTATTACACGTTATATTACACATCAGATTTATTGTGATGCAGAGAGTGAGGTGAATGTTGCTCCTGGGGTGTATTTTCCAGCAGCTTGTTGCTTGTTAGTTCTCCAGAATTGTGTAGCTTACTTTACAAGGGCTCATGTGTTGATGCTGTCTGGTACCTCATATTAATAATACATACATTTCAGTGTTTTACTAAGATCTTGCAGTAACCAGTTAATTCACACTATCGGGTAGTATTACTCTACTTTTAACATGGTTTATGACAGTATTATGACACTACGGTACATTGAAAACAAGCTAAGAGTTGGGCTGCATTTGGATGACTTAATGAAGCTGCATCTCATTGTGTATTTCCCCCCCCCTTTGCAGGAGACATTTTTTCGCAGTGGCATAAGTAGAGGTCTGGATCTAATTGTTGTGCGGTGTGGGCTCCACGGGGACGTGGCGTATGGACGCTGTGACTATGAGCGTAAGCGACAAGGGGGGCTACCTAGTGGACCACCTGGGAGGCAGCTTTACTGAGGATGCCCCCAGACCCCCAGTCCCCGGGGAGGAAGGTGTGTTGGTGTGCAGCGATGGGCGCCAGTACGGCAACGGCGTCTATTCCTCAAAGAACGAGATCCTCAAATGTGAGGCCTCTGTTGCTACGCCCAGGCGGCCTGACTTGGACCTGGGCTATGAGCCAGAGGGCAGTGCTTCCCCTACGCCACCCTACTTGAAGTGGGCAGAATCTCTGCACTCACTTCTGGACGATCAGGATGGCATCCATCTGTTTAGGACGTTCCTCAAGCAAGAGGAGTGTGCAGACATGTTAGATTTCTGGTTTGCATGCAGCGGATTCCGCAAACTCGAGGCCAATGAGGGCAACGAGGAGAAGAAGTTGAAACTGGCAAAAGCAATTTATAAGAAATATATCTTGGACAACAATGGAATTGTCTCCAGACAGATCAAGCCACCCACAAAGTGCTTCATTAAAGACTGTGTGATGAAGCTACACATTGATCCGGCCATGTTTGACCAGGCTCAGACTGAGATTCAGACTATGATAGAGGAGAACACCTACCCTTTATTTCTCAAGTCTGACATATATTTGGAATACACCAGGACTGGCGGAGAGAGCCCTAAATTGTACAGTGATCAGAGCTCTGTTTCTGGGAATGGAAAAATTCTGTCGGGGTATCTACCGACATTAAATGAAGATGAGGAGTGGAAGTGCGACCAAGAGCTGGAGGAACTGCCCGAGTGCGATCCGACGCCTAGCAACAGGCTCACACAGAAGTTACTAATGGAGACGACGCCACAGCGCATTGCCAACACGAAGAGATTCCCGGACACTCCAGAGTACAGGTAAATCCTCCCAGCCATCTAAAAGCATTCACTTCAGCCTCTAACTACCCAGCTACTCTTCAAGCGCTGAATTAGATATGAGCACGCACGCACGCACACACACACACACACACACACACACACACACACACACACGCTCGCACCTACAGCCCTTTCCTACCTCTCAGTATGAGTGCTGCCTGAAGTTTGAGATGAAAAGAGCCTGGATGTAGCACAACGGACAGCTTAAGCAACACAGGAGGAAATTCTTAAGTATGGCTGTGTATCTGTGAGAAAGTGTCAGAGGTTACAGGAACCTCCTTTGCTTGCTTTTAGAAGGCTCTGTGTATGTGTACTGTAGTATGCATAGTGTGCATACTATACACATATCTTTCTGTAGGTGACCATGGTTTTTGAAGGTGATTTTCTTTATAAATCAGAAAAGGAAGGAAGGAAGGAAAGGTGGAAGACAATCTTGCCTTGATTTAATGGTGCTATGCACTGCCTATAAATGCAGAGTGCAGATCATACATTGTAGTAAACCTTTAAACATAAGAGATATAAACTATATAACATTAACGATCTCCCTTGAAATGTTATGAACAATTGGCATGAAGCGCAACAAAATATTTTCAAATCTATTAAAGCAATTAATTCATCCATTTCTGAAAACGCCTTTCTTATTATTTTCAATACCACTGGTAGTCTTCTGTTGGATCATTGGATGGCATTGGCTAGTGTGCATCAGTGTATGGGTTGTGTGTTATGCTTGATATCAGAGAGTGAAGAGTATGCTGTTCAAAGTTTTTATTCATTAGAACAAAGCGGAGATCCGGGCACACTTAATGTTTCTAGCCCTGATGAAGACCGTATAGGTCGAAACATGTTGGTTGAATAAAGTTAAATTAAGTGTGCCCGGATCTCCACTTTGTTCTATATCCCGATTGATCCCAGGAGCACCTTTTTACTATTTTTACATTTCTTATACCTGCACACCTCCTGAGCACCTGGTTGCTTCCTTGCCTCAGTTTTTATTGATTGTGCATCTATTACGGAGATATCTACCTCAGCTGTGAGTGTGAGCAACGCATTGGTGCAAAATATTGTATGTATTATTTGTATTGAACCATTCACTAGACTAGCAACCGTAACTCAGTGCAAACACGCTATTTCAACTGGGTACTAAGAGGAAAGGTCTATGGCAGGAGTCACCAACCTGGGGTTCGCGAGCTACTGGTAGCTCGCCGAGACCTATGACCTATGGCAATGGCACTCACAGTTCTGGTGTTCCAAAAGTTAAAAAGCCTTTATTAGTTCATCTTGACTGAGACCTATGTTTGAGCAGGAGCCATTGTCAGGGTGTGAGGGAGTTGCTTCAGCAGAAGGGTAGCATTATGCATTTTTAATATGTTTAGTCAGTGTTCAGGATTGCAGTCCAAAACTGACATGGCTGGGATGACCGATGTATCCACCTGCCCGATATATTGGTCATTGGTATCGGCAGTTATGCAGCTGACCCTAACCCACATTTCTATTGCTACTACTACTTTCAACCTTTCCGTCCATATATTTTGGGCATGTAATTCGTGAAAATGTTCAAAATAATAATAATAATAATGACAGATTAGATCTACATTTTTTTCAACATTTTCTAATAGGGCTTAAGAGTTTAAATAAATAAATTCAAGTTCGATGATGTTCTCAAAAATAAATTAATCAAATCAAAGTTTTGTCAAATTGATTCAGGGGGGGGGGGGGGGGGGGTCTACTAGGACTCTCCAAATCCGACACTCAACATTCTGGCATCGGCCGGGCTCTATAATAGATTACTCACGAGGCAACATCGAAAGAAAGCAATCCAGGCAGCCAGGTAGCATAGCAGGGAAAGCCAGAGGCAGAAATGCTCTAGTTGACCTATAGGTTATGAGTGTGATGGTCAATAAGTCATGAATGAAACTGTCGTTTCAACAAAGATAGGGTACACTATACACGCACACAAATGTTATGTGACACTGACTTCATCACCAACACATCCCCCCCCTCCAGTGTGTCTTCAGACGATTCAGTACAAGTAGGTGAAAAAAAGTGGGCAGGAATATGAAATGAAGGGTATGAAAGGGACTCGGCTGCCCTCAGGGCTACCTCATTCTGCTGATTCAGCGAGGGCCAAGGAGACCACTGCACTGCTGCGGCGATGGGGATGCTGTGTTTATTGCCACAGATATCACACTCTGTTGACTTAAAGGACCACTTCACCAATTTTCAACCTATGTTCATATAATAGGTCCTCACTAATAACCATGATAAAATGGCACGATCTTTTCCTACTCAGTCTGTGTCTCATAGGAGGGCTGTGGGCAGTTTAGAAACCGTCTTCCAGTGACATCATCATTAGGCAGATTATTTTTTAAACAAGATTATTGATACAAAAAATCGTGAGAACGATGGCTTCCATTTTCGCATTGCAACTTTTCAGGACTAGAAAGCCTGCAGTTTCTATTAGCTTGTATTCCCCATCGATGATGTCACTGGAAGACGGTTTCTGAACTGCCCACAGCCCTCCTATGAGACACAGACCGAGTAGAAAATAATTGCGCCATTTTATCATGATTATTAGTGAGAACCTATTATATGAAGATAGGTTGAAAAGTGGTCCATTAAGTGAAGTGTGCATTGGTTTTAGGGGCTTCTCAAAAGAGCCCTAAACATAATTGAAAACATTCAACGCCTCAATTTATGATTTTGTCTTCCAGCGATGATGAAAACAATCTAACAGAGATAAAATGTTTATTGCGTGGCGTTCCGTTTCACAGCGACGCTTTCGTTGTGTCTTTCTTGTGCTGTTGGATGAATAAGCATGTTTCCAGAGTCATGGGTAATCATGTTAAGTAATTGAATATAATAATCTATAAACAGAAAGTACATGTATAAATATAAATGTACTATAAATGGAAAGGCATTTAGTTTTTCCTTGCCATGTCAATAACACATGACACCACCAAATTGTACTGAGCTGTGATTTATGTGAACATACACCCATAATCTCTTGGAAAGATGCTGCTCTGACTTATCTTGGCTGTAAATTGGGCTATTCTCTGACAATAGACAGTAGGAGTAGGCTGATTTATCAATCCAACAATGACTCTTTATTGGGCCCTTATCTTCCCTGCCAATTTCCCAAAAAGGACTATTGGTACAGAATACGTTTTTCTTTTTCTTAATTGAATTTCCAATGATTTTGGTTCAGCAAAACCTGCTCTGAGTGTATTTGAAAACCGTTTCAAATTGTATTCGTCTAGACCTGCGGATGGTTTGTTGTTAGCCTATGTTTGAATGGTGGTGGTGTCCTACAGCAGTGGTTCCCAAATCTTTTAGCCCATGACCCAAAAGAGAAATTAGACGAAAATAGGCGATCTACAAGCTCACAACACGTCGCTTCGTGCCACGTTGTGAGCTTGTAGATCGGCTACTTTCACTACTTCTAAACATTTGTTTTCTAATTCATGGAATGTCTTAGATTTTTCTTTTGATTTCTTCATGAAATCACTGGGGGGGACGGGGGGGGGGACGGACAACAACTCTAATATAGAGTTCCCACTGCAGCTACGTAAATACATGCTGACTTTGAGGCCAGAGCCTCTCTACTTTGACGAAGTTTGCGATCATTCATATAGTGTGTTTCATACACTTGCCAACTCCACCCGGCATTCCAATGCATTCCATCACAGCTCCAGTTTGCCTATCAGTACCTATAATGTTCTCTCTCCTTCTTTACCTACAGTATAGCCTTGTTACAGGCCACTACCAGAATAAAACCGGTGCCGTCTGTTCCTCTGTGAATTTATAGTTTATATACTTGTAAACAGTCCTGTAGGCCTATTAATGAGCGCCGTTTTGTCTACCTTGATGGAATCAAGATGTAAACAATGGGCTTTAATGGCGCAAGGAGATGACATCACGCAAAAACTGTGCAACATACTATGACGTGGGCAGCCGAAAACTCACTTTTTCTTGTACATTTTTAATAATCTTTGCACACACACACACACACACACACACACACACACACACACACACACACACACACACCAGTGTACGTATGGAAAGGGCCACAGATCTGTTCAAAGACAATACACTTCTTACTTAGCCATGGCATGGTTAATATACCGTAACCACACAGGTGTTATATTCAATAGTCAGATTGTGTGATTTGATAACCAAAATAAACTAAAAGTAAATACTCCAACTGCTATAAATCATTCCTGACAACTGTTGTGACATGATACTGTCATACTGCTGTCATTTGCTGCCTGTGCAAAAACTAATCCCTCTCTCAAAGTGCATGCACAGATTCTTTAGTTCACCAAATAAGTTTCAGCTGTGATGGAATGGAACTGGAAGATGTTAAATTATTTTGAGTTAACTTTGGCATAGAGGTGGGTAAAGATTTTCTAAAATAGCTCAAGTATTTTAGTGCTTTTCTCTTAATATATATATTATTTTTTTTACGCAAAGACACTGTTCACCAAGACCATTGCCATGGTGCAGTTATTCTATCCCAAGAAGTCCTTGACTTTAAGATTATTTTCCTTCCCTCCCAGAAAAGCAGGTATCAGGGACAACTTAGCTTTCAAGTTTTTGCTTTGCTAATTTCCAGACTATTTAATAATAGGGACTTTCAACGGCTTTCATGTTACTTCATTCAGCCCTCTCATGATGAGGGTGCCTCTTGCCATTTTGAGCGTTATATGTGACAGCATTTAAGACATGATGGATTTCTCTCTGGCTGCCAAAATCTATATAACTGCACCTCACTTATCAATGTACTACTCCCTTAATGGCCCTGGACGTGATGAAATGTAATTAGTAAACGCAGCACACTTGAGGCTATTTTTAAATGATTATTTCATCGATCAAGCATCGGGTTGGAATTGCAGAAAGTCACATTTCATTTTTAAATTGCCTTTCAGGCGTTACTCTTTGTGCTTTTATTAAACTAAATTCGACATTAGTCGTGTCTGAGACAGACAACTGAGGACATTATATAGTCTTTCAGATCACTTTGAAAAGATTAGATGAGGTAATAGCATAATGGCCTGTTGTTTGGGGCGGGGGGGTAGACATTTTCCCTGCCTTAGGGCTCAAATGTGCGTGGTTTGGTTGACTCGACAATTAGTTAGCATTATTAGTGGCTTACTGGGTTGAGCAATCTGGCTACATCATACAGTCTTTGCTTATTCACAGATGAGTGCAGACACTTTTAAGTGTTCATCCCATTCATGGCCTAAATGAACTCCCACAAAGTTCACTGAGGGAGAGACGGGCGGGGGCTCTCGATATTTGCCCACATACCCCCTTGTACTTTACGTCTATTCTATATAGAGCATTAACCAATCCATCCGCTAGAGGGCAGCGGCAACACTTTGTGTAGCCATGTCTGTACAACCAAGCGTGCATTTGTCATTGCTATCATCGATCAATGCGGCCATCATTTTTTTTTAGAAACAGTGCCATCCTTCTGCTTTCCTTTCCTTATTCTCATCGGGTCCACCACACAGCGGATCATCCGTTTCCATCTGGTTCTGTTTTTTGTGCCTTCCTCCTGCCACCATGCAGGTGTCCTCTCTCGGGAGAGTCTTTTTTGCAGAGCCTAGGTGTCGATGGTCGCTGAGGGGGCGCTCGTTTTACGTTTTAGGTTTAGCTTTAGGCATAGTTTTACTGAGGTTAGGGTTAGATTTAAGGCATATGCTGTAAAACAAGCGTCCCATCAGCCATCAGCGCCCATTGAAATCCAGGCTCTGCAAAAAAGGTAGTCCCGTCCTCTCTCACCCAGTGCCCGCCGAGTGGTCTAAATACCTAGTTAGCGCCCACGCTGGGCAAGACAGACCCGTTGAGTGTCTTGTGGTAGTATTGTAATTTGTCCATGGCTTTACAGATTTACATTCCCCATGCATGAAACCGGTGTTGTGATTGGTCCGGTCTGGTGCCAAAGGGTGCATTGGTTATTTCACGCAACGCCAGTATTTTTTACACATGCACGCACGAGTACGGTACAGCACGGATGTGCACGTGCATCCACACGTGCACACTCGAACGTGTCCCCCTCGATTCATGAGCCAATTACCCAAATGGCTATACTTTGAATAACAGGTTTACAAGTGAGTGTGAAAATGCATCCTCACTCCTCGCATACACGGTAAGCAACACAGCATTTTGGCTTCAGTACCCACTACTGCCAGTATCCTATCTACTACACACAACAATGCCTCTGCCATCTGTCGAAGAAGAGAAAGATACTTGTTCAAAGCAAACTTGTAGTTTCAGCTCCTATAATTCAAGGCATTCCTTGAGCAGATTTACAAAGACTGTCTGAGACTAAGCTAGAAACTGTCTGGCTAATGAAAAGCAGTCAGAAATTCAGAAGCAAAGGTTTTGTTTTGAACTCAGTACCTCCTGCATTAACCACTTGAACCCTCTAGCATCCATATTCTGGGGGGAATATTAGACAAAAATAGCAGATCTACAAGCAAACAATACACCCCAAACTATTAAGATCGGCAATTAGTGTCTATCTGTGCACGCCACTGGGTGTAGTCTGAAGAAAGTGGTCATAGTACAGAGCCAACCGTTGTCCGGATTACTAAGTCTAGAGAGTTTTAGTGGTTAACCATGTGAACTCTAGCTTCCCTATTCTGGGCATATCATAATTGGCGAAAATCTCCAAGCTCTTACAGAGCTTGTAGGTCGGCTATTTCCGCTATTGACGTGCAACAAAGAATATAAGGTGCATGGTTAATGTTACTATGCTGTGAAAGAGCAACATGTTGTGAAGAGAGGTGAGGTGAAGAAGACACCTCCCATGATCTATAATTCATGTACAGGGAGCAGCTTAAAGAAACTATGGATCCTATAGAGTCTACCACTGTCCCTAGAGTGCAATATAGCCCCTCAAAAATTATCCAGCTTTTGGTGTATGCTAACACAAACTATGTGCTACACAATCATTATATGCCTTTGACAATGAATGGACAATTTTTTGTGTTCGCGTAAACACAAACATTGCGTAACACAAACATTGAAGACGAAGGTGAGGAGGGCAAATTCTGATTGGCCGGAATGAGATTATGATGTACGATGATAAAATCGCCCCTCACTTCACACGGGTGTGATTTCTTTTCATATTCCATCCTGATTGGCTAAGATTGTAACATTTGCAGTAGTGTTCCGTTTTGAACAAAATGCCTCATGAACGCAGGGTCTGATTGCCGTGAAACTTTGCACGCACATTGGTGCTATAACAGCTGTGCTCTGATCCTGTTTTTTTTACCTATAACTGGAGCAATCAGTGTGAAACTTTGCACGCACACTCCCTAGAGGCCAAGGCAAAACCTCTCCCCTGCAATTTACACATCTGCCTGCCTTTTATCTTAAGTTTGCAGGAGTGGCTAGTTTTTACCAAAATGCCTCAAATCATGAATGGAGCGTCCAATTACCATGAAGTGTTGCAAGCACATTCCCACTAGGAAGAGGAAAACATGTCACCCTTTTCACATTGGCCTATTATAGTGCCACCAGCAGGCTGATTTTTGCAACATTTATTTATTACTCCTACAGATTTTGTCCAAACATCAGGCAAATCGGTGAAACATTATCTCTATAGTCATGTCATCAAGACGGACCTGGCGGTGGTGACCTGTGCTCCAAGGAGAACATTTTTATAGTTTTTTCATTAATTAAATGTATTTATCATCATATCACCTAATTCTTCTTAGCCATAGTAGTGTGTTGCTTTGTTTTTAACGATCTTCTTCACTCGGAGTCAAATGAACACTGGATTTTACCGTGCATGTTGGTCCTCAATGGTTTTCTGTGTGTGTGTGTGTGCGTGCGTGTTTGTTTTGCAGGCATGCACCATGGAGGGAGCCCGTCAACCCATACTATGTCAACAGCGGCTTCGCTATAGCGCCGGCCACCAGTGCCAACGACAGTGAGCAGCAGAGCATGTCCAGTGATGCAGACACACTCTCCCTTACCGACAGCAGTGTGTACGTATATCGACCGCACAGTGTTTCCTTTTCCACACACACACACACACACACACACACACACACACACACACACACACACACACTGCACAAAACATCGGTACACTTGTGTTTACACTCGCTCATCACGGCCACGGCCATTATCTTCAATAGTATAACGCCAGATTCATAATATTTTTAAATCGTTACTCATTCATCATATAGTGGAAGAATGGCCTCCTCTCACAACATAAAGAGATATACAGTATATGGTCGTCATTCAGAAAGCAGAAGCCGCTTTGTATTGATGTCTCAGTCGAGCTTACAATGTTTAACATTCCTTTCAGGTTTTTCTTTTGTCTCGGTTCTTCATTAGGAACAAAGAAAGCAGAGCTTCTTTGTCTCTTCTTGTACATAAATGTGTAGCCCCCCCCCCCCCCCCCAGCCCCGTTTGATATGAAAAGCAAAAGAAAAAAAAAAATCATCAGGATTTACTTAGCTGGCAGAACTTCAATTTCAGTTGAGAGCGAGCAGACCAAAAATGTTCTGGCAGAGGGAAGATAACAAATCTGTTTTCCAAGTTCAGGGATGGCATTGGGGAATCGTACCGAACGGAACATCAAAGCCTTGCACAACTGCACAAAAACCGCCACACGGAAAAAAAAGAAAAGGAAAAACGTGTTTGAAGTGGAATGGATTAGAGGCCATTATCAGCTAATTGCTCCAGAGCTTCTAGCACAGGAGAATCACACCCAGCATGACCACTGCCATTTGACTGTGTTGTCATCACGGCATCCACAATCTGCCAGACCACTGCTGTTGCAGGGGGACAAGAATAATAACGTTGTTTATTCATGGGTTATGTTTTATGAAAATGTCTGTTCCAGAGATGGGGTACCACCCTACAGATACTTATGTTTTATAAAAATGTCTGTTCCAGAGATGGGGTACCACCCTACAGATACTTATGTTTTATAAAAATGTCTGTTCCAGAGATGGGGTACCACCCTACAGATACTTATGTTTTATAAAAATGTCTGTTCCAGAGATGGGGTACCACCCTACAGATACCGCAAACAGCATCGCCGGGAGATGCACGAAAGTGCCAAAGCTAATGGGCGAGTCTCTCTACCTCATATACCGGTAAGTTATTTTGGGTTATTTCCCTCTTCTCTCTCGCTCTCTCTCTCTCTCTCTCTCTCTCTCTCTCTCTCTCTCTCTCTCTCTCTCTCTCTCTCTCTCTCTCTCTCTCTCTCTCTCGTTATTTCCCTCTTCTTTCAGTATTTCTGCTTCTACATCTCGCTCTCTCACCCTACTGTATATCTCTCTCTCTCTGCCCTTCTCCTTTCCCTTATTTTTTCCACACTTTCCACCATTGCAGAAGTGTGTGTTTAAGCCCTTCGTGTCTCAGGGCCTGTGATGGAGTGTAAGAATAGCTGATGGTGAAAGAGAGGGCTGTCTAAACGCCGCTTGATGCTTTTCTAAGCTGTGTGTGCTGAAGCCTAGCAGAAGAAATGAGTGTTCCTCCATGACAGCCCCCCCCCCCCCCCAATGCCTTCCGCTGCAGCTTGCTGTCTGTCTTGCAGGGAGAGCTCCCAACCCTAATTGGGGCCTTGGAGTCAGGAGTCAAATTAAAATGACACACTTTGCATCCTATTAGGATGCATGGATTGAATGTCTGTTACAGTAAAATCTCTGAAGCGTCACCCTGCCCCTTTCTTGCCCCAGCAAATGAACCATGACTTAAGCTCAGTCACTTGCAACAATATAAATGGTATAAAATCTGTACTTGACTTGACATCGTTGCTGTGTTTTGGCAGGCTGTTAATTTTCCCTCTTGTGACTTGTGACTTGTGACTGGTATGAAATGAGCAACAAATACTCAAAGGGTGAAATACAGTTTGTCAGAAGGTTTTTAAAAGGACCATACTGGCCAAAATTCCATTCATTTCAGTACAGAATGAAAATAAATTTGAGCCCTCAAACTTGCTACTCGCTAGGTAGTAAATAGGTAATTCAACCTAATGCATTGATGTGTCCTGTCAGTACGTAGTTATGTTATTGCAAAATTTTAACCCATTTTAGACGGGAACCCCTTTTGGTGTTTTAAAGCATTATGGTATACTTTAGCTTTTGAAAAATAGCAGATCTACAAGCTTGTAGGTCTGCTATTTTTGAAAAATGTGCCTCAAATCTTTGAATATATATTACCGGTATTACAGAGTGAACATTTTAACTAAAATATTTGCTTCCGGGGAGTCCCTGGAACAACATATTTTCCGATGGGGGTCGGCGGCTAATTACATATATTTTTGGGAGTCCTTGGCATGAAAATGTTTGACTAACGACATGGGGTTTTCAGAAAACTGTCATGATTTAGAAGGCATTTGTAGAATCGAGCTCAGGTCTAAATAGGTTAAAGCACAGATTGATTTGAAAAGTCTACCCAAAAATAATCCCTGGAAAACAATATTGCTTTATAGATTACGTTCACATTTCCACTAGTTAGTCCACCCACATCAGTCTCAGCTGGAGAAGCAGGTGATTTTAAGGTGGATAAAGTGGGATTATTGCTGATTCCAACAAACAGCAGCATGTTTTTGAAAATGGTTGGTGGTAATGTAAAGTAAAGTATACAGTACCATGAATCAATAACCGGTAGCTAATCACGGCAGACCACCGGTTAAAGAGATTTCTCAGATGCAATAAAATTGTCAAAATAAAAATTTCAACCTAGTGTATTTTCTTATTACCGGTATATAAATGTAATATACATTAATAATACATTTGAACATTTTAAGGTATCTGTAGTTTATTCGGTCAGGTCAGTGAAGAGCGACGTTAAGGCGAGGGAAGGGCATTAGGATAACTTATCCTGAGCCGGGAATCGAACATTTCATCACTGCTTTATCCTATTCATATAAGGACAATGAGTTGGCACTATTAAATACCTCTACTGCCTCTGTGTAGAAGAGGGAAAAGTCCGCACACAGCTCAGCTCCACAGTGTTTTGTTTATTTAAAACACCCGACATTCAAAGACACAACATTTCGGCCACAACTGGCCTTCATCATTGTCACCTGAGGAAGGTCAGTTATGGCCGAAACATTGTGTCTTTGAATGTCGGCATTTTAAATAAATAAAACACTGTGGAGCTGAGTTTCTCCCTCTTCTACACTGTATGAACCTATTGTCCAGCACCGGCGAGGGACTGGATGTGCGCAACCCACTTGTTTTAATCTACTGCCTCTGTGCTCAGAAGATGGCGACGGTAACACAATCAGTGGCCATGCCTTGCGGGAGCACATGATGATGTGGGACTTAACAGTATGTCTCTCCCCACGCATGCAGCGCACAAACCGGATACCAAAGGATGTACACGTGGAGCCGGAGAAGTTTGCAGCAGATCTCATCAGCAGGCTGGAAGGAGTGCTGCGGGAGAGGGAGGCGCAGGAGAAACTAGAGGAGCGGCTGAAGAGAGTACGACTGGTATGCAACTATATATATGAACTAATCTCTGAACCATCTTTTGCTGATCTCAAAGCCCTTCGGGGGCTACGTTTATATCTTATGCACAGGAATGGGAAGTGTTTTTGGGTGATCCTTTAAATGCTACCCTGTTCGCACCGGGGGGAAAAAATGCTGAAGCTATATTTTCATATTATTGAATAATGAACTAGAACTTTTTTTTTAAATCCCCCCCAGAAATGCTGAAGCAATATTTTCACATTATTGAATAATTGTGAATGAATTGAATAATTTATGTAGGCTATTATTCCATGTATGGGAGTGACAGCTTTGACGCTCATGAAGTAGATCATTTACGACATAAAATTAAAACCAAAAATAATGTATTGCAATATGGTTTGCTTCATGTGCTCTTCAAATGTTAAATATTTATATTAAAACTACAATGGGATAAAAACAGATTCATAATTCTCTGACCATGAATAACTTTAACTTTAATTCATCAGTCTATAATTAAATTAAATTAACTAGGTCAGCAGTAAAAGTTGGAAATGGCTTTATGCATCCTTTGGAGAATTCCATACTTGGTCTTTTGTTGACGTCTCTTTTTCCCCCAGTATCATTCTGAACACCTGCACACTGGAGCCACTTGTGAGGCCGAAGCAGTGAAATGCCTTTTTGATGTCAGTTGGACAGTGATGAAACTGCTTGCCTGCATCGTTTAATGAAATCTCCGTCAGTGCAGCTAGCCAAGTATTAAGTCTCAAGGGGGATAATTTATGTGTTTTGGGCCCTGCAGGCAGAGAAGTTGCCATCACAGACAGAACTTGAGGTGTCTTCTGTTGAGAGCTGGGAGCGAGTGAGAAATGGCGTTGTCTTCGTCGACCCTATGTTGCCGTCTTGGCTCAGACTATTCACCCTGCTTTCGTATAGTTAACATTTGTATTTCTTATTGGGTGAAGAGTAGAAGGGGCAAATGAGAGCACACCAACTTGGTGCACACACAACAAGGTAATGGCATGCAAATCTCTGCTAGATCCCCCCGTCAGAAAGTCCCGAGTACCAAACCACCCAGGAATCTGCTACCTGTAGAGCATCAAAGCCTTGCTCATAAATTGTCCAACGTGGTGTGCCAAGGGTTTCCATGTTGAAATGCCATCAAAAGCATTTGGAAAAGAGGCAGCAGAGAAGCCAAGCAGGGCTGAAATGTGCCTTTAGAGATGAAGTTGTAATAGCTCCATGAATAGCTCTCAGTGCGTTCATGCTAACACAGATGTCCACACCCGGGACAGCGATATGCACACACATAGGAGTCACTGGAAATGTGCGTGAATTGAGAAGCTGCAGATTATATGTCTATACATAAAAACCCTGAGTGATAATTTAACTGTGAGAGTGGATAAAACGCAAGGCTTTTGCACACCTACATGGCGACAGGTGCGTAGGAGAAGGACAACCAAGTGCCCGACGTACTGAAAAAGGAAAAATCTTCTGCACACATGTCTTCAAATGCAGTTGAATTCTTTTTTAAGGGAACAGCAACGTTTCGCTCTATTTGACCTTCACCCGGCTATCTTTGGTGTGGTGCGTCGTGGTCGCGCATCATCCTTCCAAAACACGGAAGACAGTTGACTGGCCTCAAGTAGCCTGCCTCCCTGCTATATTATTATTATATCACAACATAATCTTATATAATTTACCTAAATGGCATAATATCAACAAGGATAGTATGATTAAATCCTGGTGTGACGCATGGGTTATAGATTCACAGTCGGGGGTTCCCTTCTCGCGTACCGGTGGTATATGTCCCGCAGACCGGACCGGCACCGGTCCACGTACCGGTGGCTGGGAACCTCTGTTCTAAAGCATGATTTATAGGCAAATCCACTTCATGGTTTCTCAGTTGGAAATCTGTTGCTGAGCAACACATGTGCTGACACAAAGAATTGTCACCCAACCCCACCACACACACACACACACACACACACACACACACACACACACACACACACACACACACACAATAACAATGAAACCACAACTGTACCCCCCCCTGTACACACACTCTCTCTACTAAGGGAAAACGAAAAAATGTCCTCACTCAGTTCAAAATGGATATAGTCACTATATGTCTAGCTGAAACATCACAAAGGTACATATGTCATGCTGCATACATTACATACAGTACATGGCAGCAACTGCACATTTGACTGACCACCCTATATGCATGTTCTACCTCATCATCTCGGCAGTAATATTAAAGAATCCCATAGCAACTCATTAGCATGTTGGTTCAAATCTGCCATCTGCAGGTTGGAATGACTATAACACATTACACGGGTATGTGTCCTTATTTTAACCAAAACGAGTCGAAGAAATAAGCGTATTACCCCCAAAACCTTTCGGGTGACTGTTGTGTACCGTATATAATTCTGATGTTAAAAAAGGATCCCTTGTATGCCTTAATTAATAATAATATAAATTGCCCTCTAAATTAAATAAATAATAAATACATATTTAGTTGATCTTTCACTCAATAGGGACAGCAATGTGTGGTCCAGCCCAATGGAACGTACAGAACGCCGACTAAAAAACAACAACAACTTCCTACGGTTCGTACAAAACAAGAATGACACGCGTGTCATTACCAGCCAGGTGAAACAAGCGCTTTCCGTTGTGCATCCGTCCCCCTTTTCTTAATGATTCTGTATTGTATTCCTTTGCGCTCGGTGAGCAAATCCCTGCAAGTGGATATAGGAGGGGAATTCTGGTGCCGTCTCTATTATTTATTCATTTAACTCTGTCTATCCCTCAACAGGAGGAGGAAAGCGACGATCTCGACGTCTCCGCGGCCACTTCGTCGTCCAATCACAGGCTTCCGCCCGGCGCGGCCTATCCGCAGCATTACAGCTCGCGGTACGCCGACGTCGGCTACAACAACGGCCCGCCGCAGAGAGACGTCGGCTACAACAACGGCCCGCCGCAGAGAGACGCTCACGAGGAGAACCCCGAGAGCATCCTGGACGACCACGTCCAGCGCGTCATGAAGACGCCCGGCTGCCAGTCGCCAGGCACGGGCCGCCATTCCCCCAAGTCCCGCTCCCCGGACGGCTTCCCCGCAGGAGGCAAAGCGACGACCGGAAACAACGGAGTGCCTCTGTCGTCGTCCTCGTCGGGCCAGGGCAAACACCCCGCCGCCCGGCACGGGCCGAAGGGAGACGCCGCCGGCAGCCACCTCTACCACCACAAGCACGTGCACCACATCCATCACACGGGGGGAGGAGGGGGGAAGCCCAAAGAGCAGGTGGAGGCGGAGGCGGCCATGCGTGTGCACGGCGCCTTCCCCTGGGGCGCGGCGGAGCACGGCCATTATGGCTCGCAGTCTCGGAATTATGCGGACGGCCTACTGCGCGTCAACCCGGCGGACCCCGCCGGTCACAGGTATGAACCCGACTCGGACACTGTGTACATTTTTTCTTTTTTCAAATCATCTCCAATCCTAGCATCCCTATTCTGAGCAAAAAGAAAAACAAATAGATGAACATTCAGCGGAAATAGCAGATTTACAAGCACAGCACAATGTGTATATGGTCTACTTTCACTTGTTTATGGTCTACTTTCACTTGTATATGGTCTACTTTCACTTGTATATGGTCTACTTTCGGTAACTTATTTTCATTGTCCGTCTAGCAGCAAAGGTGGCACGGCATGTAAGAGAACGTTCAAGAAAGGCGAGGAGTCGACTGCGCGGCCTGGCGAAACGCCGCTGCCTCCGGAGGAGATGGAGAGGAACCAGAAGATCCTTCTGTGGATGATGGAGGGAGAGAAAGAGAGCGGGCGCCTGCATAAGAAGAGTCCATACGGGTAAGTGAACCGTAAAACTGCCCCGCTTGAGACCTGAGGTCGATTCTACAAAATGTCAAAGAGCTCGTCTACAAAATGTCAAAGTCTCGTCTATCGTGGGATGTGGATGGAGTGGATGGAGCTCGCGATAGACGAGAGCTCACGCTTCACGGCTGAAAACACAGCCACGGGGTTACTATGGACACGGGGTTACTACTGTTGACATTATGAAGAGGTCTTAAGGTCTTAATGGTTTTTTTTAATACTGCTGCGTCGTTTGAAAATGACTTAAAAGAAAATACGTTTTTATCGTTTGTCTTCAAGGAGCACCACGGGGTCCAAGAAGACCGCGGGGGGCCATGACACGTCTCGGCTCAGCTCGGTGGAGAGGCCGGGAGGAGTGCACCCGTGGGTCAGCGCCCAGCTACGGAACAACGTGCAGCCGTCGCATCCCTTCATCCAGGACCCCACCATGCCCCCCAACCCGGCCCCCAACCCCCTCACCCAGCTGGAGGAGGCGCGGCGACGGCTCGAAGAGGAGAAGAAGAAGTCTGGAACCTTGCAACCCAAGCAAAGGTGAGGTTTTCTTTTTCCCCCGGGCCAAGACGCCGACATATTCCATGAACTAAAAGCGTCAAGGTTCACGCGCGACTGTTTCCTTCCAGCCGGCTATCGGCCGGCCGCCGATGTTTTTCCAGCACGAGTTTAACAAGGGACGATTCCGAATGAGCTTTATTGTCAACATCACAGTTTTACAAGTTAAAAAAGTGGGTGAAATTCGTTTTTGTGCATAGTTCCCATCATGCAATTTTTCCAAGAAAAACAAATAAAGGGAGGAGGAGAGACTGGGAGGGGGGGGGGGGGGGGGGGGGGGCGGGGGGTAAGGAGATCAAGGCAGGAAAGAAGAGAGTCTGAGCGCTGTCTCTGTGTAAGAGACGTCTACAAACACAAAGGGGTGGGAAGTTTGACACTGTCTAATTGGCATCGAATGTCCCTCATTTCCATTTTCTCTTTGGTCGATAAGCTGGATATAATCGCAGGACTTTAATATCAGAGTGCATGTAAGCCAGGTGTTAACTTACACTGTATGATGTGTATGTTAGATCTAGCCTGCGGAACTACCGTCCCCTCCACACACACACACGCACGCACGCACACACGCACGCACACACACACGCGCACACGCAGCAGTCCATGTGTCTAACTGCTGGGATTGTCCGGTCCCTCAGGTATGTGATGGAGGTGATCCAGAGGGGTCGCACTGCCCTAAGGCCTGCACTATTCCCTCCGCTCAGCGTGGTGCCCGCCGTCTCTGACAGTGAGCTCTCCGAGTCTGAGTACGTCCTACCAGCCCCCCCCTCCTCCTCCTCCTCCTCCTCCTCCTCCTCCTCCCTCCCTCCCTCCCACTAGTCCCATCCCATAGACATGTCAAAGGTCACCCCCATCTTACCTCCCATGCCCATCGCTGGCAGTGTAGAATGCGAGCCCCGATCTCCAACCCCAACCACAGTGAACATATAACACGGATTGGCAATTCCGTACATACCGCCGTCTGCTAGAAAACCCCAAAATCTGTACATATTACACTACTATACTGTTTTGGCCGCGACCTTATTATCTCAGTCGGGGCAAATGCGCTCCCCGCAACATTATTGTACGATTCTGTGATACTGGGTTGCAACTCGGTCAAGTTTGCCCTCCGTCGTTGTCAACGGGGAGGATTTCAGTGTAATGTGTACGGATTTGGGGGTTTTCCTAGTAGTGCATGTACAAAATTCAATCTGTGTTATTTCACCGTGTTTGGGTGAGATCGGGATGAGAATGCTGTGTGCGTGTTTGTGTGTATGGGCTAACGGACACTGCTGTGTGCATTTATGTATTTGTAGACCCACCAGGCTATTTAGTAGTCAATAATACATCATTGCTTCTGGTGAATTTATTTAATGTGCTTTGTTACTTGGAAGTAGCCTGCATTCCCCTTGTAGAGTCCCAGGCAGTATCCCTGTTTTTTGTTTTTTTATATAATGCAATTAATTGTTGTGTTTGTTATGTCTGAATGTGTGTGGGGGGGGGGGGGTTAGATTCATTGCTTGATTTCTTTAACACATCATTACCCATTGCAAGGAAAGGAAATTGATTTTCTTTTTTGCCATTCTGTAATCAATGTCAAAGAACTGAATTCATTTATTTATTTCATCCCGCTTAGAGTGATTATTATTATTATTATTATGATTTTTATTATTGTTGTTGTTGTTTTCAGTAGATGGTAGCAGAGAGTGTACTGTACTGGCTGATGGAGACATGGTGCAGTCTAGGGACAGGGCTAGTTTTTGATGCCGTCTTTCAGAGCACGGCGTCTCTTTGATGTTCCCATGCCTCTTCTCTTCATAAGGGTAGTCCAGGGGATGCAGGGGAACAAGGGAGCCGTATTGAGAGGAGCAGATGAAAGGCAGATAGCCTTGCATTGCCCGTGGATATATCGGCCCATTGGACCCAGGGGGACTGGGATTGAGTACTCTGTATGCCTCTTGAACACTGCAATCGGCCCCGTGTTGGCTTCGGTTAATGTAGCCCTCGAGGAACACCGCGGTTGCTTTTGAAAAACGGGAGGCACCATTAACTCAATAACCTGAACTCTGTGGAGTTGTGAAATATCATACAAAAACTTGTGGGTTTGTGAATAGTTGATTCTTACAAAATGCCCTGTTCGGTGCCTTGTTGTTTGTTGTCGAGGTACGGCTGTGTACCGTAGGTGAAAGTAATAGGTGTTAGGGCAGGGCGATATTACTTCAAACCAATAGCACCATTATTTCATACTTTTGTCTCAATGACGATCAATGAACCTTTAAGAAAAATCTACAAACTCACAACACGTTGCAGATTGCACGTTGCCGATATTTTCACTTCTTTGTACACCACCATTGTACATCAAAGAATTATAAAGGGTCAAGTGGTTAATCAGACTGATCAATTTAGTTGATTATAAAAACAATCAGATTGTTCACTGTTCAGCAATAGAATTATTTTGTGTTGATTCCACAGATGCATAGCAAAATATATAAACTCTCGATTATTTGGTTACAAGTTGGTTATTAGTTCTAACTATGTATCGGTTTCAATATATTTCCAGTTAATTGCCCAACCTTAGTAGGTGTTCATAATAATAGGACAATAATCCCCCTCTCAGTGGTCTCAAACAGACGAGTGGAAGGTTTCATTTCAAACACATTTTCAGATGGGGAAAGAATGTGTGACAAAAGAGTGCAATTTTAAAACAAGCTACGGGTACGAAACAACACAAGCCAGGGAGCTAGAAAATAACGGCATCGGACATGCAGTCAGTATCTGCTGTAGGAAACTGTTATTGCTTTTTCCACTGAGTTGATGAGGTGTAATGGTAACTGAGAGCAGGTGTTGGTGCCGGCGCTATAGATGCCTGGAGGAACATCTTGAATAACGATTTGTTCTCGTGATATTATTTTCTATCCCAACATTGCTCATAGAAACTAGCTACTCTGTTTCCTGAGCCGTCCACGCTGTCTCCACGCTTTACTGGGGAGCAAGCAAAGTGCTCTTTTAAGTTTTAACCACTTAAACCATATACTTTTTGACCGATGTCTCCAAGGGGGTGTATACTTGGTCCCATCCTTTGTGAGCAGCTATTTTCCTCCGATTGTTCACTTAGTATGATGACATGCCCAGAAAAGGGACGCCATGGTTTATGTAGTTGATAAACCTTTAAAGCCTTTCGCTTTTTACAAGCATAATTTTGGCAGGCATATACATTTCTATATTTTATTCATTTCTTGACATCATGATCTTGCAAGTCTTATTATTTCATGGAAATGCATATCTTGTGTGTAATGTGTGTATCTCTTCACATTATATAAAAGGCCACAGGTACGTTGACTTTGATGGAAATGTAATCTTTGCCAGGTGGAAGTAAATACCTAAAAAAGGCTGCGTTTCCTCTAACATTCTACTCGACTTGGACGAGAGAGGGAAAACAATATTTAGATATTTTTTTTAGATTGCTTTGTTCTTTCTTTAGATGTAACATCAATATTTACCCTGCAGTCGAATGCGGAAATGATGATCTTGAGTGATGAACTGACAAATTGTTATTGAAATACTACAGATGTTATATTGTCTCTGCAGTCCTCCCAGGTCTAGGGGTAAATTCAGACTGTGATTTGTCTTTGCAACATTATCATACATGTAATATAATTTGCCATAACACATATAAAGCAGGCTTAAAGTCTTTGGTTTGAGCTAGTCTGAGAAGGGCTCCTACTGAGATGTTGATGGCAGCTAAGAAAATGTCTCATTCTAACGTTATGGACATGAAATATGAAAAGGTGTATTTATTATTATTTTTGTCTTTTTGTTTGGCAGACATAAAGCAACTAAAAAGTCCCCTTGTGAGAACATTACAGTGGCCTACTACTTCTGTGGAGAACCTATACCATACAGGACATCTGTCAAAGGGAGGATTGTCACGCTGGGCCAGTTCAAGGAGTTGCTAACTAAGAAAGGGAGTTACAGGTGAGTGTAATGTTTAACACCACATTCAATGTGTTCATGCTATCTGTATTATTGTTTAGAGTAGTGCAGGCTTTCGTTTGCAATTTGTAGTTGCAATAGATTTGTTTTAGATATACTTAGTGCAAAATAATCCAGTGTTAATCCAATAATAATAATAATAAAAAAGAAATACGAATGTGTAATTGGTAGAATAAGATTTCTATTTTTATATTTTCATAAAATTCCTTTCCTGCAAGATAAAACCTAGTAAACCACAGGACATACTGTATGGGTTCGACAACCAGACAGTAATAATCTTGAAAAAAATGAAATTACTTTGAGTATTGAGTATTGAGTCTTGACTAAGCTGATTAAGTGGACAGGAAAAGAGATAAAGTACAATTACCTTGGAAAATGGCAAATAAATACATGTATAAGGGGTTTTAGTTGGTAGATATGAATGTAGAGTGGATCTTAACATTTATTTTCTTCTCGTAAATGATTGTAGGTATTATTTCAAGAAGGTAAGCGACGAGTTTGACTGTGGAGTGGTGTTCGAAGAGGTACGTGAAGATGATGCTATCTTGCCCATCTTTGAGGAGAAGATTATCGGGAAAGTTGAAAAAATAGATTGAGATGTTGATTGAAGAGGAAGGTGTCTAAAGAAGTCTGTCTTTGGTGGAATCGATAAGCGGTTGGATGGAAAACGAGGAAGTGTTCAGAATGGATAACCGGCAGTGGCACGGGGAAAGGAAGTGGCAAAGTAAGGAGGGGGATCTGGAGAGGGAATGCAGCGCGGTAAGAAAGGGCCCGACAGTGGCCGCCGCGGTCGGTGACTTTGTGACTTTTAAGACATACGTATGTAGTCTTTTTCTAAACATGCTCAGTGCCCTCCTTGCATTATACTGAGTACCACAAGACATTGGACTAGAAGAAAATACCTCATTCTCTTCTTTGTCTGGAGTGTAATGTAGCAATGTAAAGTTTGATTAGATAAAAAATGGACTACGAAAGTGCTACTAAAGCTGCATTATTTTTGATATGACTTATCAGAAGGTATCCTTTCTAATGTAACCACGCTTGTAATTTTTATATGTATTGGTACCAGATATTGTACAGTTTGTCTGTTTAAAAAAATAACAAAGTTTTATATCTATTTAAGTATTTAAAAGAGCTGTCAGTTTCAATCTTATATAAAAGCACTGTCGCAGTTCCAATTCAACATGATCACGACCTTGGATAGGGATGGTTTTTCGTATAATTTGTGACGGCCTTCAGGAACTGTTATTGTCCATGCTATACCAAGTGCATTTAACACTCAACGTCAGTACTCTGTTAAGTGGCATCCCGCCATATCATGTGGCACTTTCACTGTATTATAGGCTACAACCCTGACTATGTTTACATGTAATCTGCAATTGGATTATCTGCCTTTCCCCCGTGGAAATTTCATTGGAAATTTGTATTGGAGAAGAAAAAAACCCCAATGTTTATATGCTTGAAGGAAAGAAAAACATTGCAATCACTCGCTAATCGCTATGAGGTTGTTTCAGATGGATTAGGACTTGTGGTCATGACAGGTTGTATGCAAATGTATCCAATGAACACCATTACATCCCATCATGCTATTCTCTGTACCCAATCCACATGAAGCAGAAAGAAAATTATCATAACCACTTAAACCCTTTATATATTTTGTCCCCCAGGGGTCTGTACTTAATCGCCTACTTTTTTCCCCCCCTCACCCAATCTCTTTGCCATGCATTGTGAGCTTGTAGATCTACTATTTTGCCTAATGTTCACTCATTACGATACACCCATGAGGATGCTAGGGTTCATGTGGTTACATTGTATGTTAATGAGTACAACAAAATCATATTGTGACTGACATAATGTAAGCACATTTGTGCCCAAAATCTGGGCATGCACTTTCCATTATACTTTTGACTTATATTAATTAATTTTATATACGTCTTTTTTTTCCTTTTTTTTTTAAAGCATAACATGACTTGGTTTTATATCATCTGTGCATCAACTGAACAAATGTGCATGGCGTTTTAGAAATGTCACCGTTTCTCCTGATCAAAATGACATAATTGTGCCTATAAGGTGTGTTGAGGTATATAAAAAAAACATCAAAACATTTCATATTGAAACATTGCTACTTCTGCAAAAAAAAATAAGAAAGGAAAAAAACGAATGCAAGTGTGTATAGTATACTAATACAGTCTTGACGTTATGGGCGCTCATAGCATGTTTGCATTCTTTTGAGGCAGTGGTTTTCAACCCTTTTCATCAAGGTCCATTATTTATTCAGCATTTGAGCCACGGACCGCCATTCGATGAGGTTTAGCCTCACGGACCCAAAACGAAAGAATATTTTGTTATCGCAAACGCAAATAACAAACACAATTCCATGCTGTTGGCAAACGTTGATCAAAATAACAATTAAATTCTACATTCTCTAATATTGTATAGACTTCTTGTAAATTAAGTAATGCCAGATGTTTAACAATAATGTAACTCTTGAGCATTTTACACTCTCAAGAGTCTATAAGCAACTCTCCATCATTCAGCTGGGGACCACCTGGAACCCGCTCAAGGACCACTGGTTGAAAACCACTGTTTTGAGGCATTCATTCAGAAAGCACTGAAGTCCACATTGAAACCGTAATCGGCTGCATTTAAGCATAGTCAGCGTTGACGGACGTCAGTGGTTTTCAACCCTTTACATTTCAAGGCCCATTTCTTTTGATTCTGCATTCGAGTCACGGACGACCATTTGATGAGATGAGAAAGAATATTTTGTTGTTGATCAAAATAACAATTATTCTACATTCTCTAATTGTGTAGACTTCTTGTAAATTAAGTAATGCAGATATGTAACAATAATTTAACTCTTGAGAGTCCATTTGGATTCATTTTACGCTCTCAAGAGTTAAAGACCTACAAGGGTCCATTTGGTTTAACAACTCTCCATCATTTAGCTGGGGACCACCTGGGGACCCCCCTCAAGGACCACTGGTGGTCCCCGGACCACTGGTTGAAAACCACTGAGCTATGATAAATGATTTCTCCAGGATGCCCTCCACTCAACTCACACTGATCATGCCTGTGTAGTGCTTTGTATTTACTTTTTATGTTTGTTTTATTTTAATTTTTTATCTAGTCCCTGTTTTGTCAGGCGACGACGACACACGTTGAGGTTCAGAATGTGGACTGGAAGTACTGTATTCAGAATTACCCCAAGCTCAGTATTGTATCATGTACCAGTATCAGTGGTGGACAAAGTAAATATAAGTATTCAAAAAGTACAAATTACAAATTGCATTGCTGAATTGAAAAGTAGAACATTTCCCAAATGTTAAAAAAAAAAAAAAGTAAATATCTGAAATAAAAAAAGACTAAATAGTGAAAATAGCAGATCTTGTAGATCGGCTATTTCATTCATAATGTACTTAGTTACTGTCCACCAATGAACGGTGTGTTTTTTTATATAGACAGTTCATGCTGTGTGCCAGCAAGTATCATCCTAAAGCTATTTAGAAGTGAAATGCTTGTGCGATGTAAGCATTTGAAGTGTAAGCAAGTGTTATACACTGACAGTCAAACAGTTAATTCCTTCTCTAATTGCGTCTACCAGACACTGAAACGCAGCAATCGTGTTTATGCCTGTTTTTGTATAGGGCTGATCCCAGCTCGAGAAAGATTGTCATCCAATTAGCCAACGCCTTTCTTTCATTGGCTTTTCCCACGTTACTGTCCTTGTAAATTAATGCTTATGTGCACAACGATTCACAATGAATAGCCCCTGGGTTTATCAAATATCAACATGTGTATTACTTTAATGGTGCAAGAGGGAGAAGGGAGTTATAGAATGGAAAACAAATTGATGAGCCAACAAAAACAATAATAATCAAATGAGATTGGATTTATTGATGGATCAATTGAGTGTGTGTAGCCCTAAATTCATAATGCAAAATAATTTGTGACTTGTAGCCTTTAACCCTTTGGCTTAACATAGCTACATTTGGTGCCTGGCAGGATTTGATTATTAGTGTAAGATAATAATACTTTTTGTTTTAATAGGTCACATCACACCAAAGAGAAAACAGTAGTAACAGCTAGATGTTGTTAATAAGCTTGTCTCCTTATGTTATACTCCTTACTCTTTATTTACCCTGTCACCTGGGTAGACTCTTCATTTTGTGATAAAAAAATGTCTTGATCTCTTTGATTATCCAAATCCTTGTGTCAAAGTCGAAGCTCTTGCACAGAATGACAGAATGTTTTAAAGAATGGTCCAGGTGCATAAGATGACAGCCTCCCGGTTGGATGTCGTTAACCTGTTCTGCGCTGCAAATTGGCTTCACATGAACCCATTTAGACCTGAGGACGCATCTGTGTCACCTTATAGCTTTTAACCACTTCAACCATTATTTTAAACTTTAGCTGTTGAAAAATATCAGATCTCAAACCCTAACCTAACCATAACCGCAAGCACGGGAGCAGCAAATCGTGCAAATCTTTGACTATTCTTTCACATTGAACGTTTTGTAGCTCAAATATTTGCTTCTGGCCAAATACTGAGGGATCATTCTGGGGATCCTTGTCATGAGAACCACTGACATAGTCAGATTTAGAAAATATTTGTAGAATCTGGTCCTCAGGTCTAAATGGTTTAATGTCTGATTTACTTCATTTTTGTCCAGATTTATTTTCAGAAACCTCACGAAACACTGGGTTAGGGATCAATAGAATGGCTTCTGAATGTGGTTCAATCACATGTGCATACATCATGTGTGGTGTATTGAATGGGTGGCGTTTTATAACATTGCATCCCGGGTGCACATTGATTCAACACAAGGATAGGCCGAGAAGACCAAGCAATGTCAATCCTTTAGGCTGCCATTTTGTGCACCTTTACCCATTGTGCTGGAGTCCACAATGAGGAATGTGGTAGTTAATTGTCTTTGTAATTAGAGTGGAAAAATAGGTATTATGAGCAGAGTGGACCTTCAAATCAGAGTGCTGTAATTGTTGGGTGTTGTGTTGCATAGATACCCAATGTAAGGAATATCTCCTTTTCTGATGCTGTTTTTGTATTTATTTAGAAGCACATTTCTTTATCTGTATAATTTTTAAGTAACATACAGTCCAGTGCATTATCCTCCACTTTTCCTTACAAGAACACCTTGTTTGTTTGATTGTGAGAGGTTTACTCCATGGCCTTAAAGGAACACTTCACCTCTTTTCAGTAATGCTCGCTACAATTTCTCGCTCTATAGACTCCGAGACATGCTGTAGTATATCTGATCAGTGGTTCCCAAACTGTGGGTGGGGAGAAAATGGCCCTATTTTTATTTTTATTTCAAAAATGTTTTTTTATTTAATTATTTCAATTTATTTTATACATTTTATAAATTAAAATATAATTCAAACATATTTCAAAAATAATTCCATACATAAAAATAAGAAATAGTTTAAGAAGTAATGGAAATAGTATGGTCTTTGGGAATTTTGGGAAGATTTGGGAATCACTGCATGTGTAGATGGCTTACAAATGTACCTGACTTCAGTTAGTTCAATTCAAGCTATTGGAAACACTGGGTTTTCCTGGAATGTTAGCACACTACTAAAATAAGTTTTGAAATTTCAAGTGCACAAAAATATATCAATGATGTCCGATGATTGAAGTGTTCCTTTAAAAATGTGGATGCACAACCATCACATTGTCTGTGTCAGGTGGAAAACTTGTTTGTCCTAAACTGTTACTTTTCAAGAAATGCAGAAAAATAACCTCAAAACACGTACAGAGACTTGACCACTTTCAACCTGGCATCCCTATTCTAGGCATGTCATCATAGGCAAAATGTTTTCCTAATCCTAATATTTAAAAGATTTCTCGCAAATAGCCAATCTTCAAGCTCAACGCATTGAGATTGCAGATCAGCTATTTTCTCTTAACTTTTACGCGACACTCATATGAGTATGAAGAAGAAAAAAAAACATTTAAAAAGGATGACATATGGAGATACAAGTTTTCTATCCACCAGCAATAATCTGTTTTGTTTGATCTTTTATTGTTCAGTGTTTCTTTCCAAGCGGAGGGTATCAAATCATGAAACGATTACTGTGAAATCCCCTAAAGGTGATCTTACCTTATTTAAGATCATTGAAATGTACATAATAAACATCAGAGTGCCTTTATTACAATCTTAATGATGTCTGCTAAGTGATTGTCAGTCAGATCAATTTACCAGGGACTAGCTTTATACAGTACTTATTTTAATTTTGTTGTGCAAAGTACATTCTGTTTTAAGTGTTTGTCTGGAGTCGGTCTCGTCTTTGTAAATATGTATTATTGTGTGATCAACCAGCAGCCCAACTAGCACATGTGGTACCCTGGGACCTGTTTCTTTTTGCCAACTAGTGTCGTTATCATTTTAAGGTACTTGGACATTAAATACATGCAATAAACCACAGCTTGACTACTGACTATGCTTGGATATATATTAAATGGTGGGAAAAGTACTCAAATGTTTTACTTGAGTAAAAGTATCAATACTGCAATATAGAAATACTCTGTTACAAGTAAAAGTCCGTAATTCAAAATGTACTTAAGTATCAACGATACAGAATGTCTCATTTCAAGTTTTCAAATGTATACAAATATTTTGAAAAGCAGATCTACAAGCTCACAATGCGCATTGTGATCGGATATTTTCAAATGGCCGAAATGTAGTGGTGACTGTATGTTTTGTAATAATAATGAACATCTAAAGTAACTAGTAACTAAGGTTTTAAGTTATTGCAGTAGAGTAAAAGTACAAATAATTGCCTCTGAGATGTAGTGGAGTTCAAGTAATTATTGGAAATTGGAAATACGTACTCAATTACAAATACCTCAAAATTGTATTTAAGTACAGTATTTAACTAACTTAAGTAGTTACTTTCCACCAATTGTATTGATATTAAGATGTTGTGTTTCTCTGTGTCTTCAAAATCAACCAAACTAAAACATAACCAAATGTATTTTCTTTGGCTATAGATTTACTAGTGAATTTGGCCTTCACCTGAGGGCTGCTGCAGTGCTGTGGTACGGACGGAAGAGGGCACTGTTGGTCCTCAAGTAATATTTCCAACTTGCAGTTTACTGCTCCACTTATGGTATTGTCCACTCATTCAGACTGTGTGTGTGTGTGTGTGTGTGTGTGTGTGTGTGTGTGTGTGTGTGTGTGTGTGTGTGTGTGTGTGTGTGTGTGTTGTGTGTGTGTGTGTGTGTGTGTGTGTGTGTGTGTGTGCGTGTGCGCTACATTTGCAAACTACTGTGCCGATCAGCATCATATTTCTTGTGTACACGCTGTAGGCCATGTAACTCAATTCAAATCAGTCAATGACCATGAATTATGTAAGTCAAGCTGCTCACCCCATCATTCAATAGCACAGCAACGGTTGGCAAGTGCTCAATATCAGCTTGAAAGTTTTTACCCCAACCGTTAACCATCATGAAGCCAATATACAGAGTCATCATCGGCGGTCACTTGTATCCGAGTATGACTGTCCTCCTCCATGGTCTTTGTGGGTCCTAAGATGTGAATGGAGGCCGATTCTGGACCCAATTACTCTGGTGCATTGTGGAGAGGGGAATCCCGGGAATGTAGTGGTGGGTTTGGGTTGGACCCGTTTATTGGATGCTCTCTCTTTTCTGAGTCTGTGTCATGTCACAGTGCTTGTCTTGTGCACCATGGCGGAGGTCATCATTGTATTTTGCTGCACCCTCACGGACAAGGTTTCTCCAGGTCGTCCTGTCTGTTGCCTTGTCTTCCCAAGCTTTTAGGACAATGTGGCACTTCTGTAGGTGTGTTTTAGTGTTGTCCTTATATATCTTCTTTTGACCTCCCGGGGCCTGTTCACCCTTTAACAACCTGGGAGTACAGGACTTGTTTTGGGAGGCGAGAGACGAGAGTCAGGCATGCGGACAACATGGCCGGTCCATCTGAGCTGAAACTAAGACTAAAATATACTGACAATTTCGTCAACAAATACAAACTAGACTAAAATGAAGGGACTAGTGGACAAGAGATCCACTATAAGTCATTTTACAATTAGTTGCATGCTGAAATCTCCGATCGACAAGCCCACGTGTCGTGCTGCGACGCGTTGTGGGCTTGTAGATCGGCTATTTTCAGCAAGTTACGTTCATTACGACGGCATCAAGGGCCACCAAAATACATTTTGTTCGACTAAAATCTTATGATATTTTGTCGAATAAAACTAGACTAAACACTAAGACATTCCAGATGACTAAAATGAGACTAAAACTAAATGAAAACTATTCAAGAGACTATGACTAAGACTATGACTAAGCACACAACCTTCATGTGGGACAGTGGGACACCAGTTGTCAGAGTGATGTTGAAGAGGTGAGGCTGGCTAAGACATACTGGGGTGGGGTCTATCGACTATAAAGTCAAGGACCCGGTTACAGAGGATGGGGTCACGGTCAAGGTCAGTAAGCTGACCAGTTTGGGGGGATAATTGTGTTGAACGCTGAACTCAAATTAATACCATTCTCACAGGTGTTGTCAATGTCCCAGTGAGAAAGAGTGTATTGCTGTTCTCACGAAAGGCAAACTGGAACCGGTCCAAGGTTTGTGAGATGGTGGATTTCAGCCAGGACCAGACAGCCCCTCGAAGCACATCATGATGATGGAGTGAGTGCAACAGGACGGATGTCATTCAAACGTACCGCAGAGGAGTGTTTTTCGGTACTGGCACGATGATGGTGGATTTAAAGTGCATAGGAACAACCGCTTGGGCCAGGAACAGATTGAAAATGTCTGTCAGAACCCTGGGCAGCTGTACAGCACAAGCCCAGCAGACACGTCCATGGATTGGATTCCGTCAGGCCCAGCAGCCTTTTGTGCATTTGTCCTGCACAGTACCACCTGCACATCAGTGGAGGAGAGTATGAGGGGTTGGTGGTTTGCAGGGAGAGTCTCCATGTTATCTCTCTCAAAGCGAGCAGAGAATAAATTTAGCTCGTCAGGGAAGGAGGTGTCACTGGGGTGAAGCTTTAGTGGATTTGTGATAGCCTATACAGTATATACCTTGCCACATACATATGTCGGGAGTCGACGTTTTCCAGTCCGAGTGGTGACATTTCGGCTGTAGGATGGAATCTGCCTCCTCCGACCACACTTTGACTCATTTAAATGTAAATTGTTGGTTTAAGTGGCAAAGGAGGCTGAAAAACAGCCAAAAGACACACACAGCTAAAACGCCGGAACAAAAACTGTGATAATTTCAAGGTCTGAAGAATAGCCTGGTCGGCTCGAAACGTTACCACTCAAGTACAGACACGCTTGGGACCCTATTTATTCTTGAAATTGTTGATTTGACACATTTTATGAGGGGGATGTATTGAGGATGAGAAACACTGAGTTGTGATCAGATGAAACCAGATGAGGCTATACGCATCCGCATTATTGGTGCGTAGACACAGTGGTTGAAAGTAACTTAGCACATTTACTCAAGTACTGTACTTAATTACAATTTTGAGTATTTCCAATTTTCAATACTTTCACTTCACTGAATGAGGCAAATATTGTACTTTTATTCTTCTATAATTATTTGAAAACATTAGTTACTATTGTTACTTTGTAGATTTTGATTATTCAATATAGCTAATCTACAAGCTTGTAGATCTGCTATTTTCCAAAAAATATTTTAATAAATTTTGAACTCGTGAAATGATTCTACACAATGAGTACTTTTACTTGTAATTTGATGCCATTACTTTTGTAGCAGGTGTTGTGATATACAACATGCTGTCTCTGATACTTGGTACTTGTACGTGATGTACTAGCGCTGAAGGCCGTGCTGCAGGCAGTGCTTTGTGATGTCTATAGTCAGTGACGTCGTTAGGACACGAAGTATCCAAGATATATATGCTGCTGCATGAGTAATAAACCTGGTGAACGTTTTAATGTGACCATGTCTCCGTGTCATGTTAACCGGGTCGTCACACACCAGAACCAGACGAGGGTCCAATACGTAGAACATTGAATCATTACAGTAGGCTATATTTTACCGGACATCTAGATTAATTGTAACAGAGTACCCTATATCTACATTGCACTATTGATACTTTTACTTAAGTAAAACATTGTGATTATACTTCTTAAATGTGACCTCCAATAATGAAAACTCCCTCTGGGAAAGTATTTTGTAATTTGCTAATGGCAGCATACAGATCATTCATTGCCTGCTTAGCATAACAACTGCATCTGGTGGGATAGGCTGCTATTATATGATGATATTATCATCAGTTAAAAAGCAGACATTTATAGAGACCTATTATAGACTATTTTAGAGAACTTTGTCCCTATAATAGGTCTCCATAAAGGTCTGCTTTTTTTTTTTCATTTTAAGATATTCAATGTTTTCAGAACAGTGGCTATTCTGGCTTACCGATTAGGGCATTGTCCATGCACCAAGCCTTGTTAATTTAAATACACAGACCCCCCTCCTTCATGGTATTAAGTCAACAGCGTTGTCAGCAATGTGGTCAGTGGTCACGTCAATTATCATGATCATTTCAGTACTATCATGGTCCGTAGACTGTAGGTCAGATTAAGATAGTGTCTTTCGTGGTCAGATATGAATCATGACGACGAAGCAGGCAGCACAAGTATCAAGGGGGACCCATAGAGTTATAAATGGGGGAAACCCCATCACCAGAGTATACTTTGATCATCCACAAGATCCACAACACAAACAAACAACAAACGTACAACCCAGATTCTGCTCAAACAAGGGATTAAATTAATTTCGCTCCTATGCCACTAAAATGTGGAACGCCCTACCAACCAACAGCCATGTGGTAGACATGTGAATCCCTTGACTCCTTCTACGGACAGCTGCAATTCCAAACTGGCCCCCATAATACAAATCTGAGTTCCTCAGTCCAGATGAACTGGACTGAGCGCACGCGCACACACACACACACACACACACACACACACACACACACACACACACACACACACACACACACACACACACACACACACACACACACACACACACACACACACACACACATTATGAGTGTTTCATGGTGTGGAGAGAGACTTTGCTTTCTTTTAATAGCTTTAAAAAATGTAGAATTATTTTACTAGTACTTTGCTGGGTGTTTTATTGTATTTGTATAATTATTTATTGTCCTATATGTATATTATACATTGTCCTGAATGTATATGCATTGACCTGAGCAAAAAAATCCCCTTGTGGATAATAAAGACATCTAATCTAATCTAATCTAATCTAATCCCACCCATCCTTTTTTCCCCCTACTTCATAGAAGTGTATATTTGTAAACTTTTAATTGTTATAAATTGAAAATGGTGGGCCCTGATGTAAACAAGTGATCAAAAAAGTCATCCAAAGAACAAGATTCCTATACAGGATCTCTCACTGGTCAACAAAAACACCCTGAAGACCCTAACAGGAGCCCTCGTACAAGGTTTCTTCGACTATGCATGCACCTCTTGGTACCACAGCAGTTCATCAGCCCTTAAAACAAGGCTCCAGACTTCCCAAAACAAACTGGTCAGGCTACTACTTGGCCTCACTCCCCGAACCCACCTCACACATGCCCATTTTGACAGGCTGGAGCCGCTGGAATGGCTTAGGGTTGACGACAGAGTACTCAGTACAGCATCTTGCAATGTGTCTGGTCCACAAGATGTGCTAAACCACCAAGATAGTAGATACCCATGTATACCTGTCTAAATACTTCTTTAATGTCAACAAAGTTGATCACACCCACAACACCAGACGGAGTTCAACAAACCATGTGCAATAACTAAATTAATTTCGCTCCTATGCCACCAAAATGTGGAACGCCCGGCCTACCAACAGTCATTAAGAATCCCTTGACTCCTTCAAAACCGATCTCAAAGAGCACTATGGACAGCTGCAATTCGAAACTGGCTCCCGTAAAATCTGAATTATCCCACCCCTTTTCCCCCTCACTGTAGGCCTATTTTTATTTCTTCCCTTTTTACCTCCTTTTATGGTGTTTTAATCACAATTAATATAGAAGTGTATATCTTTAAATGTTCTGCTGAATTGAAAATGCTGAATTGAAAATGGTAAACAAGTGTAATGCTTTAGTTTATATGGTGTTTTTTGTATTGAGTTGTGCTTTCGTTTGAAATGTAGCCTACTGTAGCCTATACTCTGCATACTGTTAATACAATTTTCAATCAATCAATTGTGGTTTTCATGGTTTCCGTCCACAAAGTAGCAGTTTTTGTATCAGACTTAAGTGCTTTCGTTTGAAATTGTCCATACTGTGAGTGACCACTGTCGACCAATCAATCTATCAATCAATCAAACAAACAAACCACTGTTTTGTCCGACGACGCGCTTTCCCGAGGTGTTTTGCAAGTGGCCGGCTGCTGCTGGCCACCATGCAGAGTCACATCTTGGTGTGAATCAATGATCATCACCTCCGCCACGACCCCGGCCGGCCCGTTCCGTCACCATGGAGATGGTCCGTAAACTACACACGAACCCTCCCCCTCCCCACATTATAATTAAAAGAGAGGATAGCCCATAGCCGGCATACATGTGACTTGACTGTCCTGCTGACTGCTGTAGCTTTGTTTTGGAAATAGTTCTGTTCTCTTCCGGGACCGTTAGGCCAAAAAACTTGGCTAACATGTGGAAAATAACATTGGATATATTTCTGTTTATCGGGATAATTGCGTTTGCAGGTAAAGTCTTCATTCGTTTTAGCAAAAAAAAAACATCACAAACGCAAACTGCCTTTTTCTGTAGGCTATGTTGCTATAGTTCCAATTGAGCAGATTTCCATTTGAATGTTTAATGATGTTGTCTTCAGTCAACAAAATCATTTTGGGGGGTGAATGTTTATAGTTGGCTGTTGGCTATGCCAATGATTGAGTGTTCAGCAGGTCCATCTCTTTGATAAATATAGCATACGTTTTCAGGTTTTCAATCTCATCTATTCTCCTGATTAGACTAATCAGACAAGATATATTCTCCTGATTAGACTAATCAGACAGTATATCAGCTTCAAATTAATAATGTGTAATATGAGGTCAACTGTATTATTCTATGTAGGCTTATCTGTACCAAGTAGACCGCTAGAGACCTGTAAACAGAGCTGCTACCTTTAAACACACAAATCTGAGTTTGTTTGAGAGGAAAATGCTGCCATTTGTCCCAAAGTGACTGCAAAAAAAGCTATTTGTTAAAAAAATATATGTAAAAAAAAAACTGTATAGGCCTATATAATTTCCCCATTTTAACTGTTATATTTTTACGCTTGCTTTGGCAATGTAAAGTATGTTTTCACATGGCAATAAAGCTCCTTTGAATTTAATTGTATATGTAGGCCTAACTGCCTCCCACCAGGGCTGAGGCTTTTTGCAGTAAGCTAGCCTACCCGTACAAACATTGTAACTTAAAATTCCATTTAAACTATAGTTTAAAAAGGAATTCACAAGATATATGTTAGATTCTTTAACGCCCATCCTTGGTTGGGTGGCAGTGTTTTTGTCTTTAACTTTTTTTCATGTATTTTTTATATATTCTTCTAAATCTTTATTTTATTTGAAAGTGAAATAACCTTTAAAAAATAACTATACTGGTAAAAACAATATGAATAAGATTCAGATCAATTGTCAGATTCCCCCCCTATACCCCAACTATACACATGCAGCTACGAAAAAGTTCAAGTTTAAAAACACACAAGACATTAATTAATAAGTCTCTCAGATAGTCAGGGAGGGGGAGGGGGGGCATTTCATTCCACCACCGAGGAGCAGCTGGGCAGAAGGCCCGGTCAGCCTCCCATGGTGCGGAGCTTCGTCATGGGGGTTTGAATGTGTGTTGAACTCGTGTGTTTGAATTTCCAGAGCGGAGGGAGTGGGTGGTGGGTGGGTGGTGGGTGGAGGTCGGTCGGGGTTCAAGGAGTTACTTTAGGAGGGAGCATTGCTGTTGTCTACTACTCTATCCGGTTTGCACACACATAGGCTGTATGCAAACAGACAAACAGTTTCCATGGCTTACTGATGGTTCAATAACATGGAAATTGGTATAGAAGTCACTGTTGCAGATTTAAAATTAAAAAAATAACTTTTAACAGGACCCATTTGGTGTGGATTTTTCTGTTTCATTTTTTTTGTTTGTACATTTTATAACTTTTGTCATGTCATTTGTATAACTGCACAACCTGTAGATGTGCCTGTGAATGCGTCCGCCTGCCCTCTTGAGATGAACCCTCCCAGTGTTGTGGCAAGATACGGAGACGCCGTCTCGGTCAACTGCAGCACCACGTCATCCACAGACCACGGCGGAATGGGCTGGGAGGCAGAGATTGGAGCCACGCACTTCGAAGAAAACGTGACGTTTGTCACTTGGAAAGTAGAGACGTTAAACGTCTGGGAAATCGAGCCCGAATGCTACATCAAGTTCCCCAATGTGTCTCAGTGTCGACAAACACTATCAGTCACTGTCTATAGTGAGTATATCACACGTGGTTATGAGAATTTAACACTGCAGGTTCAATCTACATAATTTCACGCAGATATGAGTGTCAACACTACAGATTTTACATAGACTTGAGTCTCAAAAATTAACCAAATAAAACCAGGACATTTTAGATTTTAGCGATGGCTTTAAAAACAGCTTGAATCTGCTATTTTACAAGTGTTTGAAAAATGTATGTAGATGTATGTAGACCATACATTATATTACATTTAACTCCTCATGGCCTTTTCCACCATTATGTGTATTACAGAAGAGCCAGACAGCGTATCCATCTCTCAGACGAATCATACGGGACCAATGGTGGAGGGCACGGCGTACCAGCTGCAGTGTGACGTTATCAGTGTCGCCCCGGTCAGGAATCTCACTGTGAGCTGGTACAAAGCACATAAACCCATCCACAAGCAGTCATATGACAATCTGACTGTAATGACACCGGTGAATGAGTCGTCTACCCTCACTATCACCCCACACAGAGATGACAATGGAGCTCTGATCTACTGTGAGACACGAATGAACCTTGGACCGTTGGGTCCAAACTATTTTCCAGTGATGAGATCAAAGTCACATGTTCTGACTGTATACTGTGAGTTTCCGTTTCTAAGCCATTTGCTATATTAGGATCTTTGAAGATGTCACTTTTTATTTCTTTTTCTTGCCCTCTAATATTGTATTGTTTACTCTTCAGATCCACCAACTTTCCTCAATTCCCAAACAGAGACACCTGATCCGGTGCTCGAGCTTCCAGCTGATGAAATAACTTCGGGAGATCAATTGGTTATTACTGCCTGTTTGTTTCCAGGGATTTGCAATGGCACAGCCTCCAATAATGTGGGCATTGAGACCAAGCAATTCATTGTCAATGAGGCAGCAGGTAAGACTGTGTTACTACTAGCATATATTATTCATTTATTCTTTATCATATTATGAAGGGGTCACCCGCCTAAAATAACACAATTTGGAAAAGAGAAAAATGCAACCAACTTCCATTTTGATATCTCTAATTCCTCACTGCTACTGTTCTCCATTAGGTAGTCACCCTGGGGCTGCTGCAGGGACCACTGCACGGATTGTTGTGGTTTTCCTCGCTCTTAATTGTCTCTGTCTTGTCTGTGTAGTGTATCACAAACACAAAACACCAAACACTCCACAAGGATCTGGACACTTAAAACTAATATCCTTCAGTTGAAGCGAATATTTGTACATTCAAATGATATGTGTTTATGTCTGCTGCAATTTGATATAATAGTATAATAGTAAGAGAAATAGAATTTATGATACAGCCATTTTTATCTCTACATTTTGTACAATGTGTAAAGTTCAGCGGATAAATGGCCGTGCTGCTGACCTGGACATTGGGAGAGGCACTGAGGTCAGCTGATGGAAGAGAGCTCATCGCCTCATCTGCTGGCCTCTGACCTGTGCCTCGTATCAGCATATATGAGAGAGAGAATGATTGCAGGGCCTCTGTGGGGGCCTGTATCCTTCTTTACCAGAACTGCCTATATCGTAGCTGTATAGGACAGAAACCTCGTATGTACAAAACGTGATGTTGCGAGTTTCTAGATCAGCATTTTTCACAACTTTTGCAAGGCTATTCACCTCACCTCTACTACTCCAATCCTATCAAACCATAATCACCAGTAATCATCAGGTGCGCTCTACTGGAGTCTACTGGCTGCGATTAGGAACCATGGAAGTGAAATTACTGCCGCCAAAGCGATTGTGACACTTCGCTATACAACTACAACTTCGCTTTATGTTTACTTTTATGTGGCCGGTTAAGACTGAGGTTAGGGTTAGTCAGACAACGCTACCAACCCCACGTCGGACAACGTCTCCGCTAGAGCCTACTGACCTCATTAAATGGGCTTGTAATAAGTAACCTACTGGTTGATAACTCGAATCCGCCAACTACTCTCTGCCACCAAAATGTGGAATGCCCTGGCTGACACGATCCCTAAAAAAATGTTGATCATCAGGGCAGGGGTGCCCGCTGGCCTAGAGGTCCAGGCGCATACCATCACATATGGGCTCTGATGCAGCCTAACAGAAACAGCATGTTGTGGGTTTGAGTAATGTATGTATTCTACTTTGTACATAGCATTTTATTTTTGTTGATATTGTATTGGTGTTACTGATCGGTGTTAAACTCTCCAACATGTGACTTTGTTCCGTCTATTATTTCAAACTGTTCAAATAAAGCATAACACAAATAATGGAATAAACATTATACAACATAAATAAGGCATACAAGAAATGCAAACACACCTCGTTGGCTGCACATAAACCAAAGGAATGAGTTCAAGTCCAAGTGCCCAGGAAGTGGAATAAACAGCAACAGCGACGAACTGCAAATAAAATCAATACAATTAACCAACGTTCAAAGCATTAAAGGTTGCCCTACGGCACAAGGCTCCAAAAAGATCAGGTCCACAAACAGTGTTCGGGTATTTTATTTACCTTCAAAAGCTTTAACAGTGCAAGCCGGCGACAAAATACAAAAATAAATAAGAATGGCCAAAAGCAACGTTCCAAAAATAGGAAATAAGGAATAAACACTTGACGAGCTAACTAAGGAAAAACAACAAACCAAGAGTTTAAAAAAATACTGAAACTCAGACAATGCCCTTTCTATCTAAGAAGCTGCCAGCTCTCCCCTGGTGTTGCCACCTTCTGGCCCTAAGCCAAAATGAACTCTCCTCAGTTCCCTGTAGCATATTCTTGCCTTTTAAACAGGTGGGACATACCAAGTACAATGGCAGTAATTGGTATCAATGAACTCAAACAAAGGCAAGCCAAGGCCCATGAGTTGATCTACAATTACATAATGTTTTTCCAACTTATTTTCAATACCTACAATTCAATAAATATTTCAGCCATCCAAATAAATGCAAATAAACAACAGGAACAAACCCCCCTCCTCTATAGTGCTTGACACCTTCCCAATCAACAGGATTGCCAGCACTGCTTTGAAATCACAAATGGGGAGATCGACTCAAGCAGCCGGCTTGATGGCATCAGGTATTTTCTATTAGAAGCAGCTGGGTAGTGTGTGTGTGTGTGTGTGTGTGTGTGTGTGTGTGTGTGCATGCAAAATGAGCTGCCCCGAGACGATATTGATCGACTTGGATGCATGGACAAATAAACAAACACAACTTGCTTCATCACGCTCTCAAACGACTTAATTTGTAACCACTTATGTGTCCCATGGGCATGATGGGCACCACACCATTTATAGAGTTCTGGACAATACACTTCCTGTAGAAACGTTCCCAATAATGATGAAACAAAAATAGAAATGTACACTTCCTTTGCCTAGGAGGAGCTGAGAGATTGGCATTAGAAAGGTGGGAGAAAAAACAACATGTTTGTCATTCATGTGCACTTGCATTTGTTAGTTAGTAGTATCATGACTCGGTGAAACATTAATGCAGCACATATTTTCAGTCTGTGTGACTATCAAAAATGACAACCACATCAGCATCACCGTGGTGGGACAGCTTTGACACATTTGCCTGAATTGTATTCTAAATTAAAATCTAAGCAATGCCGTTTATTATTTATACTTGCAGGATCATGGTCACAGAAGAGAGTTTATTGACAAAATGATCTGAAAATGGGGCAACAATGTTTAATCCAAGCAAATTAACATCGTGTTCAATCCTCAGAGGCTCTGATAAATAGGCTATACATTACACACTCTCTTATATGCAAACTAAACTTAATAGTCATGCAGATGTGTGTCTGGCTCAGGTTATAGAACCACAAACCATAATTGGTAAATAATAACACACTGCTTAGTCAACATCTGAAAACAAATTAGGAATTACATGTTTTAATATTTGTAGGCTACTGTTGTTAACCTTCCACACTTACAGAAAGAATGAGCAACTGCCTTGAGGATTCCGAAGGGCTTTACTAGGCGACCCCCTCCTGTTTTCGCTTAATACTATCTTTGCCGAAGATAGCCAATCTACAAGCTTGAGTGGACACAGGGTGATGATATAAATGAATCGCTGCGCCTACACTAGATCTGTTATTTCCGACCAAATGTTTCCCCCCAGAATAGTTTTGCTAGGGTTGTTGTGGTTAAAGCAGGTAAGGCAGGTTGTGTGTACACAATGTTTTATTTTCGTCTCTCAGAACCGTAGTGGTACTTCATTTCCCTTCACTTTTGCTACTGTTTACAGCCATAATAATTATTATTATTATAATTATTGTAGCTCTGTGTTGTTACCTGACTGGAGGCCTCCGGGCCGGGCGGCATACATCTCATTAGTGAGACAGCAGGGTGCACACAAAGCGAATGTGCACGTGTTCTAGTTACTAATGCTAATGAATGCATAAAACAGTACACAGCACATAATAGATTGTGATTGTCATAAAACAGTGTCGTGCACTGAAATAGCAAAGATCGACTTGTAGCTCAGTCACGATGGAGCCAGTGTTGCCAACTCTCCAGTAACGGAAGTAGCTAGTGGCTCCTCGAAAAGTCGTTAAAAGTCGCTAGGGGTGGGATATGCGCGCGCGTAGCGCGCGCCGCCCCCAGCGACTTTTTTGCGTCCCTAGCGACTTTTAGGCGCCCCTAGCAACGAAAATATGTAGCCAGCCCAGAAAAACATTTGTCATTTATGTGCACTTAGTTTGTATCATCTCTTCATTTGATAACACATCGTTTAAACTCATTGTAATATTAAAAAAAAACATACCTCAATTCAACTAATGTTTAGAACGCTATTTTGTTCCGATCCATACAGGAATTAGAAGGTTAATACTTTATGCATCCGAGTGTGTATTTTATTTTTACTAGCAGACTAAACTGAGCTGCCAGTGCTTCCTCCTTTCTTGCTCTGTCGAGCTCGAGGGGCGCGTTCGGAAATACCGCACCGGAGCGCACTCGCCTAGGCAGAGCAAGAAAGGAGGAAGCACTGGTAGACAGTCTGTGCAGTGTGCACATAACCGAGCCGAGGAAGCCACTGAGCCTGCTGTGACCTGTGAGCCAGACCAGACGCGCCGACCACTTTTAGTTTTGCCAATTTCGCGGATTTGAGGCTGAGAAAAAAAAAAAAAAAGATTTTATCTCTGGCGCATATCTGGCGCCTGTCAACACGATTTGTCCCCAATTCACCAGGGGAAAAAAGCTAGATTTCTCGCCAGAAGCTTTTCACTAATTCAGTCGCTAGGGGGGTCTGGAAAGAAGCTAAATATGACGACAAATCCGCTAAGTTGGCAACACTGGATGGAGCATGACTCAGGCTTAAAGGGACATTTCACCGCAAGAAGAAACTGCAGTCACTCTGACTCACTCAATGTAGAATTTGTAGTAGATAACAGTAGCACAATTTGAAATTTGCATCCTATGGCCAGAAGAAATGAAGTCTGTGTGTTTGACTAGGGTTTGACTGGATTGCTGAATTCCTACATTGCCCATAATGCTTTAGGGCACTTCCCCTCCTTGTGAAGAGGGGGAGGCTGCATGGAGGTGTGACTTTGTAGTCCAGGAAGGAAGTGAGACCACATTTTTATGACAGGATCCTGGTCATGAATATGTCATGCCATCATGAGTACAATATCTAAAAACCCATATTACACACATAAAAACCAAAAGGGGTGAACAGAACAGCTAACATTCTATATGCAGTTATTGTATAAAATAATAATTGCTATTGTCTTGTGGTAGACGAGTTTTATCAATAACCCCTCAATACACTTGAAAACCTAGTTAATGTAGCTCAGAGTCGAATACTGATAGCCTATACCAGGGATACGCAAATAGATTTACCTGTGGCCACATTACAAAAATGGCAAGGGGCCAGGGGCCAGTAGATAAAATTACGACATTAATGATACTTGATAACTTCTCTCTTTCAATTGCTTTATTTTCGCAAAATGTATCAAAGTACAATGTGCATGCACACAATATGTAAATAAATAAATGTGTTACATTTTCTTGCATAAACACAAAGAGCTGTTTCCATAACTGCACAAATTATTGCACATAACATGAGTAGCTGTTATAATAACATAATAACATAACATGAGTAGCTCTTTGCCTGCCTGCCTGCCTGCCTGCCTGCCTGTCTGTCTGTCTGTCTGTCTGTCTGTCTGTCTGTCTGTCTGTCTGTCTGTCTGTCTGTCCATGAGTAGTTATTTGTCTGTCTGTCAATGAGTAGCTGTCTTACTGTCTGCCTGTCTATGAGTAGCTGTCTGCCTGCCTGTCTATGAGTAGCTGTCTGTCTGCCTGCCTGCCTGTCCAATTGTCCATGAGTAGCTGTCTGTCTGCCTGTCTGAGTAGCTGTCTGCCTGCCTGCCTAATTGTCCATGAGTAGCTGTCTGTCTGCCTGTCTATGAGTAGCTGTCTGCCTGCCTGCCTAATTGTCCATGAGTAGCTGTCTGTCTGTCTGTCTATGAGTAGCTGTCTGCCTGCCTGCCCAATTGTCTATGAGTAGCTGTCTGTCTGTCTATGAGTAGCTGTCTGCCTTCCTGCCTGTCCAATTGTCCATGAGTAGCTGTCTGTCTGTCTATGAGTAGCTGTCTGCCTTCCTGCCTGTCCAATTGTCCATGAGTAGCTGTCTGCCTGCCTGTCCAATTCTCCATGAGTAGCTGTCTGTCTGCCTGTCTATGAGTAGCTGTCTGACTGCCTGCCTGTCCAATTCTCCATGAGTAGCTGTCTGTCTGTCTGCCTGTCTATGAGTAGCTGTCTGCCTGTCTATGAGTAGCTGTCTGCCTGCCTGCCAGCCAGCAAGTTGGTTAACAGAAAATAAATTGTTATGGCTGAGTAAAATAAAATACAATAAACACAATTTGCCTGAAAATAGATTACCCAGCTATGACCTTTTTCATGAAAAAAAATGAGTAGTGATATGGCTGACTGAGTAAAATAAAACAATCTACCTGAAAATAGATAGCTATAAGTGAAGAGCAATTTCCGCAATTACCATTTCCGCAATTTCCATTTCCGCAATTTCCGCAATTTCCATTTCGGCAATTTCCTCAATTTCCATTTCCGCAATTTCCATTTCCACCATTTCCACCATTTCCTCAATTTCCGCAATTTCCATTTCCGCAATTTCCGCAATTTCCATTTCCGCAATTTCCGCAATTTCCATTTCCTCATTTCCGCAATTTCCATTTCCACCATTTCCGCAATTTCCGCAATTTCCGCTATAAAATTATGTCAGGGAATAGGGATACACAGTATATGTCTTTCATTTGCATTGCATCTCCCCCCCCCCCCAAGCTTTTATTTTCGTTCGAGTAATAGTACAACTCTAATAGTATTACTTATAATAATGTAATTAAAGATAACTTCATTCAGATTTATTTATTTTTATTTCATTTTCCAGATTTATTTTTCTTCTTTTTTTTAGATTTTCATTGGTGGGCCAGTCATAATGGTCCCGCGGGCCTGATGTGGCCCGCGGGCCTGAGGTTGAGTATCACTGGCCTATACCTCAGGTCTAGAATAGCCAGTTAAAAAAAAAAAAATTGTCTGCACTCTAGAATATATTTTGTACACAACTTCTATTATTTTTTTCCAGCAGAAAATATTTTATTTATTCATTTCAATGTGCAATACATAGTGTTCCAAAACATTGTTGGTGTATAATATATAATTCCATACGGCTTCACAGTCTCTTGAAATATACATGCTATTACATTTAAATATGTCATCTTGAAGAACAGAACAAGTTAATAATACACTAAAATAGAGACTCCAAAACAGATAAAAGGCAGAGGGTCAATCACAGAAAGCAGTACAGAAGAAAATGGCTCAGTATTGTGGAAATAGGTTCAACAAGAGGAAAATTGCATCTCATGACAATGTCTCTTGCCGACAAGAACAGATTTTCGGCAGGCAACACTATCACAGTATAGATGAAGCTTCAGAATCTCTAGACTAGAACAGTGGTACTGTACTAACCTTTTCTGGACCAAAACAAATCTCCAAAGTGTTCGCCTCCCCAACCACCTGATGACCACATAAAACGGCATGGCGTGTTAAGAGGCCAGATGGGTGTGTTCTGGCTTGGGTGGAATTAAGTTCCTATTTGTCATTATCACAATGAAAAGTTACAAAAAACAATACCATCACATTTCTTCTTTTTTTAACATTAAAGGATCACTTCACCACTTTTAAACCTATCTTCATATACCGGTAATAGGCCCTCACTAATAATGATGAAAAAATGGCGATTTTCTACTCGGTCTGTGTCTCATAGGATGGCTGTGGGCAGTTCAGAAACCGCAGGCTTTCTAGTCCTGAAAAGTTGCAATGCGAAAATGGAAGCCAATGCGTTCTCAGTTTCTCACGATAATGAGTTAATTTGTTTAAAAAAATCTGCCTAATGATGATGTCACTGGAGGACGGTTTCTAAACTGCCCACAGACACAGACTGAGTAGAAAGAAATCGTGCCATTTCATCATGATTATTAGTGAGGACCTATTATATGGGGGGGCACTTGCAACATCTTCACAGCCCACCAGTGGACCCTGATCCACAGGTTGAGAACCACTGCTATAGAGAGGAGGGACATAACAGGACAAAGACACAAGGCTGCTGTCACAGCAGTGAGGTAGGAAACAAGCCATACCAAGGTTTGACTTTCATTTTGAAAAAGAAAGTCATTTAGGTGAAAGTATTTTGCAGCATTTAAATGACAATACACAGCTTTCAACAAGTTATTTGTACCAATAAACGACATTTACCCATTATATAAGAGAAACATGCAAAGTAGATCAACATAAAATATGTCCATTAATATACCAGTAAGACGCGCAAACGCGGGAAGCGAACGCAGCTCGTACATATTTGGGTTTTGGACGTATAGCTGTTTTGGGGACTCCTTATATGGTTATGGCTGAGTCATGGAGACACAAATCACTCAGCTCCATATATGGGCACAAAAGCGAGACAGACAGCTGCTTTGGGGACTCCTTATATGGTTATGGCTGAGTCATGGTGACACAAATCACTCAGCTCCATATATGGGCAGAAAAGCGGGACAGACAGACACACACACAGACATGATCTGCTAGGTCTCATAGTAAGTGCTCACTGCGTTCGCAATAATTTGTCTTCTGTCTACCACTGAAACATATGAGATACTGTATCATCATGTGCTGCAAACAATGTGCCATGTTACTTGGGAGTGTCTTTTTCATAAGGCAACTTGCACCAACCTCTTAAATATAGTTCATTTGTCATTGTCAAGGTGGCCTGGTCTGGAAAGGCAGATTTAATGTCATTGTGGATTCTCTAGGCTCAACACTAGGCCTGCTAATCATTTCGCATGCATTCTGTCGGACGTTCTCCTCGTTCATTTGCGACACCTCGGTGGAAGCTGCTTCAAATCCAGGCACAGTGTTGGCCACGTGGACCACATGCACCTTGTTTCTCCCCTTCTTACTGAGGATACAGCTGAACACCTTCTTAAAGCCTTTTCGAAAGTGCTTGGACACCAGGGCATACACAATAGGGTTGAGACAGGAGTTGGCATAGGCCATGCAATGAGAGAGGATCCTGAAGGCGTATGTGGTTTCATTGAAAGGGAAGTCTCCATATAAGTAGCACAATATCACAAGATGGTATGGCAGCCAGCATATGCAGAAAAGCACGGTGACAATTATAATCATTTTTGTGACTTTGCGTTTCGCCCTTTTGGATTCTGACATGCCATCCAAGGGGTCCACTGCTGTCCATAGGTACTTGATGGTTCTAGTGTAGGACAGACTCACAATCAGTACAGGAATGACATAGCCAAACATAAAAGTGCACGTGTCCAACACTTTACGATTCTGCTCCTTCCATCCAGGTATGCACACAGTGCTGTTGTCATAATCTATAAGATCATAGTAGCTGAGATAAGGACCTGCGAAGACCAGTGACAGACCCCAAATGACCACCATGGCAACCACTGCATTACAAGGAGTTCTTAGTTCTCTGGATCGTAGTGGGTAACGAATAGCCAGGTACCTATACCAACAAAAAAAACATTGATCAGTGAACAAACATAATCCAGTATACTGTATAGTACTAACATGAAGGCTGCACTGCAGGAATGAGAAAAGAAAGCACTCATGTTTAATGTTCATTTCAGTTAGGACTTATTGTTCATCAGAATCGTAGTCGATTGAAACAGCAATATTTATTTACATTACAAACCACCATACTATTAAAGGGATATTTCACTTTCAAACATGTTTGGGGTCATTTTAACGACTACTTAGACAGTTTTTAAGTTGCTTGATTCAGTATTTAGATATTTGATATTCATTTTTATCAGACAAACCCATTGCAACTTTGATCTCACGTTCACTGACTGTATAGAGATAATGTTGAAACGGATCGTGTGTGTGACTGTTGAGGTGAGACGTGTGGTGAGCTTGTAGATTGATTGGCTATTTTGTTAAAATAATTTAGAAAATGTTTGGGTTAATGGTATTCAGTACCGTATATTCAAAGATTTGCACTTTTCTCAAATGTCCCTCTAAAATGTTTCCATATTTAAATGTGTGTGTAAAGCAGCTGTAAATGGGTTTTACGGAATTAGATGGAATTCTACAGTGTAAATGATTATAGCACATTAGAGACAGTAAATATAGGATGTGCAGTACCTCGGTGTGTAGCACGTATATGCACACACTCTTGGCAGCAAATGAGTTCCATGAATTTATGCAAAAGTGTTACTCATTCCACCACACTACAGCTGGAGGAGATCTAGGTCTCAAGTGTACTGTGTAGACGGCATGGGCGGAAAGAAATCTATTAACCTCTAAATCGCTAGATGATCTTTTGAGAACATTTTCATTCAATTGCTTCCTTATACAGGATAGGATCAGCTGGCCCGTAAGATGACAAGGCTGTTGAATTAACAGCACCTTCTCGAAGGTAAACATCACCAACGTGTAATAATGAGACGGTCTGTCCCTGTGGAGAAGACACGGTCTACAATATTGATTGAGAAAATTGTGTTGCCCAGCAACTATAATGAAAGTTCCCACAGCATGCACTAGATAAGAGAATGTTTAGACAGGAGTAATATACGGTTATCTAGCAGAGTATATACTTATTGATTACATTTCAGTCTGTGGTTAAATGCCTCATTATATTATACCTATTGGGTTGTAATTAATCAAGCCCTCAGAGCTTTTACAAATTACAGTATACATTATTATTATACATTTATATATTTCATACCCTACCAAAAAGCTAGATCTGAAAAAGGCAATGGCATTGTAGACTGAGCAAGTCTGTGTTGCTATGCTGACTATACTTTCGTATCCATTCTGGTGCAAAGATTTGAAGAACTGAACCCCAACTGAACTCCAACTTTTATATCTGGTTTCTCAGTTGATATTTCCTCTGCCAAGGAGGCTGTTTAATGACATCTGTCTGACCAAATCACAACAAAGTCATGGCTAGATATGAAATGTTCAGAGGAACCTATGGATTTTGGTGACCTCATTAACTTTCCTCTGACACCACCATCAGGCCTAACTATCGAATGTGCAAATTGGGGAGATTTTTTAGGTTTTGGCTGAGGTCTGCCACTTCTCTACTGAATGCATTCTTCTGGATAAGATACAGTATATAGCTTTATTATATGCACTTGGTTAAAAAGAAAAGTGTTGTATTTTTTTTTAATCTATTGAACTCAATAACCAATGAATAATATCCAGCTATAGCTTTGCACAGGAACAGCTAGGAATAGATACAATGATACTGTGTTTATAGCACTGGGCTGTCAGCCTGTCAACAACAACACATACCTGTCAACCGACACAGCAGCCAGGGTGAAGCTGCTGGCGTACATGGTGAGGTTGATGAAGAAATGGACAACCTTGCACATGAAGGAGCCAAACACCCAGCCCTCCAGGGAGTAGATGGTGGCTTGGAAAGGCACGCAGAAGATGATGAAGAAGAAGTCTGCCACGCTGAGGTTGAGGATGAAGAGGTTGGTGGTGTTGTATCCGACCTGGCCGCTGCGCAGCAGCACGGCCAGCACCAGGCTGTTGCCCACCGTGCCCAGGAGGAAGATGAGCGAGAACACCACGGACACGATCACACCGGTGGGGTTCAGCTGGTAGCTGTCGATGGACACGTTCGACTGCCCTGCCGCCGTTCTGTTGAAGTCCTCTGAATCGGACATGTTGAACTGAAGGTCTAAAAAGAGACATAGAAGACAAGAGAGGCATACTAAAACACTCAGGGTGCTCTGAACATATAGATTACCCATGCACCAGACTGGCTACCATGTAACAAGCAACATATTACAGACAACAGTGAAGGAATCTCCATATTAGTGGTTCAGCAAGTCAGTGGCTATGTTTTTGTAGTCCCCCCCCCCCCAAGTTACCACCTCTTCCAGAGGGTGGTGACCCTCTGCCCCTTATTCAAAACTGGTATCCTTATCAGCATTAACCCCAACACTGCCCCTTAACCCATTAAGACCTGAGGGCGATTCTAAAAATGCCATCTAAATCCTTACAGTTTTCTGAAAAACCTATGTTGCTATCAGTGGTTCTTCAAACTTTTTCATGTCAAGGTTCCACAAAATTGAGGTGCATTTGGCTGCAGACCCCCATCCCAAAATATGAGAGGAACCCCCGGAGGCAAAGGTTTGAGTTAAAAATGTATATTTTCAAAGATTCAAAATAAATAAATAGCAGATGTACAAGCTCGCAGCATGGCACAAAGTGACATACCTCACCTCTCATCCATACATTACACACATACACCTTTTCACTGTGAAATGTAACCCTTAGTGTTGTAGTCGAGTCCACCTAAAGCAAGTCCATGTCAAGACCAAGTCCAAGGGGGGGCGAGTCCGAGTCAAGGCCGAGTGTGGGAGGGTGTCGACTCGAGTCCAAGCCGAGAGGCAGATTTGTACCCAGCTAAGACTGGGTATAAACCACCGCAGCCATTGTAATCATCAGCATTGTAATCATCGGCACATTGTGTAACACAATGCATGCCCATTGCAAAGCTTGACAAAAGGAAGCATTGCAATTGGTTTTCTTTCACCATTCCCCCCAAAATATATATAAACCAGCTTTGCAGATATGCTGCCCTGTATTTTGACTCTCTCCATTCTATCATTTTCAAATGGTTTAGGGCAGGCTGTTTGTTTTGATGTCTTATCTCCTGCTATGACTCATCTACCTGAACATCAAGTATAAGCACTCCAACCAATTTCCTGGCTTTTGGTAAATAGAATCTCCTGTAGAGGATCAATCAAGCCAAAGAATTCAGCATTGACGTCAGGATAGATGTAATCTCTCCCCTTGGTTACATTGGTTTCCAAGTCAAAGTGAAGTCACAGCATTTTGAGAAATGGCCTGGACTTAATAATAATTATAATCACTCCCTACCACACAATACTTCCCTGCTGTCACCAACAAAAATGAAATGAAGGCATGAATCATTTGACGCACATGGGAGGCAAGTTGGAAAAAATGCAAGTGATTCATTGATTAACTGTGGGCAAAACCATAAAGCGTTTACAATTGTTTACAATAGGGCCCACCATGTTCAATTCATCATAACAATAGAGACAAATACTCTATATAGACAAAAGAACAGGAAATCATCATAGAGAGGTCAAAAAGAAACAAACTGTGAGGGGGGAAAGGGGTGGGTGGGGTCTTCAGGTGTTATGGGGGCCAGTTTCGAATTGCGGCCGTCCATAGTTGCCCTTTGAAAGTGGTTTTGAAGGAGTCAAGGGATTTGCATGTCCTAATGACTCAATGAAGTCAATGAGTCTCCGCTGGACCATTATGAACAAATAATATTCTCGGATGAACGATTGCCACCTTTGTCATATAATCATCTCAGGATTATGAAAGACAACAGCACCGTGGTCTTCTAGCTTGGCAGTATCGCAATATGTGGTTGTCAGGCTGGCAATCACGATATCTCACGACCAATCTGGGAACCCATCTGCAAAACAATCCACCGCCCGCGTCTGCATGTAGACCTGGATGTCGGCCCATTAACTCTCCTTCAGACCTCTTCTTCGGGTGGTGCGTCTTTGTTTTCATTCCTACCATCAACAACTCTGTTGTAATGGGAGTTGCCGGCAGATTCAGCTGTGGAGCTCTGAATCTGTCTCGAGTGATTACATGCGATAACAGCCCATTACTGCACATTCAGAAACTTACTTTGTGGTCTTTAGATACCATTATAGAATTATACAGTGTGCAGTGCACATCAAAAAGCAACACAGCAGAAAACAATGGGTGATGTGTGTTCTGTTATGGCTGCAATCGTTCAGAAATAGTGTTTGTTCAAAAGCTCAAAAAAGTTCAAAATAAACATGGATATTCTGTCTCTCCCTCTTATGAGTCCATTCCTGAATTGGAATTGGGCATGCTGTTCAAGAACAAGCCTTGTCTGTATTGATTTGGATGGTTATTCCGGGCTGCCAACCGTCCTTGATTATGCAGGCGTTTCCTTGATTTTAACCACATCTCCATGACTTTGAGGACACCTTGGTTGTCATTTTTGAGGGGGCGCACTTCATATGAATGTGATTTTCCTTGATTGGTCAGTGCATGCAATCATACAGGAATATTCACTTTTAAGTAATTACTTGCGCAAGCAGAGCGTGCAAGTAATGTTATCAGTCAGGTGCAGGTATGTTTTCCGTCATGCTACGAAGCGTATGTCCCATGACGTGATGAAGATATGTACCAATGCCAGGGTATAATTGGTTTACGATGGTAATGATGAAATGGTTCAGTGTCGGGTAGATTAAAGGGACATACGCATCAAACCACCCGACCCGAGTAACCACATTATACCACTAACCAACTCAGAAATTACATATACATACATATAGACATATACATATAGACATATGACGTGATGAATATGTACCAATTAATGCCAGGGTATAATTGGTTATCGACGTAACGATGACGTTTCAGTGTCGGGTGGACTAAAGGTAATGCCCCTATGTATAAATGTATGTAATCTGACACCACTGCCATAACAGCCAGGCATAAGTAATCATTACCATAATTCAAAATACTACTTTTCCCCCCCTCCAAAAGCAAGGTACGTAGCAAATAGATAAACCTAATAATTCAATATGGCAAACGTTCTTTCACAGAGAGGTTGAGATTTGAAAGTTTGTAGCGGTCTACAGTACTTGCACGCTCCGCTTGCGCACTAGTAGGCCATTTATGGCCTACTTGTGTGCAACAACAAGCAAGTAGGCACTCGACAGAGTACAGTTCTAGTTAATGGCTATTATTAATCATCAAATCAACTACTGTAGGCATAGCGTTGTAATGGATGTAATTTCAAAATGTACCCATCATTTTCACTCCCAAAATTCACCAGGCGTAACATGCCAATTCAATTGACACTGTATTGTTTAATGTGTGACAGGCTTTTGTTCACATAGGAAGCAGCCACATCATTGTACTTGGCAAAGTGATTTATTTTGCTTAACATATCTAATTGAATTCATGATGTTACATCACAACCTTATCTATTTTACGAATCAGTGTTCTCCGAACTGCAGCTAATATAACATGATTGCTCACAGAAAATGTAGCTAAAAAGCTGATATTGCAATAAGCCAGTCATGCAAGTGTATAAATAACAGCATGCTATAAAAGCATTTCAATAGATTAGAAGTAATTATGTTAACTGATTCATTATCAGTTTATTGATTTTATACCAATTGAGATGTTAAGTGGTGTGATGTTTCTTCTGTTTTTATTTTATGCATTTTCTGTACCACTTCTCTCGAATGTAAAGTGCATTATAAATAAAGAAATAAATCCATTATGAACTGTCTACAAAGAGGCCGCCTGTGTGTCTGCCTAATCTCGCAAACCTTTCTTGTGCACTGCATACTGCCAGTAGAATGAGGCAGTAAATCAGAATATTTATTCACAATTGAGAACTAGTTTGTGTGTGAATATTTTCCACTTTATTCTTTGTGAATCCATAATCTCAGCTCCACAGTCCCACCATCCCTCCTTCCATTAGCAATAGGTTTATATATATTTCTAAGACATTTTTCAGAAACAATGGGACCTATTTTGCATGGCATCTTATGCCTTATGACTAATCTTAAAAACAAGAAAAGTGAAAAATAGATCTATGAGACACCTGCCGTCAGTGCCGTGCCCCGTGAACTTCGTCTATTTTCACTACATTTATACCACCATTGTGATTGGTCTGGGGCACATCAGTTTAATTTCCTGAGATCTAGCACTAAACTTGCTTAAAGGGACACTTCACCCTTTTTGCAAAATAATATATGTTAATGACATTTAGAAGATTTAGAACACTTTCCTGGGGTTCTTTATGTGTGTAATAATTATGTGGTTTTAGATATTTTAGCAGTGAGCCCAGTGTCTCCGATGTCATCGACACTGTACTCACTTCCTTCCTGGACTACAATTCCTATAATGCTCTGGTGCACTGCTCCTCCTTGTGGATAGTCTGTCTTACTGGGACAAGTTTGTAAATACATCAAAGATGCGAATATTATCCATTTCTATGTTTGAGATGGGGGTCGGCATACAATTCATTTTGGGAGTACCTTGATATGCAAATGTTTGAGAACATTCTTCAGAGAATTGTTAGGATTTAGAAGACATTTGTAGACTCGGCCTCAGGTCTTAATGGGTTAAGACCTGCATTTACAGTCTTCTGTGAACCACATGGTTTACCAAGGAATCGAGTCTGACCTGATGACACCTATTATCATTCATTTCCGAGCAGTTATTTTATTCCAGTCATAGGTTTCCAGGTGATCGTGGCTTGAAATATGAATTAGGCCTACATAATTTACCACATCACTGCATGCATTCTGTTTAAACTGTATTTTTGTTCAGTTTAGACTGATAGGGTGTTTAATTAACTCAATGTAATTTTTAGCTCCACCAATTCTACTGTTTTACATTCAACATCCTCTACTACGATTTCATTTCAGCCTGGGGCATTCCGAGGCTTCTTTTGTTTTGCCATATTATAATCATTACAAAAAGAAAATGTTCTTCTATGCATGATATGAAGTTGCGAAATATATAATAAATGTTTAATGTTTCAACATAAGTGACTGAGCTAGTAATTTTAGGGGTACGGATTGTAAAGTCCCCCTTGCCCCTTCACAATTATCACCAAGAATGGAGAATGATACGGTACACCAAGGAATATTTTCAGTCTCCTTGGTCAGCTAAAATAATAATGCAATCAAATAGAAAAGAAAAGTGACAATGTGTAGCAGTCCAGCTGTGCATGAAGCCCAGTGGACCAAATCTTCCCTGCCAGGGGGATTTCCCCTTTGGTTGAGCGGTGGATGTGTGGTTTCACATGTCAGTTCCAGATTTGAATCAAAATGGTTATGAAATAAAAAAAAAAAACAACGAAGCACCCGAAATAGGTAATGAAAATGGATTTACACTCATTTTGAATCAAAATTACCAGTGTGGCACCTTTATGAAATGAGTTGTTTGATGGAATAATGGAAAAAAAAAGAAGAAAAAAAAAACAACCTGAAACTGTCATATAACCAACTAGACACTATGGGTGTCCCTGTACCAGAGTTTATCTGCGAGATCAAACGAATTACAGCTTAATTTCATTACAGTTGGATGTCAAGAGCCAGCAGAGAACATTCACTGCCTGTGGTCTGAAATAACAGCAGCCACATTGATCCGAGGCTTTGACATAGCTGTGGAATCTGGTGTGGTGATGGATTTTGTTGGGGCATCATAGCCAAAGCAGACTGCAAGCAATGAGGGATTAAATCAATAGTGTCAACATGGGAGGGCACAGATGCAGCGCATGGCCATGAATGTGTGACAGGGAATCATGTATACAGTGTACTGTATACAGTTTGGATCTAATAACAACCAAACTTCAAATGCAAACATCTTTTCTCTTACCGCCCAGTTCCCAATAGCCTCCTCAAAGCAGAAACAGTACATAGAATTGACAGAAAAAATAGAAAGCGCAGATATAAATCTTAACACAGATTTGTGGCAGTGTAACAGCATGCAGATTATAGGCAGATGTGATTAACCTACCAGTGTTATTAGTAGACAGCATCCAGTAGTTCAATGTCCTGCTTAGATAGATCCTAACACAAAATGCTGTATTATGTTGTTCATGTTATGATAACATATTCCTCCCCTACAACACAGCGATACGTGACTGTGTTGCTGGTATCTCGCCGTCTCCCTCTCTCTCCCTCCCCCCCTCTGTCTCCCCCTCTCTTTCTACCTACCTCCCTGTCTGTCCATATATTTCTCTCCTTCCTTCCCTCTCTTTCACTCTCTGCACCCCTCCCATTCCAGCTCCTGGTTACAGCTCCTCCCTCACTTTTTAATGTTCACACACTGCATGGCAGAGAAAGATTGCCCAGTGATAAGTATAGCGCTGCAGTGCTCGGCAATCTATGCTTAAGTTGTACTTAATCAGGTGGTATGCTGACAATTAACCTTTACAAAATATTGATTAAACACACGAGGAGATCAATCAAGGGCAAGGCTCAACATCATCCTGGATGCAGCATGTCCCAGTGTGTGGCAATGTCTTGAGTTTGAATTCATCATTAACATGCTGAATCGCTGTCCCAAAGCCTTTTATGGAGGTTCATATATAATTAATGGACCCAGGAAATTAAAATTATATAACCAGATGAAGTCACATTCAAAGCAACGTGCACACCACGATGATATATTATAATGATCATTGATTCCCATTGCCAGAAACGATAGGGGAGATTTGGCTCCACACCCCTGATCTATACCGTCACACTAACAACATGAAATGCTGACCGAGGGCCCACGATGTATTCAATAGAATACATCGGGGGCCCTCAACAAAGTATATAGAGCTTAAGTGAAGGAAAATATAAGGAAGCACATGCAGACTCAGCCTATATCATCAGTTCTACTGGGACATGGCTCATATACTGAATTGGCTTTCTAGCTATATAATACTTCCTTGATACCCGATATTGTGATATTTATACACATGCATGTATACTGGATGTATATAAAGTGTCAAACATGTACATAAAGTATTTTGTTAAATTACCCTCCTTTAGAGATAATTACCGTCCTTTAGAGATGTGTACCACTGTCCCTGTACATCAGTGACGCTAATCGATCGAATGATACCAGCCTGGTGGGCTGTGTCAGCAACAGTAATGATCAGTACACATGTATTGTACAGGAGTGGTAGGTCGACTATAAGTCAACTTGACTTCCATCCTTGTGTGACTTCTGAAGGTAGACGCCTCCTCATCCGCCTTTCATCTTTCGCGCAGACGAAATGAAAGCCTGGGTATCGAGGCTACCTCCTCAACTACCCCTTGAGATCAATGGCACAATTGGCAACCCAGTCCAGATTAGATTGTCAACCCCACTGTCTCAAATAGGACAAGAACAAAGCATGTCTGCCACTGGCAACGAGGAAGCTCACCACTAATTCTAGTCCGATTTTAGAGGGTTAGTGAAAAAATAAATCACACCCGTGTGAACTGAGTGGTGCAACTCCCCCCCCCCCCCCCTCTCTCTCTCTCATTAGCAGGCAACAGTGCAGCACTATCCCTCTCTCTGTTTCTGGCACAACAGCGGCCCTACTGGTACTCATAGTCATATACTGGTGCTCAGGTGCTCATTAACCAACACATAGGCACATACTGTAGGTGAACAGACATACTGTCCGTGTTCACCTATTGTTGAGTGGTTGCACCACTCATATTGTTATCTGTTCTGGAGACATAATGCTCTTGTGACTCAAGACTCGAGCATGAGCAGGTTGTTAACATCAAATGAAGGAACTACATGTTCCAGGGTGAAGAAAGGAGCAACAATCATTCTTCGTCTAGAGTAGTGGTTCTCAAAGTGAGGCCTGAGGACCCCTACAGGCAGTGTGGGGGTTCCAGGGGATTTTAGGATATTCGTAGCTCATCTAAGGTCAGTGTATCACATATCGTATCACGCTTTTAGATCTGCTATACGTGAAACTGTGGAAGATTTAAAGTAATTTTGATAACATTTAACAACATCACAAATCTTCTCTTATAATACAAGTGTAAAAATAAATCTGATTTGGGTCCGCACCCAAATACATCAATTAGTTGGTTCTTTCAGGGGTGTCCCAGGGGATGGTAATATAGCCCCCCCCCCCCCCTAGCCGCTTGCATTTAACCGACCAATTTAACCAATTTAAATTGGCACCGAGTTGATATGTTTTCTTGTCTGCAAGCTTACATTCATTTACGAATTTCAACCTGGTGTCCTGATTTTCAGCATACCATTATGGAAAAGTTATCTCTTCTATTTTAACAGTGAAACGTACAGATCTTACAATGTGTCGTGAGACTTGTGGTGCAAGTTTTGCAACCCACTGTGTGCTTTTATAGATCTATCTTTTCTTTTTTTGTGGTCACCTTTTTGCCACCCTCTAGTTTAGTCTGAAAGTACTTCACATGAAAATGCCATGGACCCACTGCACTCTACAATATAGTGGTGTTTGAGAACCACTATATTCGAGAGTGCTATTGAGGCTAGCGCCCCTCAAAAATCACTTCTACAGTACAGTATTATCATCATAATCATCATTATGGTAAACAATACAACTAATTTTCATTGTGAGTTAAATCAGTTCTGGTCATAAGGACACATCCAAGAAAAGTCCTATCTGATTGCACTGCATGTGCCTTAGGCTTTGATTGATTGATTGAAATATGTATTAACAGTTTGCAGAATTACAGTACATTTAGATACAAATAGACACTTCTATATAGTCAAAGAACAGAACAGGAATTCATCATAAAGGAGGTAAAAAGGGAAAATAAACATATACAGTGAGGGGATAAAGGGGTGGGCGGTGGGTGGGGGGATTCAGATTTTACAGGGGCCAGTTTCGAATTGCAGCCGTCCATAGGTGACCTTTGAGAGTGGTTTTGAAGGAGTCAAGGGATTCACATGTCTTAATGTATGCTGGTAGGGCGTTCCACATTTTGGTGGCATAGGAGCAAAAATAATTTAGTCCCTTGTTTGTGCCGAATCTGGGTTGTACATGTTTGTTGCACTCCCTCTGGTGTCGTGGGTGTGGACTTCGTTAACATTAAGGAAGTATCTAGACAGGTACATGGGTATCTTGGTGGTTTATCGAATCTTGTGGACCAGACCCATTGCAAGATGCTGTACTCTGTCGTCGACCCTAAGCCATTCCAGCCTGTCAAAGTGGGCAGGGGTGAGGTGGGTTCGGGGGGTGAGGCCAAGTAAGAGTCTGGAGCCTAGTTTTGAGGGCCTTTGAAGTTCTGTGGTACCAGGAGGAGCATGCATAGTCAAATAAACCTTGTACGAAGACTCCTGTTAAGGTCTATACTTTACAAAGAATTATAAGTGAGAGACATACAGTACCAGTACTGTACCTAGTAGGCTACCTACAACAATGTGAACCACTGAATAGTTAAAGTTAGAGAATAAGGGATGTTTTGGCTTAATTCTTATTCCGAGATCCCTCTGGGTGTTTTGTTCATGCAAGTGTTTCCATAGCAACCACAGAATGGATTACGGTCAAAGGATGTTGAAACATAATATCATAATATAACATATACCGGTGTATATATATATATATTCTATATGCAATGCAAGAATGCAAGACTTATTTTGACACTGTATTGAATTATTAATGTCCGGTAGCTAGGCTGGCCATTATGAACACTGCTCTCTCTCTCCCCATCAGTGGTATGTCAATGGTCCAATCAATATACTGGTTTGGCCTACATATTGGCTATTATTTGACGTTTTTATTTATATTTATTTTTGGGGTGCTTTTTTATTTATAGGTATACAGTAGCTTGACAGGAAACCGGGAGAGAGAGTTCGCCGGGATCGGAACTCGAACCCACGACACTCTGTCATGCTGGTTTACCTTTACCAGCCAATATGCCTGGACCACTAAGGGCCGATTCATACTCCTGTTTCGGCGCTGTAGTGCCGAAATGATTTCGGCTCGTCAGAAAATGTCAGTAGCACCGAAGAGCCGACTTTAGGACGGTACCCGCCCCCCCGAACCTCAAATGACGTCAAATTGTAGGCTCTACAGCGCCGAACCGACTTTTATTCGGCTCTAAAATAGGAGTATGAATCGACCCTAAGCCGGCCCATTATTTGACTTTTTTGATCAGTAATCGGCAAAATGTTCTTTGTTGTGTTGTTGATTTATTTTTAAAGATTTTCAAAAAATAACCGATCTACAATCTCACAGCGCAATGCGATGCTACACCTCATATAATAGTAATATTGAACTTTAATTAGTTAAATAAAATACTGTATCATTGAAATGTATGGTATATAGTAACTGTATCCTAAACCTAGGATACAGTTAGTACTAGGACAGGGGTTCCCAAACTGTGGTGCATGCACAGCTTGTGGCGCGCGAACGCCCCCTAGGAGGTGCGTGACATGAAAATCCGGTAAAACATGTAAGGAGATAGAGCATTCTGTGATTATTTGCCATAATCATATTAAAATATATATATATAATTTTCAGCCAAATACAATGAGATTGAGCATTGGGGGGTGCGTCAGCTATGTCAGGACAGGGTGTGCACGGCCAACCTTGGGAACTAAATCAGACCAAAAAATCTGGTGTCAATTGGGCTCTAGTCAAAGGTAAACTTTACATAAAAATTGGACGTCATTGGGTTTTTGTTTTGTGGTGAAAATGTCCAAGTACTTTAAGCTTGATTCTTCCATTTATTATGGATACAATTTAAACACATGGAAGGCTATATCAGAGTTAAAGAACAATACCTTTCGCACACATCTCCATTGTGTTAATCATTTCTGATATAATGGAAACCATGGTAAATGGAACTGCAGCTGTGCATTTTGCCTGCATGGGGAAATGTGTTGATTACAGGATGAAAGGTCTTCTGCGATAATGGCGTGACAGAAATACCAATACCATAATTAGCTTCATGAACCAGTCCCTTGTCACAAGTTCACAACACATCACACGTTCCCCACTCAATTACTTTCAATAAGTGTATGCCAGTGTAATATGGTATGCACCAAAATATATCTCAGAAATAACTGTGCAAAGGTAAGTATAGGCTATTCAATATAAATGTTCCAGCTCAAGTAATTAGCTTCATGAACCAGTCCCTTGTCACAAGTTCACAACACATCACACGTTCTCCACTCAATTACTTTCAATAAGTGTACTATATTCTATTATATGCCAGTGTAATATGGTATGCACCAAAATATATCTCAGAAATTACTGCGCAAAGGTAAGTATAGGCTATTCAATATAAATGTTCCAGCACAAATTACTATTACTATAGCCTATATTATACTCTATGTAAATATGTTATTCCTTTCCATATAAACTAACACATTTAAACATGAAGATTCAAGTTCAAACTCCCATGGTCACTGCAGCATAGCCTAGTACCATAGCATGGTCTTTTGTAAGAGAATGTGATAAAAAGCATGGAATTATATGACTTTCTAAGCAGGGACTGAAGGACACATCTTTTCAGTTGGAAATATGGCAGAAGCAGTCTATAAAATCCATCAGTTTGTATTAATATAGGGGAAAAACATTGTTTTTGTTAGGAGGCATGCAGTTTTATCACATCAGTACGAACTGCTCTACAGCAACAAATAGTAACCCCAAAACTGGGATTCTGTCTATTAACTGGTAAAGCACAATAATGCCTTAATACAGTCACACTTCTTCACAGCCATCCTGTGGTGTTGTAAAATCTCTCACTTGAAACATTTGTCCCCAGAAGATATTTCTCACAGTTAATTACATGGAAATGAACAGCTGGTGTTCTCCAGGACATAACAAATTTGACATTAAAATAAATTATTTGTCTGAGAGAGAGATGCTCACAAGTTGTCACGACTCCGTACCAACAACTGAATTTGTTGGCCTAATGAAACAACACCCTCAACACCACACGTTTCAAAACTGAAACACTGCTATAAGGATAGACTTTGACCTGCAGAAATAATTATGGAGTTCTGAGTTTGTTAAAAAAGGACACGCTGAAACATCCTCCTCTGACAAATGAGGATGCTATATAGGTCATTTCTGTCACAGATGAGATTGCCAAGTACTGCAAGTTAGCTAGAATACACACAGACTGACGGACAGGGTTTGTTGCCCAACCAAGTTAAAGGCCCAATCCGCAAATCTTGTGGTCACTCGGATGTATAGATTCGGAGACCACAGCGATTTTGTTTAAAAAGAAAAAGAAAAAAGCCTGGCTGACCGGCCTAAATCTAAAGAACGTTTTACCTACTCACCAATACAAAGACCGGTTGTGTCATTAGAAAGCCTACTTTCCTTAGTGGACGCAATCTGGACCCACTCTTTGGCCCGAAAGGGAAAAAATATTCACCAGACGGAAAGACCCTTTCCATGAGGTTCTCTCTTGGTAGAGGTCACAGTGGAGTAACTAAAAGTATTTTATTCTGGCCAAAAAGCGCATTTTATACGTGTGGTGGGGGGGCTCAGAGTGGGTCCACTAAGGAAAGTAGGCTGTCTAATGACACAACCCGTCTTTGTATTGGTGAGTAGGTAAAACGTTCTTTAGATTTCCACTACAGAGAGGCTGGTCTGCGTTTCATGCATGAGAGAGCTGGAAGCCATCGGTCCCATAGCCTTAATGCAAGGCAGAATTAAGCATTAGGCCTATGGACCAGAGCTAGCATAGGAGTGGGAATGAACCTTGTACTTCCCTAACCAATAACAGTGCAGAGTGGCGTCACTCCAAATTTGGTGACTTCAGTGTTGCTGTGTTCTACCGGGGAGGGGAGGAGGAAGGGGGACGGGAGGCTCATTGGTTGGGAGCCGGCTTCCGGTTTGATCCGCCCCTCTATCTATGCCATGAAAAGGTACTTTCAGGCTACTCGAAGTAAGTTGAGAACATACACAAGGAGTGTTTTATTATTATTATTTCCTGTGGTTTGATATTTTGAACATGATTTCGGCAAATTCGACGACTGACATCACTGTACAGAATGTCAGTTCTTCCTTGTTTCCTGTAGTTCAAGTCAGACCGGCCCCTGCAGCTAATGTCAATCACCATAAGAAAATTGCCCTTTAAATGACAGAGAATAACTGAACTTGAACTACTGAATCGCATATAGTTCCACCATATCACTCACAAGAAAAGTTGCACAAATGCAAAACTTGCGGGTTTGGCCTCTAAAATTTTATTCTGACATATCTGGACAGAAAAGTTGGAGGATGGATGCTATACAGATGCTATGGGGCAGTTTCAGATCCCAGGCAGCTACATGCATTACCTTACCCAGTTGCCTTGGAAACCCACGTAGAGATTCTTGGTTTGTTTTGAGACAGATTATATGTACCGGTATGTTATGTTAGAATGATATAGCTGGCATGTTGTCACATAAAAACTAAATCTGTTTTACCGTATATGAGCTTCAGTAATCTGGGCATGTCATGATAGGTAAATTGTTGCATTTATATAGCACCTTTATCCAAGGCGCTTTACATAGATTGTGCATTACATGTGCATTACATTCACACACGCATTCATACACCGATGGTGGTGGAAACCATGCTGCCTTGCATCAGGAGAAATTAGGGGTTCAGAGACTTGCTCAAGGACCCTTCGACAACAACTCTGGGGGAGCCCGGGTTCGAGCTGGCAACCTTGTGGTTACCATCCAGCCACTCTACCCCTGAGCCACCACCAACCCTGGGTGAAAATAGCAAAACGATGTAGAACGGCTATTTTAACAAAGAGAGCGACGAAAGGGGAGATCAAGCCAGGGTGACACCGGTCAAGGAAGAATTATAGGTTTAGACTTTAGAATATAATAATATATATGATCATTGATGTGCCACAATGTTTTGGCCCAGTTTCCCAAAGGAGTCAAGGACACATGAGGCTGTATTTTGCGTGTCTTAAGTACCAGGTCTTATTCCCTAACTTGAGTAAACTAAAGACCTGGAGGCGTGATCAATGCCATTTGGCTATTCTGAGTGGCCAAAGAGCATTGACCACGCCTCCAGGTCTTTAGTTTACTCAAGTTAGGGAATAAGACCTGGTACTTAAGACACGCAAAATACAGCCCATGGTGTATAGTGTAGCTGTAGCACATGCTGAGATGCCCTCTAGGCCGCACACAGAAGCCTGTGAACATAGACATTCCGTGCATAGACGTGCCACGCAATGGTAGGCCTCAGGCCTGGTATGGTAGGCCTCAGGTCTACCATTCTGTCATTTAATTAAACTAGCCCTTACCCGTTGTGAGATATTTGCCCGTGGGGGGGTACTGCGCCCGGAGCGTTTTTAATGCACTAATAAATCTTGCATCCTTTGGTATTCTTCTCCTGATAAACTACACGGTTTGCACACATCTCACCATGCACAACGGCGACAGGTAGCCTGTCCACACATGGACCGCTACTTTGCATTCATATTCATGTCATATTGACAGTACAATACCCATTTTTGCATTTTTTAATCCACTAATAAATTCATTATAAATCATTAATGTGTCAAATTGGAAAAAGGGCTCCATTAAGACCTCCATATAATTATGGTCCATGCCTGTGTGAAAAGTGGGAGTGATTGGGCCAGCCAATGTTGAGATAAAGCGCTGTCAGGGACATTCAGACATTCAGACATTCGCTGAATTTTAGTATGATAATATTTGGACTGCTGGACAGCTGACAGCAGGCTCTCTTTACTCTTTATATACTGTATATTGTGGAGAGGGAGGGGGCTGCATGGAGGTGTGACTTTGTAGTCCAGACAGGAAGTTAGACCATGTACATGACCTCATGAACATGGCTTCATAACTAAAATATAAAAAATATATATAAAACATATTGGTTTATAAAGCATTGAATGGATTATGGCCAGACTATATTTCTGATCTTCAGCTACGTTATGATTCTGAACGATCCAAACTCAAAATCTCAGGTCGTCTGGGACAGGTGTGCTTTCTGTCCCCAGATTCAAAACTAGAAGTAAAAGCAGCGTTCCGTTTTTATGCACCGCATATCTGGAACAAACTCGGAAAACAGCAGGACTGCTACAACAGTCTTTTACATTAGAAGTGAAGACTTTTGTTTGTCGATAGTCGATTCCTTTTGCTGAGGTTTTTCATTCATCGCTGCGACTTTGTTGTATTTTGTAATTATTATAGTAGTTAAGCTTATTCTCATTTTCTATCCTTTTTACTATTTCCATTTAGCACTTTGCCTGGCTTAATGCTCTGTTTTGTATAAAGCACTTTCAACTGCCTTGTTGAAATACACTACACAAAATACACTACTACAAGACCGCAAGGACTTTCTTCGGTGATCCCTTTGGAAGTGTGTTTGACTATACCCTGTACGGATTACATTTGTTTGTTATATCACTGCCAATAAAGTATTCTTGATCCTTCAAAACGACCGGTATACCTACAAATAGCCTTGCCTTGTCTGTTCCATTCTTATTTATTTTAAGGTTGAAGTAACCTACTTGCCTTGCAAGGTTTTAAAACGATAGGAAAACAAAGAACATGAAATTCATGTTTGTTTTCCTTGATGCATATGGACAATTACAGTGTAACCTAGTCTAATTTTCATGACAATCTGACTTTTCTAAGGAGGGATCTTCAGAAGATCCTCAATTTATAGCAATTTATGCTAATCAATTCTGAAGTACATCAATATCAATCCACTCGTTTGATTTCACAGATTCTGCTTATTGGATGCGAAATGTTTTATTTAGTGTGCTCGCTAAAACTAGCCTATTTTAGTTTCTTACATTATGTCCTTCAGAATATGTTTAGAAAGAATGCGTCATCTCATATTTCCACCATATTTGAACTGTGATTTCAACAGATTGTTTCAGACCTGTGTTTATTATCTATTATTTATTATAAGCAACGCAGCCCCCTCTTATAATGCTTGCCTTTCAGCGCACAATCAACAGATCCCTCGGCATTGACTCCTCCCGCAACAAGTACATCTACTATCTCACTCCCCTTGTAGGCACTCATCATCACACACTGTGTATGGAAAGGACCAAGAAAGGGCACAATGTGACGGTACTTGTCTGGATTCTCTGCCTTGAGCAGAGTGATGAGGACATACACAGGATGATCTCCCACTAAAAAGGCAAAGGGCATGCGTTTTGTGATGATGTGAGATAGCTTTTCCATGATGTCAGACATATGAAAATAAGCCTAAAATAAGGACAATAGAGGTCAAATCAATCAACAAAACATTGTTGCCAGAGGTTGGTCACGGAACCCATTGATTGTTACTCTACATGTTTGTAGTCTGCTTGGTGTTAAAAGGATAGGCAAAATAAGCCATTGGTTTCAGCCTAAAACTTTTTTGGTCTTTACAAAAGCTGTAAGAAATTAAATGAATACATTTAATGTTCATTCAATGACCAAAATCAACTGAAACTAGTAATTCAATAGACATCCTGTCATATAACTCAAAACCTTACTATACAGACAATTTCACATCTTGCAATAGCCAAGCATGCGATGAAGCGAACACGATTCATTGCCACTCAGGCATTCAGCGTTCTAGCAATATAGCGATGAGAGTGCTGCATAGAAATGCCGTTTCACTTTCAAAACACTCCTCTTGAAAACAGCCTTGGCATGGCTCTCACCTTCGCTTCCACAATCCTATATTTGAAATGAATAATTGTGCCTGGTGCTCTGCTTTCATGTCAATGTCCTTGAGTGGAGCCTGCTTTTCACACCCATTGTTCGCCCAGTATTATTAGGCTAGGACATAATTGGTTTCTGCCCTGTGAGAGGGTTCATATATATGAATCCTCTCCTGCTGCAAGAGCTGTTCTGGGAAGGCATCAACTAGCAGTTCTTGGTCTGTGGCTATTGAGCAGTGGTGGAAAAAGTACTTACGTTACTTAAGTTAAAGTATCAATACTGCAATTTAGAAATACTTCGCTACAAAAGTAAAGTAAAAGTCCATAATTCAAAATGTACTTGAGTGAAAGTACAAAAGTATTGGCACCAAAATGAAATTGAAAAATGTTTTGCAAATAGCAGATCTACAAGCTCACAATGTGTCACATCACGATGCATTGCAGATTGGCTACTTTCAAATGGTTAATGTATGTTTTGTAAAAACAATTATCAAAATCTACAAAGTAACTATAGTAACTAATGTTGTCAAATAAAGTAAAAGTACAATATTTGCCTCTAAAATGTAGTGGAACTTTAGTAAAGTAAAGCACAAATACCTAAAATTGTACTTGTACTCAGTTACTTTCCCCCACTGCTATTGAGGGACCAGAAGGTGGAGTATCTTGTTCTGTGCCAGGGTTCATTACAACTTCAGAAGGTGGTCAAGCAATGGGCACTGGATTGAAAAACTAGAAAGGGGAGAATCTCTGCCAGGCCAGGTGGCCGATGCAGGGCTGTTTTTGTCAAAAGGGATACGTGACCCTCTTGGTACAGTACATCTATGTGGAGAGTCCAGTATATTTGGTTAATGGGTTTGTAGGATCCCTCACTCCCATTCCTATTAATTGAATACGAAGGACCCCAATGGAAATAAAGTATTCAATCAACACGTGAGGGTGGTGTAGTCACTTTTTTGCACACACCGGCAGATGTGTACAAGAAATAAGACGGAATGGCTAATTTAAAAATCTCTGACAGAGATTAGATTAGACGGCGCTAGCCGACAACGGTGACGGGGTTGGCACAAGGCCATGATTTTCTTTTCTTCTTTTTACTGATAGCAGCTGAAGTCCTTGTCATGTCCGTCTGTCTGTCTGTCAGTCCCTCCTGGTACACACAACACCACTGACACTTAAAAGTACTAGTACGTCTTTGTGATTTTAACTGACAGTCTTGACTGAGGGGGCTAGATGGTCTAGTTGAAAGAACTACACAGAGACCGCCATCTTAAAAAAACTCAGAACATTATGAAAGACTCTTCCCAGTTCCCACCCCGGTCACTCACTGTTTGAACTGTTGCCATCAGGCAGACGATACAGAGTGATCAAGTCAGGGACCAACAGATTCAGTAACAGCTTCTATCCCACAGCGGTAGTTTCACTCAATGCTGCTAAGAAATGATCCGTTGCTGCGACACATGTTTTGTTTTTCTGCTATCTTAAGTGCAATAAGGGTTTGTTGTGCAATAACAGCTAAAATTAGTCACAGGAAGTCATGTGTGTTTTGTTTTAGCTTTATATTGTTTTGTGATATGATGCACGGATTGGTTGGCACTTTTAATTTCGTTGTACACGTTGCAATGACAAATAAAGATCTATCTATCTTGAGGGGGCCCCTAACGCCCCCTGTGACGCCAGGCCTGCTCCGACATCATGTTGATGGAGCCACGTACAGTGCCTACTGTTCAATCACAGTAAGCACTGTGATAAGATGTCCTTTATACGTTGATGTTCCAGATAATTGCTTCAAGCACCTCTCTTACACTTCCATAATAGTAGTGGAGAAGAGATTGAAATGCTCTTTCACCCTGCGATGGAACAGTGAGTACTGTGGCACACTGTGTTAAGACATAATTGGTGCAAAGCCCACCTACACTTCCATTATTAATGGAAGAAAGAAAGACTGAAAGGCTTTTTCTAATTGTGATATAACAGCAAGTTACAGTATACGGTTCACTGTGTTGAGGAATTATCTAGCTTTATACCCATTTACCAAAGTTTGGTAAGTGGTACTCTCTCTTAATTCAGTATGAAGACTATTCTAGGAGTGTATTCCGTCGAAATATTGCTTGGCGAATAAATGACATGCAGGGCTGCTGAAAATCTGCAAATCAATGTCAAGTCAATTTTTTTTATAGCACATCTCATACGACAGGCGTTGAGTCAGTGCTTCAAATTAAAAACAAGTATATACGTAACGTAATACGTAAAGTATTCCGTGGCAACCATCGGTACTTTGAGGAATTGCATATCGAAAGTTGAAATGTTGTATAGCATTAATGATAATCACCATAATGGCTAAATCATTTGTGGTATTAAAATATAGTATTCATTTTTTATAATACATCACATTTATCAAGCTCTTTTCTCTATACCCAAAGTTGGTTTACAACAAAACAACTTTATTAAGAGAAATCTAGTCTAGCGGGGAAAGCAAGTCTGACATGGTGGATTTTGAGGGAGGCTTTGAACAGGGCAAGAGTGGGGGCAGCTTTGATGTGCGGTGGGAGTGAGTTCCAAAGAGAGGGGGCTGCAATTGAGAAATGCAGATGTCCAAGAGGTTGGCATCACCTGTCCTGAGGGAGCGATATAGTAAAGTATTTTATTAATCTATATAAAAGATGTACAGTCAACCAATCCATACTTTTCCATCCTTTTAGAGTACTTCAATGATTTTACATTGTGACCGTTTCATCCATTAACTGTAACATACGGTACAATGTGTGAGTTATGGGAATTGTGTAAAATGAAGGGCGTGTCATTCAACTGTCGGTACTGAACTTGCGATTCCATTCTAAAATCACGATCATGCAAAAATATCTTTGCGAAGATACACATTACTGTCATGTATATGGCCAGTGTTTCATTCCCTTAATGTATGTTATATCAAGCAAATAGATAAATTTCCTATGACATAATAGAATTGTCAAGATTATATGGATATAGGTCTTCTATACAAGATCAGTAACCAGGAGTAATACTGGAGGTCTTTGTACAAAAGCAGCATTTTTCCTGCAGCCTCATTTAAAATGTTTGACTGCCCTCTGCTGTACAAATCTGGAATAACTAGTTTAAAAGGTTTATTTGTATTTTATGGTCAGTAATTGACATACAGTAGGCTCCTGAGGGTCATTTTACTTATCTACTCTGTGTAGTAGTGTTGATTTTTTTTAAAGGGTGTCCAACACACACATCACCAGATATTATTGGTAAAACTATATTGCAGGTTGAGTTTCACATATCTTGGCCTCACTGTGGACAAGTCTTAGTCTTAGGTTTGATCAACATAGTACATCTATCAATTCACATTTTCAGCAAAGAAAAATCCTTAAATTAGGATCATTACCTGTAGCCCCTAATCTTCTGTTATGTACAAAAGCATTGTTCAACCTGTTCTGTTGTACTGTTCCGCATGATTCTACACCATACTGTCCATGCCTAACAGAAACAAACCTTTCAGTATTACCCGTATGGCTTCCAAGATCATCAGACTACCTACACCCACACTTCTTTCCGATATGAATAAGGCTATCATCATAGAGTTAGTGATCATCCCCTGTATTCCTTTTTCAACCTCATGCCATCTGGAAAAAGATACAGAACCTTATTGTGGAAAAAGGTCCGCTTTAGTAGGAGTTTTTCCCCCTCAGCAATCGCGGCATTAAACAAACTGCCCCACCGATAGGATGGTTCTGTGTACACTGGGGAACTCATGTTCACTCTCACTCTGTGCCATGTGTTTCGTTGTGGGTGTTTTCAAAAGACTGAATATCAATATCCTTCAGGACAATAAATATTAAACCAGGATTTGAGCATTATCCTTGACCTTTTAGCATAAACGTTGACCCTTGACCTTTTAGCATAAACTTTGACTGTACCAGAGCCATAGAGTAAGACAGAGTTACAACATTGAGGGGGCAGAAAACAGCCTGGTCACGTGGTTAATTTACTCACGTGAACCTATAGACTCAGTCTCCAATGCATTCCGTAAACTTCCGGTTGTCCCTTTTCAATAGAAGTCTATGGCTTCACTCACACCTTCACATCTAGCATACAACATTGTTGCATGGTAGATGTAAACAAAGGGTAAGTGTCATGGCCGCCCCAATGCATTGCCAATGGAAGTCACATGGATTGACACATTTGTTGTACGGCTTTCGACTGCGTTTCGACTGCCCCCCTCCCCCTCATACAACAAAAATGTTGTGTCAAACCATGACTCCCATTGGAAATTAATTGCGAGCTTGCATCAGTCAATCTGTTGTGCAGGTGTGAGTGAAGCCTAGGTAGAAGAGCCTGGTCCCATGAAGTAAACAGTTGTCGTAACTCTGTCTTACTTGATGGCTCTGTACTACTTGTAATGTTAACAATCACACTATATTGAACCTTGATATTTGTAATTGGTGAACTTTCTCAAATTCACAGTAAAAAAAATGTCTCAGGCTTCAATTCACGCGCACACACACACACAGTAGATGGGAAGTTACCCTCTCTGAACTCAGACTATAATAGTCTCTGGACAATGCCTAGCTGTCAGACTCAATCTTCTAGTCAAAGCACAAAGGGAATTTCTGTGAAACTTCTGAAAGTCTGACTTTGCTTGGCCATTTCACATGGGAAATGTTTCACAGAAAAGTCCTCATTCCTTCCAGGAAATGCAGACGTTTAGAATTAAACCAAGTGTCTCGGACATCTTCAAAATAATTTATTCAAGATTCATATGGTAATATCTTGCTTAGTGATCAGCATATAAAATATGTACAGAGCAACGCATTGGTAAAAGTGACATGTTCAGCTGTGAAAGTATGTGCTTAAAGTAGAGAAGTCACTAAGCCAGTAATAATTCAGGAATTTCTGGAGAATGATCCTTCAAGTTAAGAATTCTAGTGATGCTTTGCAGTATCCTGAATGTGCAGGGACAACAGCTCAGTGCACAGGCCTAGGTAGCGGTCAGAATTTATGAAAGGCTGCAGCTCGAGGGTTTGGAGGGCTCTCTAGCCTGAAATAGAAACATGAATAAAGATAAATATTTCAAAAAGGTCAACGTTAATATAAAATTATTAATATGTATTGCCGTTTATGTACAGGGAATCTGCAGGTATCAGCACTTTAAAAGATTTTTATATCCCCACGACTCATAAAAAAAAACTATTTTATAGTTATTAAATGTAATCTGCATAGGTACCAGTCTACCAGTCATAACTGTGCCACAGTGCCAGTTGAAGGTTGCCAACTTTCAGAGAAGGGGTTATGGTAGCACAGATACTGTCTGTGTGTGTAAACAAACTGGTCACTTGTTCCATTTAGGGCGGATTTATACCAGATCAAGGCTGTTTTGCATGTATAAACCAAGCTGTTTTATCATAATTTAAAGTTTTGCAAGTAACATAATGGTCCCCATCTTTCCGACATGAGATGGCACAAAGGGGCAGCGCAATTATCATAGCCAACTTCAGACCAATGCGGATGTCATTTTTAATCCCTACGGTAACAAATGAGCCTACAGTATTTAGCACCCATGGGTGTGTTGGTCTTAAAATAATATTACACACATTAGATATTACACTTAGGCCAAGACCAACTTTGATTTGGTCTTAACCAGAGGCACAGCGACATCAGATATTTCCTTACCATTTAGTACATTTATGCATTAAGATGGAGAACGGCTTGGAGAACGGTAAAAAACTATTTGTCATGCGCTTGATTCATCAATAATTGCATTAATAAGAATTAAAACAAAAATGTGCCCCCGTTATTCATCTCCAAAAGACGTGCGGTGAGGAGAGAGAAAAAGATAAGCATTTATTTCAAAAAGTAGCCTGCCTACATTTTATTGTTGATAGAATATGTTCAAATACCTCTAATCATGCAAGGATGTCATGAATCAATTCATAGACCTTTCTCTGTAGCCTACGGTCATCAACACGAGAATGAGCATTTGAATATTACGTTAATATTTCAAGATATCATAGATAGATGCCTCTTGGACATGAGGATGCATTATGCTACGGTGATTCTGACCGCAGTTGGCAAGGCCCATGCGTTTGTCCACCTCTCCTTTTGAGTTCATATTTGTGTAAACAGAGAAGTTATGTTTCCCTCACATATCCTGACATTGTCACATTAATTTTGCTCCAATAGATGGTTGAATGAAACTAGCTTCACATTTGGGCTGATCACGGTCAGTCACCTACTTAGTTAGTTCTCTTTTGTTCGAATACGTTTTATATTGTCGAGCCCCAAGCTTTTCTAGCTTACATTACATAAGTGTGCTAAAACAAACAACTCCAGAGTTCCCAAACATTATATGGTGTATGAGGGAAGAAGGCCAGTGTTCTAGTTCTAAACTACATTTTTCTTGCACTATAACAAGCTGCTGTGCCGTCTTGGGAAATATCCCTTGTGAGATGAATAAAGGTCTCTTGTCGTACACCATGCGTAAGCACTCCACCAGTACTTTTTGTTGTTGGAGGAACAAGGTTGTACCCTCCTCTACACCCGGCCTGTTTAGCCATTGTCTGGTCCTGTTAACACCGCATCCACTGGCAGTTGTCTGTCTGACCCCTCCAGTACACTTACAAAACCAATTAGCCACATTCATTTACTTGTGGAAAACGGCTAAACTAAATCACATGGAAGTGAACACGAGGCAGTGACAAATCGGAATTTTCTTTTAAATGGTTTAAGCTTTCGGTCACATTTTCTTTCTTGAGCAAACTATTTCAGACCACTGAAATTTAGAATTTCTAATACAATTTAATGTTTCATACTCGTTTTAGACTTTTTAATAACCCAAGGAAGCCCTGTGTGTAGTTTAGCCCTACCATAGCACCATTTGTGAAAGTCAACAAAACATTGAGACAATGTGCTGGTACCTACATGTTCTCCTGTTAGCATGCTACTGGCTACCGGCAGATACCTGTTGTTGTCTCTGCTGTTGCTGTTGGCGTCTGTACTCCTCCTCACTAGCAGCGAGGGCTTGAGCCAGAGCCAGGTCTTCCTGTTCCTGAGGACTAAGACACAAAAATATACTACTATAAATATCAGACAACAGGTTATGATTGCTGAAAATGAAAGACAATGACACACATGAAGGTAAAGTTATCAAATGTTAAAATAATAATAATAAACATTAAAAGAAAACATAAACTAGCTAAAACATAATCCAATACTTTGGTAATCAATAACAATTTAATAGTTTCATGTGGCTTTCAGTGTTATACCGGAGGAATCTAAAATGTGACTGCCAGGCAACGAGGATTCCTCCAAGGAATTGTTGTACATTGTTGCCGTTTTCAATCTGGCTGTAAACTGCAGATACATGAGGCACTTGGTAAACACCCAAGACACAAATCTAGTACACCACTGAGCCTACAGGCCAGGGTCTGTTTGAGATAGTGAAGCTAGAAAATCCACTCTGTTCACCATCAATAGTAGTTACATGCCATAAATTTTTTCTTGCCTGGGTGAAGTGTTTGCAGGATACTGTATATGCAGGGTTTGAGGTAGTGATGCACCGAATATTCGGCCGCAGAAAATATTCGGCATAAAATGGCTAAATATGCATTTTAGGCCTATTCGGTTTCGGCCCCAATAGGCAGAAAATACCGAATAGTGTATGCAATTAATGCATTCAAAGAGCTGAATAAATGTTTTATGGATCCATAATAGTGATTATTATTTAAGTTAAGTTTTGCCATAACCATAACATAACATTTGTAGAATCAAACTCAGGTTAATGGGTTAAGTGAGGATACTAAAACAGCGATATTCAGTTACACTTCATACCAATGATACTGTGCGGGTGTAGGTATGTTAAGTGATAACCACTTTCAACATGGCATTATAGGCAAAAGCTTTCTAAATCTTTCACATTTTCCAAACATCTACAAGCTGGTAGGTCAACAATCTTTGCTATTTGTTGTACAACAAAGTATATAGTGCTTAAGTGTCATTCTGGACTAGACCTGTCTGGCTGGAAACATTGTGGTTGCAAGGACTGCATTTCTGGCCTTTCAGATACAGGACTGTGTCACAGTCATTACCAGGTGATTGAGAGATTATTTATTCTGTACTTACTCTGTATAAACATACTATTTTAACTAGTGATGCCCCTAATATTCAGCCGCAGAAAATGGCTAAAAATTCATTTTCGGCCTATTCGGTTTCGGCCCGAATAGGCAGAAAATATATCACGAATAGTGTATGCAATTAATGCATTCAAAAGGGCTGAATAAATGTTTTATGGACCCATAATAGTGATTATTATTTAAGTTAAGTTAAGTTAAGTTTTGCCATAACCATTTATTTTGCCATAAATCAGGTAGCTTTAAGGTACGGCCATGACAGCAATGGTAGGAAAAAAGATGTATAATATTAATCATATTCGGTATTCGGTTTGCGGCCAACTGTTTCCTATATTCGGTATTCGGTTTCGGCCAAGAATTTCAATTTCGGTGCATCCCTAGTTTGAGGGTTATAGTTCTTATTGTGGGATTATAGTTCTTAACTAGAACTGCACTCTGCCGAGTGCATACTTGCTTGTTGCACACTAGTAGGCCATAAATGGCCTACTAGTGCGCAAGCAGAGCGCGCAAGTACTTTCGACCGCTGGAAAGTATCACATCTCAGTATCTCTGTGAAGGAACGTTTGAAATGTATAATCATTACGTGTAACTATTTGCTACCTAACTACTTTTTTACAGAAAAATGAATCATTGATATGTGATGAAAATTACTTATTGTAAATTGTCAATTGTTTTAAATGTATTTCATTTTGTACTATAGTGATATTAATACTAAATCATGATCAGAGTAATATGTGTCTCTAACTTCAATTTCTGTAATAATACTTTCAAATTTGTTGAAATATACATCCCAGCAGACCAGGCACAGATTTACAAATTACAAATCACATTACAACTACATACAGAGTATGTAGTTGTAATTTGATTAGCAGTATACTGTGGTTACTTGGTTCCAAAAAGTGAAGACAAGTTTTCTTCAACGGTAAATCTGTGCCTGGTTTGCTGGGACTAGTTACAACATTACGTCATCCTTGAGAGAGTACATGGTGTGTATATGACGTAATGTTGTAACTTGTAACTTGTAACTAGTCCCAGCAAACCAGGCACAGACTGTATGTAGTTGTTCTAGTTACAACTACATACAGAGTATGTAGTTGTAATTTGATTAGCAGTATACTGTGGTTACTTGGTTCCAAAAAGTTGTTACAAGTTACAAGTTACAAGTTACAACATTACGTCATATACACACCATGTACTCTCTCAAGGATGACGTAATGTTGTAACTAGTCCCAGCAAACCAGGCACAGATTTACCGTTGAAGAAAACTTGTCTTCACTTCGAAGAGACCAAGCGAAACGATTACTTGCGCGCTCTGCTTGCGCAAGTAATGAGGACTGTGCTTACCTAAGGGTTGGCTGAACAACATTATTCCTTGACTCAGCCAAAGACATCTCCAGAGCCCTTTGTAAAGCCTGCTCCTCTGTCTGTAATGACAGGAAGATGTTACACACTCACCTTTAACCACAATCATTATTATATGTTCACTCGTATTCTTTAAGAATGGGGCAATGCAGTGTCATTAGAACAATTATACATACCAGGCCAGCCTGAAATGAGGCTGATGGTGGCATTACATTCTGTGCTGCAGCTGGAGTAGGCATCCATTGGTGCTGGCTGAGAGAGAAAAAAAGAAAACTAGTTTAAAAGTGTAACAATGTAACTGTACACACACTCACACAAAATATCATTACTTACCCATTGTTGTTGCTTCTGTGGTTTGCAGGCACACCATTAGAAACAGGGCCAGGGTTTCCTTGACTGGCTGAACTAGATCCAGACACTTTGCTGGAGGAGGCAGTATGGGCCCACATGAAAGCAGAATGTCTAAAGTAAAGAAATCAGACTGTCAAACATCATAATTGAAAAAGAAGAGACATGTGAACAGTGTTGGGTTGAGTGGAGCATTAGGATATATTCTGCACATACCCACTCTTGGAGACTGGTTTTTCATCAGTCTTATTACAGTCATGGTCAAGTTGGTGTCTGTGTTTAAGACAGTAATTCAAGTGGCACTGGTCACATGTAACTCGAATCATTTCCTTCTGCTTACAGCCTCCTCTTGAACATTTATTTGTAAAAATCTGTATGGAGAAAAAAAAAGTGAATTCTGATTAATATTATTTCCATTTGGACTTTGTCTCATTTTATGGAAAATACATATGGTATATTTGTAAGAGCAACCTTTCTCTTTCTCTGGGCAGGGTCGGACTTGCAATCCCGATCAATGTGTTCACCAACTTTAATGTCAGGCATTTCTCCTCTCTTGATGGGAATGGGAATGTTGCACAAAGGACATACAGGGACCTGGACATCCTAAAGGACCAACCACCAAGCACAATGACAATTAATGTTACAGATCATCACTAGATGAGGATATTATCACATTCTCAATCTAATTTAACAACATTCCAAGCTTCTCCTGTGATTATTCCTTATTCCCACCTTATTTTCTCATCTCATGTCTCACTTGAATTAATATTGGTGCGCGATATCATGCGATCATGGTCTTGAATGACACAACAAAATCAATTCCATTGACTCTACTCATAGCATTAAATGGTATTAGGTTATACAGGCATTTAACATCACAAGATAAAAAAACACATCTTGAGATGGTTGTATGGAATACTGTAAAATACCTTCTTGTATGACGACATGCACTTGTGATTTGCATAGGTGATGTGGTCTTTACAGAAAATCTCTTCACAGGCATCACATCTCATGGGAAGGAAATCTGCAATAGTAAACCAGCTTCTTAAAAAAAGAGCATATGATTCACAGAGACCTGAAACTTAAGTTTATCTCATCACTTCCAGTTTAACTTGTTTATCCTGTACGAGTTCTCTCCCAATTAGATACAATTGGAGGATTGGCATAATCCTGCCCTGAAAATGTATTTTTGTTTAGCGTTTACTAAGAGACAGAGAAATCTGTTACTGAACAAAACACTCTATAGCAGGAGTGCCAAACCAACAGCCCGTGGCACAGAGGAAAGGGTTCCAATCAGGCCAGCAGGATGATTTTGAGAAAATACGTCGGGATTCGAACCCGCAACACGCTGTACTGTAGGCGTCTGGACCGGAGCACAAAAGTCTACCTGAGTTAATTGAGTTTGATTGCTGGAAGCAGGCCTGGCAAATAAAATGTATAGTTGCGTAGACATTTAAAATATATTTAGTATTTGTTTCAATGTTTTTCACCTAATAAATATAATTTCCTATGAAATAAAACATTTTGTAGTCACAACAGGTACAGTATACTATTAGAAATACATTCAGTCATACATTTCTTGTAGCCTGCAACTGTAATCATTAATTTAAAGGGTCACTTCACCCCTTTTGCAACCAGATCTTATTTTAATTACCGTATGTTTGGGAGACAAGAAACTTTCCTGGGGTTTTTAAACATTTTAGTATTTCACAGTGTCAGGGATGTTTTCTCTTTTTCCCCCTCTACTTCTCCAGTTATCCGACACACCTGTCCACTGTAGGTACCGTGTGCAGAAGGACTTTTCTCTTCTATATAGTGTATGTGATGTCATAGACACTGGTCTCACTTCCTTCCTGGACTACATGTTGTCTCAGTAGGACAGCCCTCCCCTATCGCCCAAGGTGGCGTGAGTGCAGCAAAGCATTATAGTAATTGTAGTAATCCATCAGTGAGACCGGTGTCCATGACATCATAGACACTTTGAAATACTAAAATATTAAAAAAAAAATACACATATTACCCACATAAACTGTGGAGGAAACCGTTAGCCTTCACTTACCTAATTGTTTGCAAGTCTTCTCAGAGCAATGCTTTCCGAGATCTGGAAACTCCATTGTACAATTGTGATGCGGCCACCTTTAATCAAACCCTGGGGGAGAGAGAGGGGGGGGGGGTATTAAAAACTGAAGACCCAGGATTCACTCCGTTTTAAGATCTGCATTTATAAGTTCATGCCAATCTATGAAATAGTAAAACATGATTGAAGGTGATCTGGCTATGGGCCGATTCATACTCCTATTTTACAGGTGTTTCGGCGCTGTAGTGCCGAAATGATTTCAGTAGCACCGAAGAGCCGACTTTAGGAACCTCAAAAATAGTCACTCACATTGTAGGCCGAAACGACTTTTATTCGGCTCTAAAATAAGAGTATGAATCAGCCCAAACATAGCTTTTTCAGAAAACTGTCATTTTCAAACAGACATTTTTAGAATCTGATCTCAGGTCAAAATGGGTTAATGATTACCAGTCACCTTTACAATGAGGTATAACTTGAAAGGATTGAGCAATGCTTGAGCAGAGTGCTAATGGGGATAATGCTAGTGCCATAATAAAGTAAAGTAAATTGTAGAATGAGCAACACAGCTAAACATGTGGGTACTGTGTACAGGCTTGGAGACACCCAAAAATGTGCCAAAATCCCCCATTATAATTCTGTTGGTATTGGCTGGTGTGTGTGACTGGGACATGAGCACAGGGCTCATCCTGAAGGGACAAACGTGGCATCTTTCCATGGAGGCAGTGTTGCTGCTTGGAGCACACACACACACACACAAACTCAACAAAGTTGCAGGACTGGGACAGTTGCACTGCCAGCAGGTGTGTGCTGGCAGGTCGCTCAAAACGAGCACATTTTTGGGGGCGCTACCCAAACATTTACATAGAAAAACATAGAAAAACATCACGTTTACATCAAGTTTACAGTAGAGCTGTACCGCGGTTTCTCTCTTACAAACAGAAATCTTGCTGCGATTAAGGCAATGATTATGTTTTGTTATGTTATTATTGGCAGATTCTCTGGCAAAATCATAGACATTGTATTTGAACACATAACCATAAGTAATTAAACCCATTATTTTATTTTTTCCTTCTTAAAATGGCTAAATACATCGCAGTAGTAATAGTATTGTTGATACAATCAATTATTTGCATTGCAAAACGATACGATACAAAGTCAAACGATACAATGTTGACATTTACATAAAAAAAGACAAAAATATATTTCAATGCAGTCTGTATCGTTACACCCATACCCGTTTCACCCATACAATTCTGTTAAATTAACAGACACACAATTAGTTGAGGGCCACAACTTGTAGCCAAGATTACAATTTCAATGTGAAACATTATCTTCCAAAAGGAATGAGCTTGTTTCAACTTTAATTCTGTATTAAATACCAGTTTTACTTCCATTTCTTCAAAGCAATAAATCTAAAACAATGTGGAAAAGGGAGCCATGCAGGCAGGAGTTTGGGTCTCATGAAACAACTGTCTAACCCTAGCCATGACGCTCTAGGCCCTTTCGGCACCATCTGTTACCTTTTCTGAATTTTGGACGGCGGTACCCTAGGGTCCCTTGTAGGTTTTTCTACCCTCCATAGGACGCAGATTTACCTACTGTCTGTTCACAGAGACCTGCGCTGTCGCTTGAGTGTTGGTGAGATGTTTCAAAGATGCATAAAACAGCTATAGGAGACAGCGTGAACATGTACGAAACAGCACTAATCGGAGTTGGCGTTAAGTATTTATCTTTTTTGGAAATGTTGCTTCGCTGAACTTCTCTCCTTCTCTTCCTTTTTGACTTCCCATTGTACCGCCTCCCGCACCGAGACTGGCTAGCTGCACGTCCTAGTTACTGCCTCCGATTGGCTGACTGCGTACATGCAGGATGTTTATAATGCTGTTGTGTCGTGGGAGGCGGGACATGGGAAGTGAGGAAGAGAGAATTTCAGAGAAGCCAATTATTATTTTTTAACAGCATATGCGGTTAATGCGGTTTCATACACGTTTCCGTTGTCTCCTATAGCTGTGTTATGCATCTTTGAAACATCTCACCAACACTCAAGCGGCGCCACCGCTCTCCGTGAACAGAGAGTATGTACATCTGCATCCTATGGAGGGCAGAATAAGCTGACAGGGACCCTAGGGTGCCACATCCAAACTTCAGAAAAGGTAACAGAGGGTTCCGAAAGGGGCTGCCGCTAGTCTAACCCAAACCAATATTTTTTTTTGCATAGTACTGTATATTTGCATGTCATCATTTTTGGGGGTTATAAATCCCTAGCCCCTCTCGGAGGGGCTAATAAATCCCCAGAGTGAGCAGTAGTGAACTGTACTTTCCTGTGTTTATTCACTGTTAATAAAGTACTCGAATCAATCAAATCAATTCAAGAATATAATAAATCTGAGATGACTAACTGACTGTCTTGTAGATCGGTTCTTGGACAAGCGACACGTCACGTCATACTACGGAGTAGTATTAGTAGTAGAAAAGGCTTTGGCGTTTGTAGCTGGCAACAGGCCCATGCACTTCAAACAGAGTTAAGAAGTTACATAACAAGTTAAGCTTGGATGCTGGTATAAGATAACCAATTACCAGACAGATTATTATACAAGCGAGTAGACAAACACTCACTGCGCACGCCGCCGAACAAACAAACAACACACCTCTTGGAGTTGGTTAACATTAGCACGGTTTTGCCACTTCACTAACAGATAGCAACAGATAGCTAGTATCTGCTTGCTTATCAAGCAAACGCTGAATAATAGAGAATATGGCTGTTACTGCAGAATAACTGTAAATATTACACTGTTAGGACCAATGCTAATGTCAAGTATAAAAACAGCAACATTACAGCCTTGACATAACGTTAAAATGATGACTCTTTCAACGCTAAAAAAGAGCTAACTGGCATTAGCTACATTTTACACTTTTAATGAACGTTTCGACCGACTACTACACCAACACCAAATCATTTTCACACAATACGTTGTGATTTCAACTCACCGGACGACTGTTGTGTTGCTCTGTTGTTTAACCGTCGGTAGAAAGAATGTATAAATAATTAAACCTGGTCAAAAGTGTGTGCCTCTCTCGAACAGAAAACGTTAGCACCATCTGACTGTGTTTTTATCTTGTTGGGTTTTGATGTGTCACCCATGCCCCTCCCACTTCCGCATGACCGCCTTGACACTTCTCGAAGTTACACGAAGGTGCCCGAGTCTTCCATCGGCGGATGATGTAATCGAAATGGTCAAAGGTTTGGAATGGATCATTCTAAAGTTGTATATTTTCCCAATGAACTGTAACGTGTCGTATAGGCTTAATACTTTACTTACTTATAAAAATACTACTACTACTACGACTACTATAGCCTTTTCTGTTCTGTTCATTATAAGAGACAGATACAGTCTCAACGCTGTCATTGCAGCGTTTGCCAGTTGATGGCAGCAAAACATTTCCTCATGCTATTTTCTGAGTAAAATGATACATGAATATGATGTCTTTTGTGTGTGTGTGTGTGTGTGTGTGTGTGTGTGTGTGTGTGTGTGTGTGTGTGTGTGTGTGTGTGTGTGTGTGTGTGTGTGTGTGTGTGTGTGTGTGCTTTATTATTAATCAAAAGTCTCTGCAATATTACATTTTCATTGCGTAAATTAAATGTTTGACCAAGATTGTCATAACGTTGACACCTATGCACATAATAAAACACAATTGTGGGGGTCTGTGTGCGGCTATGAAGACCTATATAGCCTGCAAATGTAGCCTATGTGATATATGATTCATATCACATAATTGGTTAGGAGCATATCCACGGATATCACTAGCCGTGCATATCTATGGCTTCCCACTATAGGCGGAGGAAGAAATGCCACTTGACAGTTTTCAAATCAGCCTCATGGTGGCGCTACAACAGGCCAAGTTGCGTCTCACAGTCTCACACTCTCACTCACACACACACACACACACACACACACACACAAACCCAAACAAACATGTTTAAATTACTCCTAAACATTTTGCGTTGAATATGTATGTGTTTGGTTCCAAAACACCCCAGAGAATTAGGCTACCTGCAGGAAAGTGAAGGCTCGTTTGAGAAATATTAAGAACAATCAAAGCATTGATGTCCATTTATTGGAAACACCCAAGTTGAGCTCTTCTATGATTAAAGCGCCAAACGGAAAGATAAGGAGGGACTTACTTGGAAGCAAAAGGAATGCCCATAGCAGATGTACCCATCATAGGGATGGATGCAGTGGAATTTAGGAGTCCTATAATTGGCGGAGACCAATATTGGAAAATGGTCACAGCCACATGTTATAAGGTCAAAGTGTGCCATTAAAGGTGAAAAACATCTCCCCCATAATGATACAGTGGTGGAATGAGGTATGAGATCAAGATTTGAGTGGTTATGGAGGCTTGGAGCATCAATTCCTGGCCTGTTCTGTAGCACCTGGCTCGTGAGCCAGTAATTCTGCACTGCCAGATGGCACCGCTCTGAAAACACCTGGTTGGCTGGTTCATCAGTGCAATTTTGTGCGCGTGCGTGCGTTTGTGTTTGTGTGTGTGTGTGTGTGTGTGTGTGTGTGTGTGTGTGTGTGTGTGTGTGTGTGTGTGTGTGTGTGTGTGTGTGTGTGTGTGTGTGTGTGTGTGTGTGTGTCATCTTGAATAATCATATGGGTGTAATAGTTTGTATCCTTACGCAGTTTAGTAGATAATGTATCGTTTCCAACGTGGTAAGTGGTGGCGTTTATTGCCACTTTACAGTAAATCCTCGAATTCCTGCATTCATTCATCCTTGTTAGAGTGGCATAGCACTCTAACCAGAATTTCCATTATTAGGAGGTACACAGCCACAAGTGGGCGCCACAGGTCTTTTTATAAAGTTCTACAGGATGGAACAGACTTGACCTTTCTCTCCAGTGAAGTGAGGTCTCCAGAGGGCCTGACACTGCTGTACACAGCTGTAGCCTACTTTTTCATCATCGGTTTTTTCCTCTGTATTCTGTATCAGAAAACTATAATACTTATATGTCTACATATTTTAACCACTCAACCGTCCTTCGACCTCATCACAAATCCAAAGTGGTGGTTCGACTTTATTTTACATTGCAGACTATCTATACTGAAAAACAACAACACTGAAGATTGATTTAAACATAAGCCTGCAGTTTGTTCACCAATGCGTATACATTTACAATCACTTAGCCAGATTGTTTTTCATTACACATTGTTTCTTGTTTAC